>NC_084761.1:35777500-36422500 GCF_028858725.1 Colius striatus
TGAAAATTCCTATTATAAGATTCATACAACGTGAGCAACAAAGAGAAAGAGCTGGAAGCCATTGTGCAGCAAGAAAAGTATGACATAGTTGCCATTACAGAAACACAGTGGGATGATTCACACAACTAGACTACTGCAATGTGTGGCTATAAACTCTTCAGAAGAGACAGGCAAGGAAAGAGAGTTGGTGGGCTAACCCTCAATGTTAGGGAGTGTCTTGACAGCTTAGTGGTTGATGCTGGTAATGGTAGGGTCAAGTGTTGTATGAGTAAGAATCAGAAGGAAACATAACAAGGATGATATCATGGTTGGAGCCTATTATAGACAGCCCAATCAGATGAGACAGCAGATCAAATATTCTATAGGCAGCTGGGAAAAGTTTCATGATCACTAGACCTCATTTTCATGGGGGACTTCAGCTTACTAGTTGTCTGATGGAAGTAAAGCACAGCAGAGAGGAAATGGTCCAAGAGATTCCTGGAGTGTGTGGAAGAGATCTTCCTCACAGCTGGTGAGGCAGCCAATTAGGGTTCCAAGAAGGAACCTTGCTGGACCTAGTGTTTGTAAACAGAGGACTTGTGGGAGACTTGATGGATACTATCTTGGGCATAGTGATCAAAAAACGATTGAATTCTTCATTCACAGAGAAGCAAGGAGGGGGATCAGCCGAACTGCCACCTTAGATTTCTGAAGGGTAGACTTTGACATGTTTAGGAAGTTGATTGCCAGAGTCCCTTGAGAGAAAGTCCTGAAAGATAAAGGAGTTCAGGAAGGCTGAACATTCTTCAAGAAGGAAATATTAAAGGCTCAGATTCAAGATGTCCCTGTGTGCAAAAGGATGAGCTGACTTGGCAGAAGCCTGTCCTGACTGGACAGGGAGATTTTTCCAGAGCTCAGGAAAAAAAAATGAGAGGTTATGGTCTCTGAAAGAAGGAATAAGTAACTCTTGATGACTACAAGGATGTTATGAGAAAATTCAGAGAGAAAATTAGAAGGGCTAAAACCCAGCTGGAGCTTAAACTGACCGACCGCTGACATAAAAGACATTAGAAAATGTTTCTATAACTATATTAGCAACAAAAAGAGGGCTCAGGAGAATCTCTATCCTTTAATGAATGCAGAGGGAAAAATTGTGACAACATATGAAGAAAACGTTGAAATACTTACTGTCTTCTTCACTTTAGTCTTCAGTAGTTAAACTGGGTGTTTGTCATTGATTTCTATTGTAATTTTTTTGTATCCAGAGAAAAAGCATTTAAATTTGTATTTGTATTACACTATTAGTCACTGTATGAAAAGAGAAACTTTACAAAAGTCCAGTTGTGTTATTTTGGTGTAAAATTGCAGTATAAGTAGCTGTTTTCCACCCTTGTTTACTGCATTAGTGACAAATGAGTCAGATTTGTACAGATTATTCTGCTGTTCACATTGATCATCCCTTCTCCTTTAAAATTTTTTGATAAAAAATACTAAAACTTTAGTTCCAATTCCAATAATGCGATGTGAGGCACAGCTGAAAACTTTAAACTGTGCTCAATGTCACAGATATTCATATCTCTGACTGAAAAGTTGATGATAATTTGTTCTATTTCACAGACAAGAGCTCTATGACCCCAAATTATTTTGATTTTGTAGATGTACTTCCTTTAGAGAGTGTGTTTCAAAAGCAATAATAACAATAATAATCCTACCTTATCTCAGTGTCTTTCAGGTCTGTGATCTGGTATATTTTGGCTGCTATATTCTGACTGCTTTGGAAGAGAAAGAGTGCTTAGGATTAGGAGCTGCTACCCAGCTACAACAGTGGTCCTTTGCCATGAAAGCTCACAAGTCTCGGTCTAACTCAAGCTCTTAAGTAGGATGTAAGTGTGAAATCCAAGAAGCTGGTCTGCAGGGTACATTGGGTTAGAATTTTCTTTAGTTATTGCTAGTGCAAAATTGAGTAGCACATCACTAGAAATTAACACTTCAAACTATGGTAACTTGGAATCATGGGTTCAAGAATTAATTATTTTCTTTGTGTAAATAAAAATATCCATTGATTTATGACTTGAATAGATAATTAATATGATATTTTTCACCAAAATTGTCCTATCTACGTACAGAAATATGGGATAAGCCTTTTATTCAACCACATACTAATTATTAGAATGCAAAATTAAGAAAAAATTAACAGAAATTCTAGTGACAAGATTTTAAAAAGGAACTGATTAATTATAGATACACAACTATTTGTATTGATATTTTGTTATGCTTTCTAAAGAAGCAACAACTTCTGTATAAACTGCCAAGTAACTCTTTGTAACACAATTAGCATTTTGACCTCAACTTAGGAAACCTAAGTGGCCATGGATCAGGTCCTCTTGCCAGAGAAGATATATCCTCATTCTAACAGACTATGTGGTCCTTTCAAAGTGGTGAAACATCACAGTGTGGGATGTAACCTCACTGCAGCTGGAACTTTTGTGGAGAAAGCCTGTTTAAGCCACTAAGAAAGAAACAATCCAATCTATATAGCTTATTGGTTCTTAAGTAGGGTCTAAAGTATGTAAAGCTGGGTTTTAATTTGCGTTTGGGACTTTTTTCTTTTATGTGATTATGTTCATGAAAATATTTAGTCTGAAATATATGTACAGACATATCTAATATTTTAGGAATCTTTTGGATCATCTCACATGTTCTTGGCTATTTGTAGCCAAACTAAAATTGCCAGAAAGCTGTCTAAGCTTGATGCAGCTTGGAAAGAAACTGGCCTTTTACTAAAAGTCAGCAATTCATACACAGATAACATTTTCTCTCTTCTAAGATTTTCTTTTGATAACATATGAAATGAAAAGCCATAGAAAAATAACAGATGAAAATTTTGGAAAAGAAGAAATAGACATTAAAATCAACCCTCAGACTTGAAATGCTGCAGAACTTATTTGAGTTTCACTTTCTCACCATCAGGTGATTAATACATTTTATAGAGTAGTATGCCTGAGATATGTGTACATGTACATAAATTTAAGCCATGACATGTGTGTAAAAAAGCTTATGCAAAATCTTCTATTTCTGTTAAACTTTACAACAATTTGATGTGAGGACATGCATTTCTGTCTGCTCTGCATTCTAATTTTTTTCTACTAAATTTATTTATGGGTTATAAAACTACTAGTCTATACTAACAGACAATCCAGTCTGCTTATGGTAGAATTGCCAGGCGAATGATATGTTTCAGTTCTACTGTAAATCGACTTGATGGAGCAGTAATTGCTTGCATCAGTTAAGAACTTGGATTTATATATTTTATAGTATTATTAAGATGGTGACTGCAGCTGTGCAACTTCAAATGAAATCTTCTATCATACGAAATCTACATGGTCTTTTCAGAGCTTACTGTTATCTAAACCTAAACCATTATTACCAAGAATTCAATGTTGTTCAGGTTCCATGTGAGCAAATCATGGCTCAAATAACTTTTATATTTCATGTTTTAATATTTAATATTTACTGTTTATCTTTCAAAGCCCTCAGAACTAGAAGCTACATGACTTGTCAGGGGAAAAAAATCAGTGGTGGAGATTCCTTCAGTTTTAAGGAGCTGAGAGTCACTTTACTTGTCTTGGGGTTTTCCCAATCCACCACCAAAAACTAGAAGCAGATCATTTGTGCTGCTAATGGTGGACATTGTGCCTCACATTGCCTCCCAGGAGGGTGGCTTTTCCTCTTTCAGGGGCTCAGTACATTGCCTCATCAGTCGGAAATGGACTTCCTTCCTGATCTATCCCAAAATTGTTCTCCAGAATGAAGGGATTCTTGGTGCAGGTCTCATAGTTGAAAAAATTTGGTCATAGATGAAGCAGGCTGGCCAGGAGGCTACTCCTGGGCCAAGACATCGCTTCTTCTCTTTAACACTTTCATCAGGCTGACTAGTATCTAAACAGAAATCAGAATACAACTAAGCCAGTATCTCACACCATCCTGTTTCCTGATTTGCTTCCATTGCATGCAAGCTCCTCAGCAGGTAAGTGCACTACTTTCCGATTTTGTTTCACCTGACTGAAATTTTAAATTGTGCACTACTAGTGTACACGGTTGCAGCATTCTACCACCAATAAATTTGATCTAAGCTAGTTTGAGTCTTGCAGATCTCATATACTCCTCTCTAGAATGGATGAGGGTACCTGATTGGAATAAACTTCTGGTGCCAGCACCTATGTTTCAAAATTAAAAATTCATTTCCCATATATATTCTCTAATACTTGCTTAAAATTTGCTGTTTCTACAAACATTCTTGCCAGTAAATGCAACAGCTAGAACATGCACAGTAAGCAAACACAAAGAGGGCATTGAAACAGTTGAAGAGAATATGTTTATAAACTGAAATGAATATTCATTGGGAACTTTTTTAACAGTACTCACCAGTTCTATATTGGAATACTGTATAAAGTTTACACTCCATATAAAGAGTTACACTGTTCCCTTGTGAAATCCGTCTTCTCCACTACCTCCATATTGGATATTTGCATTTTTAGAAATACCATCTGCCAAACCCCACACAGACTGCAAGTGATTTCCTGGTTATATATTTTTGATATTCTGTGGTTAGAAAACTATGGAGAAGACATATTACATGTCCTATTCTCCAGAACATCTGTGAGACTAAAACCACAAGAATATAGGCAAGTCAGCATGATAAAAATGATGGAGGATTTCAGTTGTATTGTATAGGCATGCTTGTATCTTTTTTTTCCTTTTTGTAAATTTTTCTCTATATATTTGTTACTTTCTCCTTGTCTGTACAAATAACTTTTAAATACTGTTTCCTTGTATTGTATCAAAGCAACTACAAAGCTCTTATCCCCGATGACCTGTACTGTACTGCCTTTTAGGCAGCATCCATCTAGGAAGACGCCTGAAATATAGGAATTGGGCTGTTCATTTGTCAAAAATTGGTTTGACTTTCACTTCTATGTTTTCTTTTCTCCAGATGGAAATAAGAAATGGAAGGCATACAGGTTTTGATGGAAGGCAATCCTGTGTGGCACTGAAACACATTCTCTTTGACCAGAACCTGTGCTTTAATGTGAACCGGGTCAGCAGCTGAATGTTGTCTGTGGGGAGCTAGTGGGATATCCATGGTGATTCAGATTTGATAAAACCCGAGACTATCTTTTGTGCCAAGCTATTTTCTCCTTGAGAAATGGGGATCTTGGACCAAGTTTCAGGTCAGTCATGGCATTACTGGATGTTCTTGACAGATGCATCATTTGCCAAGTATTTTGTGCTTTGACTTCTGCATTGATGAGACTTGGATAATATTGATCTATCTTGCAAAAGTGCTGGTTTCCACCATCTCAGGTACTTTTGGAGAAGCAGCTGTTATGTTGCTATGTCATTGGATCACATTATTTATTATTTTGAAGCCAAGAAATTGGTAACATAATTGAAAAAAAAGTAAAAATGTAAGTCCATGCAGGGAAACTTATCCTGCTACATAACTTAGAAAAAAAATCACTTAAAAAATTAAATGGATGTACCTCTGCTTAAGGACTGAAGGAGTAATTCAGGGAGAGTAGCAAAATGTCTAAATATTAAGTATTATTTTAGTTCTCTAATTTGTTTCTGGAAGCATTTTAGACAAAATACTTTGAGAGGCAGATCGCAGAGACTTGACAGAAAGCTGTTGTAATTCATTAAATCTAAGGATTTGCACCTAAAAACAAAAATAATAGTAAAAGTAAAAATTCTATGTGACAAGTCTCTCAGGAATTTATGGTGCCTTTACAGGGCCTTAAGCTATAATTTTGCCATGACTAGATTCTGTGATGAAGCCTCTGACCACAGATTTGTTCATAAAGCCATTGATTGCCATTGTGGTCTCTTTCTGCTTCATTGAAGCTTTTCCAAAAAAGTTTCCTTATTTAGGGGTTGTTTTGGTATTTTCGTGTCATATATCTATCTATCTATCTATCTATCTATCTATATATATATATTGATAAGTACATGAGAGAGAGTGAAAGATTCAGAGTTTTTCACTCATATATATGTAATAGCTGTTTATACACTTACGTACTATCTTTTTAGCTATAGTGTTCTTAATTTCTGTGGGAAAAATGACCATTTATTATTGAAATAGTTTAACTCTAAAAGGAATGGTAATAGTCTATATAAGTGGATTTCTATTACATATATTTAGAACTTAGAGATGTTTAATACAAACCATATTTATGCATATTTTTATTCATATGTGTATATGTGTCCATACATTTAATTTTATAAACCCAATTGCTTGCAATGTGATTGCTATAGCAAAGAAAATGAAAGCTAGTTCAGCTAAGAAAGGAAGTACCTGTATTTTCATAGAGATTTTAAAACCAAATTATTTCCATTAGTTTGCCACTCTTATCAAATGGAAGAGTGTAAAATATGGCCCCACTGAAGTCCATGGCAAAACTCCCACTGTCTTCAAAGGATCTGGATTTCGACCGGTGTATTTTCTCAAAGAGAACTGCCAGTAACATCTGCCAGCTGGAGAGACAGCTAAATGTGGGTTAAGACAAAAGAAATGCATGTCAGCATTTCATTGCATAACAAAGGGTGGAGGCTTTCAAAGTCTGCTGTGGTAGATTAACACATAAACTACACTTTTCTCTTTAAAATAAAATAGGGAGCACTTGGCTGATATTTCTGTTTTAATGCATCTTCATAGGTGTAACCACATAAGACACAACAGTAAGTTGAGTGTTCCTCATCTGAACTGAGTTTTCAGACTGTTTGTGGTCTTATTTAAATTGAAATCTTACCTTTGGAAATTGTATGCATACTTTACTTTTTTGTATTCTCCTTTTACGTTTCCAGGATATTGTCCCAATTTCTGCAGCTTGCTATCTGGATCCTCATTGACTAAGGAGGTTTGTTGTCAAAACCACTCCACGTGCTTGTAGAAAATGTGTACTAGGAGAAATATGTCTCCTGGTTACATTACATCTGCTGTTGTTTCACCGATCTCCATCATTAGTCATAAAGGAAAGAAAATAACATATAAGCTTATGTTGGAGAGTGCTGCCACTTACAGCAGATGTGCTTTAACTAGAAAAGGCAACCTGTGACACTCAAGTTGGATTTTTGGGTTTTACCAGATCCCTCCTGTGTGCTCATGGGAAATATTGCTGATGGCTTCTGTATATTTTCACTTCAGATCTTTTTAAAATTCTACACATGGATAGGAAAACCTTTAAAATATTTTTTTTTTATTGATTACCAGACTGCACATGGGCAGGAAAGATTGGAAAGTGTAAAGTCTATATTCCTATGGGCCATTAATTAAAAATTAAAACCACAGGTGGTTTGGGTTTTCTCCTAAATCAGAACATGATGACTGAGGCTTAGCCAAAACCAAAGTATAGCTGGCCATTTTTCAATAAAAGTCTCCCAGATTTGTTATGCATTCCATCAAAAATCTTTGTTGTTAGCTTGTTAGAGACAATAAGTGTCTTACTATCACTGAAACACAGAAAGGAGTTTCTCATGTTTTTAATTTTTTTTTTTAGTATTTCTTGCATTTTGCAAACACTGTACTCTATTTTTGAACAAAAATGTCTATCAGATTATCTTCTGATACTACTTTAAGAGAGAAATCTTTGTTTTGGCTTCAAATAAATATTCTATTCCGATAGCTAAAGAACCTGAAGTCGTGCAGCTAAAGCATTACAAGAATTCATAGTTTTATCTTCTCTTTATAATATCAAAAGATTAGTTCATTTTGTCAAAGATTTAATAAGATTAATAATTTTCTGACCTTGGAAATTCAAACACTTCAGTACATTGGAAAAATGATCAGGCATATAAATGGAAAAGATTTACATTGTTTGTGGTGTCTAAGAAGATATAGATCTATGCAGCAACAAACACCCAAGCTATTTCTCATCATTACAAATAGCAACTGTAGGCTTGAAAAGGTCAGAAAAAGGTGAGTGTGGACTTATTAAATCATGTTCCAATGTAAAGAACAGTAATAAAGAATTAACTAAGTAATAATCCTGCCTAAGCTAGTTAAAAAAAATCACTATGGCTATAGAAACAGGAAAAAGGCTTTGCATTTATTTCCTTCTCTGTCTTCTTATATTTTACTTAGTGATTTTATTAAAACATTATTTAAAAACACCTAGGAATAGAATTATAGATTTCTGAAGTTTCTGTTTGAAATTTTCAGAAAAGCTATCAAATAGCTAGACATTGCCTAAGAAAGTCAGTGACAAACAAATAATAAATGAATGAGAAGCCTGAGAGCTAAAAATTGTCAGTAGAGAATCATAGAACGGTAGGGTTGGAAAGGACCTTTAGAGATCATCAAGTCCAACCCCCCTGCAGAAGCAGGTACACCATGATAACATAAACTATCCAACTCTCTTAGGTTTCTGAAGTAATAAAAAATGAGTAACAAAAGATAAGCATCTTATTTTAGAGAAATTACAAGC
The DNA here is from genome assembly GCF_028858725.1 of Colius striatus. Lineage (NCBI taxonomy): Eukaryota > Metazoa > Chordata > Aves > Coliiformes > Coliidae > Colius > Colius striatus. The sequence goes on from NC_084761.1 coordinate 35,785,963, forward strand.
ATCCCTCAGTACAATATAGAGAAGATTCATTGAGTGCTCAGACTACTTACCTTTTTAACCATGAATGCAGGACTTTAATGTTAGACATGCAGACTTGATTTTTTTTAATCAAAACATCATTTACCTAAATGATATTAGAAAGAGTACATTTTACTAGCTGTTTATATTAAGTGTAAATTTAATCTCGGGAATTAAAAATCATTTGGATCCCCATATCCGTTTGAAAATTTAAGAATCCTCTAAAGCTTCCTTGACTGATTGCACATCCTTGCTGATTACACTGTTTTGTTTGGTTTTTTTTTTCAGGAACTATCATTACTACTACTTTTAAATAATGATAAGCCAATCAGTCTAAGAAAATCTTGGATAGATCACTGGTAATACAAAATGAACTTCTGCTATAATTTCTAAAAATTTCAACCAAATTTTATCTTGGACTCAGTGACAGGGCTATCATTCAGTCAGCTGCCAGAAAATATCCATGTGACTGGCTGAAGTTCATTGCTTTGCATGGAGTCAGCTCAAAACACGAACCAAACATTAGTTTTGTTCCATTGCCTAAGAGTAAATAAAAAAAAAAAATCTTGATCTGCCATTTTTGTAGAGAGCTTAAGATCTGATTTTTATAAACAGGTGCTGCTTTTGGGCTTCTTACCAGGAAATGTCTCACTGAAGACATGAAGTAATGGAAAGGTTATAGCTGGTGAAATTAAGGAAAATATTTTGACTAAACAACACAGTTCTCAAAGTAATCTACTGCCTTGCCAATGCCAAGAGTTTGCCAGGTGAGACCCTTTGATTGTAGGAATCCCCAGTATTCAGTCACTGCATCCTGTGTAGATAAGTACAATCAACAGCTAGCTAAGGCGTAAGGCTTATTAGAGATCTTTCAAGGACCTGATTTTTAGGCTGCAGACTGCTATGTGGCTTGAGAGGCATAAATCTCTGTCATTATTGTAACACCTTCTTATAGCAAAACATGAAAGCTGGTGATCTTCTGCAAGTGCTTTGCTTACACCAAAAGCTCTGACCTCACCCATCAAGACTTGTAGATACAAAGAAAACATTTTACCTGTGCCTGAGACAATGCCAACTTTTAAAAATTATTATTTTCAGGGTTTAAAAATCAATAAGATCTTCCAAACTTGAGTCTTCAAGTCTCCTTTCCTTTTTAAAAATTAAAGGAACTTCTGTCTATGAAAAGGTAAGTTTAGAAATCTGACTTTCCTTACTAATAAATAATTAAAAAAAAAAAAACCAAAATATCATAGTGTTTTTTTTAAATTTTATTTTAAACTACAGTAACTTGGAAAGAAATGTGTCTGAAAAAAAGAATCATCAGATTTGGGTGGATTAATGATAACATTTCCTGTTAGAGTAAGGAGCAATATTTTCAAAATAGTGAGTTATTTTTATTTGATTCTTATAACTGAATTTTTAAGCATTAAAACTTAAACCATTTCTCCCTAGTACGAGAACAAACCCTCTGTTTTTAAAAAGCTGATTTCAGGAGTTTAGACTTCATTGAAGAATTCATTGAAGTCAAGGGAAATGACAACACTATATACTTTGATTTTAGAAAAATCCTGTCATGCATCAATGTAATGAAATTTTCAAGAGGAATGTCTAAGTTTGAAAGTTTTGTAACTTTTTTTGTAGTGTCTGGTAGATAATAAGGAAATATTTTTATATGTAGGATTTGATTGATTGTGTGCATTGATAGATGATGTTGCAGGTTTATATGAGTATATGAAGATTGTATAATTTTGTGTGTTAACTGTACTGTATATCTACTAACATATGTATTTTTATGTAGTGAGTAATACTGTAGCATATGTTCATGTTTTAGTACTTTGGAGATAGTTCAGCTTAAAAGGAAATGGGATTTTGTAAATCTTGGATGTTTATTTTGACCTTTACGTGTGATTCTACAAATTTGAGTGGACAAAGTTAAAGTTACATGTGCAGTAACAGTATGCGAGTTAAGAACAGTCAGTGTCTTGTTTCCATATCTTACACAGATTAGGTTTTAGTCTGCAGTATAATAGTGTTAAAGGCAATTACCCTTTGTAGTAGATGTTGACATTGTCTGGACTTGGTTAAAACCTAACATGCACATGTTCCCACACCACCCCTGGCTGTAGAGCAGGCTTGTGGACTTGTTCCTGGGGCAGGACCAGAAGTGTCACCTTCTCAGAAGCTCACCTCAGAAATGCTGACCTGGAAAACTGAATCTTAAATAGTTACTCTAATAATTTACATTTGGTAGTCTTATTTAGGACACAACAATGGAAAACTGTTATACATTCCAATTCATTTTACAACACCTGCAGACACTTTATGGTGAACTGTAAATAAATGCAGAAGTAGTATGTTGGTTAGCCCTGGGACATTTCACACCTTACTTGTCGTGAATAAGAGTCCAATATCTTTAAAATCCTTTTGTCCATCTTAAGACATGAGTCTTGGCCTCCCACTTGTCATTCAGATTAAAAAATCTCACAGCTCCAGGAGCTTGCCATCCCTGGTATCTCAATAGAGGAAACATCGTAAATCAAATGGGATTTGACACCAGTAAACCTTTTTTCCTGGGATTTTTTTATAGCATTGATTAAAGATAAAGGAAAATTTTCCTTAAGAACAAAGAAATTTGCCTACTGAAAGGCAAATTAGAAAGTTACAACCAACGCAACCTGTATCCCTCAATAAAATATGATTTTTTTCCTTGAAGCCAGTGGTGATTTTCATTGTTGGGATATCTCCTTCCTGGAGACAGAGAAAGAACTTGCTTTCTGTGCTTCCTCTGGCTACAGCCAGCTCCCCCTCTTGTCTTATTTTCAGCACCTTGAATCTCAGAGTTATGCTTCTATGCTAGATGCAATTAAGGAAAACTAAATATCTCCACCATACATGGAGGCAGTCAGGAGTGTGAACTAACATTATTGTGCTTCCTTGTTGCTTTCCTAAGAATCCATGATATCTTCCGTGATGGTGCCTTAACTTTGGCATAAATTCCTTTCCTTTTAGTCCTCCCCTTTTGTTTTAATGCAAGGCAACATGTACTGTACACGTGAACATACATATAAAGAAATTATGCAGCAATATCATACTTAAATTGAGATGCATGAAATATTTGTTTTATATATATTTCTTTAACTTACCTCTATATGTAGTGTATAATTTGACTGACCTTCAGTTTTGCAGTAAACTAAGCTGTACTGGTTTCCATTTGCAAGGTAAATATCTGCTATTGTTACCTAATTCAGACTTTGAACATTCTAGCACATAAATAATTTTTATTAATCTTTTACTTCAGCTTTAATTTTTAATTAATGTCACCACATATTTTACAAGAAAGAAAATGGCTTTCAAAAAAACCCCTCAATAACATCATAGTGAAATCCTGAGTTATTGGTATAATTGAAAAACTTTCTGCAACCATTCAAGTCAAAGCAGGGTGACTTTTACATCTCTTATTCAAATCATTAATGTCATTGCTAATATTCCACAGACAGCAAAAGCAATAATTAAAATCACTTTCTTGATTTTTAGCATGAAAGCAATATACAGGGAAATGTCTTGGATAGCACAATGGAGAAATGCATTTATCACAAGAAAACAGAAGACTAGCTGTTCCTTCAATGTGGAGATCAATCTGTTTAATCATTTGCTATACAGTGGTGTCGTGGTTTTGCCCAGCCGGGAACAAGGAGCCACGAGGGTGCTCGCTCACTCCTCCCCTCCCGGTGGAGTGGGAAGGGGAACCAGAGAAAAAGGGGGAAAACCCGCGTAGGTTGAAATAAGAGCGGTTTAATAGAACAACAATAAGAATGAACAGGTTCAGGGGGAAAAAGGAACAGTTTTAACAGTACACGAGGGGAATATACAAAAGGAATGGCGCGTGCCGCGGCTGCTCACCACCCGGGACCGGACGCGACTCCCCCTCCGACCGGTAGCCCCGTCTGTGCTCCCAAAGCCCCGCCCCCGACTAGCTCCCTGCTTCTAGGTACTGGGCATGATGTCAGTATGGTATCGAATACCTGTTGGCCAGCCCAGGTCAGCTGCCCACGCTGTGCCCCTTCCTACTTCCTCATCAGTTAACTCTATCCTAGCCAAAACCAGGACAAGTGGAAACTGCAATACAGATTAATCAATTACTTGCTGCACATGTTCCTATTGACATGGATGTTCCTATCTGACTTGGATTTCCATAGTTAAGTTTGCTAGAATAAACATAAATACAGTGGTACTGTATTACAGGGTTCTATCCATGAAAACAAATACACTATCAGCAGAAATGAAAATAATTTATGACATTGATTAATTCTTTTATTCCTCAAACCAAAGAGGCCTCTTTTTCTACATTTTGGTATTGAATGTCACGAGAAAATGGAATATTTTAATTCCCTATGCTACAATGAGGACTACAAGTAATGTGAAGCATGCAGAAGCTCACTTAGAGACTATCTGTAAGATATTAAGAAGGGCAAGGTCTCATCTTCAAAACCGTCCTTCCAGAGTGCCCATTACAAGTAAGTATGAGGCACTGACAACAAAAGACTTTGATGAGCAAGTTCCAGAAGGGGAAAACTCAGCAAATAACTCACCATCAGCTGCTCCACTTGCAACAGGCAATGGGCACCGTAGAAGGAAGCGACAGGTGCTTGTTGTGGGTGACTCATTGCTAAGGGGCACTGAGAGACCCATCTGTGGAGTGGATAAGGGGTCATGAGAGGAGGCCTACTGGGAGCCAAGGTCAGTGATGTGGCTGAGAGAGTGCCACAACTTGTCAGGGATGTGGGCTACTACCCCTTACTTGTGCTCCATGTAGGTATGAATGATGTCATAAAGCGTGACATCTCCAGGATCAAAAAGGATTTTATAACCTTGAGTGAGCGAGTAAAAGGTAGGGGGGCTCAAGTTATTTTCTCCTCCATCTTGTTCACAGATAAAGAGTGAGTCTACAAAAAAAAAAATCAGCCAAGTGAACTCCTAGCTGAGAGGCTGGTGCCGGCAGGAAGGATTTGAATTCTACAACGGATCCCTCCTTGAGGACTATATCTTGATAGGACAGGATGGGATTCACCTCTCCCATAAGGGCACTGCAATATTTGGGAATATGCTAGAAAACTTGATAAAGAGGGCTTTAAACTAAGGGACTTGGGGGATGGGGGCAGAAACAAAATAGAACAAGCTGTCCTCCCTAGCAGGAAAACAAGGCAAGACGGGGAATGCAATGATAAGTGCTCCTCATCTGCACCACTATGCTGAGATGTGGAAGGCTGACCACCCTTGAGGGAGAGCCAAAGTGGGGAGGATCCTCCAGCATCTGTCCAGGGAAATCTGTGTGTTTGAGTAAGTCCTTGTGCTGTCTCTACACCAATGCACACAGCCTGGGGAATAAGCAGGAGTAACTGGAGATGTGGGTTTGGATATGGGGCTATGACTTCATTGCAGTCACAGAGATGTGGTGGGACAGCTGCCATGACTGGAGCACAGCCATGGAGGGTTATGTATTGTTTAGGAAAGACAGACTGACAAGGCGTGGAAGTGGAATTGCTCTCTATGTGAGGGAGCAATTAATGTGTACTGAACTGTGCCTGGGTGGGGATGAGAGAGTAGAGTGCTTATGGGTAAAACTTAATGGGCAAGGCAAGGCAGACGATATTGTAGGAGTTTGCTACAGGCCACTTGATCAGGTGGAGGATGTTGATGAGGCCTTCTACAAACAACTGAGAGCTGCCTCATGGTCACAATCCCTGGTCCTCATGGGGTCTTCAACCTCCCTGATATTTGCTGGCAAAGCCACACAGTCAAGCACACCGCAGTCCAGGAGGTTCCTACAGGTTGTCACAGGTGATTGAGGAACCAATGAGAAGGGGTGTGCTGCTGGACCTGGTACCAAGGAGAGTCTGTTGGGGATGTGAAGGTTGGAGGCAACCTCGGCTGCAGTGATTATGAGATGGCAGAGTTCAAGATCCTGTGTGGAAGAGGCATGACACAAAGAAGGACCGTGACCCTGGATTTCAGGCAAGCCGACTTTGGCCTCTTCAAAGACCTGCTTGGACAGATCTCATGGGATAAGAGTCTAGAAAGTAGAAGTATCCAAGAGAGCTGGTCAATCTTCAAGCACCACTTCCTCCAAGCTCAGGATCAGTGTGTTCCAACACACAAGGAAGAAGGAAAAAGAAGCATGAGGCCTCCATGGATGAGCAAGATTCTGCTGGGACAACTCAGGCGAAAAACAGCCCTCTATTAGAGGTGGAAAAAGGGACAGACCTCTTGGGAAGAGTATAGGAACATTGCCAGAGCATGCAGGGGTGCAACGAGGAAGGCTAGAGCCATTCTAGAATAAAATTTACCCAGGGAAGTTAAGGACAGTAATAAGGCATTTTTCAAGTACATCAACAGCAGAAGGAAAACATACCCTCGTGGCCAAGCAGGTCAATGGCTTCCTGGGATTCATCAAGAAGAATGTGGCCAGCAGGTCAAGGGAGGTTCTCCTTCCCCTCTACTCTGCCCTGGTGAGACCTCATCTGGAGTTGTGTCCAGTTGTGGGCTCCTCAGCTCAAGACAGTCGGGGAATTTCTGGAGAGAGTCCAGTGCAGGGCCACCAAGATGATCAGGGGACAGGGACATCTTTCATACGAGGAAAGGTTGCAGGAACTGGGGCTGTTTAGTCTGGAGAAGAGGAGACTGAGGGGAGATCTTATTAATATTTACAAATATCGAAATGATGGATGTCAGGAGTTTGGGGCATCCCTTTTTTTTCTATGGTCTCTAGCAACAGGACAAGGGGTAATGGGATGAAGCTGGAACACTCAAAGTTCCATTTAAATATAAGAAAAAACTATTTTACTGTGAGGGTGATGGAGCCGTGGTACAGGATGCCCAGAGGAGTTGTGGAGTCTCCTTTCTTGGAGACCGCCCTGGACATGTTTCTTTATGACCTCTTCTAGATGGACTTGCTTCTGCAGGGGATTTGGACTAGATGATCTCTAAAGGTTCCTTCCAACCCTACCATTCTATGATTCTATGATATTTCCCAAATATGCGAGCCTTTGAAGGTATCTGCCTTCTCAAGTACAGGCTGTGTTGCTCAGGAGCTCTCAGTGTAGGCCAGAAGCGCTGGACTCTGCACTGCATGAAGGAGGGAAGCCTTCTGTGATGACCTATGAATGTTACTGTTTAGCCATCCATATATCTTTTGTTTTGTCCTCTGTAGGTCATCCAGAGACAAAAACTAGCTTGTGACAGCTCTCTAGTCTTCACCTGTCCAATCCCAGCCCCATCCCTAACATCCCTAACAAGTCTGGACTCTGGTCTCTGTTTACAAGACAAACAAAAATTCCTGTGATTCCATAAAATTCCTGTGTAGATGCACACTGCTTCCAGGATCACTTCAAGGAAGGACTTGATGTCTAGTAAGTTGTTCATACTGTGAAAATGTTGCCTTATACTTTCAACAGGCTGTAGGAAAAAAGATACGGAGCTTTCCTCAAGGCCTGTGAGAAGCCTAAGTGCTACAACAGCAATGAGACCATGCATCTTAGTCTAAGAGGAAGTCCAGAAGCTGAAGCACAGGGACAAAAAGTGCTCTCAGATTTTAATGGCTACCAGCTGAGCAGTAATGGTAACAAGGTCTCTGTATCACTATGGACAGGAGTGATTTTGTGTGTGTGTGTGTGTGTGCGGGATGAACACCAAAAAACAAAATTTCAAAACAATAAATGCTGTTAGCCATCACTGAGTATGCTGGGAGTACAGGGGAAAAGAGGGACAAAACTTTTTTAGGGTAATACCTTCTCATAGGCAAGATGACCCTACTTTGCCTGTGTAAGAGCAATCTCTCAATACATCTGAGCACTCATTCACTATATATATTTTGTCACTAAGAAAGCAACATCAACAACAAGATAAGTATAGGTTAGAGATAACTCCAGTCACCTGTGCAGTGTCAATATTTGCTCTCCTCATAGCATATTTGTGAAGGACAAAAGAAGATACAGATAGCACTAAACCAGCAGTGTGATGCACAGTATTGTAAGAGAAAATATCAAATGCATCACTAAAAGTTTCAGAAATTTGCAATATTTTTGACTTCTCTTTCTTTAACTCCTTATCTTCCCTAACACACTCAAGTTTTGTACTTGGATCTTGTTGACCTGACCTGAATGCTGGAAAGAAACGATACACTCTGCCTCAGAGCTTAACTGACAGTAGTAGAGAAATTAACACTTTCTCTGCTCACTACCAGAGTGCGAGATACATTTTTCCATGCCTAAATACACAACAGATATGCCATGAAAATCTGGAATAACAACTGGACAGCTCTGAGAAAGTCACTCTGTGGAGGAGCATTGTATCAGTAATGTCAAAAACATTCCTACCAGAAGATCCTAAAGCTTAATTAAAAAATATGCTGTCTCTCAGGAGACACTGAAAAAAAGGCACCAAGATTACTATCAATGAAGATCCCTAGTAGGACTTGCTTCTGCAGGCCTAAGAGCTGGTGAATGCTTGTTTCTGCCTCTATCCCCACAGGAAGGAAATGTGGATGTGTTATATGGATCATCAGCACACTCTTTTTATGGCCATGACTAAGACCATTCACAAAGGAAGCCTGACGTCTTGCACACTGTCTAAGCTTTATGCAAGGGAGAAGGGGAGAAAAAACCCAGACTTCTTTATCCATGAAGAAGTCTTATGCGTTGTTATCAGTACCCCTGAGTTATATGAGGCCTTTCGCAAAGGAAAAGTAGGGTAAAGAAGGAGGGAAATACGTGTAAAGGTTTGTAACTTGAAGTGTTAGTGATGTCAGGCCCAGCCTTGCACTGGAACACGGCCTACATACATGAGATTCCAGCGTGTTCTGTCTGTGGAAGTTAGCTTCAGTAGATAACTAACAACAACATTCAAAGTTAATGTCAAAGTTCATAAGAAATTGCTTTGAAACAGAAGAGATCTGGGACGCTATCGGAAAACAGTCAGGTTTTGCTCTCCACTGCAGGATGTGGCAGCAGTGACAGGGCTATGTGATCTCCAAATACTTTCATCAAGTGACAGTAATGATCAGGGGACTGAAGTATCTTCCTTATGAGGAAAGGCAACAGGAACTGAGACTATTTAGTCTAGAGAAGAGAAGAGAAGACTGGGGGGGGAATCTCATTAATATTTATAAGTATACAAATGGTGCATCCATCATGAGGTTGGGACATCCCTTTTTTCTATTGCACCTACCAACAGGACAAGGGGTAATGGGATGAAGCTGGAACCCAAAAAGTTCCATTTAAACATAAGAAAAAGCTATTTTATTGTGAGGGTGACAGAGCAGTGGAACAGGCTGCCCAAGGAGGGTGTGGAGTCTCCTTCTTTGGAGGCCTTCCAGACCTGTCTGGACACGTTCTTATATATTGGACTAGATGATCTCTAAAGATCCCTTCCAACCCCCACCATTCTATGATTCTAATGATAATTAATGGACAAGATGTTGTCTGTGTAGGTGATACTGCACTGTAGTGCTGTGGAGGAGGACACTCCCACTTTTCAAACTGTTGCTTACAGGAGTGGAAAGCAATTAAGTATCTAACACGGAAGAAAGCTAAATAACAAGATCAAAGACAATTAACTTGTTGTTTTTCCAAAAAGAAAAATAAGTTTTTACAACTAGTGACCTATCATCAGGACTTTGATCTGTTTGCTTCTGCAACTAACAACCTTTCCAACGTGAAAATCTACTAGGACAAAGACGTGTTATCAGGGCAGGAGAGCTCCTTGCTGCCAGGGCTAAGGGCTAGCAGAGTGGCCTGGGAAGTCAATGGCACTCCAGTATCTAGGGGAGCCTATGGTGTAACACTTCTTCCCTACTACTAGAAAAGTCCTCTTCAAAAGCATCTGTGGTGACTGAGACAGCTCTTCAGCTGGGTGACCCACTCTTGAGGCTTATGTTCCCAGTCAACTTCAGAGGTGAATTTGTTTCAAAAGGATTAACAATGTTCATTAATGGAATTATCCCTTTTAACACAGACAGTCTTGGATTCAGACTTCTCTGAGGCAGAAAAGTTGTTGTGAAAGTGATCTCTTTAGTCAGTGATGGATTTTTGATGTAATATTCATAAACGTTTTTCTCCCAGCAACATGACTCTCAGCATGGTGGCTGTGCTTTCTGGACCACAGGGCTCAGTGGCACAAAGAGATAAGGAATCTGAAAGACTGATGTCCTGGATACTGTCTTGAACAAATGGCTCCTTTTGCCACTTTCTGATGGAAATTATCAGTCCAGTAAAAAATTATTATTAATACTTATTTCCTTAATAAAGCACTTCTCAGTTTTTCAAGTTTTTTTTAAAAAGCTTCTTCTACAGATCCAGATGAAAATCCTTTAATTCATTTCTCCCAGAGTTCAGCTTTGGTTTTGGAGCCTGCATGACTGTCATTGCAAAGTCGAGTTACAGATAATTCATGTAACATTTCTGAGAGGTTTTTTCATCTCAAACCTGGGATTCACCCCACTGGCTTTCTGGTAGACTTCCTGCTTCTGAAACATTTGAAAAACGTTTTATTATTAACTTTTATGCCTTTAATGAGTTCCTTGAATACGTTGCTCCTCAATAAATTGGCATGTCTTCCTGAGGTTTAACATTTAACTTGTTAGGATTTGTACGTTAATTTTTCTTTTTTTTTTTTTTGACTGGGATTTGTAATTTCTGAAATATATTGTTTTTACCCATAGCCACCTCTCCTCTGCCTCCTGAGCTCTCTTCTGAGCCTTCTTGCCATTGGTAGATTTTGACAGCAGATATACTTCTTCTGAGTGTCTCATCTGATGTTTTTAAGCAAATCTCCTGATTACAAGCATTATATTCCTTTTTTTTTTTTTTTTTCTTCCTCTCCTTCTCCTTTGATTGGTCTTTTATCTACCTCCTTCATTTTATGTAATGTCCAGATGTTAGATTCAGGGATGATTCCTGCCTCCCATGACAGTGCTTCTTTAGGATGTTTAGCTAGAGAAGAGGAGACTGAGAGGACATATGACCACTCTCTACAAGTACCTAAAAGAGAGTTCTAGTGATATGGGAATTGATCTCTTCTCTCCAGTAAGGAATGATAAGGCATGAGTAAATGGGCTCAGGTTGCATCTGGAGAGTTTTAGATTGGACATTAGGAAGAACTTTTCCACTGAGACGGTTGTTAGGCACTGGCACAGGCTGCCAAGGGAGATGGTGAAGCCATCGTCCCTAGAGATATTTGAAAGCTGTGTAGATGAGGTGCTGAGAGATATGGTTTCGTTTAGCAATGGGCTTGGCAGTGTTAGGTTAGGGGTTGGGCTTGACGATCTTAAAGGTCTTTTCCAACTGCAATGATTTTATGATTTTATCTATTCTACTTGAATACAGTGCAGTCATTATTGCATATATAGGAGTGTAGCCTGTTGGAGGTCAAGCCTTCAACATGATCCTGTGCAGTACTCGAGACATAAATTAAGAAGAGTTGATGTCATGAGATATCTCACAAGTATCTCTAAAAGGCAGTGACAATGGGGTGTCTAAGAGTCACACAGACACTGAACACTTGCTTCTGTGCAAAACAGTACCCCTGATTTATCTGTTACCTGGGACAACTGTCCCTCCTTCTAGATGAGGTGGCATCTCTGAAAGTGTCTTCTGACCTTTTTACCCGTGTGTGCACCTTTGGGTCTAAGGGAGCAGTAGTTGCCTCACTGCTTTGTGTAGGTTAAATATCTGGGAAGTCCTCCTAAAGACAGTTCAAATCTCATGTGCATGTAGGGCTGACCTCAGCTTGAAGTGAATATTCATCAGTGACAAGGAAGTATGGTTTGCACTGAAGTTATGTCATTCCTCATTCCTTCAGCACTGGCAAGCAGCATCTTCACCAGGAAGCAATTGCCCCTCACTCCCATCTGAAATCCCTCTCATTTCATGTGTCATTCAGAAAACTGAAAAACGGCCATATGTGGGAGTTTTTATAAAATAGCGGTGATAAAGTGTTCCAGGTTGAGATTTTGTGTGCCAAGTTTCAGTATGGAGTGAGTTTTTATGACTGAGTTATAAACCCCCTAAAATATGATTTTATAATAGAAACGCTGACACAACCTTTATACACATGTGGCCATAATTCTAGATGATGCAAAATACCTTATATAGAAAGCCAAGATAAGTGGATTTTTGCTATAAAGAACAAGTAGAAAATGAAATGTACACCTTTTAGCTAAGTATTTTCAGTTTTTGTCTGGTCTTTTGACCAAAGAACAAATTATATATCTGCAAGGGCAGGTTTTTAAAGTCATTCTTCATGTTTGTGTAAGAGTAAATTATGTTTTTAATCTTTTTAGCAATCTAAAGTAATTCTTCCAGGAAGATCAGTTTCCCAAGGCAAAAGTCAGGCTTATGACTGCTACTGATAAATTGTCATTTTCAGAGGAATTTTATTAAAAAACTGGAGAATATCACAGCAAACATAAAGTAATGTTTTCAAATAATAGATACAGAACTCAGAGGGAAGTGTGTTAGAAGTAACAGACTGGATATAATTGAAATTGACCTAATAAAATCTACAATGCATTTTTGTGATGCTGCTTTTCCAGGTTATTTCAGGATAACTGAGTATCCAAGAAGTAATAATATTCACCACCAAACAACACTCAGAGTTTAATTCAACTATAGATCCAAAACTCTGGATATTTACTTAATGGTTGTGTGCAATATAAGAATCTCTTCAACTTGAAAATCAGCCTTATGACAACAGAAAATATTAGGTTACTCCTTTCCTTTTTTTGTACCGTATACTTACTTCAAAATCAATTTTTTCCAAAAAGTTTCCATTTAATGTTTGTTTCTTTCTGACTATAGTGTTGTTTTATTTAAGTTCAGAGGGATACAAAATGGGAAAGGGAATTTTTGGTATCTTGTGATGTTTGAGTTCAAGTTTCAGACCCTGGATTGCACTATATCTCTGCAATATATCATAGTTTTGGACTCTTCAAGAATAAGCTGGGAATTAATTTTTTCACTTAAAATGATACATTTTAAACATAAAGTATTTTTATAGTAATCTATCAATTGATTTAATTGGTTCGACTTGTGCCTTAGTGACCTTTTCAAGGCTTCATTTGAGAGAAGATTCAGCTGTGAAATGTTGACCGTCCTTATCTTCCTGACGCCATGGTTTCTATCATCAACTGAGTGGAACTGCATATCCTCTGGATAACAAAAGAAGCTGGACGGTTGATAGAGATTTCAGCTTCCACTTGCTGGGAGGTTTGCAGAACATTTCACACTATGTCTCCAAGAATCTCTGCTGAAATAAAATGGAGACTTTGAACCTGAAGTGGCTGAGAACATTTGTTTGACTTGCCCTGGGAGGTATCTCCCCTTCTGCAGTGATAAAGATGTCTATAAAAGCCTAGATAGACTTTAGAGAGGGAGAAATGGAGACACAGAGAGGTTGTGTCACTCGCCCCAGACTGTGCAGGAAATCTGCGGTGGGGCCAAGAAGAGGACTGAGGTGTTTGGCTTCTGTATCTTTGCCACAAGACCATTTCTTTCTTCCTCAATGAGAAATGGCAATGCTACAGAGGTTAGCAGAGGAAGCGTTGCACTATGCTAAAAAGCTGCTCTGTTGCAGACTGGAGATCAAATATTTCTCCACAATGTTCAGCAAATCTCTGAAAATTGAATTGAGGTCTGCACATGTTGATTACAACCACGATTATTGTCTTAAAGAAAAATAAATAAAAGAAAATGTTTATTCAAATTAAAACAAAATATTTTCTTCTTTACATGGAGTTGATTTTTTTTGGGTTTTGAAGCAAACAGATGCTAATACAGAAAGAAATTATTTTTTTCTTGGTTTCAGTATACATTTTAAAATGTTAATTTACTGTCTCTGATTTTGAGTTAGTCATAAAACATTCTTACAACAAAGAAATGTTCCCATATAGCAGGGTGCTGCACCCATAGCAGAGTCTGTGCTCGGGACTGACTCTGCTGCAGGTAGCAGATGCACAGCCAGCTGTGGTCCCTCCTGAAACTGCTCGACGGACAGGCAGACAGCACAGCCTGCCAATCTTTTAGTATCCACAGCCTTCCCTAGAAATGATGCCTGTCATGTTGAAAAGGCCAATGCAGAGGTAAAAAACCTCAGAGTACCCCAAAGTAAGCAGAACAAGGATGTGCACGCTGAGAAACAACGACAACAGACAAAATCTTTGAAGCACAGTGCTGGCATGCTAAGTCTTGAAAATTTCAGCAGAAAGGTGGTGGGTGCAAGAGATGAGAAAGGTGAAGGATTTGAGGCACCATTAGCCCTCACTGACTGCTGTCCTGGCTGGCAGCACTCTTATGGGTGTGTGGAGATCAAGACTGAGGCAAGCTGGAGTCCGTGAATATAGTTGAAACTTGTGACATCAGAGGCAAAATTACTTTGAAGCAGTATAAGTTGGAGTGAAACCCAAAAGCTGGTGAATTCCTTTTGAGTAACTCTGTGAAATTCTGTGCAAGGTCATGAAAACTCAACATAGATTTTTAATTTAATGAAGACAGAGATAACTGACAGGGTGCTGCTCCTAAAATGTACAGGTTTGAAGTGAGAGTTGCTGTCCAAGTGTTTACGAAGAGCACCTATGATGGGGAGTAGTTATGAAAAACAGCAGAAAACCCTTTGTAGACTGCACCCCTTATGAAGAAAGTAAGAAACCAGTTTCATATGAAAACTGAAGCATTTGCTTATACTTTGAGATTCTAAAAAAATGTACAGTTGGCTGACACTACATATGCAGGGAAGTGTTATCCAAAAAGTTACAGAAAAAGATGAATCTATTAAAAGAGAAAAGCTCTGGGTTATGTGCTAATGCTGCAGGTTTTGCAGAAGACAGATTATACATATTTCTGACAAAGCTAGATTATTTTTCTACCAATGAACATGCCTTCATTTGTTGAACCAATGGACCAGAGAATTATAGCTACCTGTTAAACACAGCCCAACACTTTGCTCTGGTGAGGCTGTGCGCTCCACTGAAGCTAGCAGTGATGAACAGGCTGTTGCACTGGCAAGATACTAAACCTGCATAACTCCATGGTTTTCAAGAGAAACTTGCCTCTCCCTATCACTCACAGGAGCTAAAGAGAAAGAGTTTTATGAAAACTATTGCCTTCTGTTCCGAATCATATGTAGTAGTTCAGTTTATTCTGGGGTATGTACAGGATCTATCTCAACAGAGTGGCAGAGGTATGTCACGTTGAGTAGACATAATGGTGAGAAGCAAAAGTTTCCCTTTTCTGTCTTCAAATTTCCTCACTTTCTGTGGCACAAGGTGATGGTTCATGTAGCTGACAATGGAATTAACTTCAGAAAGAGTTGAAATCTGTTGATGCCTGTTCCTGAAATACAAGAAGCTGCTTTGGTTTTAAACAGAATTACAATTTTTACTTAATTTTATTGTTGTATTTTTTTCTGAAAATAAGAAAGACAACTAGACAAGGTCAAATATTGTGCAAAAATCTCTTCTACTTTTGCAGAAATGAAAACTGTTTTATGAATCATAGAATCATAGAATCATATAATGGTAGGGGTTGGAAGGGACCTTTAGAGATCATTTAGTTCAACCCCTCTGCAGAAGCAGGTTCACCTAGATCAGATTGCATAGGAACATGTCCAGGTGGGTCTTGAAGACCTCCAAGAAAGGAGATTCCACAACCCCTCTGGGCAGCCTGTTCCACTGCTCTGTCACCCTCACAGTGAAACAATTTTTTCTTATATTTAAGTGGAACATTTTGTGTTCCAGCTTCATCCCATTACCCCTTGTCCTCCTGGAAGGTCCACAGAGATAAAATGAGATAAAATGAGACTTGTATTTTTTTCTTTTGTTTTGTTTTGTTTTGCAAAACACAACTAGGATTTGGGTCAAATTCTTAGATGCTGACAAGTGTATTCCAGAACTGGGGTAGAAGTGAAGAGTTCAGTAGCTTCTGGGAACAGACTTGATCCTGAAGTCACTGTTTATGCACCACTCTTATTCCAATCTGTGGGAGTTTTGCATGAGTTAAGTGTCAGTCACTTTGACATTTAGCCCAGCTGGCTGAATGATATACCATGACTATATGGTGCATTATAATCTGAATTTTCTTCTCTATACAGTATTCCATCTCTTACTTTGCTGCCTGTTCTCTAGGTAGTTTATGAATACTAAAGGCATCATTTAGTATACCTGGTTTAGAAAGCAACCTTCCAAGGAATTTGCTTGTAAAGAAAAATTGATAAGTAGGTAACAGCAGGGGTGGAGGGGAAGTCACCTGGAAAAGGAGGCAGGAATTTCTGGAAACATCTTTATCACTAAAGTACACGTGAGTACATCCTGCCTTTGCAAGATTCAGCTCCCTGGTTGTAAAGACAAGGACCAAGACAATGGGGTTCAACTATAATACCCACAACAAACTACATTAGTAGCAGTAACTAAAAGCTGAGGCAAGTGTTTGCTGTGAAATATTACTTTCTTTTGTGAAGTGAACATAGCAGCCTCTGATTTAGAAGTGTATTTAATATAAAATCTATAATTTGCCACAATATTTATGCTTTGTTTTTTCTTTTTTTTTTTTTTTATTGGGGGGATGAGGGATAACGCTTGTTGATTTTTTTTGTTGTTTTGATTTTGTCTTTTTTTCCCTAGGAAATCCTAAATTTTACAAAATTTCAGGTTTTTTACTTGGTTTGAGATAACTTGTTCTATCCATGGATCCTATGACGAGATGAATATAATCTAAATGATTAAATACTTCAAAGAAAATCTGCCAATGTTGAGTGCAAAATTCATCTTCAGCCAATGATATCTTTTGTTTGCTTAAATCTCTATTCAACTGAACATTCACCCACAACAATAAACTGAGAATTAACTAGGGAGTTCTCAATTTTTCTTTCCCAGAAAATAGTTTTGAGTTCTTTACCCTATCCTTACCCCTGCTGATTAATTGAAATTTCTTGCTTTCACCTTATTTTACTTCTTCCTCCTCTTACTCTCCATTTCCACTAATAATTCTTTCTTGTCTCTGTTCTGTACCCATTTTCTTTGGCTTCAGCTTAATGTAGCATTTAAGAATACCCTTATCTTGCAGCAAACAAGCAGTTCTACTTCTCTGTAGTGGGATTACTTATATACCCAAGCACTTTATTTAGCCAGGTTTTTTACTTTCACAATACTATTCTATTTAAGAATTTATCTGAAATGCAAAGGTGTGATGATGTTCACCCAAATTACATGATCATCATACTATTTGTGTTGTAATATTGGGATTGGCATGGTCCAGGATTGCCATGCACTAAAATTTTGAGGGTCCTAACTTTGCAATTTGTTTTTTTAGTGTTTTTCCGTTCATTACTTCTGCCATGTTTGTTTCTGGGAAATATAAGCATAGGTATTTAAAAAAAAAATACAACTGTACTTCTAGAACTTTCAGATGATTTAGAGTATTATTCAAAAGCCTTATATGATCCCCTATTGCCATTTTATTCAGCTTCTGTGTCCGAAGTGTCTATGCAGACCTGGCAGATGTGACAAAAGACCTATAGGTGACCCATTCAAAAAAGTATCTTGCTAGGCACTTGAAATAGCAATAAATAGATGTGCTTAAGCACTTGTATTCTACTCCAGGTCTGTGTTTTAGCTCTCTAGAACATTTTTGTAATGGAGATAATGTTTAGGAAATATTTAGCATCCTTAATTATTAGGATCACAAAATATTAGCAACCCCTGGCAAAATTATAAAGACAGCCACAAAATGCAAAGCAAACATAAGTATCATTTTGTTGTAAATTTGTCTATATATGCCTGAATTGTTCTTTGAGCTCAAATTCATGATTTTTCACTTCAAATCAGTGAGTGAAAATTTTGTTACTCTCTTTGTAAGTCACAGCTTGACAAGCAGGTTTTTCTTGGAGTAGTGAAACACTTTGCTACCAGGTGCTCAAGGGTATCTAAGAGCAAAAATCTAACCTCCTCGGTGTGTTCATCTTCTTGTATTTGTATGTGATTTAGTATAGGCTTAAAAGACCTGCAACCTTCTTGTTTTGTAGGAGTTATGCATCATATGAAGGCTGTCTTGAGACTGTAAATCACTCCACTCTTCAGTAGCCTCCAATGCATTTTAGCGTTCAAGCTGAATATGTTTTTTGCAGAACAGCACTGAAAAATACATGAATTTATGCTCCACGATCAGATGTCGTGGCAAAAATGTTGGTGTATAAGCCCTGACAGTCAGTATAGAGAATTTGAAAAAAATTTCCTAAAATAAGAGATCATTCTGCTCTTATATTTGATTTCAGTGCCTTAACCTTGTTACTACAGTAAGGTAGCATGTGACTAGCAAGTAAGAAAGAAAAAATAATGTGACCTTCAGTCTCTGAAGTAATTTCTTAGTGAAATGAGACACTTCAAATAGATCTCTGTGAAAACAAGAAAGCTTGTTAAAAACAGGTTATCCAAAGCTCTGCACTAGAACTGTTCACTTCCACGGACTCCACCACAAAAATTAAAGTTCCAGAAATCAGAAGATAAAGGAGAAATCATGTTATTTTACTGCTTATATATACACACATATATATTCATACCTATATATATAAGCATACTGTTGTATATGGATTTTTGTTTCTTGCAGTCAGGTATGCAGCACATAAACCTCATCAGACAACTATAATTTGAGAAGCAGTAGGAAAGAGACCTATATTCAGAAAGTGCCACACAACTCAAGGTTGACTTGTGCAACAAATTTCTTCCTTTTCAGACACCTTTTGGAGAGATATCTATTATTACTCACATATTAGAAATAATGGAATATTGTGATCAAATGGGATACTGTTGATTAAACTAGTCCTCAGAGGCTACATGAAGTGAGAAATAAAAGTGACTGTGTCAGCAAGCCACACGTATCAAACGTACTTCTTTTTCCATTTATTTTCCCAGCACTGTTGAAAACATTGTACCATTGTCAGTATAAAACTTGTTTTACACGTATCTCATCACTGACAAGATAAATCATATAAGGTTTAATACTTGTGTTTTAAAATAACTGCATGATGCAGAACTAAATTGGCTGGCTAATTTCTGCTGCCTCACAAAACACCTCCCAGTCCATCTTGCTTTGTCCTGTTTCATGGTCCCAAGTAAGGCAATAATTTGTCAGGTGGAAAAGAAAGTGCCATCTAGAATATTTATCTGTACCACCTGCTCAGGCCTCTTCAGAGGAGAACTCCTGCTGATAAATAACAATTATATTTTAAACAAAGGTATTCTGCAGACCACAGATTCCTGTAAATCTCTAGTATAATTCACAGAAACAAAATGGAAATGGAAGGTTATACAGATGGCTAGGTACTGCAGTGACTTTCTTCAGCATATAAATGATCTAATACAGTTTGAGAAGGCCAATTAGGAACTGAAGTCTCAACTTAAGACACAGTTCTCCACTACCGCTTAAACTTTATTAAATACTTCATTCTTGTTAGTGCTGAAGGAAGGTTTTATTTTTAAATAAAACAGCTCAGAAGTCATGAAATCCCTAAGTCCTGCAGTATTCTTATCTCTATTAGATGTTGCAAAGTTGTAGGATTTTTTTTTAATTTATTTTTTTTCTGAGAACAATCCTTGAATGAACTCTGAGCTGTAAGTGGAGGAATGCATTTAATACTCTGGTATTCATCACACACACAGAGTGCTCAGTTCTTGGCAACCACTGCAGCCCAGTGTGGAAGTTCAGCTGTGACTCAATTCCCTCAATCAATACTGTTGGATGACTGATGACCAGACTACTTAAACAACTAGTCAAACTTTATAATTCTTGGACACACCCTGTCCCACGCAGAAAGCTATTTTGCCCCACTCAATACAAGGAAGGTAAGCAGATAGGATTAGCAAAATATGGAGTACTGAAATAGAGGATTTTCTTTGGTTCCTGCTTGGGCTTCTGTATTTGTTTTGCTGCAAAGTCCTGTTAAAATGGGGAGGGTGAAAAGCTACAAATCGACTTCCCTCTGCCTCTAGTCACTGGAGCTTATTTAACAAGGAGCTGACATCCTACTTTAGAAGAGCTCAGTGTTGTGGGTTACAGACCACCTACATTCCAAAAGAACAACTAGCAGGTAAAGATCATGTTCCAGGGGGATGTACCTGGCTGGTATCTAGCAAGACTGGGATTTCAGGGAAACCTCTCTCATTGATGGTTAGTTATGGGCAGCTGCACAAGGAGCATGTTTTCTTTATATTAATTCCTGCCCATGCTATGGGCTGTTTTGATTCCTTTTCTAATGAAACTCAATTTCTAGAAATTCTAACCCAAACTAGTTCAAGAGATGTACATACTAAGGCATTTCATTTGCCCCAGAAATGGGAACTAAAGAGAAATGTATGAGTTTATGGTGAGCTTTCTTCCCTTCCACAGATGATGAATTTAACACTCATGTACATGTATGTATTTCTCCCCCACAACTACAGAGACTTCTGGAAGCACTGTAGACGTAAAGCTGCCAGGCTGCATGACCCTGTAAGTCCATCAATGTGGTGATGAGCTGTTCAGTAGCACAAAGTACCCACAGAACTGGAATAGCTCCCCTTGACAATGGTAAGTTTCAGTTGTTCCTACCAAAAAGTGGATTTCAGATCTAATGGGAAAACTTGCAAGTCTTTTAGCAGGTTAAAGACAAACACATGGTCCTTGAGAGCCTTACCAAGTTATGTCAGCACTGGACAACCAGAGCTAGTCAGGGCCATTGCACATGAAGAGGGAGAGCTGGAGACCTACATGTGAGTGAACCACGTGCAAAGTCTGTCATCCACAGATGCTCTGAGAGCAATCTGATCCCAGGGGTGCTGCTGCTAAACTAAACTACTTCAAGTGTAAAAAGCTCTTCTCTTTGAAGGGGAAGACTTTCTAACACTGAAGAATGTTATTATGGTCAAATACATTGCAAACATATAAAATGTTTCTCTGCCATCCCCTCCACTTCTTCCTGACCCATGCAAGGCACCTCACAAGAGCTTCAAAGGCACAATATGCCAGAAGCATTTCTCTTTCCTTCTGCTTCTCTGCACAGCTTCTCTCCCAGGAGGTGGACCAGGAGTGGCTATCAGAATTAACACTTTCCTTCTCATCAGCATGGCTCAAAAATGTAAATGATTTTTACTCAAGGTTTATTTTTTGTCTGAATCAAGCAGATAAGATGGGTCTACTCCCAGATGAATGTCAAGAGAGTGTAATTTATATCCCAAGAGAAAGAAAAAAGCTGAACTGCAAAGTTCCCCCTTGCAAAGTAATGAGTTACAAGCCCAAGCTACTCAGATTGCTATGTCCTTCTGGTAGTATTTACATTTGAAATGTACACAAACACAATAAGACATAAATCTGTTGAAAGTGCCACCATAAAAGTTTAAAACTTTAAAATACCGTGATGGAGAATTTCAAGCCTATTTTTTTATTACAAGTATCTTGGATTTTATGTCCCCAATTAGTTGTATCATGCAAGAGCCCAGTTTTCAGGAGACTTTCTTGGATGTACTGATTTAATTTTTTCAAGTTTCAGAAAATGTTCACAAAGGATTATTAAGTGGATTAGAAAGCATAAGTAGGACTTCTTAAGGCATGTCTATTGGATGAAATAAGGCATGGGGCTGAGCTCTATAGCTAAATGGTAAAATGAACATTTTATGAAAGGGACTTCCCATCATCTTGAAGTAGAAGGTGAAGTTTTTTCAAATTATGGAAAACAAGTTCATAGCTGCATTCAGGTTTAACATGTATGAACTAGGAATCCATCTGATATGCTTGATACAGGGTAATGGTTTTCTACTTATGCTGTGGTCTAAGTTTCTTTGTTATCAACACAAACAACTGAATGACACTCCTCTGAAAAAAAAAAATCAAGACTGACATAGAAGTAAATGAGCAAGAAGATGTGTTTTACTGTACTATATATTAAAAAAAAGACCTTGTTGAAATAATGTGACAAAATGTGTATGAAAATACAAGACTGAGAAAAGAACAATTATATAATTTCTAATGATGTAAGAACTTCCTTATGTGCTTATCACAGCTCCTAATGTCAACTACACATGATGATTTCTCTCTTTCTCTCTTTTAGTCATATTTGCATCAGCTCCAGATGACAGCATTCTATCCTTAATGGTAAATCATAAATAGCTCTTTACTCTTCATTGTAAAAATGTAATAATTATTAACCACTCTGACATTCATGTGACTATAATAAGAATTTTTCATAAGAATTCTACTGTAACTTTGCAATACCTGCAATTCACTTAGTATAATGACAGCTTTGAAAGGGTAGGTGTTAAAGGTCACTTCTATTGTCTTATATGATGTGATGAGTCTTACATGAAAAATAAGGACTTAATTGTACACAAGTAGAACTTGTGCCAAAATAAACGGATCTTCCTTCAGTTGTAAGCAAAATCAGATTCCTTGTTATAATGAAATCAAACACTAATGCTTAGCACTAGGCAAATTCACTTCAAGAAATGCTTGGCAAGATGGTAGAATCACAAAGATAAGTTCATGGACTATATCAGAGTAATTTAGAAGTAAATATAGAATGAGAGATTGTCTTATTTTGCTGTACTTGGTGTGGCACAGTTCTGTGGTTCAATATAGTATCAAGACTGGTTTATGTCCTAATCAACATGGATATAAACTTATTACAGAGTCTACTCCAGCACCCTGTCTCTGTACTGGCTGCGCATCCCACTCTCTACTTGAAGCTTGTCTATCTGCTGAAGGAAGGTGGAAGAAAAAGCTGCCCAATGGCTTATAGATAGGGAAAACCAGGACTAGTCTGCCCGCTGACAGTCATTGTAGGCAAGATTCACTGTACAAGTAAAAAATTGTTAGTACTGAGTAATAACCAGCCTGTTCTTTGGGATTTCATGGACAGAAATTTAGAGTTTCAGTTCAAGTTTGAGTAGTTGCAAATCCTACTTTTTAATTGCAGAGTTCTTGGAAAGAGTGTTAGGAATGAGCTATAGGGGATATCATTCATTACCAGCAATCTAACCCATATCCAGACAAAAAGCACCCCCCAGTACCAATATGTTCTAACTTCAGAGGTAAGCATGAGCAACACTTCTAACTCCTCCATTAAGTCAAGCAGTATGAGCTTCTTCTGTGACAAACCAAAGGACAGTATGTGTTATTACATGAGTAGAAACTTCAAATTGTGACAACTTGTGTTTTCCATGTTTGATTTTTCAAATGATGCAGACATGGTCCATAGAAAGTAAGTGTGTCACAGAGCAGAATTTCCATGGTTCCTGCTGTCATCAACCATCCACACACAGCAATTGCCAATAGCTATCACCAATTTTTACGCTGTTATTTTGAGAGACCTATAGCCATAACTCTTCTAATTCTCTTCTGTGGAAAAAAAAGCAAACAAAAACCCTACAGAGTTCTCTCTTATGCATCCCAAAATTTTGTTCCTTAAAAACATATGTGTGGTCAATGAACTGATCCAGTAGCCATGATAAATGAATAGATGCATACCCTGCCCTGTCCCATTACCCTCTAATTCATTTCAATAGACTGCTTGATATGTGACTTTTGCTTCTTGCACAGCCATTTGTTTTATGATAGTTCATTGCAATTCCTGCCATTGCTCCTCCTTATTTTTTCATTTTATCTGATGTAGCTTGGCATATTCAATAAGTTTAAGTGGGCCCAACTCAGTCTTGGAATCCACAAGCAGAACTCCACTAACATCAGAGGCAGAGCCACTAATAACAGGATGGGACTTGGCAATGTGGATGCACTGCGTGTCTCAACGAAAACCAGTGACTTTGTTACCTCCTTTGTTAGTTTCACAGGCAACTGCTGTCTCGAAGCCCAGCTGTAAAATTGTGCTTAGTTCTTATAAAAGTGAAGACTTCTACGGTTTGTCCCATGTGGGACTGCCAGCCTAGCTTCAGATTTCTGCTTCTCCTGGAGGTGTTTGCCTCTCTTGGGTTCCATCCTCCACCATTTCACTACAAGGACTTATTAAGGTGAGGCAGTTCAATCTACTGTATGTTATTTATCTGTACCCTCTCAGCAAAAAAACCACTCTGAACTCTTTCCTCTGACTCTTCCCCACCAATTTTTCCGCTTCTCTCTCCAGTATTAAGAATCAGCAGAATTAGAGTGTCTAGGTATTCCTGAGACATTCATTTTCAGGGGTTTTTGTTTGGTTTAATTTTTACATAACATACAACAGCCTCTGGTAAAAATAAACTGTTCTTCTAACTGAAAAGATGTCAAATATGATTTTCTATTAATTTCAAATCCACAAGGAGAATGAAACAAAATGCTACAAGAAATTGCTGCCATCACCTAGGAAGGATAAACATTTCACACTCTGGGTGCAACTTTATGCATACAAAAGGCACACTAATTCAAGCATTTCAATACTGGATGGTTTACATGAAACACCCAGATAACGCCTCTCAGGAGTAGCCAGGTATGTCTGTTTGCTAGGTCTTGATTTGAGAAGAGATACCGAGCAAAATTGGTTATTAGACTTACATTTTCAGAATAGTGGATAAATATCTCTTTGTTTTAAGAATCTTTAAACATTAACTTTCTAGGTTGCCAGCTGCAGGTGGTGTGATCTTTTCTTTTGTAAACTCGGCCCAGCAGCAACGACAAGAATAAATTCTGTATAATAAGTAAATTATGGTAATAAATATGTGGCATCTCACATTACCTTGTGACATTTAAGTATGAAAGCAGACATTTAACATAGAAAACGTGAAGAAAAGTCTGCAGATTTTACAAGAGGTGTGGACAGACAAGAGAGAACAAGGAAACTGTGAAAACTTCTCACAATTACTTAAGACTTTGAGGATTGCGTTTCTCTATAGTCTTCCTTTACCTCGGCTGACTCTCCCTATAAAGCATTTTATGAGAGATGTTAAGTATTTTATGTAAAAAATAAGTTGTATTGCATTGCACTGTAGGTCAAGGCAGGAAGGATACATTGTCAGAATAGCTAGTTAATCTCTTTCATCTTTCCCATACTGTCATTAACGCTTATCTGTTCCCCTAGGTATTGCAAAGTCATCTGTTTTCTTCAGTGGTACAGTATCATAATAAAATCTTTTGATTTGACATACTAGTTGTTTGTGGTATTGGTTTCATTCATGTTAATTTCGTGATCAAATTTGTGCTTGTCTGTAATGTTTTTATCAAGCTCTTTTTCTTTTCTGGAAATTCAGAAGTTTAACTTCACATTTCTGTCTACTTGTGTGAGAGTGGTTTGATGTTGATAAACACATTTTATCAGAACTCATTTTAGATCATACTATTTAAAGATCCTATGAATTAATTGACAGAGTCTCTTTGTGGGGCTTCCATCCCAGTTATTATCTAAGTCTGTCTCTTGCAATCAAAACCTCTCTATGGCTTCCCTGCTTCCCTTGGGCTGAAGTGGTAACATGCCACCAGCTGGCATGTCCTGCTCTAGTGTCAGAAGTGAGCTCTGACAGCTTCTTGAGTAAACACAGGAAAGCCAGCGGCATCCTGGGATGTATTAGAAGGGCTGTGGGCAGTAGGTTAAGAGATCTCCTCCCCTTCTACTCTGCCCTCGTGAGACTGCATCTGGAATATTGTGCCCAGTTCTGGACTCCTCAGTTGGAGAAGGACAGGGAGCTGCTGGAGAGAGTTCACCACATGGCTACCAAGATGATGAAGGGAGTGGAGCATCTCCCTTATGATGAAAGGCTGAGGGAGCTGGGGCTCTTTAGCTCGGAGAAGAGAAGACTGAGGGGTGATCTCATTAACGTAAAGAGCAGATGACAGGAGAATGGAGCCAAGCTCTTCTCAGTGATGTCCAATGATAGAACAATGGACAATGGGTACAAATTATTTCCCAAAGAAACATAAGGGAAAACTTCTTCACTGTAAGGATGACAGAGCACTGGAACAGGCTGCCCAGACGAATTGTTGAGCCTCCTTCTGTGGAGACATTAAAAAACCACCTGGACTAGTTCCTGTGTGACCTACTCTAGGTGGTCCTGCACTGGCAAGGAGGTTGTACTAGATGATCTTTCAAGGTTCTTTCCAATGCTTAAGATTCTGTGATTCTATGATTCTGTGATTCCTATGATTCTGTGATTCTGTGACTGCCTTATCTGTTGCAGTAAAAGATTTATTCAAGATGATTTAATGCAAACAAAATAGCTAAGGTCATTATCAGCCACTCTTAACACAAATTTCAAATGCCACTAATTTTAGGAGGTTTAAAGTTTCTGTTTCAGGAACTTTTTACATTATATTGCTTTCAAAAGATGTTTCTAATATTGTAATTAATAAACCTGGGAAGCAGATTTTGTAGAAATTACTCTAATGAGAAGAATCCTACAGCTTTATCAGTTTCTTTAGAATTTCTTTTCATTTTCTTCTGAGTCCATCCTTGTGAGATGTTCCATTTTTCATTGGTCCCTTAATAAATAAAGAAATATGACCTGCATAATTTCTATTATTACTCTGTTACTTTTGGTAGGTATTCCTCATCATTTCAGGACCATATGTGATGTGTACATTATCTTATTGATACACTTATAATTAGAGAAGTCCTAATGAATTGAAAAGTGAGGAAACAAATGCTGGACAAAGATTTCTGAAGGAGCTGGAAGTAATCAGTCTCATGATGATAGGAGACACTAAAATCCTCTCTCCCCAGGTCTGTCTCTGACAAGGAGCCAAAGATGTACAGAAACTTCCTCTAGAGTGTTTGAATCAAAAAAGTTCTAGAAAAAAATTACTCTCTTGTTTGCTTTCTCATCTTGAAAGTTGAGACCAAGTCTTGGGATGGTCTAGCCACCAGAAATGTTAATAGGAGCTGTTCAGACTGCTGAAAATTGCGTATATTTGCAGACGATATACATGGTTTGCCACTCCAGAGGTGAAGAAGAGACATGGAGATGTTGGTAAAGGAATATTCTACTGTCATATGAGGTTAATATACTGATAAATTCATGAGAAAATAATTTGATCTTAAAATTCAAGGCTGAGTTTTAATAGCTTCAGTAATTCTTAACAAACAGAACAAATTAAGGTAAATGAAAACTAATTTCATATTAAAGAACAAACATCTGTGAGAAGGAACTTTTGCCCCTATCTTGTTTGTTGACTTGAAAAGTGATTGAAGTTGAATATTTCAGCATGGCTTAGTAAACTCCATAATTTTAAAGTGCAAGAGAACTTATTTTCACTTCCTCTGGACTTTGATCCTTTAATTCACTGTGAGTAATTAAACAATAATGTCAGAATTGATTTCACTGTGAGTACTCAGTGAACATTTTTCCAATCAGTACAATGGCATCGAAATCTCATTTTTGTAGAATATTGCAGAAGGTGATTTTACTTGAATGACTGAGAACATTTCTGTATTTTTTTTCTTTCCAAATGAATCTATCTGTGACCTCTGCTTTTCCGTTAGTATCAGAGACACGTATCAGAACTCAATATCACTTCTATTTCTGATAGTTTTTGGTTGTTGAGGTTTAATACGTAATAAAAAAGCAGACACAGGGCTGATTTTTTTTCTTAATGCTGGAATGCTGGTGAGAACTTATGTCAGAGTCCACTGCACATCAAGTAAGCATCAAAATGAGTTTTATTGCTTTCGTTAGGCTTTTATAGAGTAGTTTTCTTTGAAGTGGTTTGGTGCATAAATGGAGAAGACATTGCATGAGGTGCCAGGAAAATGACAGCTTATGGAATAACTTCTCCAAATGGCACAAAAGTATGCAATGATCAAGTCTACCAGAACAGTGTTGGATTTAATACGCAACATAATGGACTATTTCTTCCATATAGACCAATATTTTCAGGTTGCCATGAGAGGGAGGAGGGGAAAGAAATCCCTTCAAAAGTCAAAAAGAACATCTAAGATGTCTATTCACATACAGAGTTTGTGGTAGATGATGACAGAGAACTGCAAGGCAAAATTCTCTTGCTTATTTCCCTCCTTTCTTTCTTGCACTTAAATTCATATTTGTTCTGACTTTTTTCCCTGCAAGTGTATGATCTGATAGGCTTAGTAGCATTTAAAACACACATGGCCCATCAACTCTTC
Source organism: Colius striatus (assembly GCF_028858725.1). Taxonomy (NCBI): domain Eukaryota; kingdom Metazoa; phylum Chordata; class Aves; order Coliiformes; family Coliidae; genus Colius; species Colius striatus. Next base: position 35,814,088 of record NC_084761.1, read on the forward strand.
AGCTTGTATGCAAGAAAGAGGCTTCATCTACATTCTGATGTGTGTAGTGATCACGTTAAAAATGGGTGCTCTAATCACAGCTTTAAGATCGCTAGAAACTCTTTCTTCCACAGTAGTCATAGTAGTAACTCTCTAGGCTTTACAGTTTGGTCTTGTTTTATGATCTTTTTAATGAAAGTGACATATAACGATTTAACAAGCAATAATGTTTTGAGTTTAGACTAAAGACTGCAGTAATACTTTCATGCATTCAGAACCATTTTGGTCTTCTAATACTTGTCCTAATACACCTTATTGCAGTATAATTTGGATGTACTCCTTTTTTAGTGTTTTTTACATTCAACCTAAGAGAACCAGGTTGGGTTTACTTATCACTACAAAATGTATTATCTAACTTGTGTTATCTCTGCTGGGTTTTATCTATGAGTTATTTTAAAAGAAGATTAAATACTATTTCATCAATATTATTTTTATCTCTCTTCTTTATGTATCTTTTAAGAGGAGTCCTTCATGCAAATAACAAGTATTGTAGCTGCTCATAGCACAGAGAGTAGCTACCTTTCAGGAAGCAACAGCCTTTCAAGGAAGCAACAATATAGCTGCTTTCAGGAGTCAGGGATCTTAGGAATCACTTATTTCTCCAAAGAACAAATAGATTCAAGACTACTGTTTATATCAAAAGTGATTTTGATTTCCTGTAAAAATCTTAATAGTCAAATTAGAATACCGTGTCCGATTTATGTGGGTCATTATTATTGGGCCATTATATGGGCCATTGTGTACAAAACCTTCATTTGTTAGCCTGCTTTCTTCATGCAGTTGTGTCAGCTCTGGATGCAAAATTAACTCATGCAGTTGTTCATGATGGAGAGATTCTCTGTACTTGAGCACTTGAGAACTGTGCTCAAAATGTGGAAGAAAAAAGGGCATTATTGAGCCCCAGGGACTGGAAGAATAATTGCAAAAGACTAATAATTGACCCTTATGGAACAATGAGTAGATACTCATATAGATGGTCTACATTTAAAGAAAAAAAGACATTTAAAATAACTGGAAATCCACTGAGTTGTCATATGTTATGTATTATCTCCTTAGCCAAAAAACTCCTTGGTTGCCATTATACTCACAGGTTCATAATGATGAATCATGGCAGGCAAAAGCCATTCAATCTTTTGACTCCAGGACTGTTTTCACCCTTGAACAATTTCACGACTGTCAGTTGCATTTATAATTCACTTTCTTAAATACTGATATATTTGATGCAATTAGACAGTAACAAATGCATCTCATTAAGTACTTAATTCTGTTCTTATTCCTCCTCATGCACATTTGAATGGTTGTCTGGTACTGAGCTCTGAAGAAAACAGCTTGAGATATATATAAGGCAGAGCTGCACTCAGGAATTATGCTGAACTAGTCTTACATAGTGTTTGGGTTGTCGCTTAAGTACAGTCTCCAAGGAAGATTTCTTTGCATCACAAAAATATCTTGTGGTTTAACTTCCTTCTACTTGAGTTACAATTTTGACCCTGTAAACTTAGCAGGAGGGGTATTATAGTTAAGGCAGAGGTGTTGTAGGAGAGCTGTCTATTTAAATCTTGCACAGAGATACCTACAGCTACTTCTTGGCTCCTGATGGTGATGTTCACCTCTTCCCATTTAAAGCATCAGCCTAAAGACTTAAAATTTTCAAGCATTTACAATAAATCAAGAACTTTGTTGAAAGTGAACGAAAAAGGAAAGTTAAGGAGTGAGGATCAAATTTGAGAGAGGCTTAAGTATGTTCTTAAATCAGCTCATGTCAACTCTTTCTATATTTTCTATGCAGTTCCTCTTACTTCTTTACCACTTCCTCTCTGTATGGTATATGCAAAAGTAGTTTTATGATCAAATTCAGGTTCTTTTCTGCCTGACATCCTTCCTCTTTGCAGTCTGAATTCTATGTTTCACACGGAAGCTTGAGGCAGTCTTGCATGCAGTCTTACACATGTGTAAATCCAACAAGGATAAATACTTTGGATGCAAAATGCACGTGAAGTCTATTATTGGTGCAATATACAAGTTCTGTTATAGATGTCTAAAATGAGAAAATATTTTCATATTTCATAGCTTTGCCTGTCTTTTTTTATATGTTCAAACATTGCAGTAAACTATTATACTACAGATAAGACTGTTACAGTTGTGTAAACAGACCAGTAAAAGTGCATCATTTGATGAGTCAATTTCAAGCAACAGTCACAAAGCTGTAGAACACATTGCAAAATTACAGCAGGTCACAAAAAAACTGCAAAGTAAGAAAATTAGATCAGATGGTGATACTTGTTCGATAGGAACTATTTTTTTTTTTTTCAGGGATGGCACCTGTCTCTTCTGCAAATCCCTGGGTGGCCTCTTTTTCTCTGCCTCACAGAAAATACCTTAGATACACTGCAGTCTTTGCAGGACATTTGATTTATTCCTGCCTTGAATTGTGATTTTCAAGTGTTAATACTTTGCTCCAGTTCTTCTCTGTATTGCAGCATGTGGCCATTATTACTCCTTTCTCCCAGGCCCATTTCCCTTGTTATATATCTCTTTCATTTTCTTAGTTAAGTTGAATGTGAACTTGGGGTCAAGAACAAACAAGTCATGTGATGAGACTGAAGTATAACTACATTTTCCATTTTTTTCCCACTTCATTGTCTAAGGGTTTGGGGGCAAAATTTCACATACAGTAGAAAACCCCCAAAGTTCACAGTTCAGCTGTCAGCTAGAACATAGGCTCATGAATTAATGTCCTTAAGGACGCCTGAGTTAGAAAGATTCTTGATGTGATCTCTCTTTAAGATGTACTTGGCAAGGTACAGCACCTCCTTTTGAAAAGCACATTGATTACAATTCTCTTATAAAATCTATCTTCTCAAGGGCTAGGGGTCTGATCATGAGCCCATCCTGGCAGATTGTTGGTAAAAAATACTTCCTTTTTTTTAGTTAGTTTTCCACAATCTTTAGAAATACACCATCATGCCCTTGATATATAGAGCAAGGCCAAACATCATATTTGGTCGATGATATGACAAACACAAACTGACAAACCAGTCAAAGGACCTGACACATTCTTGTGCATGACCGTCCAGTATTAACTCCATGAATGTATCACAGTATTAAGACTTTTTTTTTTGTGGCTAGCACACTATTATGCTGTCATTGTGCCTTTAATAAATAATAGGTCATTTTATCGTTGAGCTTCAAAGAACAAACAAAACATTTCAGAATGCAAGAACAGTAATTAAAGGCTTGCAATAAAGTAATGGAGCTTTTACCTAAATGACAGAATTACTGTTGTCAACATGAACAGCAATGACATTTAAGTTTTCCTGAGACATTTCTCATTCAAATTATGTCACTAGTTCTGAGAGCCTCTTTTGTAATTCTTCCTGGCATATATCTCTCATAGTGATTATCCCTCATTTCTTCATATCCAGTCATTTCTTCTCCACATCAGTTTTGATTGAGTTCTTCCAGTTTTCCCACACACTTATCTATGTACAAAACTATGCAAGTGATTGATATGGATTCATGTTTTTGTTCCAACTTATCAATTTGTTGGTTTGTTTTTTTTTTTTTTCTTTCTGGAGCAACTACCAAAGTTTTGTTTGTATGGCATGTAAACCTTGTCAAACCTGGAATTGAAAAGCTTTGGGCTGAGTTTAATACATTGTTGTCATGTATTTTGAAGTGCAATACATCCCTGGGGCATGCTGAGGTAGACTGTCAGGTATCCCCACTGCTGAAATTTACATGACCTTGGCCAGCATAAATTCTTTGCTAATGCAGAAAGGGGAGGAGCAGCCTTCTAAAAACTAAAAAAACCCCAAAACCCCTGTACCATAAATTCCTTTGACAATGTTGCACAATTTAGCAAAGTTTCACAGCGTTTCTCCAGCATGGAGGGCATTGCTGAAGAGTGAGAGATACAAGTCACACAAAGAGGCAAAAGAACTTTAGGACAAAAGTGAGTCTTTGTTCAGGCAGGTTACCTGGGGGGAAATGTAGTACATGATGTACCGTGTGATACATCAGTCATGCAAGCTATTTCTGGAAGGTTTTACTTACTGGAGAGCTGTTGTTCATTTAGGGAGGAATTCCTCCCTGGGTAGAGTGCTTGGAAAGGGCAAGTATACCTCAGTCTCACTGAAGCCATATTCTGGCACATAAAGCACACAGCCTCATACAATTCCCCTGCACATGACTGAATTTTACATGTGCTGAATTGTCAGTTTAATTTTCATCACATCTGGAAACACACAGAGGATTTATAAGGTCATTAAACTCTGCTTGGTTTTGTGCAAAGCAAATAAGCCGCACCTTCACCCCAAACTCTGCCTGTGCTAAAAGTTAAAGGATTTTTCCTATTGGGTCATTCTGACATTTCTCTAACTCTGCTGGATAATATATGGTGTGTCAGGGTAAGCTCCTCAGCTGATTGATACCATGAGATGTGACAGTGAAACTCCAAAAAGTTGTTCACAGCCAACAGGTATACAGAAAAAAAGCTGCAGATTTACAAGCTATGGCAGGTCCTACTCTGCCAGTGCAGTTGGACTAGATGATGTTCCAAGGTCTCTTCCAGCCCTTAAGATTCTGTGATTTTACTGGCCATGCAGTGGAAGGAAGGACATGCCTGTGTGTCCTGGCAAGTTTTATTGAACATGGCTTACAAACAGGTAAGGATATGGCAGAAGAGATTGAATGGTGTGTTGCATCTCACTGGCAGTCCATGATACCTACCTGAGGCTACTGTGAAAATCTGCTGTTATTCTGCAGCTCGGTTCTTTCACTTCCTTCTGCTGCAAACAAGTCTTCAGTTGCTCTGCAGATGTACAGAATTTTTAATTTGCCCTGATACGCATAGAACACCCATTACACAGGATATGTGACAGAACAGATCTGGACCCTGAACAGATCTGTATAAGTTCCCTTTCCCAGTGAGCCATTGCTCTTAGTTTTATTGCTACTTAATTCTCAAGCCACAGGTCCTATGTGAAACTTGACTTGGCCTGATCAAATTAATTGCATGTGACTGGAATGTTGATTCAGATATTAGACAGGAACAGCCTAAGAAAAATGTTATTTATTCTTTACTGACTTTAGCCTGTAAAACTAGTTTGTACCATCCCTTCAAATGCATTTTGAATGTTTTCTTTAGTAACTATATCCTCCAGCTTATATTAAAAAAGCCTTATACTCAATTGTTTAGTCAACTCTGAAATCTTGATTCTAGAATGGAGACAGTGTCCATATAAAACAGTGCACAGACATTTCTATTTTCAAGGTCTCTTGAAAGGTAACATAATGAATGTGCTGAAGTATAGAAATCTATTATCTCGGCACAGATTGGGATCTAAGAAAATTTAAGTGTTCTGCAACCAGATTTTCCCATTCATCTTTTCTCCGTTGGATATGATGAGAGGATGACAGGGGTTCATTGTTCAGAGGATAAAAGCTGTTGCTGGATGTGGCTTTGGAATCTAGGTTTTTTTAAGCTGCCTTTATTTTAAGAGGGCTCCAGTGAAGCTATGATCACGTTCATTAGTGGCAAATCTGGATTTTCTGCCTTAAATTTGTTGTCTCTATATTACACAGGATGCACTCTGCTCTTCTGCATCAACTTTAAATGATGCATCAAGAAATGAAAGTACCTTAGCATATGTTAGAAAGTCCTGCCTTCAGCCCCTAGGCCTTCAGCAGGACTTGGACTGAATTTCTGATGCACCAATGGAAGTAAACAGGGTCTGACACAAATAATTTGCTAATGTCCCTAGCTGTCCTGAAATCTTCATTGGAATATATTAATTCTCTATTTCATCAGACTCACCCTGCAGTTCAGCAGACCCATTGTTTTAATGAGGGCTTAAGACAAGCTGAGCCTGGGGCTGCTGAGGCAGGAAGTGATCATCTGGGAACTGCATCTCATGCCACTCAGTTATGGAGATTTTCCAGCCTTTTTTAATTTGAACTTCTTCAGCCTAGTGCTCGCCACGAGTTGGTGACACTAACACTCTGATTTATGCCTGAAAGAGCTGATGCTTTCATGCAGGCTGTTATATTAACATTGGTTAGGGTAGAATTACTAGACCTGTTGCAGTCTTCCTCATTTGGCTAAATCTTATTCTCTCCTGCTGCTAATCAACACAGGACTCAAAGGTGTTGAATCTGCCTTGATGTACAGTTTTCACAGAAATGAGCTGCTGTGTTCATCTGTGGGACTACTGGGCAACTGGTAAGGAGAAAACAAGCAATTACACAGTAATCTTTAAAGAAAATTATGTTAGAATTGGTTTAGCATCATTTCTGACCAAGGTCTGTAAAGCTTTGGTTGTATACAATTCCAGCAAATTCGAAGCCTTCCAGGAAAGCAATTTGTTCTCAACTTGCCCCTAGGCCAACAGTTTTCTCCTTATCTTGTCTCTCCCACTGTCCCTAACAGGAAAAAACCTTCTTCAGCAATATTTAGAGGGTTACTTGGAAGTTACATCTCCTGTCCAACTTTTAAATCCCAGAAGTTTCTTAGATAATTAATAATTCATCAGAAGCAGTTGAAATTTGGGTGGCTCATCTACCTCTTCTTGACGGAACCGTTCACACTACTGTTACTCCTAAAAGAAAATGTGGAAAGAGCCTGATAGTCACTCATAAGATATTGTGGCTAGTTTAACTGATTTTGCTTGGTGTGTTACACCCTACGAAAACAACTGCTGAGCATGGTGAGAAAGCATAAAGATATGTCTCAGCTGAATGACCTTATGGGTCATTCTATAGTTTGTAGTCTCAGCTACTCAAAACATTCCCTTTCGTTAAAGACATATTGGTTGGGGGTGCATCTGAGCAGGCTAGAGGAAGAATGACAGACTTCACACTGATGTTGCTTTGCCTGTTTCTACTCTGAGCTCCCCACTGAAGCTCATGTACAGAGGCTGAGAGGCCCCTCAAACCCAGCTGCCCAGCAGCAATTCAGAGGCTGCAACTATCCAAAACCTGTACTTTTTGGAATGAGCTTGCATCCTACTCTACTTGTTCAGAACAAGAGTGTCTGAATACTGTGATGCCTTTAGTTCAGTTTTGGAAATATCTGTCTTTTCCATATTTTGGATAAACAATTAAGAAATCTCTGTATAAAAAACTCTGGAGACCTGCAAAAAATATGCTCAAGATCAAAAACTTTCCTTATCTCTCTGCTTAAACTTGTTCATTGCCTTGAATTCATAGAAGGAGAGATGAGGATGTGTGCACACAAAAAGGATATTTGGGACTTTGTAAGTTAGTGCTACCTGTCAATCAGCCTGCAACCAAGATGCTTCTTTCAGTCAAACAATACATCTTATCTGATTCTAGAGAAATTACATCAGTAAGGCATCACTGCTGTCTCACTGTAAGCAAGCAGTTGAAAGGGGACCTTCATATGCAGCAGATGCTATGAAGACTCATGCATTGGGGTATTAAAAGTATGAGTAGCACAACATCCTGTTCACATCTTGGATCCCAGTTTCAAGGGTACCATGTGTGTTTCCAGCCTCCTTGCCGGGAGGAGACAAGAGGCGGAAAACCTCTGATTAATGTGGTGACTCAGCTCATAGCGGATGGACTTGTCCCACACACTAATCAGCATGAACAAGGACAGCAGCCACTGTGGCACAAGGACAGTAAATGCAAAAAAGCATCTAAAACACACCCTAGGATGTGTCAAAAGACCTTGAGACAGGCTGCTCAAGGATGACCTAAGCACACCATTCATTCCTGGATATAGAAGGTTTTGGCAATTATTGTGAAATGTCAATGCAACTTTATCTTCAATGCGTATATGAACCACATGTTGCTAGGGTGGTCATGCCAGGGTGATTCACTGATTTACTTGTAGATTAAAAAGCTGGCAGTTACAAAAATAGACACAATCCCACGGATTGCACATGGACTCTCCCAAGACACCAAACTGTGAGGACTGGTTGATTCCCCAGAAGGCTGTGCTGCCATTCAGTGGGATCTCGACTGGCTTGAGAGTTGGGCAGAGAGGAACCTCATGATGTTCAACAAGGACAAGTGCAGAGTCCTGCATCTGGGAAGGAACAACCCCATGAACATTGGGGGTCGGCCTGCTGGAGACCAGCTCTGCAGTGAGAGATCTGGGAGTCCTGATTGATAATTAGCTAACCATGAGCCAGCAATGTGCCCTCGTGGACAAGAAGGCCGATGGCATCCTGGGATGCATCGAGTGTGGTCAGCAGGTCAAGGGAGGTTCTGCTCCTCCTCTACTCTGCCCTGGTGAGGCCTCATTTGGAGTCCTGTGTCCAGTTCTGGGCTTCTCAGCTCAAGAGGGACAGGGAAGTGCTGGAGAGAGTCCAGCACAGGGCCACCAAGATGATCAGGGGAATGGAACATCTTTCACATGAGGAAAGGCTGCTGGAACTGGGGCTGTTTAGTCTGGAGAAGAGGAGACTGAGGGGAGATCTTATTAACATTTATAAATATCTAAAGGGTGGGTGTCAGGAGGTTGGGACATCCCCTTTTTTCTATAGTAGCTAGCAACAGGAAAAGGGGCAATGGGATGAAGCTGGAACACAAAATGTTCCACTTAAATATAAGAAAAAACTATTTCACTGTGAGGGTGACGGAGCAGTGGCACAGGCTGCCCAGAAGGGTTGTGGAGTCTCCTTCCTTGGAGATCTTCAAGACTCGCCTGGACATGTTCCTATGCTATCTGATCTAGGTGAACCTGCTTCTGCATGAGGGTTGAACTAGATGATCTCTAAAGGTCCTTCCAACCCCTACCATTCTATGATTCTATGATTCTATGAATCATGTGAAGGTGTCAATGGACTATGAGCCCAAGTTATCACTAGGATGGCTTCAAGCTTGGGCACTTTGTTCTGAATTTCGTTTATTGCATAGTATATGAAAAAGACTTGCTGCCTCTTCATTTCATAATGATCCATCCAAAACATTCTATTGCAAGGAGAAAGAGTGTTTTTCAAACTCTTATCACTCCCTCAGTCTTTTTTCATTACTTGCCATCATTATTTGCTTAACAGAACATTTGCTGTACAATGTGAAGTTTGAGTTTTTTAGACAAAATCAGGAATGTCCACAGAGATGGATAGAAGCTGACCTATTTATTGGCTTTCATTTTATTGCCTGCTGTTTGTGACAATTAAAAAAAATACAGAGAAGATCAGTTGAAGAAAGAGAATTTTGTTTGGGAAGAATTATTTTGTTCTATTTCCATTGAAAGTCTGTGAGAGCAAACGTAAATTAAACAATAAAAATTTTGAGAGTCTTTCTTCTCATATTTCGCTAATTTGAAGTTGTGTACAATGTTGTGATGAATGATTTTAAGCAATATCAATAAGAAATTGATTTTGTTTTGGAATTCATCTATCCGTGTTAATTCCTATATGATTTTTTTATCCTGATTTTTTTAACATAAGTGCCAGCCTTTTTCATTTCTAATTAGAATTCAATTAGTAAGAAATAAACAAAGGAAGCTCTATGAGCTCTTTTGTCTCCCAGTGGGTGTAACAATTTCAATTTAAGCTAAGCTAATTTCCCATAAGTTTCAGAAATATAAATTTCCATCAGACTTTGATAGGTAAGCAATTCGCTGTGTGCAAGACCATTCAGGCTATCAGTAGGTTGCAGCTTTTTCAGTGTCCTTTTTCACTTGTGCCTTATGTCTTTAAAGCATGTTCACATTATTCGCTGTCAGTATATTTATTGTATTTTAATTTTTTTTTTTTCTGAACTGGGACATTATTTTGATGTTTCTTTGTCAGTTTAATTACAAGCAAACATATTTTCTGACTTGTTTCTGTGACATATGTAATGGCTCACAAGATCTAGTAATTAATAAAAGAAGCAACTAAGAATATTTTTAAACCTCAAGTTTAGAATTATAATTTGATCACATCCTGTTTTATTTTTTCCATTCCTGTGGATGAAGAATGACTTAAAGTCCTATTGTCCTGCCACCAGGAGAAAAGATCACCATGTAGCTTTTGGGATTTTCTTCATTCTGTCTTTTAAAGGAGAGAAGGGACTTCTTAGCAGCCCCTTTTTTATATAAAGTCAAAACTTCCTATCTAGATTACTTGTGTTACATGCATGTGACTATAGTTAAAAAGGAATGGCAAGGCAAAGAAACTGTTACGTCTTGGAACAAGCCTAGTTACTATGCTCACATAAGTCCATTCATTTTTTTCAGGGAAACTTGTATATGCTTAATAATTTGAACTCTCTGGCTTTTAATACCTAAACTCGCTTTTAAAAGTTTACTAATTAATTATATGCTTAAGTAAGACCCTATCAATTGGAAAATTGTATTTCTTACTGTAAAATATGAACCTACAATGGATGCATGCATTCAAGGTTGGAAATTACAGCAACTTGAATAACTTTGTGAAAAGGGATATTTTTTGGAAACCGGCTTCCAGCACATTCTCTGTGTGACATTTTTTTTTCAGTTATATTCTTGAATTTTTAGATTATGCTTCAAAGTCCACTGAGGTTGATTACAACAACCATAGATTGGACCTCTAATTTTTCCCACCTGAAAAAAGAATATAATGATCAAACAAATGAAGATTTAAAACAAAAATCTAGTATAGGTTGTTTACAAAATAACCAAAGGAGTTATATTTAAAAAAAAAAATCAAAATAAACCCCACACCACATCGCAAAACCAAGCAAAGCCATTGTCCATTTTTTGAACGTTTAGGTTGTCTGTATTGCTTTAATTCCAGACAGAGGAAGACTTAATGTAGAACATTTTTTCTTTAGGTCTGTATGTCAAATCCTTAATGCTAATGTAGAAGGGATTTTTGTATTTAATTTAACATACATTTTGTTATCACTTGGCGCAATGTCTTGAGAATCTGAGACAAAGCTTTTATACTGTAATATCCATGAGGTTCAGTTTTCTTTTTCACCTGCAATACTGTACCCTCAGTGTAATGCTAATGTGACTCCTGCAGTATAACAAAGAACCCATAATGACAGCAGCAGAGGGGTCTGAATGTCATTTACACCTATTTGCTATATCCAAGGTCAGCAAGAATGCACCTGCAAAACACTCGCACTGCACCCAGACTGACTACAGGAAAATAGTCTACTGAGATGAGATTATTTAAAATAAGACTTTTTTTTTTTTTTTCCTTTTAAACTCCCAATGGACTTCATACAAAAGATCATAACAAGATGTTCAAGGTAGGCATGTGCATTTCTGTGGTAACAGTGAAGGAGACATGTTTTGGAATTGTAGTAAAGAATGGGGAAAAAAATCTAGAGTTATTTAACATATCTAAAAATATAATGCCAGAAACCTTGTTTTCTCATAGCTTATTTCATACCCTGCTTGTTGATTTGGTAATAAAACCAACCAATTACTTTGGAACTGTTATAGTAGAAGCAGGAAGACTGATCACTGCCTTTATTGCAAAGAATGAGGCAAGTTCTGTGATGTGAAATGAATGAAAAGTAAACTGATGTAATATCTTTTATTAAAGTACATTGAAAGACATCATAAATATGTTGTACAAAATCAATACATTTCATTCTTCTCAGAATGACAGTTCTGACCAGAAGAAACAACAAAGACATAACCAAGTTCAAACAACAAAGTTGTCGGTGCAGCTGAACAAAAGAATGAATCCCCACAGCAAAGTGCAGGGCACAGGGAGACATCTGTAACACATTATGGCAGCAGCAGGAGCTGTACATAAGGTGAAGCTTGTGTAAGCCAAGGAATGCTTGCTGTAGGCCTAGTTTCATGGCAGTGCAGGATCAGCAGCTTCTGCAGAAGCCTCAGCAAAGAGTTGCTCGGACCCATGTACTGCTGAGACAGCAGCTAGGTGACATTTCCAGAGGTTCTGTTGGAGTTTCCCATTGCTGCAGTTCCCCATCACCTCCTTCGCCAAAGTTATCTCTCTGTCATTGCTCCAGGTGCAAACTACCAGCCTCTCATAACCCATGTTGTCTTGTCTGGAGCAGACCTCTCAGCTGCCCCACACAAATCTCCTTTGCCAGGAACTGGAGATGAGCAGTTGAAGATGGGTCTGTATGTTGTTTATGTCCACAGTTTTTTTTCTGGAGCTATGTCTTTCTTGACTCACAAAAGGCTGAGAACCAGGAGACCTTTCAGATTAGTCTCAGGGGAATTTGTGATCTCCAAGGATATGAATCCTGGAAGGGGAGCAGATATTGTCTCCCAGTTGTCTCGTGTTCCGGGAGGAAGTCCTGCAAGACTAGATTTAGATTTTAAAACGTAGATCTAGCCTGGGACAATAACTATAGCTAAGAAATCATTTCAAGTCAGAAAAGCTGTGGTGGGGAGATTATTACTTATAATATACATTAATATACACTGCTTCTGAAAGGAGAGGTCTCACAGCAGGTAATGAAGATTTTCATCCTGCCTTTGTTTAGGCAGAGCTAACAGTGGTATATCGGTGTCAGCCATAACACCACCTAGTGCTTCACCAGATTACTGCATCCCCTACCTACCCACAACTTCTCCCCAGATTGAGAGTCCAAATTATCATCACTTCAGGATCTCAGGGTCTGTTTCATAGAGCAAACTCCCTTGAATTTACAATTAGGGTGCACTTTAGACATTGCTCTGCTTATATTTCAGTGCACCTGAAATATACCTTTCAACAGGAACATTTAATGTCATTGTCAGAGCAAATATTCATATATTCAAGCCTTTAGGTGGTTTCAGAGTACAAGCAACACAAAACAGTAATAGAGATTGCTTGTATCTTTTCATTTCTCTGTGGACTGAAGCAGAAAAATTCAGAGTGAGAATTAGATATTTCTTTGTATCAATTGTTGTCTGCCTTCTTAGACTTATTTAGTCCCAAGCCCTTATATAAAAGATTTTAGTATCTATCCATGCTTTTATCATAGAACAAGCTTGTGATGGTGATTCTGATTTCACTTACATACAGGTAGGATCCTGCTACAAGAGTGATAGCAACAAGTGCTGTATGGCAGCTCAGTTTGGCCTTGTAAACAATCCAAGAGATTTAAAGAGCTCAGTATGCTCTAATTATCATAAAGGAAAATGACACAAATATATATGAGCTTGGGAAAAAATGAGGGTGGTAAGGGTACTTTCATCTGATGAGAGAAAGTTTGCAACTAAGACCTATTGCATGGAAATAGAAAGAAAAGGGTGGTTTTGCCACAACTGAATATCTCTGAGACATGTTGTCCTCTGGAAACTGTGCTGCAGTCAAAGGAAATTTATAGACTCAATGCAGACAAGCAATAAGATTAAAGAACGTATAACACACAGAACAATAAATTATAGTTGTATTTGCATCCTTCACCTGAAATATTTAGTATAGCCTAAGCTGCATATATAAATGTATATACAGATACAGTCATTTAGCCATATTCTTGACCATGGATTTAGATATAGTTACCGCTGTCTTATGCATGTCTTCTTCTGTTTTTGACATGGAGCTTTTCTGTGATTTTAGTCTCAAAGAGTTGCTAGCCAATATGTCTTACTGCAAGAAGGATATTTCACGGTGTTCATAGTAGAGACTTCACTTTAATCTTATATTCTCCAGGAAACTGCTGGGCTTTATGAAATGAATCTCTATATCCTTCCATTACATCTTCCGGCTTAATGTTGGTAGCACTGGAAGTCAGATGATTCCCAGTTTTAATATCTACATGATCAATTTAAGATTCAGGCATGGATTGAAAGCAAGCAGCAGTGGGATATTGTAGCTACAATTTAGAATTGTAAATATTTAATCTGCTTTAATGCATATGCACATTTTGCACATTCATGGCTAATCTGCAAATTGAGGCCAGTTTTTAGACAATGGCTGTGGTAAGCTTGAATAATTTTACCTGTTCAAATATCTTTACAGATAGTAAAATAGCATATGCACTAAATATCAACTAAAGTTATTCTGGTATCCTTTCTCCATGCTGGTAACTTTTGTGAGTATAGTGTTCTACTATAACCGAACCTTTTATTATTTCTATTCATGCAGCATTATGTGTCCACTGCATCATTCCTTCTGTCCTGTGACTCTGAGCCCACTGCATTGACTCTGAGATCTGCACATTTCAAATTTGCCAGGGTATTTTTAGACATTCAACTGTGTTTTGTGGTTTCACATACTTCCCACTGTTTCTTATCTTTGTTTACAGCTTCATTGTCTGCTAGCTTTTGGCATAGATTTTTTAAAGAAATCTACATGAACACTCAGTGAAGCATTGTCCTCTGTTTAGACTTGCATTTGCAGGGCAATTGTATTCCTTTCTATGTGTTTTAACTGTGGCATATTTAAATCTGTTGCATTTAAACCTTGATTTACTTCAAACGTAATGTAGTTCATGAGTCCATCATGAACTTTCAAGGGACATTTCCCCTGTGGCCAACATTTCTTATATATCAGTAAAAAAACAAACCTTATCTAGATACATTAGTTATCATCCAAAGTATTTTGTAGGTGCATTCAAATGTCACGCTCTTACAGACTCTTCTGTTTTTGAACACTAGGATTACCTTTGGGATGACAAGAATATACAATCATAGATTTATAGAATGGTTTGAGTTGGAAGAGACCTCAAATGTCCAAAACCCCTGCCATGGTCTATATTAAGCCTATTGATAGAACACCATCACTAAAAGACTATAGTATGTCACCAGCTATTTTTTTCTCTTCAGCTATCTGAAGATTTACACATCTAAATATCTTTCTGTACTTCAACAAGGACTAATCAGTATCATTTCTTCCTTTCATTTTTGATTCCAGGAGACTTTTAAGAGCATTGCTCTTCAAACACCCAGAAACTCTCCTTTTTCAAAGGAATTGCTGTATTCCCAGAATTAATTCTCAGAGTTCTTAATTCCATCTCTTCTGTGGAGAGTGGTGGCTTGGTGATGCTTCCAGCATCATGTACAGTTGTGTTCACTGACAACTTTTGTTTTGTCTGCAGAGAGGTACTTTTAAGGAGCAGCTAACCCTAAGCAGCCATTCTTAGCAATCAAGGAAGAGGGAGAGAACTGCTTAGAACCAGTTTTCTGATGGTATCTCATTTAGTTTCCTGGTTGGTGTAAGCAGCTCATGTAACCTAGAAGAAATGCATATAATTAAGAGAAAGAATGCTATAATGAAGATCTTGATGGGCAGGAAAAAGGGAGTGGAACAAGACAGGTGGGAAAGAACGCTGTGAAATCACAGCAGAGCCACAGCCAGCCACAGACACTAAAACACAGTATGTTTTTCCTTAAAGAAAAAAGCAGGAGTGAGCATGGCTAGTTGGGACTGTGGTGGCAGCAGTAGATCATTCCGGTGAGAATGCATGAACTTTTGGTTTTCTTCAATAATCACTCAAGATTGTATGAACACTATATACTTCTGTATGCGAAGAACAATGACAATGTATCATAATGTCTACATCCCTGCCTTGGAGGCATCCAGTTGAGACTCAATATTGTGGTGAGAGGACTTTCCAGCATGTTCTATTTGTCAGCTTACAAGTGCAGGCAGGTGTTTATTTTTATTCTTTGCACCTTCTTGGAAGTAATAAAATGCAGACTGGAACTTCAGCACAATGTTGCATCTGTTGAAACCCACAAGGAGAAGAAATCTCTGAATGTTTCATTACTTTTTTTTTTTATTTTATATTTTATAAGATGCTGCAAGGTATGAAAAAGAAATCATAAGTAAAGGTTAAAAAAATGGAAGATGAAGGTGCATCATATCTGAAATTAAAAATAGGAAAAAGCATAGTGGTATTTGTTACTAGAATGAAAAATCTTTGAAAACCCATTTAAATTATTAGTTGTGAAGATTATTGCCTACAAAATATAAAGAGCAATTATATTAGATATTTAAGGAACAAAGATAGCAATGAGACTACATTTGCTGTGTAGAACTTTGAGAGAAAGACATGGAACTGAAAACTGGATAGAGCAGAAAGGTGGTCTTGTGGTTAAAGGACAGCTTTGAGAAATGAGAGATCTGGTGTTCTTTCTTGCCACAACAGGGGTTCTTTTTGCATTTTGTGTTGACTACGTATCTAAGCTCTTCACAATTCTCTGTGTGCATACATTCATTTATAAGGAGAAAAAGTAAAGGATTTTTTGTTTCAGAAAACACACTAAGACTGATGAAGACAGTGATTCCATGGCTTAATCTGTATTTTCTGAATTTCAATGTAGTTTCACATAATTTGCCTGCACTTGACTGTGGAATAAAGACATCAATGGAAACAAACAGTGTAGAGCTACTGATGTGTTCATTACAACAGTCAAGGAGCCAGCCAGCCTCTTTCCCCGCAGGGACTGATTTTTGGGCCCAGACCCAGGCTATGTCTGCAGTGGATGGAAGAAGCAGCTCCTCTTTCTGTGCCAGTCAGATGCAAGGCTATTGACAAAGGGGGCCCAAAGTGCAATTCCCATCACTGGAAATAACAAAAATAAGACCCCTACTAATGCATTCTATAATGCCTTTGTCAGCAAAGGCTACCTCCCGATGCACTTTTCTAACCTTAATAATCTGAATTACTTCTCTGCACTGAGACATGTATACTCAGACATGCAGAAAGCTGTCCTATGTAGACATACAATATCCTTCACAACCTCCCTGATCATCCTGCTTTACTCATTTCATCACAGCTGTCTAAAGTACAGCAGAAAATTTATTAAAAAGGTATTTTCACATTTTCATAACACTGTCAGACTTGGAAGTCCCTAGAAGGGTGTATGTCTCACAGGGGCTTTCTTACTTCCCACCCCATTAAATTGAGTTGCTCCACTTACTTGACAGTGGAGCAACTTGTCAAAAATGCTTATGGATGTGGATAACTTGCCCAGGTATAAAGAAGCAATAGCATGAAGTTGCAGCAAGTCAGCCACTCCCTTGTCAGTGACTGTGGATGGTAAATGGAATGATGCCAACTAGGGGAGAATAAACATGTGAGGAGCAGCCACAGCACCATAGATGTGCTTGTCACCGCAACTTGTCCCTGGAACTTGGTCAGCTGACAGTGATCTCAGGGGAGTATAAATCCCCTGTAAAAATTTGACTTTCCTATTAGGAAACATGACTTTCAAGGCATTAATACTTTTCAGGCGTTGTTGGTGATGGTATATTTGTGCTTTTTCTAGTCCTAAGCATTGCAGACTGAATGAGTAGGAACATAGATCAGAATGGGAGGCAGAAATGAAGGGATGGGGGCTATATCTTCTTCTGCTCTTTAGCAAATCCATCTTTGTACTAACATGAATATTGTGATTAATAATAATAGCAACTTATGACTGTTTTGAAAAATTACATTGCTAGAAAATCACTGTTTCCAAGTTGCTTGAAGGAAGGAAGATTTAAGAGGGGGAAAAATAAATACAGAACTGAATTTGAAGCTATTTACAACTGTAAATGCTGACAGCTATTAGGATGAGTTGAATATTTCAACATGTTGTCCTTGTAGTACTTTACCCCACTCCTCTGCTCTGCTAGGAGTAACACGCTAAATTTTCCTTTGGCTAGGAAAATATAGAAATTTATATATGATGAATATGACATGCTCATTATAGGGTGCCAGTTGAAAGGGAACCAAAATTCCCTTGAAATAAGAAAATCTGTTGTGCATATCAATATACCCAAGCTGAACCTCTTTCTAATACTACTACAGTGAAGAACTCTTCCTAGATGTTTTCTTTAACTTGTTTTATGTAATCTACAATTTTAAAATTACAGACTGACAAGATAAGGCTATGACACTGCTTTTGCAAAATGAGTTTTTACAGGAAAAGTTTCTTCTTTTTTTCCCACAATGACTTTAAACAGGGGAATGATCAAAACTCCAGAGCAAACAAAACCTGCCTGATAAAATGAGGTCTTAATCTTTGATCAAGTTCAAGGCATTAACAGTATCATGCAGCACAATTTCTGCTTTCTTGAAAAACAATGGAGCTCATTTAGAAATTGGAATTCCCTGGAGAATGCCACAGGAGTGCAGACTATTAATTACCCTGTTCTATTGTTATCTTTTGTTGAGTACAATAGTGCTCTTGAGGTCCTGTGGAAACTCTCTCCCCTGCAAGGTGTCGAGTTTTGATTAAGCATCATTTCATACAGTTCATTAACAATGTATCTTAAAATGAGCTTTTGATTGAACATTTTTATTGGGCATTTAATATAATTTATGGTTCCTGTTGAAATTTCACATACAACATTTACCAAGCTAGTTATTATAAATTTTTCATTAAACAATGGTGTTTTACATTTTCTGAAAGGCTCTATTTTTTAAGTAGAGGAACGGATTCTATAAAAATTGATTATGAATGCAGTATATCATGAAAATAGCCCTCCTGGACATATTTTATTCCAGTGGAGCTACAGCACATAGGTGTACAAGCATGTCCATTTGCAAGTGTTGTCATTTCAGGCTGCCAATCTCAAAGCCAACAGTTAAGCTCAGTTTTCCTTTCTAGACTGCTACCATTTTATGAAATCTATCTGCTTTTGTAAGAAATGATGCCCTGAATGACCAAATTCTGCTCATTAAGCCTGACCGAGGAAACACAAACAATTTAGCAAGTGTAAAAGAGCAGCACAAAAAGAGCATGTTTTCTTAGACATCAGCTATACAAAGACTCAAGTACTCTTAGGAGTAGCGGCCACTAACCCAGTTGAACACCTAAATGCAAATACAGGGGAAATTATCTTTTGAAATACTTACCAGTAAGTTCAGACTTTTTCCTTTAGCAGGATGGGGGACATTGAAATCTGAGAAGTCAGGATTGTAAGTGATTAGTCAAAATAACTCTGTGTCTTTCTTTGTTGAACAGCCACAATTATTTACCAGCACATGTGAACACAGAAGGATGCACTACAAACACTGACTGGCTGTTGACATAGTGTATGAGACTGTTGGGATGAAATAATAACTCAAGTTTTCACTTAAATACTCAAGGCAAAAACCCAGCAGAACTCTTTGTTGAGATGAGATAGTTCAGACAAAATCCTCCATGCTTTTTCTCTTTCATTTGAACTCTTGAATATGTGATTGTCATTGTGGTGGGAATATTAGAATATTTAGTCCCCCATTTCCTCGACCCACTAAGAATTAGGAAGCATCAAAATTTTTCAGGAAGTCCTGCTATAAATATTTCCAACTTAATTTGGTGTGTCCCAGAGATTCGAGTCATTTGGGATTTAGACATTTTTCCAAATCAGACTAGAAGCCTTTTTAAGAGATATGGGCCCTAGCCACGGCATTCTGATTCAGATCAATGTTCTTTCTGGAAGATTTGGGGTCAAAGTGTCTTATTGCAATTGTTTCAAAAGAGAGGTAACGTTAGTAATGTTTATAGCTGGACCCGTGCTTTATTTCAAATGGATACTGCACTTCCCATGCTCAGTTTAAGGTTGGAGCTCACCTCTCATGCTGTAGGTGCCTCCCATCACAAACGACCATATTTAAGAACTCATAATTTTTACAGCAGGCTAAGTTTTCCTTTTTATCTGTAGTTAGAGTAACAGTTACAATTCTATGACTGCCCACATAGTCTTGTTTTTCACCCTGGTGACCCATACTGCACTGTTCAATCAACTTGGCTAAATTTCACAGAGGTTTTAAGAAAAATGACGTATTTGCACTGACTGGCAGCATCATGCCATCTTTGAGTCAACTCCCTTTCCCAGCACTTCAGGCCTAAAAGGGTCACTGTGATACTGAAACCACTTTTTTCCCCTATTATTTCTTGTCTACTGGTAATACTTTTAACACTACTGTAATTGACATTGATGTGGAAATATATATAGTTATTTTAGGGTTTTAGTGCTGTGTACTTGATAGCACTTTACATTTCAATTTTCTTCTAATTAATAGTGCAGTCAGCTTTCCCTGTTCTTTTCAGATGATTCACTGCATAAAAGAAAAATAGACGAAATTGCTTAAAAGTAGGAAAACATAAGTCCAGGAAATGTTTTATATTTCAAGCTGACAGAGCTCTTTTTCCTTCCTCAACCTTCCATTAATAGATACAATAGATACATATATTCTATATAACTCTTTGCCCGCTTTTCTGTCTCTGTGATCTATCATAAATTTACCCATTTCTCACTCCATTCACAGCTTTACTTATAATAATCTATTTGTCATTTTGCCCAAAAACACTTGTGTCTTGCTTCCTGGGACTAGGAATCACTTCTTTCACATGCACATTTTTTCCCAAGTGGTCACTTGGTCTATGGGCAAATCCCATTAAAATAAACTTGTTTATTGCATTTCTAATGGAGATGTCTAGATAACAACATTCCATCACTCATCAGTGGTGTCATATTATTTTGTAGCTTTTGCCTCTCCTAACCCTCCCTGCTCCCAACAATTCTTTTACTTTCTGTGTCACCACACGTCTACATTTAAATTTTGGACAATTCAGGACAATCTCTTGTCTCTTTTTAATTTTTTTTTTTTTTAAGGGAACTCTCACACTTTTCTAGCATGCTAAATACAACAAGTAATAGTTGATTGGTGCTTGGACTCTTATTGCTTACCATGTCAGCAAATTTCTGTGTTTAAAAAATGGCTGTGTCTTACAAAGAAACAAATTAAACGGCCAGCTTCCCCTGACTAGAAAGCTCATTATCAACCAACACCCTCTTGTGTCATTTGGGTGTGCCTGTATGTTTGTAAAGCCTTGAAAAATTCAAGGTAAGTCAAAAAGCAAAACATTTCAAGGAAACACTTTGACCTTAGATCCCAGGGCTTGAAGAATGCAAGGCAAAAGCAAAGTCAATGCTCAGTTTTGACAAACAATACAAATCAAACAGGAAAAACAGGAAAAAAAAATTCCTCATTTCAGCAAGAGAAAAATGAGACACAGACATTAGACACCTGTCCAAGCTAATGTTAAAGTTTCTTTTCGTGTGCCCTTGGCTAGCAGACATCTCTGTCACACTCAGGAGGCATCTTCACCCATGCAACCACTCATTGCCAAGCAGAGGCCTTGTTTTCTGCAGGCTAGGAGGATGTGAGGAGCCTCTCAGGCACTGCATCTGGTGAAAGGAGCAAGTCCTGGGCATCAGCATCACATCAAGCTGGGCATACAGTGAAACAGCAACTTTCTGCTGCGTTCTCCTCACACAGCCCTATCGCCCAGTCTTGTGGCAATTTTTCAAGGCTTATGGTTTTAGTTCAAGAATTAGAGGGTTGCAGTAATGAAGCACTGAAGCCACAGATGTCTGTGACCCCACAGAGCAGCTCAGCTGTGGCAGAGAGGAGTATCTCTCTAGTCTAGCTAGAAGATGGAAAAAAAGCAATGTTTACTGTAGATTTATCCAGTCCTGCAGAGTAATGAGAGACAGAATTGCAAATATTCTTATTTTTAACACTTCTTTAAGCTGAATTTCATACCTGAAAACATTTATGTATTCACTTGCATGCACAGGTGTACGCTTAGTCCTGCAGTCTCTGTGCACACAGGTGTTGAGATCTTTCTGCTTTTCTCAAAATGTATCAGTGGGATGTGGGGCAACAATGAAAAAAGACCATGTCTGCTACAACCTTCTGCACAACTCACTTCTCTTTCCCTCTGCCTCTCCAGCGGAGCTGCCAGGAAGTATTTTTCCCTTGTACTGTATTGTTCCCTTGATCACCCCTTCTCTTGAGCCTCTGCTATCGAAGACATGAAAGAAGGGATTTACAAAACTCCTTGGAATAATGAGATGAAGATATGATGAGATGAAGACAAACACTTTGTGTATATTAATATATATGTGCTTTCATACTTCCCTAAATGGTGTACATAGTACTTGCTTTTTTCATACCTCTAAGGCAAATAACAAAGGAATGGGATTGAAAGAATTTTTCTATGCTCTTCCCAGAATAAACTTTGTTTTTCCCTGTTTGACCTTCAACTCCCAGAAGACTTGAGTTTAACTGCCTTGATTTACTTCCATAATAAAGTGATCGATTAATGTTAAAGGCAGGCTTTATGAGGCCTGTCCTCAAATGGTCTCTGAGCCTGCCACAGCAAGGATGTTATACTGCCATACTCTGAAAAAGGTCACATGAAGGGAATCAAAGACAAGATAAATGATGGTTTACACATCAGAAAAGCTCTCCGAAGTACAGACAGGGAATGTGGAACATAATGTCTCTCAGGACTCAGCGCAGATGGTATATAGTAAATATAGTCTGAGCTGCCTCTCTAGGATTTATTATTGTTGCAGTTGTAGTTGTTTGGGGGTTTTACTGTTGGACAAAATTGTGTTCTGTAAGTGTGAGATATATGGACAGCTCTGGTTAAAATCTAGCAAATTAAGAGGTCTGATAAGCTTATATCAATGTATTGGTGTTGAGGAGCTTGGTCTCTAAAGTTAAGAGCTTGTTTTTTTTATTGTGGTGGTTTTAGTCCTGGCTAGGTGCCAGATGCCCACCAAGTCATTCCATCACTCCCTCTCCTAAACTGGACAGGAGAGAAAGAAATATAATGAGAGGTTCATGAGTTGAGATAAGGACAGGAAGATTGCTCAGCAATTGACATCACAGGCAACACAGACTCAACTTGGGGAGAAAAGGTTTGATTTATTAAAGAACAATCAAAACAGAGTTGGGAAATAAGAAACAAAACTAAGTCTTAAAACACATCCACCCACTCCTCCTTCTCCACAGACTCTCCTTCCTTCCTCCCCGTCAGCGGCACAGGGGATAGGGGATGGGGATTGCAGTCAGTTCATTACAGATGGACTTTGCCATTGTGTCTTCTCAGAGGGAGGCCTCCTCACACTTCCTCCTGCTGTAGTGTGGAGTCACTCCCAAGGGAGATTGCTCTCTGTGAACTTCTCCAAAGTGAGTCCTTCCCATGGGCTACAGTTCCTCACGAACTGCTCCAGCACGGGACCTCACACAGGGGCAGCTCCTCACACCCTGCCCCAATGTGGGTCATCCACAGGGAGAACAGTCCTTCACATACTGACTGCTCCAGCCTCACAGGATCACAAGTCCTGACAACAAGCTTGCTCTCTGAAAAGGGCTCCTCATTCCCCACAGGCTCCCAGGTCCTGCCAGGAGCTTGCTGCAATGTGGACTTCTCACTAAGTCACAGCCTCCTTCAGGTATCCATCTGCTCCGTGCATCCACAGGTGGTCTTGCCCCAGAGGTTCTCCATGGACTGCAGGGGCAAGGACTGTCTCATCAAGGTCTTCACCACAGGTCACAGGAGACTCTCTCCTCCAGTGCCTAATCACCTCCTCCCCTTCATTCTCCACTTACCCTGGTGTCTGCAGAGGTGGTGTTCTCACATTCTCACTCCCTTCTGCTACTGCTGCCGATTGGCAACTGTGCAGCCACTTCTTCCCCTTCTCAAAATACGTTATTCACAGAGGTGTCACTGATTGGCCGAGTCTTGGTCAGCAGTGGGTCCATCTTAGAATTAATTCTCATTGGTCCTGTCAGCTACAGAAGTCTCTGGCATCTCTGTTTACTGAAGCCATCCCTGTAGGGCCCTGCTACCAAAACCAGGCCTAGACCAACCCACTACACTTATCATCTTCTGTTCTTGGTTAAAAATCATAGTTCACTTCTGTTTTCCATCTAGATTTCACTGCAGGCATTTTTCTTTAAAAGAGACAGGCAAACTGAGTAAGCAAAATCAGAATCAATCCAAAACTTGAGCCTCTGTATGTCCTAAAGGAGATTTTATATGGTATCAAACAGAACAGAAAACTTCTCTGTGTTTTTCCATCCATATTTTGATGAAAAAATGTTGATCTTGTTTCATTTGTGCCTCTGCTGGACTACATTTCCTCTGCCAAGCAGAGATATTCCTTATTTTCCCTGACATAAAAGTCAAAACTGATTAATACATTTTGAATAATATATATAAGCAGGAACCTGAGATTTGATTGTGGTCTTAATCCTGACTATGGCTAGCCAGGTAATTGTATAAAAATTCAGCTTCTGCAGGAAAGCACTTTTTTCAGACCAAATCTGAAGATACACTTTCAACACCACTCTGGGAAGGCTTGTCAGGTGTTAGATGAAATTTCAAATCTTAGTCAGGGGCAAAGAGAGAGGTAGAATGGAGAGCAGGTAACTAAATGAGCTGCTCCTCTCGGGTCTTGGGAGCTGCAGACTCGAAGCCTTTCTCTGTACCAGTTGGAGCAGGTATTTAAACCTTGTCTGCTTATCAGATCCTGCCACCTTAATGGCTGAATACTAGTCATCAAGGTTAGGCTGGGCTGAAGGACAAGACCTTGCCACAGCCCTGAGAGGCTGGAAAGCACACAAGCATGCAAGGAAATCATTCTAGAGCCAGTTACTCCCTTCTTGCTCCAGTATCCCTGGGGAAAGGGGATGTCTGGGGGCATGGGTGAGGATGTGCCCCTGCAGATGCCATTGTCATCCCTCACAGGCTGTGCAGCAATGCTATGACTACCCTGGCTTTCCCTCTGGCCTTAAAGAAAAGGAACCATGGTTAACTTGCTGTCTCCTGCAGGGCAGCTGCCTTGTGTCTGTTCTTTTAGTTTGCAGAAACAAAATAATGAATATAATGCCATTTTTTACAGTTCATATTGCAATCTGTGAAAATTATGAAAATCCCACAGCACTTTCCTGGCCTATTACAAGCCCATGGGCAACATTACCCATCAAATCAGTCTGTGATTAGTGAAAAATTAGTCAGCAAATGGCGGCTTCCAGCACTTGGCTGCTGTGATTGTGCAAGCCCATCATGCAACTTGTCATGGTAGACGGAAACCAGCTGAGTAAGAAGCTTGTTATTAAAGACTTCTAACTAATAGGAGTTTTCATGTGACAATAATGTGGTAAGACCAGGTCTGGCAAATGCATTTGTATTTCCAGTTGTGTGGTATACTTGGGAAGGGAGAAGGAAAAGGGACAGATCTAGTGGGGAGGTCTCATCTCAAAGTATGTGGAGTATAACAGTCTATGCAAGGCACAGAGCAGCATTATCTGAAACTATCTGACAAAAGGCATATAATGAGGTTTTCAGATTTCTAGTATTTCCTTTTTACTATTTAGAAGACAGTGAGGGTTTAAAGGAAAAAAAATAGCTCCCTTAACAACATTCTAATCACACATAAACAGGCAAATTACAATTAAAAAATAAAGCTGTAGAAAGAACTGATGGAAATGTTCTGTCATTTATTAAATCCATCCTTTGCCAGTACAGAACTGCTGCATGCAGGATACTAGCACTTCCATTCAGTCAAGTTTTAAAGCTGACTTTAAATACTCTTTTTGAATCTAACGCTTTCTTCTGCTGTCATCCCAGCGTTTTAGAGTTGCAATCACTTAATATTCTGCTTGGCCCATGGGAAGAGATGAGTGTATTAAGGATCCAAATACAAAACACATTTCTCTCTGCATTCAGAGTAACCTGACTAGACACTACAGTTGGCAGACACCAGATGGTTGATTGGAGTCTCTAGTCAGTCTCTGCAATTGTCGAAGCCTTAAGGACAAAACAGCACCAGGGAGATAGATTTGATACAATCATGAATCACTCTGGGACCACAGCAGATAAGTTAGGAGTCACGCAGGTCACCTCGAAGCTCCTTCTGGTAGTAAGTGCAAACAGAGACAGGAGAAGATTGATGTTAGCGAGCAAATTATGATGGATGGCATTAGTGGGGTATTAAGGTGTATTTGGGATTTACTGAATATGTTCACACAGTGTTTTGAGAGGACTGACTAGCAGAAGTGTATGGGTTTTTCAGAGTCAAAAAAGGCAAATCTTGTTGAGGTGGGAAAAAAGCAAAAATGAATGATTTTGCTTCATTTAAATGATATTGCAAATACTTTCAACGAAGTATCAGATAATTATTCAGTAATATAGAATGAGCAATATGAAAATGTCCCCATTAAAACTAGGTAGTTATTATTAAAAAGTCTTGAGCAGCTATTCAGACTATAAAATGAATTTCCTGCAGCTGTACTCACAACACTTTTCCCACTTTTCATAAATTCTTGAGCTACTGATTTTTTTCTCTACACTGAAGTTTGCATGGAGAAGAGCAAGTGTTAGGCTTGCACGCTCTTAAGTTTCCACTAGAAAGCACGCTATTTGTGTGAAAAACAATTTGTACAAACAGAAGAAAAAGATTTTGAAAAATCTTAGTTGAGACTCTAGCTGCACCTTTTTTGTCTAGAATGATACTTGCAAACAATTATTT
Source organism: Colius striatus (assembly GCF_028858725.1). Lineage (NCBI taxonomy): Eukaryota > Metazoa > Chordata > Aves > Coliiformes > Coliidae > Colius > Colius striatus. The sequence goes on from NC_084761.1 coordinate 35,840,295, forward strand.
TTTGGTCCTTCGGACAAAAAGGAAACTTCGTTTATATTACAAACACTGTCAAAAATTCCACAGTAACAGATTTTGCTCATGTATGATGCCACAGACTTGGCTTTTATTTCTCAAAATTGGGGTTTTTTTTAAACAGAAAGAAGCTACTTGTTAGACACAAAACTGCTCTGTTATGTTCCAGCTCCTGTCTTCACTACAAAAGCACTCTCTTCAAATTAAAAAGACAGCTAATGTTCTACGGCTTGTCGTTACTACAACCACCTGAAATAATACATGCTTTTGGTGTATGCTGTCTAGTGAAAAGCTTATTGTCAGAAAATACAGCAGAGATTTATGTACAAAGTAAAAAGATTGGCCTGAACTGAAAAATGAGAGATTTGTTCTGCATTGGTGGCTAAATGAATTCTGAAATTATGGAGGTCATAAAATGATCACCATCTAGTAATTAATGTTGGAAGGAAAGTAGACTTTGGACACTCTTGTGTTTTCTTTTTCTCTAATTTCTACACTTCCTGGGCATGACAGCTTGAAGGGGTTTACTATATTGGGCTGGATGAATTACTGGGAGCATTCTGTGGTGACTATTTTGTACTTACTGTAAATGTACCATATCTGGAATTTCCTCCTTTATTGCCTCCTATTATGTATGCATTCAAGTAAAAATATAGCTTTCATTCTCAGAACTTTACCAACAACTTTCCCTTTGCTGAGGCAAGAAGTAGCTCCAAAGCTAGGGTATTCCAGTTTTCCTAGGAGTCAGTAAATCTTTGACTATGCCCTGTATTCTAAGCAGATTAGCTGGAAAGCACGGCTGGTATAGCCATCAGGCTATATCCAGTAGCTGTTAGGCCCCTCATGTAGTTCAGCACTCTCCCAGTTCAGAAACCACATACAGTGAAGCCATTTGACTTGCTGAAAGATGGAGTCAAGCACTGTGGACTGTCCCAGCTCCAGAGTAACTTGGTAATGTGAGCCAACAATAATGTCCTGTAAGAATAAATATCTCCCCAAAATTTCAGCCAGTGTATAATCTTCATACTTTCTCTGTACATTTCTAGAGGAGGAGAAGAAATTGACAAAAACATCCATGGTCCACTGGAAGAACAGCAGGAAAATAGGTAGTACTGAGAGTTAGAAGGTTGTCACAGCTACACTGTAAATAAAAGAATGCTGGACAACCTTGTCTTTGCTACATGAGGCTACAATATCTAAAAGGTTTTATCATGTTTTGTGAAAGTACTGCATGACAAAGGTAAAGAAAATATACTGGAGCTCTACCAAAATTCTTTACATGCTGTTGAATAATCTCTGCCTTCCCAATCTCTGCCCACTATGCCCAGCTTTCCAAATGCTGCAAAATGGTATCTGGCCCCTGAAGCTGACAAGTGAAGTCCTTGAAATGGTCTGTCTGAGAAATCCACTTCAAACTTCTCCTTAGCACCCCTAAGTAATGATGCTCTATCCAAGCTGAGAATGAATCAGGCATAGTTAGTTCTCTCTTCAGTTGGTGCAAGCTATGTATCTTTATCCTGAGGTGGGTGTTGGAATGGGTTCCCAATAGAAGACTGAGGTGATGTTTTGTGGAACAACATCACTGCTTCCTGGAACTGAGATGTTAAACATAGTGCCACTTATTTGGAGTTCAAGTGGTTTTGACTGATCCTGTTTGAAAGAGAAATGCCCAGTAGTCCCAGAGGAAAGCTCCTATCAAAGTTTCCAACACTTGTGAAGCTTATTGGTCCTACTGAAGGGGTGCAGCAAGTGAAGGGGAATTTCTTGACAATGAGACAAGCTTCCTTAGGCCATGTGCAATTTTTTGGTCTAGTCGAATCGATTACAGCAATGACTCACTCTCAAAAAATTACAACTTGACTTTCATTATTTTCTCTCACACAATGCTGAGTGATTGTACCCACCTTAGGTTTCAATCATCCTGTGCTTTACTTATGCTAGTGATAGTTTAGTGGTTACCAAGTAGAAAGGAGGAGAATTTCTTTAATTACTTTTCTGTTCCTCAATATCTTGGATTTTATCTGTGTGGAGTTGAACATGTTTCCTGTAAAGTGTGCAAATATGTGTCTTTTCACAGTTAGTCTTTGACATTTTCAAAGATAGTTCCCTCTTTCCATATCTAAATTGTCAGTCAATCAAACACAGAGTATAAAAAAGAGGATCAGGGAGTGAAGACAGAAAAAGAATCCAGGAAAAAATAAGAAATGTGAAGAAAAAATGGAGAAGGATGAAACACAAAAATTTTTTTAAATAATTTCATACAGGATTGTTTATTTTAAAAAAAAAGAAAAATAGATGCTTTACATCAACTCCCTTGCTCTTTCCCATTATCGTCTATCTCCAACTCTTTCGTATTGCTACATCTCTCTCATGTGCAGATTTTCGAGCTTTTTGGCCAGTAGACATCACTTGCCTTATTCTAATGCATACTAAATTTTAAAAGGAGTTCAAGATATACATGTATGTGTCACCACACAAAACACGACTAAAACAAGCTGCAGTGTGACAATTTACATGAGGCATGAGAAATCTTAAGGAATTATCTGCTAATCTTTCCCTCGGCTCCCCCATGGAGACTTTGCCATGGTTACTTGCTGCTTGCAGGTGTCACCAGGCTTCCTTGCTCTACAGTCTCACTGAAGTCAAGGAGATTTGAATCCAAGAGCAGAAGTTGGCCTTTAAGAATCACTTCCATGTAGCATATGTTACTATACTGTATACCAAGAAATATAACTGAGAAGAACTGTGGTATTTACAGTATGCTAAAATTTAACTGTTGCTGTAGCCTTCTGAAGCCTGTGGGCCACATCCCAAAGACTTTACTTATGTTTTACTTCATCTTACTGTGTAAGGTAGGACTCCTGTTGATGAGGAACAAATGATGCAATACGAAAAAAGATGCAGGATCTGGCTCTGTGCCCATTAGGAAACTGAGATAGTCCGGTGGTGACTAATTTACTTAATGAGTGGGGCAGGAGAGGTAACGCTGGCTAGCTGACAGATATTGAACTATTTTTTTAGTTATTATTTTTTACAACAATGTCAGAGAATAGAGGGCTGAAGTTGAAGGTGATACGGTGATACAGTGGTTATGACAAGCTGCTGTAAAAATACGTGGATCTGTGATGTTAAAAAAGATATTGCCTGTAAAATTATTAATGCAGAGAACAACTTACAGCACACTTGCTGAATTTTAAAAGACTGTAGTATACTATTGGTTCAAATATCTCCATTGTTCCTCAGCCTGATTATTCCATTTTTTATAAGGCCAATGGTCTCAAAATGGTGAGTTAATCTTCATCATATAGAAGAGGTGTAAAAATCTGCTCACAATATTGTTGTGTGTAAGTCTTTTTCCAGGTGAGTGATACTACCCACATGTCTGTGTCCATATATCCCTCTGCCTATAATGCAATTTTGCAGCAGCAGGATTAGAACAGATTCCTGGCCTTATGGCAACAAGGATATTGTTGGGAGTAACTTGGCAACACTTGTAGGTGTTGTGATGCTGCCTCTTTGCTCAAGGTCAAGGACAGGGGAGGGGATGCCAGATCCAAACCAGTGAGAGGAATAATGTCAGGAAAGTTTAGAAGATGATAGCAGTGACAGTAAATAAATCTGAAATTATTTTAGGTTTACATACTTTAAGTCCTCAGTGACTGAAAACATGGCCAAGAATTGCTTCAGCAATATTCCTTCATAAATCTGCATAATAATCTCTCAGAGGGGCTTTGGTGAAATTACAAGTATTCATTTACTAAATTGGGTTCAGTGTCTGTATCAAACACTATATGAATATTCAGTGCCATGAATTAATCCAAACTATATTGAAGTTAGCACGGTCCACAAGCCATCTCAAATGATAACCCAGATAGTAGACATGGACAGAAAGGATTTTATTTTTAAAAATTAAAAATAAATGTCAATAGAAGCTAGTAAAGAAATATTTTGCAGTTATGTCTGTAAGAATGTCAATAATAAATGCATGTCTAATTTTTTTTTTTTTTCTGTGGGATTTCTGACCTTTATAACTTTGAATTCAGAAACAAAGGCTTTCTGGATAGAAAGAGACCACAAACATGATTCAGAGGATTTATTAACGAATTATCAAATAATATAATGATAACTGCCAGACAGATACAAGAAAACTAACTGGGAGACTAATAACAGAATCACTGAATATAAAATACAACAGCCTTCATGTAAAACAATGACTGGTCTTAGGTAACCAAGAAAACTTTTCACAGAGTCAAATATTGTACTGTCATGATTTGACATGACAGTCTTTTCTGGTAAGAGGGAAGGGGATGTAAAGATGGCTTCTGTAAGAAGTTGCTTGAAACTCTCCGCAGCTCTGAGCCAGATCCACTTCTGGGGCTGAGCCAATTAGACACCTCCACGATCACTTTTTGAGAAGAAGCCAGAAGAGGAGGCTTCTTCCTCCATCTTCGTCCTGTTTCTTTCTTCTTCTGTCCCTTTTTCTTCTGACTGGTGGTGGTGCAAGGAGTAGCAACAGTGAGAGAAACAACCATGCAGACTACAAAGTCAGTGATGAAAGAGAGGAGGAGGTGTGTTAGAGCAAGAGACTCCCCTGCATTCTATGGAGAGAACTGGTGAAGCTGAGATTTATTTTCATTTCTTTAAAGACCCCGCATCAGCAGTAGAGACTCATTTTGATAATGACCCCGTATCAGGGGCAGAGACACATTTTGCTACAGCTGACCCCGGACCAGGGCCAGCAATTCACTTCATTAAAGGCCCCGAGCCAGGGACACTGACTATGGCCGGAGGAGGCTGTGTCCTGTGGGGTGGACCCAACCACTTCGCTGCAGACCCCGAGACAAGGGCAATAATTTTCTTCATTAAAACTATGTCTGGAAGAGGCTATGTCCTGAGGGAGAGACCCTTTATCACTACGGCTGGAGCAGGCCATGTCCCGAGGAAGGGACCCAATATCCACAGCTGTAACTGTGGGAAGAAATCCACGACAAAGCAGCTCATTAAACTTATGCCCAGAAGAGGTCTTGTCCCGAGACAGGGACCCTGTAACTGCAGAAACTGCAACTGTGGCAAAGAATTCACGTCAGAGATATTCACCAAGGACTGTGTCCCGTGTGAGGGAACCTGTATCAGCAGAAGCCTCAGCTGTTGGGAACAACCCACACCAGAGAAGTTCGTTAAAGACTGTGTCCCAAGGGAGGAACACCGTGTTAGAGTAGGGGAAGAACGCCAGGAGTCATCCTCCTCTGAGAAGACAGAAGCGGCAGAGTCCATCTGTGAGAGACTGACCTGAGCCGTTGAAAGGGGAGGAGGTAGAGATATCGGGAGCAGTGAGCTGGGCCCAGGAAGAAAGGAGGGCTGGGGGAGGGAGATCTTAAAGTGCTGGTTGTAATTTTCTCATCATCCTACTCCCTTTTTGCTTTTATTCTGTTCTGTTTCTTGTAGAATAAACTTTCCTACTTTCCTCTCTAAGTCTAGTACTGAAGTCTGTTTTGCCTGGAACCGTAATTTGCATTGAGCCCTCCCTGCCCTTGTCTTAATCCACAACAACCTTGCTTATCTTTTTACTCCCATTTTGCTGGGGCCTCTGCCATCCTAATGAGGTTGGGGTGAATGCAGTCATCGAGTGAGAGACTGTCATGGTGCTGCGGTGCTAGCTGGTCCAAACCACAACGTACTGTGAGTTGCAATAAACTGTAATCCTCCCTAGTTCTCCAGTGTTTTGTACATTGTGAATCAAATATATATCTGTAAAAAAAAGCGTAACTAAAGAAAATTTGTGGCTGTGAGTACCTGTAGAGTACAAAATATGTGAGTGTGAAATGAATTGAATACAGGCTGGCCATAATCTGAGCATTTGTCCATCATCAGCACATTCACTCTTGGTCTGGTCTTGTCTGAGCAACACAAGACAGTCGTCTTTTCCCTCCAAGGTCACTGGTTTGAACATAAGATGCTGTAGCAATTCTACAATAACTACAATAAAAGAAGTAACTTATAACTTCAAGATTTCATAAGCTATCTGTGGCAAATTGAGAGAGGCCCAAGAAGTCACTCATGTTATATAGAAGACGATGTTGCACTTCAAAGGCAAATGTTCAGTGGGTGGTTTCTGTGGACCAAATGTCAGCAAGTGAAATGCAGAGCAGAATTATAACTACAAGAAACTACTCCAGTGGATAGTTTCTTGACTTCTTATGTCAAAAGGTATGGGAATTTCAAGCTACTTCTACATAAGATGTAATTACTCAAGGTAGTGTTTTTGTCAGCAATCATTGCATACAGACTAATAGGTTGTCCATCTCTGCTTCTTTTTTTTTTTCTTCCTTTCTAGGTTTTTAGACTGTTTTAGTCATTATTTGTATTTTATCCAATGTTTTAAAAGAGATGAATTCAATGTTCAGTTCACAAATATCCAGCACTTCTAGGGATAGTGCTTGTGTTCTTTATAAGGTAAATTCTGTGATTTGTACTCAAACTGTGCCACTCTCCCTTGGCATTTCTACTGGTTATTCTTAGCTCTTATTCATGGTATGATTTCTTTCCTCACCAAAGGTTCACTGAGGCCAAATGGAGAGGTGTTTAGAAGGAGCCTGCACTTCATATTACTGAGCATTTAATCTTTCTATCATTTGCTCTGTGGGGTGAATGAAGGCTGGCTTCAGATGCCATAACTGTCAGTCCTGACACTTTTTTTAGCAATAAATTAATTTATTTACATAATGTGTTCACTCTTACATAGCTCCTTATCTTTTTTATACTATCAGGATGGAATCATACCACAAGGGCTGTAAAATTCAAGTTGATAAAAACATGAGGAAGTTGATCCAGACTAAAAAAAATGTACAATGTGGGACTAAGGCCCTTCTTAAGGGAATTTGTGACTCATGCATTAATTTCTGAGGGGGTCTGGGGAAAGTTCCAGGAATGAGCAGTGAGCAGAGCTGGGAAGCAGGATCAGCCTGGGCTGTTATTCAGCACTCTTCAGCGGGATAACAGGGCACAGAGCTTGGTGCATTTGCTTTTCTACTGTTCCTAGGCACAATGGCAAACACTGAGACCTATGTCTGCTATGTAAAAACTTGGGTACATCACCTGAGGACTTTATTAAACTGCTGTGAGATTAAACAACAAAACACAACCACAATCAAACAAATAAGAAGAACTTTATGTGCAATCAGTATGACAATGAGCTGATACATGGCCTGATTTTTTTCTGTACTGAAGAACAGTCACCGCCTCCTAGAGAGAATGAAATCAAAACCATCAAAATCATCAAGGTAGTGTCCATTTTGATGGCTGAACGATGTTGCTAGCATTGTGTTCATCTCTCATTGTGCAGGGTCAGGAGAGTCCTTTGAATTCAAGTTCTTTGTAAAGCAACTAAACAGTAGGCTTCCAGTTGGAAATTTCAGCATCCTGGAGCTGTTTCAAAAATGGAGAAATCTGTGAGCCCAGAGCCTCCTCGCCAGATCCTGAATCACCTTGTACTACCTTCATCTTCTCTCCTCTAAGTCTCCACTCTCTCTCTCTCTCTCTCTCTCTCTCTCTCTTCTCTGTCTTTCTTGGTTGTATTTGCCAGGTTAGCAATCAGAAAACCTTGATCAACAGAGCTTCTTTGCATTGGTTGCTTTCCATTCATATATAAATTCACGGTCTTTTGTCAAAGCAGCTTATGCCATATCATCATAAGGTTTAAAACATGTTCTTGTATTCAATGAGCAAAAAGCATAATAATCATTTAGAGTCTACATTGTGACACTACTCTGTTGCTTAGTGAGGACATTGATTATGCTCAAGAGAAGTTTGAGGAACAGCTTTCTTTAGTCTCAAATTTGCGACAGTTCCCCTTTGAGTTGGCAGTACATTAATGGAAATGGAAACTTGCCTCATTCTAAATGTCAGAATAATAGAGCACCAAAAACAATTCAGTCATGTCTTTCAAACCACGCACATATGGTTCAGCACCAAATGTCACTATTCTTCCCCACTTCCTTTCCATTTGTCACTATCTCTGTTGATTATCATTGTTTGGGTTAAAGGTTTCATGAAGGCTCAATGCAAAGCTCATCTGGACAGTAACTAGATATTTTCTCTGCATATTCTATACTTGGCATATGCCTAATATAATATTTCCAAATGCAAAGGATTGGAGATGCAGTCATATTACCACTTATACATTCCAGAGAATTTTAACACGACCCTTCCTTATTTTTGAGAATTTGTTTTTATCAACTTGCTGACTTCTTTAGGACAAATCACACCAGCCACATCAACCAGAATGGAAGAAATTATATTGCTAATTTTCTCTTGACAAATACAGAAAATCTGTAACATAGTTAGCAAGTACTCAGACATAAGATCAGATTTTTGGTAATTTTTCCTTTTTCATGAATGCTGGGACTTTTAGCACCATAACACTGTCCTAAAGAGTGTACCTTCTCATGTCTCCTCTTTCCTAAAATATTGCCATTTTATGGCTTAAAATGTTAACTCAGGCTGTCATTATTTTATATGTTGTGATACTGTTTACAGACTTCACATAGATACATAGAGTTTTACATAGATAAATTTCCTGCCCTAAAGGGTTTCAGTCCTGTGTCAAATGTAAAGCAAAAGTTAGGAGAGGTGAAAGATACAGGAAAGGTAGATGAACAAAACACAACATGCAAAAGCTATCTTAAGGGACTTACGTCTTCAAAAATAAAATATTCCAGAGTTGCAAAATGCTCCAAATGTGCAGCCTGTGACCTCATGATTGCATGTTATTTTCCCTTTTTCTTCCTAGAGGATGTTGGCCTCATTCAATGAGCAGAATGGGTGACATTTACTTAATGATTTTTCTCTGTCAAAGTGCTGCAACTTGTTAAAATTCAGCTGACTGGTAGAATGATAGAGTATCTTCTGCTGATTTTCCAAAAATGATGTGTCATTATGATGGGAGTGAGATGAGTGTGAAAGCCCTGTTCCTGCTCGAGGGAGCAGAAATCCCCAGGAACAGGGGTAAATGGTCAGAGGTGGGCATGGAGGGCACTGGATCAGTCAGCTGCCTTGCTGCAAAGGGCCATGAATATGGCAATGTTGTCAGCAACTTTTCTTCCCTGGAGGGAAGGCAGAGCAAGTACATCCTGATAAATATTTGCACCAACACTGTGTTACGTCTACCAAGCAGTAAAGGGGACTGTTTGAGTGAGGTAATTTACAATTAATCAATGTGAACATCTTTTCCATTCCTGTCTTTCAATATGAAGAACTTAGTGTAGCTGAGGAGTCAGGGCATTGTTTTCATAATGTGGAAAGCGAGTTTTTAGAAGTACTGCAATCACATATTCCTGTTGACATAGCCACCTGAAATGAGATTTTGTGTATGATCTAATAATATTAAGTCATTATTCCAAGTGTGGATATAGTCAATTTTCAAAAAATTTATTTAGAAACTAGTTTTCAAACAGTCGTCTTAAACGAGTATTTACTTTAGTAAGCTGAAGTATTTCAATTTGTTTCCTTGTGTCGAAAACTAACATAAGTGTAAACATAGAACTTTTCTTAGTTTTCAGTAGATATGCAATCTTTTGCAATCTGAGACTGTCTTTATACAACAAGGTCTTACACATAATTTTCAGGCATCCAAAGAACTTGTGTATTCCTTTAGCAATACAAAAGACTGTATCAGAATTAAAAATAAAGTTGTAATACATATTGAGTTCCTTAAAATTGACTTGGAGTTCTGTTATGTTTTAGTGAGAAGGATTGTCAGGAGTTACAGCACATAAATCGCAAAGCTTTTAAACAAAACATCTTCTGCTTCTCCAGGAAATGAATATCAGTTTTACCTTAGAAATTATTTAACAGAGATGTTTTATGGCCACTGAATATCAGCACTTATTGCTGTGTAAATTAAAATAAGCAATCAGTTAATACAGAAGTAATTTTATTACCAAATGGATATAAGAGATATGAAAAGCCCTGATTAAAAGCATTGTCTGCTTTGCTTTATACTAATGATTCTCTATGAACCAATGTTATTTGTGAATTAGCTTAACCACAAAGGAATCAAAAAGAACAAAATTATTTGTATGAAAATGGTGCTCTAAATGCATGTAGACTAGACAAAAAAAAGTACACAGAGTCATTTCTCTATCTGATCAACTGACCTGTCTAATCCATGTTACTGTGGATAGTTGGCCTGACATGACTTCAGATTAGTTTAATAGGGATTAAAGTGACATGAAGTGTATAAAGCTATGAAACGTGTACACGTGTACAAACGTGTTTAGGAATTCGTTTATTTTTAAGGGCCAGAGGAGAGGAGAAATTTGAAAGTAAAATCTGGATATGTTTTTAAACACAGATAATTCCATGAGAAATTGGAAAAACAAATAAAAAACCCATAAAATCTGGGTTGCAAAACCTGATCACTTTACTCAGTTTCTCTGCATAAAATCATTTACCAAAGTAAAAAAAAACAAACAAACAAAAAAAACCCCTGATGCTTCAAGAATTGAAGTTCTTAGGTAAATCTACAAGTCCTGTTGATTACTGCCCAAATAAAGCAGACCTCTGGCATTCAGCTTTCTGAGCTGGCATGATCAGCACATAATGTCTTTGGAGCTAGAGCTGCCAAGAGAAAGGGATCAGAGACAGCCAAATTATGATATCACACCAATAAAACCTCATAGTAGTGACATACATAAAACACTCTGCAAATTGCTTCTTGTAACTTTTAATATATTAAGAGCTTTTGAACTATGTTTTCATTCTGTGACATGTTTTCATTTACCTCTCATATCCTTCATTAATTTGTTTCCTGTTTGAGAAATAATACTACATTTTTTGGCAGTTTGAAACTGCTGAAAAAATATATCATACCCTACAAGAAGTAGCTTGCCAGAGAATCAGGAGTGTGCAGTATTTTGAATTGCTAGACTGAATTACAGTGAATTATTTGACTACTCAATTTGCCTAGTATTAAGGTTGAGTCATGATAACTGCCTGTCGTGCTGCTGTTTGCTCATCCCTAAGTCCAAATTCATAGCAGCTTCATCAGCTGATATTTGGGACCTTGGAGAATGTGAAGATGCTGCATTTGTGCTCTGGAGGGTGGTGTGTGGACCTGTTTACAGGGCAGCTTGCAGTGTTAAATGAAACGTATCAGACAGATTTTTTCTGCTAGTTCCAGGACCAGTGGGGATACATGATCTGCAGATCTAGCTAGGGGTTCAAATATCAGCATCTTCGTCCCTTCCCAGACACTGTCTTTCTCTGCCATAAGTTCATGAAGGTGACTCAGTCATTCTGGGAATGAGACCAAAAGCATAGAGGGACAGAGTAAAGAATTAAAATAACTTAATACCACATCATGTAGTGCTGACCCTTCAGGTATCCATCCATAAATCTTTTTGAGAAGTATTTATGTTTCTCCTACAGTCTGCTTGGCACATTTTTCCAGTTATGTCTGCACAAACAACTGTTCAGCCATGAGCTGTAAAGTTTCCGAAGGAAGCCTGAAACTCTCTCAAAACCTCCTCTTTACTCTCACCCCTCAAAACATCCTTGCCTAAATTGTAACCAGCTTTATGGTCTGTCATCTAAAAGACAACAGTTTCAAAGCATTAGGTCTATGACTTTGAAGAGCAAAGCAGTTGGATCTTGTTACAGTTAGAGTTTGCAACTATTGAAAATATATAGCACATATGGAACCCTACAGATATTGTACCCTTTCACTTTGCTAATACCAATCTCTTTGTGTTACCTGTAATCTAAGTCAGAAATTTTCTCTGACTGTTTTCAAGAAACCAGAACAAAGAAATATGGTTAAAAGTAAGAAAATGAGGTACAAAGCTAGTTAAAGTCTCCTTTTCTTTCCAGTTTACTATGTAGAATGTTGGTCAAGAAGGGAGATACAATACCTTTGAAGATGTCTTTTCAAAGCCTGGTCATTCAGGTGATATTAATATTTCTTGGCAGCTCTTGAATTAAGTCCCATGGGAAGGAAAGGGAATATTTGAATTCAGGGACACTGAATCCGGAGTAGCTTTTGGAATGGGTTGATGGGAAAGACTTAATCACTCTTGGGGAAGATTTCCCACAGTTCATGTGTCACACAGGGAAGAAAGATCTTATGAAAGTAACAAGGGACAAAGGTTTTGTGATAAAAACTGGGACAGACAAGAAAAGGCTTATTTTTGTTTCCTTCTAAGATATGACTGGATTTTGACATAAAAAAATATCCTCTTCCTTCTGTGTAGGAAGCTCATACTATGAGATCAAAGACAAGTATATGTCTGGCTGCTAGCTCACACGGATTTTATAAGTTGGATATTTGGAAACAAGAAAGTCAAACCCTGGAGCTAAAAAGGAATGAATGCTCCACATTCAGAACTACTCTACCTAAGAAATTTGGAGACTGATCTCCCTATGTTCAAGACCAATCCTGAAGAACTCTGGGGGTTATGCTTTTGCCATGGTAGGATCTATCCTGGGATATGCTAAATATCAGCTGGAATCCAGCTATGGCAGAAGTCACTAGAGGGTACTTTAATACACAGCATTATTTCTTGTGCATGGGTGACATTCATTGTTCCTGTCAAAACTGAGGCTTGTCATCTGATTTTCAAGGGAGGGGTTGATGTAAATACAAATAATTTTATTATTAAAACTGCCTTCTTCTGTCTTTATCACTTGCCTGGATGTGAGGGCAATGATACTAGAACAGGACAATGTCTCCATGTTATTCACCATATTCATTGAAGAACCAATGTAGTCATGGGAAATGAAACTGGAAGAAAACATATATTCTCCCTAACACTAGTTTCACCTCTAAATACAAACCAGCTTGCAACACAGTGAAAGCTAACCTGATCTCATGCAGACATGAGCAAATCTAATCTCATGCAGATTAGCAGTGCTGTACTGCATGAGTTCAGAAACATTATGGTCTGTTATGTAGATATATACCCGAGAATCAAGCCCCCAGACAGTCAGCCACTTCCCTAGAAATAATTTGAACAACTGTGGTGCTAAGGACTTTCCTAGGCACTGTTTTCCTGTGCTTTGGAGCAGGTATTTTGCACAGTGTCACGTGACCCCACCCAAAGTTAAGGCTGAATCTTGAGTGGACCTTTCACCTTCTGGCCCAGATACCTCCTCATTTCCGAGTCCCAACAGGCATTGTCAGGCATTCTGGGAAAAGACAGGAAAAAAGCAGTAACTCATTCCTCCTCCTTTTTCCTCTTAATTTTAGACTTCCAGTAAGGAGGAGATTTACACATAGCTCCTGAGAGACTTTTATTGCTAGTGGTTAGTTGTACTGTATGAATATGTTTTCTTTTCTGAGTGCCTTTCATATATCTATAGATGTAGATCTATTTCACCACTTTTAAATCTGCATTTTGTGAATTAATTATGATTCTGCTGTCAGAATAAATGGTAAAATGTAGCTATGTTGCTGTCTAGGAGGTTAGACATTCTCTTTCAGATATGGATAACAAATTGATATTTGTGATTATTAATTCGATCTAAATAACCTGAACTGTTGTCAGATCTAGCTGACATGACATAGATGTAACTACTACATACATGATCTCAGAAGCCTGAATCTAGATCTGTTGTTCTCCCATTCTTCTTTTCATATGCATAGTCTTGAAGTTTGGTGTCATATACATCTTCATTTCTCACCTCATAGTTTACAATTCCTTTTTTTTTGTTGTCAAATTTTTATCAGAGTTATTTTTATTTTGTGCAGATACAGTGATTTTTTTTTACTAAGTAGTCAATGAGCACTAAACAACTAGTCATGATACAGTTGTTCTAATTATTCATTATTTGTGCTTTGTGAATGATCACTGAAGTCATAAAGTTTTTAATTTTGGTGGGACAAGCAAAACAGATATTTAAGTAGTCACAATTCTGATATTTATGTTATTTATATACACTTCCATTGTGGCATTTGATGTTCAATAAAACTTCATTTTTTCCCCCAAATAATCCAATATTTCTAAATATTTCAAAATATTCTGTTTTTTTCAAAATATGCTTTTGCAGCCTCTAATCAGTTATTAATTTCTATTTTACTTGAAACACTTGAAAATCTCTCAACATTTAACTCACTTCAGTGAATTAAACACAAACATTATTAATTGTAGCAAACAATATATTATTAAACACAAATATTAGTGAGAGAAGATTATGAAAACTCTAATGAAATTATTTAAAGTTAATTTTCAAAACCGTTCCTAGAAACAGGTGTCCATTTTATGAAGTCTTCTAATCACTTTGTCCCACTGGAAGCTGCAATGTTACTGAGAGTCCACAGAGAAGATCCAGATTTATTATGCAGAACGGGAATACGAGAAGGCAGAAGTCTCTATGTTGGCATAACAAACAAGGGACTTCCAAAAGATGTATCTCTACTTTGAAAAGTGACTATGTAAAACAACAAGTTTTTTCCCAGTTTTGCTGCCTGTGTGCAAAGTTCCATCTACTGACCTTAGTGACCTAGAAATAGTTTTACCGATCTTTAAACTTACTAACTCTGATGAGCAATACAGATCAAGAGGCTGAGTCACATCCCATTCCTCCCAGTTTGCTATCATTAGGGTAAGTCACTGTATGTCACTGTAAAGTACAGCATACCCACAGATGGCAATCAGGGTGCTCAGGGGTCACTGAAGGTATACACTGAAGACAGTACAGCTGTTCAAGGACAACTCAGAAAGTATTATGTCTCTCAGGGTCCTCAGTACTGGCAATAATGTACAGGAAGGAATAAACCCCATTTGACTCTCGTATTTTAACTTGAGTCTTCCTGGATGAGGGTTGAAAGCAGATTTGATGTCTTTCCCTTTCTTTTCTTTTTTTTTTTTTTTCCTATTGGAAATTGAGCATATCTGCTATAAAGGTCCTCAAACTATGCTCCTATATGCAAACTAAAATCCCTCCCAATGCAACCCTTTTTTACTTTCCCATATACAAGTTTGTTGTGCTTCAGAGTAAATGTATATGCTGAAAAGTGTCATGGGTGAGTCAACACATTGGGCACAACGGCACTTTCAAACAAAACCTTCTCAAAAGCAGAAACAGGGGTATTACTCATTTTCTTTTGTTCTTGCTGCCAAACTTGTTTCTCCTTCAAGATCACAGATCTTTTCTCATTTGTAATCCTATTTGTAATCCTATCTCATTTGGAAATAAACTGTCATGTAAGGACAAATATATTGCATGACAGAAAATGTTTGCTACACTGTTTATCTCTCTGTCTATCTGTGGCTACATGTAAGCAATAACAAAACAGTGAGCTGAGTGCAGCAAACTGTCTCCTCATAGGGGGATTTTGTGGTAGCCTAGAACTTCAAGACTTACGACTCCCCGTGCTTTCAGCGTAGAGAGTTCATTGCTCTTGCTCTATGAAGTAGCTCCTTGTTACTTCATATGTTTCCCTCTGTGTAATTTAAGACATCTGGTAGTTGCCCTAAATTGCATTAAAGGACAATGGAGCACCTCTGAGCTTTGCTGTGCAAACCTTTACCACTGCCAAGGCAACAGCATCATCCTGAGTCATTCTTTCTTCCCTGCTCCTGGGGAGTAGAGGGCTCACTGTGTGAAAGCTTTACTCTCATACACAAAGACTGAACAAAATGACATATTCTTTAGAATTGTTTGAGATTTAAAATTGAAATGCTTTGCTGCCCTTTTCCCTCAGGAGCCAGGAGATGAGGGGGTAGGTTTGTACTTGCAAGCATCCTTCCAAATCTCAGACTTCCATATGGCTAATATTGCTGCTTGTTGTTGTGGCATTGGCTACAGCCTTAGCTCAAACAGGCTTCGTTGACTCATCTGCTACCAAATTGTTACGTGACACTGGCTTTCTCTTCTTAGTTGTTTCTTTTCTTTTTCTTTCTTATTATTTTTTTTAATTGTTGAATCATTAATGTTTAGCCTATTATATTTGTTACCTAGAAACTTTGGGAAGATTGGACAAAAGTTTATCAATTGTAGACTTTGTGTCTCTATGAACAGTACACCTGTGGATTTTGTAAGCAGATTGGCCATGTATGTCTCCAGGAGGCAAGACACAAGGAAGTATGACTAACTTGCATATCAACTGCTTCTTCACGACTTCTCTTTGTAAGCAAGTTTTTTTTTCCTAACAAATGAACATGATTTCTTGAAGAAGACACAGATATGCAGGGAATTTGGATGGCATAAAAAATGATAATGATAATGACAATGACATAAGTTATAAGTATATGGAGATTACCAATTTTGACTACTGGATTGCTGTCAAACAGATTGTTTTTCAAGGACAGTTAAAACAGCTAATATTATCAGTGGTTTAGTCCAAAAAGACTAAGGTTTTTACTTGTAACAGACAAAAAAACCTTCCAGAGCTAAGCAAATTTGTCTTTTAAAAACTAGTAAACACACTAAGAACAACAAATATTCAATTCATTTGCTGAATGTATCAGGAGAAGTATATTGCTCACAAATAGTTATTGGGCTATATTCTATTGGATTTCTGAAATTGCCTATTCCTCCCTCAGCCAATTTAAATTCTCCAAAGCATTGCTTTCTTAGCTGAGTATAATTGAGCTGAATATAGTTGACATTGGACATAAAGTTATTGCTAGTCAGGTTTGGATATCTAAATCCAAAAAAGAGAGTAGACTCCCTTTACAATCAACAGAGAGAAAAGGATGCTTTCAGGTTACACACATGTGGTCTGCTTTAGGTGACTGCTTTAATATTAAATGGATAGTGCCCTAGACTCTTTTGTATATTGCCTGGATGCCATTTGACTGAAAAAGAGACAAGGCTAACTAGCTTGTCTATAGCTATGCAGATGAGTCCCTCTTCTTTTTATTCTAAATAGCATAATTAGGTGATGCTTGTTACATGCTTCAACCTGAAAATGCTGTGTATGGGCTTGTTCTGCTCCTCCCATATGAGGATGCATGCAAAATATGTATGAATCTAACAATGACTTTTTTGATGGAACAATTAAGAAAAACATATGGGGTGTCCAATCCTCTGGAAGAAGCTGAGTTAAAGAAGTTTTAGAAAATTTTGTATATGCAATCTCCATATATGCATCGTCAACAGCTTATTACAGTTTTTCCATACC
This sequence comes from Colius striatus, assembly GCF_028858725.1. NCBI lineage: Eukaryota > Metazoa > Chordata > Aves > Coliiformes > Coliidae > Colius > Colius striatus. The sequence goes on from NC_084761.1 coordinate 35,857,429, forward strand.
ACGCGATCTAGGCATTCTGCCAGAACACTCTTAGGGTATGTTTAGTATGCAGCACCTGGAAGTACTTCCGAGATCACAGATCAAGTTCTATGTCCCGATGCCACCCCTATTTTGGGAGGCTAAATTTTTCCCTTCCTCAGTTCCTTGTTTATTTGGGGAGGAAAGCCAACTACATCAAGTGAGGAGGTCATGACAGTTCTACTAGGGAAGCACTGGGATCCGGAATCTTGGGCTGGTACATGTATCAAACAGTTTAAACATATACTACGTGGCAAATAGTATTTAAGATGCATAGCACTTTTCAGTGCAGCAGGTCAAGTTTCATTTTTTACTTACCAGTCTTACAGTGTTAAGGTCAGATAATAGGACCTGAGTTCAAACTGCATCCTGCCTTGCTGACAATGAGATGTGGAGTGATTTCTTCAGTAAACTATTTATATATCTCTTCTTTTGCTGCTTGTAGTGCATACATGTGACATTGTGTCACATGGGACAAGAAATATAAATGGTCACTTTTTCCGTGTTATCCTGAGACTGTATTTCACAGATTCTGCTGTTCCTTCCATTTTGTGACTGACAAAGGGGTGGGAAATGCTCAGTTATTCTCCCCTATTCAAGATGTTGTAGCAGTGACAAACCATAGTCACTGAAACAGCAGAAGAAGGAGAAAGCACTTCCCTGGGATCACACTAAATGTGTGATCCAGAAGCCTTTCTACTTACTTCGAACAAAGGTACCCTAGTCTTTGAGGCAATAAAGTACCCTATGTCTCCCTTAATCACTTGCATGAGAGATAACTGTAGTTCGAGGGAACTGTATGTAATTGTTCTTATCTGGCAAGGATCATATAATATTTAGAGAGAATGTCATAGAAAATTTCAGGAGGAATAAAAACACTCCAGATAGACATAATGGAATCTAGACTCACTTTGCCATTTAGATGTAGGATTCAAAATTCACATCTTATTTTCTTGGCATGCCTTCATTTTCCTCCTTTTCTTTGCAGTCTTTCTTAGTTAATTACAGTTCTGGGGCCAGTGCCTAAAGTCTCTGCAGAGACTCTTTTGTTGTTATCCACTGAGGTCTGGGATGCCTAAAAGATTATGACTTAAATAAGGTGTCTTTTACTAAGATGGGTCCTAAAGCTAAAACAAAGTTGCATACAAACTTTATGTTGACTTCATAAGCTGTTGTGTGCTGAAACAATTTTCCCAAGTGTTCTCAAAACAACGCTCATTGAACAAGAAGCAGAAAGTATCACATTACTATTACTTCTAAATTATATGGCATCTTACTGTAAAATGTTATGCACCAATTCTTTGTGTACCACTATTAAGACAAGTGCTACTAAAAATAATCTTGTGTGGCAGAACATGCAAGTAACAAACTATACTGCCAGAATTCCTGATGGAAAAACGGTATGCCTTGTATATATCTGTGTTGGTTTTACTCAGATGTAGACACTATTCAATATTATCTTACCATTATGCAATATTTACCTCTGTATTACTTATATATTCATATAATAATCATCTGCCTCATGCTTCCTTTATTTATACATTACAGGGTTGGGGTTTTTTTCCCAGATGAGTATTCTTAGAATGAGAAAATCACTATTTAAAACATCACACGCTTAACAGAGTTTGATTTAACTTTCACACTACAGTGTGGTCTACCAGCAGATGAGAAGGTCCAGGGTCCTTCTTAAGATCACAAGACGTATTAAAATAGTGTAGCCATATTCAGTGCCTACATGCTCCTATCTCAGCTCTACTACCCCTGGGACTTTTTTTTCCCCACAGAGGCAGATATGGGGTGCTTGGCAGCATGGCTCATGGACCCCAGGCTATTACTCTGAACTTACAACACCTGGTGAGGCTATTTGCATGTAGCCTATAACCCTGGCCTGAAATCACAGAGACCAAATGCAAGCAGGTCCTGAGAAGGAGGTTTGGGAATCCTGCTGCTGACATGACTTGCTGCAGCAATTAGCAAGGATGAGTAAAAATAAAGCAGAGGATTAGAGATGGGTTTTGAACCTGTTGCCCATTGTGTATTTAGCACTTGCAGCTTTATTAAAAATGAGTATGCAAGAGATTTCTGTCCAGCTGAAAACCTCAAACTGCATTTGCAGGAAAAGAAGCTGCATTTGCACATCTGAAGGCAGACTTTTATTTTGAAGGCTGAGGACTTTAAGACATGGTAGCATCTGTACCTTCCACCGAGGCTGAAAAAAAAGGTCCACAAATTGTTTGCATAGAGCAATAGGAAGCCAATCAGACCCAGAACAAATTTAAGCAGTAGTCTCTGATACATGATCACAAACAGCTCAGGATGGTCTAGTCATTGATATTACATCAGATTTCTAGATTGTCTGTCATTTCTGTAGTCACATTTCTCATCACTTATCAGGGATGTTTTGGGTGGAGAGGAACCTCATGAAGTTCAACAAGAACAAGTGCAGAGTCCTGCACCTGGGAAAGAACAACCCCATGCACCAGTACAGGCTGGGGATTGACCTGCTGGAGAGCAGCTCTGCAGAGAGAGACCTGGGAGTCCTGGTTAATGATAAGCTAAACATGAGCCATCAATGTGCCATTATGGCCAAGAGGGCCAATGACATCGTGGAGTGCATCAAGGAGAATATGGCCAGTAGGTCAAAGGAGGTTTTCCTCCCCTTCTACTCTGCCCTGGTGAGGCCTCATCTGGAGTACTGTGTCCAGTTGTGGGCTCCCCAGCTCAATAGGGACAGGAAAATTCTGGAGAGAGTCCAGCACAGGGCCACCAAGATGATCAGGGGACTGAAGCATCTTCCTTACAAGGAAAGGCTGTGGGAACAGGGACTGTTTAGTCTAGAGAAGAGGAGACTGTAGGGGGATTTCATTAATATTCACAAATATCTAAATGGTAGGTGTCAGGAGGTTGGGACATCCCTTTTTTATGTTGTATCTAATGACAGGGGTAATAGAAAGAAGCTGGAACACAAAAAGTTCCATTTAAACATAAGGAAAAACTATTTTACTGTTCGGGTGAGGGAGCCCTGGCACAGGCTGCCCAGGGAGGGTGTGGAGTCTCTTTCCTTGGAGGTCTTCAAAACTTGCCTGGACACCTTCCTGTGTGATCTGATCTAGGCAGACCTGCTTTGGCAGGCGAGTGGACTAGATGATCTCTAAAGGTCCCTTCTAACCACTATCATTCTATGATTGTATGATATTTACCATGGTATCTAGATCCCAACCTGGAAATGTGCTGTATGTTCTGAAACAATACTTTCTTATACCAAAATCTCTCGTAATTACAAAATTTTATGGATGTCAATAGACTTGCCATATTATTTGGATTGATTTAAAGATAAGCATCAAATATGAGTCAACCAAGTTTCATTATTAACCAGATTCTACTTTTGCTTTGAGAACAAAAAATGTGAATGTAAATCATCTTATCCATATGGGTTTTCCACAGAGAGATAATTAGTTCCTTCCTTCCAGTAGTCATCTTCATTAAATGCCAGACTTCAGATGAAGCTAATTCTGGGCTGAAATGCTGGGGAGATGACAGTCAGGGAGCAGAGCATGCCCAGGGAGCACTATGAGGGGAAATCTTCTGTAATGGGATGGGAAACCAGAGGCTGAACCCAGAGGCTCAGGCATTTCTGGCTACTTTACCAGTAACTACAACTGCTCTTTTATTGAATCTAGTTTCAATAATCTTCAATGATAGGTCGTTTACAATTAGTGTCTTGCAGAGGGTGGTTCATTCAGGCTCTGTCCTCAATTTTCCCTGATTTCCTGGTTTCCTACTCTTTCTTTTAGATCCTTGAGTCAGTTTAAAAACAACTTCTTTGCACATTTTAATTTGATAACTGCTTCCAGAGTATACTTTAGCCCACCTTCATCTCACTCCAATTGTACTTACAGAGACATTTCCAGTAAAATAACTGATGTTTTGTTATGAACATTCATGTCGACGTAAATGAAGCAATTAGACAACCATGATTTGCTGGACCCTTGTCACTGTTACATTTGCAGAGGTGCCTTCTCTTGGTGATTTATATCTATACTTGTTCTTTGTGTTAATGTTATTTTCTGTTAATAGCACAGAATCACAGATCTTAAGTCTTGTAAGGGACCTCGAAAGATCATCTAGTCCAAACCCCCTGCCAGAGCAGGACCATTTAGAGTAGGTCACACAGGAACTTGTCCAGGTGGGTTTTGAATGTCCCCAGAGAAGGAGACTCCATAACCCATCTGGGCAGCCTGTTCTAGTGCTCTGTCACGCTCACAATGTTTCTTGTATTTCTTTGAACCTCTTGTGTTCCAGCTTATATCTATTGTCTCTTGTCCTATCACTGGACATCATTGAGAAGAGCCTGGCTCCATCCTCCTAACAACCACCCTTTACATATTTGTAAATGTTAATAAAGCCACCCCTCAGTCTCCTCTTGTCCAAGCTGAAGAGTCCCAGCTTTCTCAGCCTTTCATCATAAGGGAGGTGCTCCACTCCCTTAATTGTCTTGGTGTCCCTATGCTGAACTCTCCAGCATCTCCCCGTCCTTCTTGAACTGCAGGGCCCAAAACTGGACACAATATAGACAGCTATTCAAATGATGAAGTGAAGCAACCACAAATATAACCCTGTCATGGTTTAGGCCTATCTGGGAACAAAGGACTATGATCAGTCATAAGTACCAAGGGCCTTTGGAACCCCTAAGGTTCCAAAGGACAGGGTGCTCTCACTCACCACTTATGGTCCTGGGCAAAACAGACAGGACAGGACTACTCAATGTAGAGAAGAAACATAACTTAATTTAATTTGCCACCAACCAAAACCTAATAAACAGAAATACTGAAACAAAAGCAATACAGAATAGGGCAAATGATGAAAAACACAACCAGGCCCTTTAAGACCACCTTCCCCCAAGACTTTCCCTCTTCCCATGCTCAGGCACCTAATACCAGTGTCTTTACCTCCTCTCCCCGTGAAAAACACAGGGGACAGTCAGTCCTTTCTTGATGGCTCCTGCTGCTTGCCTAACCTCAGGGCAGGCAGGCTCCTCACTGGCCCTCCCTGCTCTAGCACAGAGTCATTCACACACCAGGCAGCCTTGCATGGGCAGCTCTGATGTGTGTTCATCCCAAGGGCTGCAGCTCTTCTCCACTTCCTCTGGGTCAGAGTCCGAAGCACTTGCCCATTCTGGTGCAGTCTCCAAAACTTGCTCCCTCTGGTACAGGATCCTCTTGGAGCTGCTGGCAATAATTAGTCCTGCCATTGCCCTCCATGGGTCGCAGGAGGACAGCTTGCATTCTCTCTGTGGGCTGCAAGGGGTCTCCTGTCTCTTTCCTTCTCTCCGACTGTGGGGTCCACGCAACTACCTCCTTCTTGCCCTACTCTTCCACTTCCTTTGTGCTATAAATTTCTGTTCTTAAACTTGGGCCACAACAACCCCAGGCAACGCCACAGGCTTGAGGTAGAGTGGCTGGAAAGATGTCCAGTAGAAAAGGACCTGGGGGTGTTATTCAGCCAGCTGAATATGAGCCGGTAGCATTCCCAGGTGGCCTAGAAGGCCAATGGCATCCTGGCTTGTATTTGAAACAACGTGACCAGCAGGGCCAAGGAAGTGATTGTCCACCTATACTCTGCACTGGTGAGGCCATACCTCAAATACTGTGTCCAGTTCTGGGCCCCTCATTACAAGAAAGACACAGAGTTGTTGGAGCATGTCCAGAGATGAGCAACAAAGCTGGTGAAGGGTCTGGAGAACAAGTCTGATGAGGAATGGTCTGGAGGAGACTGAGGATACCTGATCACTCTCTGCAACTACTTGAAAGTGGGTTATAGTGAGGTGGTAGTTGATGTCTTCTCTCTCTGATAATGAATGATAGGACATAAGAAAATGGGCTGAAGTTGCACCAGGGGAGGTTTAGATAGGAGAGTAGGAAGAACCTTTTCACTACAAGGGTTATTACCAAATGTGTTACCATTTCCCCATTATTAAATACTGACTTTATTTAAATGATCTCTTCACCTGAGAGAAACAAATTGATTTTGTGATTCAGATATTGTGAATAAAATCATTATGATATCAGAAGGCCATTAGTTGTCAACTAATGGACAATTGGTAGATCAAGGTTTATAAAGGGATTAATTCAGAAATTATCCATTTATCTGACTATTGTGTTACTATGACTTTTGTTATTATTATTATTGCTGCTAAGACATATGATGTAGTGCATTTATCATCAAATCAGTCAATTCATTGCCAAAAATACAAAAAAAATGGGGTTCACATTTACTATCCTGAAATGATGGTTAAACACACACACAATTTTATATAAAATAAATCAAAACGTGGGAAAACTTATGTTTGCTTACTGAACTAAACTCAGATATTCTGTTTTTTCCAACAGGTATATCAGTTAAAGTCAGACTTGTACCTAGGGAGAAGCCAGTCTGAGGACACACCAGTCAGCTAATTGGCACTTTCTGAGATGTGATCACTGTTTTGGGGACATGGTCTGAAAGAAATTAAAGAATCTTTACTTCCAACAAGGTCTAAGCATTGAAAGACAGGCACAACAGCTGATCACATTGGTTTTTAAAGTTCCTCTGGAAGGCTTTCTTCCATATATTGTTGTTAGTCCATTAGAATGAGCCTACATAGAAAATGGCATTAGATATATGAGATTAAAAAATAAGTCAATTTACATTGCCCTTTACTTCAGCATAGACATGACGTAGCCCAATGAAGGAAGTTGCATGGTTTCTTAAACTTCTATTTTAGTTTATTAAATTAAGCCTGTCAAGATTTTACATATCTGTCTTTCCAGCTATCCCTTTTCAGAACTGCTCCTGTCCCAGCTACCAACTAAACTCAAACAAAGTGCTGCTATGGTTACCAATCATCCTGCCAGACTTCATTAGACTTCTTGTACATCTGTCTATGAAAATACCTACTTATCTTTTTTGATTTACTACCAAAAGACGAACAGTTTAATCTTGTCTATAAGTATTTCATAACCTGTGTACAGAAAAGATATCAACCTTTTTCCTTTCTTTTTTTTTTTTTTTGTTTGTTTTGTTTCGTTTTAAGGACTGCTGTCTATCTTCAGTACAGACATTAAGATGGACTTTTCATACTACATATAAGAGACAAGTGAACTTATTTTAAAAAGAATTTAATGCAAACTTTTGGACATTGTTTAATTTACTTGCAGTAGAACATACATTACAGAAAATATCGAAAAGGGATGTCTTTCTGGCATGGTGTAAGCCTAAACAGCCACTAAGCACCATGTAGTTGCTTGCTCACTCCTTCTCTCTCCCAATGGGATAAAGAGGAGATATGAATAAACATAAGAACCTGTGGGTTGAGAAAATAACAATTTAACAATAAAAATAAAAAATACTAATAATTAATAATGATAATAGTAATGAAAAAAATATAACAAAAAGAGAGACAAGTAAAACTCAAGGAAAGACAAGTGATACCCAATGCAGTTGCTCATTCTGACTGATGCCTGAGCAGCGATCTATCTCTCCCCACCAACTCGCCCGTTTCTATGCTGGGCATGATGTTCTATGTTATGGAAGAGCCCTGTAGCTAGTTTGGGTCAGCTGTCCTGGCCATGCTACCTCCCAGCTTCTTGCACACCTCTCTGCTGGCGGAGTCGGAGGAAATTGAGAAATCTTTAACCTGAGATAAGTGCTACTTAGCAACAACTAAATCATTGGTGTGTTATCAACATCATTCTCATATTAAATCCAAAACACAACACTGTACCTGCTACTAGGAAGAAAATTAACCCTATCCCAGACCAAAACTTGACATCTTCAGTGTGAGAGGTCATGGTTTGATTTCTGACCAACTGATCAGCTGTCCTTCACAGCAGAGAACATCTGAAGGAAGATAGGTAGATGTATATGAGGAAAGAAATCTAAACTTGTTTTATTTTGGTAGTAAGTATCATTTAAAATAATTTCATTTAGGATCTAAAGACCCTCTGGCATAGTCCAAGAAATGAAAAAAAGCAGAAAAGGGTTCATCTGTAAAAGTCTGTCTAACACAATGACTTCAAATGTCTTTTATGATGTGGAAATCTTTGAGTCTTGATTTCTATTTAGGCAACTGAAGTTTTGTTGGATAATTCACAGACTCCAGCATCCTGCTCTATTCTAAGCTGTTTCATACTGGATTTCTTTCACTGTCTGCCCAGCTTAAAGAGCATGTGTTAAAGGGCTTCTCAGTGCATTTCTACAGCACCTGATACACCCTCTCATTGATATGCTCAGGCTGACCTTTGAAAGCCTTTAATCACAGCCAAAACTGCAACAAGGAAACTACGTTAATAAAAATGGCGTTTTTATGCTAATTTATTCCAGACAGTACAATAGCTCCTACAGTGAAGGAGAAGGAAGGAACACACTGGCAAAGTTTTAGAGCATGAAGTGACAGTAGCTAAATTAATCCAAGAAACATGGGACAAAGAAAGGCAATCAAAACCTATGATTTTTTTTCTGCATTCTGAGTCCTGCACCAGTGGCACACAATTGGACATGTGCACTTTGGTTTGTGTGCTGCATAGTTTTCCTTCTCGTAAAGCTGAGACATCCACAATGTTGTTGTGTTGTTCAAAGGCCTCTACAAAGTCACAGTGGCAGCTGGGAATGTTCAGGGCTCCTGATTAGCTTGTGTGGATACCCCCATGACACTCAAACCAGCTGGACATATTCCCCAGTTGACTTCATAGAGAATATCAAGGAGCCATCTCCTCAGTTGCTGGACAGCAATGATAAACATTTCCAAGCCTCATATTGTTGTGCTAGTAATTTTTTGCAAACAGAGGCTATTGACGATATTGTAGGACGATATTAGAACAGGATTGAGAAACAGGAAATCTGTCTCACTATCTGCCGATCATATTTATGGTGCAGAACAAGTCTTGCAACACTTTCAAGGGCAAGCAAGACTTACCTAGGGGGAGCCACTTTGTTGACAAAGCAGAGAGAAAATAATTTCAGTGCAAGGAGACACCTTGTGCAGCTACCTGTTTTTGCAGGTCTAAGGCCAGCCTTAGTTGCTCTGGAAAATCTGATGGAGTAGCTTATCAAGTGCAATGATGCTAAAAGTTCAGTGATGTTTTTAACATAATCTATATCATCTTGTTTTGCATCCAAGTCTGTGTTTGTATTACAGGAATATTCTAGAAAATTAATTCAGTGGAAGGAGTGTTTGCCAGCATGCTGAAAATATAGGTGGAAAGTTCATTTTTCATTTCAAGTGCACTAATTTTTACTGGGATTGTAGTTCTAACTTTTTAAGTCATTGAAATAAAGACAGAGAATGGACCATTTTAGCCAGGAAAACCACCTATTTAGATGATATTAATATCTGCAATGTTGTCAGTGGTGTGTATTTTTATAAAGCTTATAAATACAAAGCTCCTTGCATACAAATATATATATCTTTATATAAATTTTATTCAAACCTAATATTAGTTTACCTAGTAGATATATTTAAGAAAATTCTCAAATTACAAAAATAAACTCATGAAAGATGATTGTTTTAAATTAATAGCTTCATCTTTCCCTATTATCATTAGTAGAGTTCTGAGCCACAAGGATTTTTCTGCAATGTGGTACCAGCAATATTTTTATTGTTTATATTTTGTTAGATTTGTTTCTTCATATCCCTTCCTTTTGAGTTTCAGTTAATTACTACATTGCTAAGGGAAGCTGAGAGCCATTTTATTTTCTAGAGAACATTTATTTGAACAATGCTCTCAGCCTAGTTCTTAGATCCCACTCCAAATTAGTTTTGCTGTTGTTTATTTTACAGGTACAAGTAAAGCTTCTAAACTACTGATATATTTGTTATTTCATAACATTATTTTGGTGTAAAAATTTACCTGCTGCAATTTAGAGTAGGATTGAATTATACTCTTCCATTTCTAGGTTTCAAGGGACCATCAACATATCTGTCCTCCGTTGTTTTGAAAAGGAAAAGGCATCTCTCCATTTCAAAAATCTTATATTAAATCTCTGACTGAACACAGGGTATACTCTTCAGTTAGATTAAGCAGGAGTTATACTTTTAGAAATACCATTTATCTTTATGGAAGTAGAAGGATGGACTCCATATTTCATATTTGAACCCAAGGACTAAATCATGCCTGAAGATGTATCTGATTCATACTTATCATCTGAAGCTTCCTCACTCCAGACTGAGATACTACCTTGTCATTCCTCTCCAGATCCTTGCTCCTGCACAACTGAAGACATATTTAAGCTTAAGGTAGCTTGCAGTTTGAAAGAACAGGTTGAAGATGGATGCTAATAAGCTAATGTTCTTCTGGTGATAAAGGTGGGAGCAACCTGAACCAGCACAACTCACTGTGTCGCTGTTCTGCATTGTTGTGTTGGCTTACTCTTGTTGGAACATGAGTATAGTACACTAATAGTAGCTGTCTTTTGCAGTGGCGATGACCTTTCAGATGCCTTTCATGTTACAAAAACACGGGGTCAGCTTTTAAAGGCATTTAAGCATGCCAAGATTTGGGCAGGCAGGAATGAGATTTAAAAAAATCATAGGTATCATGTTTAGATGTGTAGAAGATTTTGAAAAGTCTACTTATGATCTCCTTGCCCAAATACACCTTAAAAGTCAAATCCTTATGGCAAGACAGGCTACAGTTTGCAAACAATTGGTTTCTCAAATGCTATCTTTTTCCTTCCATTTCTAAGTTATCCAGAAATATGGCCCTTCTTAACAACAGAAAAAAAGTAATAGAATTATTTAAAATAGGTTGGCAAGCAATTTTATGGACATTTTTGAGTTATGAACTGCCATTTGTCAACTGTTTGTAGTAAATATTTCATTGACTCTTTGATGTAGGGTTGGTGTTTGGCTTCCTAAATCACAAATTCTGCATTAATTTCCTGGAATGTATGATGTAACTTTATAAATGACTTCTTGACACATAATACATTTTCTTTGTTTTGTTTAAAAGGACTTCAGTAAGTGGGACTTAAATTATGTGTTTGAGATCAGTCATTCAAATACAAGTAAAAACACATTAGCAAAGGCACAGCAACAAAATGATATTAAACCTTTTTCCTTTATTTTGCTAAATGTTTTAGATTTTGTGGTTTATTACTAACTTTATCAGTTCTGTACAAAACTAATTGGTCTCCAGAGACGGCTGAGAAACTGGTAAGCCTGGTGTTTGTCATCCAAGTTTACAGTGTGAAACACCTGGATAAAGTCACACAGATGTGCTACACTGTGGAAACTGCAGAGAAAGGTTGATCCTGTGGTAACTAGTGCCATACTTGCACAGGTCAGGCTGCTGTGCTGTTGTGTGATGCAGAAGGTGATGCTGGTAGGTCTCTGGTAACATACAATCACACAGAAATCTTGTGCTGAGAGTCTTGAAATTTTGCTCTCAATATGTTAACTACTCACATTTTTGTAAACTGGTCAGAAGACATTCATTCTCATACTTGAAAATGGAATATGCTTTATTATTTTTAAAGTAGCTTTTAACAGATCAGAAAGTAGAATATTTTTTGCATTGCACACAAAGAAGATACATCACTGGATACTTTAATTTATAAGTACCCATTATATTCCAGCTTCATTGCCAGTATCTATTTACACATTTCCCACAAAGAAATTAAAATAGAAGAACATATTGTTCCCCAGACTTGTTGATTGACTTACTGATTTATGAGCTTGGTTTTTGAGACTCAACCAGAGCCTTTCCCATTGCACCACGCTAAGAGTCATGAAAATAATAGAACAGAAATACCACATAGCTAAGCCATGCATGCTTTCTGTTTAAGCAACGTCAGGCTGACCTTGAAATATTTCAATCTCTAAACCTTGAAATCTCCAGCAAACCACACAGGAAATACTTGCTCTACACCAACCAAGACATAGGAGAAACCCGGTGTTAAAAAGAATAATCCATTTCTTTTTCCTTCAGCACTAGCAATTACATTAACTTTAACATAGTACAGGATGGACAAAATGAATGTTGACATTCAATGTTTTAAATCTAAAATTCATAGTAAAGTAACATTCAGGTCCTACTCTGCTTTCAGACATGTTGGAGGAAGCAGAGTGGATACTCTATGCAATTCCTTTGTCTACAACATGAACATTATACCAGGCCATCCAGGCAATTTCTTTTTTTCTTTTTTTCTTTTTTATATTGTACTTATCAGTGTGTACTTTTACTATACAGTTTTCCTGCAGGTAGTGCCTGTTTATTTTTAGCACAGCTAATGGTGTGCTTACTTACAACATAACAGCCCTGCCTTCTGAATAAAGGGAATGACTCACATTCATTAAAATGAATCTTGATACATTTGGCTACTCATATAAAACAGAGGTCCATAATGTGGGGGAATTAGAGGACACAGAATTCATTAATCCATGAGGTGGCAGTGATGCCAAGCAGAGACAAGCATAAATTTCTCATATGTGTCTTGGTGACAAAGTAATTGTTCTAGGGAAAAAGAAAAGAAGCCTGGAATTTGTGAACATTTAACTCCTGGAGGGGAATGTTTCACAGGTTGAAAAGAAAAATGGACTGTGAAAATCAAGGTGACAGAGACTTTTAAGATGAGCATTCATGTGACACTTTGTATTTTTCATTTTGTTTTGAATGTTGGTAATCCTTCAGATTGTTTTGATTTAGTGATTTCTTTCCTTTTGGAATGATTTTGCTTAGCAAAATTTGTATTGCTGCACAGACTGAGAAGAAAATCTATTATATGAGTAGCAGCAAGAGGTGACATCAGCTTTATGCTACATGGTGATTTCGATTGTGTGTGGGTTGCATGCAAGTCAGCTCCTTCTGTTTAAAATAATGGTGCGGCCAATAAAAATAGTTGCTGCTGTTGAAACTTGCAGAAAGCAAAGAAAGGGACAGAGAGAGCAAATTTTCTATCTAACTTTTAGCTAAGAAAAACATAGCTCTCAACGCAGCATTTCTTTTAGGACCAACCACCCACTGACTTCAAGAGAAGTTTGCAGTGTGCAAGAGAGATGAAAGTAGTCCAGAATTTTGAAACTGGGATGCTTTCCATAATGCCAGTCCTTCAAGGCTATGTTAGTGTGGGAGAGGGTCATCTCCACACATTGGTGGTTGCATGACACCTATTGAAACAGAATGTTTGCCTCGTTTAACTTTTATGCCAAACACATGGTATTTTATAGAGACAACTTGTCTGTGTAGCCCTCTCATGTCCTCAAGTAGCTATGACAATATGTTCAGTGTTGATATATTTTAATATAGACAAAATAATACATAATCACTAATAATTTGCATGTAAGTAACACATTTTATGCAGTGTCTGGTAGACATATTACTGAATTCACTGAATATTTGAATTGACTGGGTTTCCCAAGTCTTTTCTGAGACAAGTAAGTGAAAGCTGACATTTACAAAGTTAGAGGGTTGGTTAGGCAACTAAATTTGTAATGAAGGCTCAGAAAGAGCATCCTTGTATTCAAAAATTCTGAGACCCTGCAGTTTCCAATATCCACAGTATTATTCAAGTCAATGATACAGAAGAAAAAGATGTGAGAGAAAAAGTCCTCATACTCAGATTCAAGTCACTCACATGCATATCCATCAAGCAGTAACCCTGTACCACAATAATTATAACTCACAAGCAGGATACATCACGGATCTCACTTGTATTCTTTTGGACTTTACTGCTGCCATCTCAGATCTACTACAAGGGTCACCAACATCGAGTTATCAAGCATTCAAATAGTGTGTGAAAGAATTTTTCCAGCTTGAAATTTGGAGATGTAGGAACAATTTCGGGAATCTCTATTTCATCTTTTTGTCTCAATATATCTACAGGCACCACCTTGGTGGCATAGCTATCCAAGAAAATGTCATCCATTGTAGACAAAACCGACTCCTGTTGTCTGTACCTCCCTGCACTACAGAGAAATGCTGAGTGTGATCTAGCATCATGATAACACTGGTGGTGATTTCTGACATGTGGAAGTAATTTCTCTTGTGAATAACACTAAACCCAACTCTTGTGGCTTTCCTATTGCTGCCCAAGATTTACCTCAGCTTTCAGTAGCCAAGCTAGGGTGCTTCTGGCCTAACAAATACATAGGCAGTGACATATAACTCAGCATCTTCAAAGTCTTCTTTATCCTGAAGGATAGTTTTTATTATTTTAAATTATGCAATAGTGCCAAGACACGGCAGTAATGGATTCCCTAAAACATACATGCTGTAATAATGATCCCCCTTTTATTATGTCTCTCTAGGATGCTTAAACTAATAATCTCTGGAAAGCTTTCTCTGCACCAGATGCAGCTACTAAATGCTTTTATTGTTATTCTCCACACTACCAGCATCTAATCCATGAAGCCAGGGAAGACTGTCCAGAGAAGAAGCAAATCAGCATTGATCACTGAGGGACTAATTTCCAACAGAGTGGATAAATCCCTGTTATCTCTCCTAATGTTCTTCGTGGCCCAAGGCACCCTGACAAACCATTGGCCTCTCTCCAACCCACTGTGAAAGGAAGTCAGATTCACAGTGAGATGATTCAAGGGAATAGTCACCCATTGCACCCAGACTGTTTAATTTTATTGAAAAGTCCAACACTAGCTCCCATTGACAAATCTGTTTCACTGAGATATACATAATCTTAAGTTGTGCCTGATCATGTGTCAAGGACAATAGCAAATCTGTTTCAATTGCAACCATGAAATATTAAGGGTTGGCTGGGAGTGGAGTTAGGTCTATCTTCCCCTCCCTGATGCACTCGCACCATGAACAGGTTTTTTCCTTTCTGCATTATCTTCTGTGGCAGGCATGATTTCTATGCCAAAATTTATCTTGGAAAAGATGAGTTGGATGGAACAATTTGCCTCCAAAATGTGAGCAGATGATGGCTACAACTTGAAAAAACCTTACCTTTGCTCTTCCAGCTCCATCTGCAGGGTAAGGACCAGTGCTACATGCCCTGGAAATGGGTGCAGGTGCCTGGCGTGCAGGAAGGCTTGCAGTGATAGGGCTGAAATAGGTGCTGCAGAATACTGTGCCCCGTCAGCTCTTTAAATCTATGTGTCAGTGTTATGTACAGAGAGACAGCATTATGGATAGCTCTTATCCCAAGGAGCCCCTTTTGACCTTAGCATCATTCTGTGTGATCTGCAAATTAAGGACTTCCAGGAAATTACATACTAGAAGCACTTATATGAAACCAAGAATAAGGTTTTGTAGCAGGACAAAATGCTTTTTTAAAGTGCCAGAGCAAGAACTGTCCTGCAGCGGTAGCTCACTTCATTTTAATAAATTTATGCCACTTTTTGAGAGACTGTGTTTGAGCCTTTTTTTTTCTTGGGTGTTTAAGGAAATTTGGGGAGTTTAAGGCTTTTTTTTTTTGTTATGATAGCCTGAGATTTCCTACCCTAATCATGGAATTACAGGGAACAAATGCTAGAAACAAAGCTAGAAACACAAGGGGGACAGTATCTTTTTTTAATTGCTCTGAAATGTGTTAAAGAATAGTTAGCCTGTCAATATTGAAATTGAGAGCTGTCAAAAAATTCTCTGAACCTGCCATCTGGAAATTAACAGCTGCAACCAAGCTAAGTTAGACACTGACAGAGGAGCTTTCTTAAGAGAAACATTTGGCTCAGAAGCACCACTGGATCTCAGAATAGTCACTCTCACTATGCCTAAAAGCCTTGTCCTGCAGACACATTGACATTGCTGAAATATTTTTTAGCCCTGTTGCTGCTGCTGATTTTTCCCTGCCTAGCCACTGTGGACTAGTAGGTCTGTTTCATAATTAGCAGTTGTTGCTCTTTCAGACTGGGAAGTACTAAGAGATAATTGGAGAAACGTGTTAAACTAGCCCTATTATGTCAAATCTATTATGACTAGTCTATTACAACTTTACACTTCTGTTTTCTCTGGGATGCTCTTAGCTGCAAGTTTGAGTTCCAGAGGGTTCTGCTGATCACCTGACACCCAGTAACGGATTTTATACACCCTGGAGAGCAAGCCAGAGAATTGCTTTTATTTGCAACTAATCTTCCTAAAACAATAGCCCATCCATTGTTTGTGGGATTGCAGTTCATGTACAAACAGGATGGCACGACAGTGAGAGAGGCCAAGGGGACAGCTTGCTCTCTATAAGTTCGTTGGAGATGATAAACACAAGAGAGAAGTAGAGAAGCTATTTAAACTACAGAACAATGTTGGCACAAGAACAAATGGGTCTGAGTTGGCCATGAATAAATGTAAGTTGGAAATTAGAAGAATATTTCTAACCCTCAGCACAGTGAGTCTTGGGAACAGATTTCTCATTGGGGGCAAGAAACCAAACTGAGTTTAAGATGGAACTTGATCAATTTATGGAAAGGATTATATGTTGTGGTTGCCTAAGACAGCGGGGGACTGGACACAATGACGCAGGATGTCGTTTCCAAGCTTATGTTCTTCACAGCAAAAGCAACAATTACTGTTTCATATATGTGTTTTTCAAGGCCTTCTTTTCCAGTTTAGGGCTGCACTGCTGTTCATAATCACGTTGAAGGAATTTAGGTTCAAACGTAGATACAACCTGGCAGCTTTCTTGCGTCAGGCAGTGATATTGTGTTTTGATTATGCCAAAACCAATCCTGGGAATGAAACCCAGTCTTGCTTTGGGTTTGGTTTGTTGTTTCTTGAGGCTTTTTTAAAATTATATTATTTATTGCAACTGGAAAATGACAGAACTTTAATTCTTACAGCATTCTTACTGATGCAGAAACTGCTGCGCAAATTTGGCACAACTACTTGTTTCTCATCAGAAAAGCATAAGACTAGAATAATAAGGAAATTCCCAATCAGGGTGAAGGTGCTGTTTTGATCACTTTAAACAGCTTATCACATACTGTATACCTGGAGGATGTGATAAAAATAGTTGTTTGTGTTAATAAACTGAAGTTGTCACATAGCACTGTTAAAGACTTTTGCATTAACTAACTGAAATTTAAAACCAATATCTATTATTAGGATTTCTGCATAAAAATGTAAGACAAATTCTTCATAGTTTTTACAGTAGGAAACAGTGGTGATATAACTCCAAAATCTGGGATTTTTTTTATTTTCAGGAAAGTCTGTTATCACATTGCTTTCACGTTAAGTCATGGCCTAAGGATAGAAAAGACATTTCCTTAATCCTATTAGACTTCCTCCAAATTATCACTATGTTCAATATAGTCAAAGTCACATTACCTGAATGTCAGAAATTGCATAACAACACATACCCATAAACACTTGAGCTGTTGGGTAGAGCTTTAGTTCACACAGGAGGAAGATGATCAATTTGTAGAGGGACTTTCAATGTTGGTCATTATCTGACAAAATGTCTACAATTCCAAAAGGGTGACTTAAGCCTCTTTAGACTAGAGCTGTTCTTCTTCACTCTTACAGCATTCAGCAGATGTACCTGGCTTCAGATGTAATTTTCATTAGAGAATAGCTTGCCCACCTCAGTGTCCTGCTCTAGACAAGGATGGGAAACTATTTTCAACAATAGCAGAGGTCTGTTTTTCTGGTGATTGGGTAATCCAGTACAGGAAGCCTATGTCATATATATTACCTTATTAACCACTTTGAAAACTGGAGATGATTGCATGTTGTAGTTATCCATCATCCTCTCATAAAGCTGTATTTGATGTCAGTTACATAGCTGGTGTTTGTGGTCTGTGTTTTTCAAATTCTACAAAAGCTTAAAGAAAAACTTGGAAGGTGATCAGTCTTACTTCTCTGTCTGCCAGTTGTGCCATTCATAAACTAGGGATAATGATATTTACCTCCTTTGTAAAGTACTTTGAGGTGCAGCAAATGAAAAGCAGCAAATAAAAGAGATTATGATTAGTTGTTACTTTATATTACAAATACAGCTGGTTATTTCAGAGCTGCATTAACTTGAATCTGGAGCTCTATAAAACTTTATTAAATCAAGGTGGGTAATTATTTTACAAATAGTATCTTCCACAAATCTATGTTCACCCTTTAAACAGATGAATTCCAGATGCTTCTCCAAAAAGCTACATTGTACTTTATCTCATAGAACCTGCTGTTCAAAAGCCAAAGAAAAAAATATCTTCTGAGTACTAAAGGCCAAGCAAGTAAAGATGTTTCTTGGTTAGTGGCAGTCTATATGGATCAATTCCGAAGGAAACTTCTCAAAAAGTAATGGACTGCACCTGACCTCAAAGCCATTTTTGTCTGGAAGACGACACATAAGCAGCAGCAATGATAGTCAAAGAAAAAAATGTTCAAACATTGCAAGTCAGTTAGTGCATTAGTAAATAATTCACCAAATAATCATTCTATCAGAAATGTAGATTTTACACCAGGAATGAATGTATGGTGTCATTTATATAGTATTGCAGTATAAGCAGTAGTTTTGTATGACTAAAACAAGAAATAATCTGTCATGATGTTTAGAAACAATCATTTGGAAGCCCTGGGCATTAGCAAAACCTCTCTGATTGGCTCAGTGGTGTTGTGTTTCATTTCCTTGATACAAGGTGTGTACTTAGAGCTGTGCATTTCAAAATAAGTTTTCTGTGAGTTTAGTTACTATATTTGGTTGAGTTTCTGTAGGCAGGCTGCCTACAGTTATAATGTCCATCAGTAAATAAGATACCTACTGGTCACAAAAGGTTAGAAATTGTATGATGAGAATAACATTGCTGGTGTCAGTAAGATAATGCAGACTTATTGTCTGGCACTAATGATTTCATCAGCTTTTGCACTGTTGCAAATCCTGATGTATTAGGAATGTGGGATTTACTATAGCAGATTGGCTAAGTCATGAATCAAGTGCAGGATGGGCTTTCTGATGGAGACACAATATTACCCTCATTATTTAGAAGGCGACGAGGTTTGATCCTGCTTTTATCGGAGTCAAAGGTGAAATACAGTGTGACAGCTAAACTATAATTCACCCTGTGAACTGCCTGATTCCAGGGTGGAATCTGAGCAGTGTCATAAAATCATCCAGCTATTCTTAAAAATATCTAGAGATAGTATTTAACTCTTTGACTTCCAGTAGCAATAAATTGCAGAGGCAAGACAAGGACATGGACATATTTTGGTTGGTAGGTTTTATTTTGAGGTCATTGTCAGATTTCTAAAGTAGTGGCAGAAGGCTTAAAAGCAGATTGTGCATCCACTTAAAAACAAGCATTGGGATATATACAAACTACTGTGCCTTGCATGCTGTCTGTTGCACATTTAACACAGATGAATTTCTTCACTGTTTAGGATTGTATCCTGATGGGAGGAAAAGATTAAATCAATGTTACATACAGAACTATTCGGACAAGCTCTATCAACTTTTGGAATTTATATGACATTAATAAGCAGTCAGCAGCCAGAGGCTTTTGCTTTTAAATTCCGTTTTATGCCACCGATGTCTCAGAGAAAATATTAAATCGATCTAACAAGTTGAATTCAGTATTATACAAAAGGTTATTTTAATATATTTCTTTATTCATCATCATCCTGTATTTATTAGTAAGAGTATTGCCTGGTGACAGATCTCAGCTGCAGATTTCTTGAGGTGATACTATTGCTTGTTTCCAAAACAGCAAGTGAACAGACAAGAGAACAAACGCTTTCCCTGTACTTTGATCCCTGTTATCTTCCCCCCAGATTTCACAGTAGCATCTTTTTTGTCTGTGTGTCTGCTAAGCTGAAGCATCATACTTTTTAATACAGTTTAACAGTTGTCACTTGGCTTATAATTTGCATTCTTAATGTTTCAACTTGCACTTCGCATCACTGAGCTGGCCCTTCACAATCTTAGGGCACTGATGTGATTTGAAGTATTTAACCTCTTGGATCAAGGGAACTGAAGTTTTGAATTTAAAACATGGGGGGAAAAAAGCTCTGCTAAGATTAAGCAGAATAGGGGTGCATGCTACTGAAGCATTTGTATTAATCACTAGTTTCTTCCCATTAAAGAGGCATTCTGGGAACGGCTTTCTCAGCTGGAAGTATTGTTATGTGTATGTAGCACACATCCCCAGGGAGAGATGCTACATATGATTTACTTCTAGTTTTACAGCTAGATTTGCTTAACTTATATTGGGAAACTTCTTCCACCCTCAGAGCCACAGAACACTGGGGAAATGTCACTGACTGGATCAGAGTAGCATCAGAGCAGGATCCCATTTCGGGGTGGCCCATCATTGCCTCTGACTACACAGTATCCCAAATGTGTTATAGAGCTGAGATAGAGTGCCTCCTTCCCAAAAGGCATTTTAGTATCTGAATATTGTTATGTTTAGAAATAGTTTTTATGACTCTCACATTTAAGGTAAAATATTATGGTTGAGATAAGCACATAGAAGATACATTTAAATACCTAGTAAGGTACTTATGGTATGAAACACTATATATACATTGGCAGCAGGTGAAATTTTAGATAGAATTTTGTTATGTTTTATAAAGTTGTGGATTGGAAAGGCACTTAAGCAGCATCCTGACAGGGGCCCACGAATCACTTTAACCTTGGCAGAGCATTGTCAGCTGGCATTCGGCTTTGTCACAGAGATTGCATAGCTCAGAGAGTTACCTTGCCCACCCCACAGTGCCTGTTATGTAAAGAACTGTCTACCCTCCCAAGCAGTTTGGATTATTTTCCCCTGTAGAGAGTGACAGGTCCTGGGCCACATGACACTGTGAGCTGCTGGCACCTGAGCAAGGTGGTGGCTACACCTCCCTTGGGTGGCACGGCCTGGGAACATTGTGCTGCAACTGTATGTTCAAATCAGAAAATGGGGATTACAGGAGGGTGAGGGGAGCAGATGCAGGCTTCACCATCTTGGCTGAGGAAGCTACTTGTATCAAGTGGAAAAAATTATGAATAAGTTTTTCACCACCAATGGGATTTTCCTGCATCATATGAATGTTTGAAGGTAACATTGAGAAGCCCAGAGAGCTGCAAGACACTGACAATCCCAAGACATATTTTTTGCTTTGATGAAGTTTCCTGTTCATGAGTGGTATTTTCCATGGGAGGCAATTTCTCCAGACTCTGTGTCTAGCTGATGGCTTTTGGCAGGGGTAGAAGTTTTTTGAAGAGCTCTGTTTTTTGAAGCTGTGTTACTAATTATTCCCCAAGTGAAGTACAGCTACAGGTGCCATCTATCTTCTCTAAGTGACTATAAGACCTAGAAGTCTTGGAGAAAAGTTTCAATAGCCTACTTCAAAAATGGCACTGAAAAGTCTTTATTAATACTAAAATTACACGTTTCAGCTCAAATTAGGCTTTTAAGCTTCAAAAAATTGGAGTAACCCCTCACTCACCTATATGCCAGGCCTCCTGGATGTGACTCCCGTTATAAAGAGTAGAAAGGAACAGAGAAAAACAGCTTGGTTTTACCTGGGGAAGTTTTTGAAGGGTTTGTCACATAGCAACTGCCAGTAAAGGCCCCAGAAGGTTTGTGGTCACTGGGGAACCATACTCCTTTGCTGCACCTTCTCTCAGATGACAGTCTGGTCTATCTAGAGCGCAATTTAATGTGTGCTAATCCCGCAACCTCTATGTTTTGATTAAGCATTGACTATAGATAAAGTGGCATTTTTTCATGCTGCATTATTCATGTATGTAAACTAGCCTGATTTAAAACTTGTCTTGTCCCAGAATGGAAAAGAAAACTAAGTTTCAGTGAGTTATTTGATTTAATTCATTAAAACAGTGGAAAAATACGTCAGACTGAGTTCTCCAGTTCTGCACTTCTCCTAAGCATCCTTATCATGAGACTTAGGTGATTTCAACCTGAACATGTTCCTCACTCTACCTCTCCTTCTCACTTCATGATCCAGAAATAACTATTAATAAAAAAATAAGTGGAGCATTAGCCCTCAATATGATTTTTCAAAAAAACCATCCCTGTCATCTCTGTCACAGGACTTTCACAAATAATAAGCAGCTTTTGAAAAGTCTTGCTTGACAAAACAATGTTAACCCACTGCATAGAGAAAACTGAATGGTACTTCAACATTATTTGCACTGAGCTACTACAACCAAACCTGAAATGTAATATTGTATTCTGAATTTTCTCTTGCTGTCCTCATGTACGAGGATGCGTGAAAGTTAATTTCATGACCTTTTTGCAGATGTTGTTAACATCCAAAGAAGATACATCACATAATTTAGCTGTGGGATAAAGGTCTACTTTCTCTTAAAATAACAAGTATTAGATAGGCCACTGACTGTCTGTAAAGCTAGTACTGTTAGACAGAACTGATCTTGTCAAGATTTAAGATGACAGATGCACAATCTCAACAATTCTACCTATGTCTTGCTATTGGTGAAGGAAAGCTATCTCTGTGATTAGCTATGCTCACATAGTGTAGTGTCTAATTTCTGGTCCCAGTACTCCTTTGCATTTCTGAGGGATTGTTTTGACCCTTAATGCTTAAAAAATTCCTTTCTTTGTAAGACCATCAAGGAGAGCAATAGATCTCGGGAAAAATCCCAGGTAGGCAGACATAATTGCATCCCGTCCACACTGAGATTTAGAGAGCTGCACCGTCACAGATATTATTTAACATTTGTTACAAGAGTTCCCACTGTCAACAAAAGAAAGGAGAGGAAAAAATTATAATTTGTGAACTTCAGTATTCTAAACCAAAGGAAGCTAATAAAATAGCTGACAAGATGGTAAAAGCCTATTGGCCTTTTTGATGGATCACCAGGAACTTGCTGAAACACCAATTGACAGACATTATATAAAATCTAAAATCATTGGATAAATGAAGAACAAATTGAGAGTCAGTAACACTGAAATCAGCAGAAAAGACACATTGACATAAGTGGAAGGAAAACCTGGCCATTAAATAGCAGCTTGTCACAATCAAAATTTAAAACCTAATCATGAAAGCCCCTTACATTTTATTGCTTGTGTATTTCTGTCTCCTCCACTGACCCTAGAATGTAACAACAAAATCATTTCTATTCCTAAACCAGTCCTCATTGATAATGGAGTTGATGTAAGTTTTCAAACTGGGCCTGATGACATAATTATCAATTATAACCCTTTTTTTTCTTCATTGCCTCCACCCACCCCAATCCATGTCTGTAACATTCCTATGCTCTCTGATAGAGGTATAACCCACCCTGCGTGGGATTAGTCTGCAATTGCCGCAAAGGCAAAATGCTCACTGAAGGGATGTTAGTAATAACAGGCAGGTGGAGGGATACATCCACCTACACCCTACTGCAGAATTAATTTGTTAAAGACTACTAGTAATAGTGACAGAGATAAGTCAACTGATATGTCTTACTTTGTGTAAATGGTTTCCTAGTTTCTTTTTATGAATATGTCTTATGGCCAGCTGAGGCTTTTAAGTGGACAATAGTTAACTGACTATTGACTTCATTTTTTGGGATTGCAACAGAGTGGAAGTAGGTCTCAGACAGAAGAGGAGTCACTAAGGGACAAACATAAAGCTTTAGAAATCTTTAGAAAGCAGCTTTTGGAGACTGACCCTTAGTGTCTGGGCTCAGGAAAAGGTGAGAACCAAAGTGCAGGATGCAACAAGGTCAGTCTGAAAACACTCAGATAAACATCTCCAGAGGCTGGTGGAGAGGTGAACAGTTGTTTCCCCTTGGCTCATTGACAGTATGAAGCATGGCAACTTCATGGTCTTCACTGGGACCAGACAGCTCTGCTTGCAGCAGCCCAGGAGAACTCCACAAAAGTTGCTTAAGTTGCGGCTGCTGCTTCTGGCTACTGAACCTGCAACTTTGAGATGGAAATGGTGGACATTTAACTTGCAGCCTAACTGCCTTCAGACTACTTCTTCTCATGGATTTAGTTATGCAACAGTCCGGGACTACGTCCAAAGTTACTCAGAGGCTTGGTCAGCAACAAATATCACTGTATGTTTCCCATAGAAAAGCATGAAACCCCCGTGCCTGACATGGAGGAGAGAAAACTCTTGTGCTGCAGTTGTGAGAAAAGGTACAATTACTACAATAGATTAAAATATTCTTGACCTGAAAAGGAAGAAGGACAGAGGAAAATGTACCTATTATGCTGCCATATGACTGCCAGATCTAAGTCTTTCTCCAGACTATAAGAGACAAGAAATTACTGTGCAATCTGACTGGTGTTTTGTGAACACTATCTGCAGCTCAAAAGAGTATACAAGCCTGTAACAAAAAGCATGGATTTCAGTCTTTGCCCTAGTAAGGAAGCAAGGGATCTCCTCCTATGGGATGCATTCTCCTCTTAAGAAGGAAGGAAACACCAGAATTTGTCCCTCCAGAGTAACACCAAAGATTTTGCAAAAATACTGGACACACCTACATTTTTCCTGCAGTCTCAATGACGCAGTTCTTTGGAATTATTATCTTATATTGGCATATTGTGTGAAAGTTAGTCCAAATGAAAAAAAGTGATATCAAGTGATTTTAAAACTTATTTCTGGAGTACCCAGCTCAAGAGAGACAGGGAACTTCTAGAAAGACTCCAATGGCCAAGAGGACCAGGAGACTAGAGCATCTTTCATATGAGGCAAGGCTGCAGGACCTGTGGGACCTATGGGACTCTTCAGTCTAGAGAAAAGAAGACTGAGGGGGCATCTCATTAACACAAGTATTTAAAAGGTGTTTGTCAAGAGGATGAGGCAACACTTTTTTCCATTGTATCAAGAGACAGGAAAAGGGGTAAAGGACACAAGCTCGAACACAAAAGTTCCAAAAGCCCTGGCACAGGCTACTCAGGGAGGAAGTGGAGTCTGCATCTCTGGAGGTTTGCAAAATCCTCCTGGACACGTTCCTGTGTGACCTAAAAAAGGTGAATCTGCTTTAGCAGGGGTTTTGATTACATGATCTCCAGAGGTCCCAACCCCTACCATTCTGTGATTCTATGATGCTGTCATTTTGTTATTTCTGACATTTGTAGCAGGTCTGCAAAGCTACTCAGAGAGTAACTACCTCTTGTCTGGCATCACAAAAAGTATAATAATTTTAAATTGACGATTGCTTATCTTTTAAGATTTCATTATTGCATCATCAGTAGAAACACACTGTTTCTACCCCAGAGATATATTCCCACTCTAAATGATATAATTGTCAATTTGTGACAGTAACAAAAGGTTTCTTGTACATAACCTCCATTTTGCTTATTATTTTACATTTTGAGAGTATGTCATTGATTTACATCAGGTGAGATTTGCTCCTTTCAGTTCAGCTTCTCAGCAAAGCAACCGAGCAAATTATGTATGCAGCCTACTCCATCCACCATTTCAGTTGGCAAAGGAAGAGGAATAGATAGTTTTCCAAACACACAGGAATTTCTGTATTTCTGTAATTTCTGAACATCCTAATGGCATCTAAGTGCAATCATACGAGAGAAGTTTCTTTTTAGACTTTTGGACCAGAGAATGTAATATCACATATTTTAACATCTCAAAACATTTTTTAATTTTGTTTTTTAAATGTTACTATTTTACAAAATATTGAAAGTTGCTTCTGACAGACAAAACTACATTAAAATAAACATAAGCCAGGTTTACTTTGGAAGGAAAGTGCCTAACTCCCATCAACTTGGAGGTTAAACACATTGCAGAGGGTAAAGTCTCTTAAAGAGTGCTACAAAATGCAAAGAACAGGAATATCTGTGTTATTTGGTTACTATATTGTTGTATTGAGGTGGAAAGACAGACACATATAAACACATATTTATGCATTTCTTTTATTGCAATTGTAGTGTTGTAAAACTACAAGGGATGGTAGATCAATCTGAAGGTAGTTATGTCATTACATTCATATATGGAGCATGAATCTATTTTTCTTTGAAGTGAGACGTGATACTTCAGATATACTGGTCTTGTTAAAACTGTGGGTCGACAAGGTGTCTTGTGAACTATGTTTTGCACTTTCCTCAGGTAGCTATATTGGATTTTATTTGCCATTGCTATACTTGTTTTTTAATTCTCCTCATGACAACAAAGCACAAAACAGTTGATGAAAAAGAATGGTTATTTTATAACCATATTTAATGTTGTCCACCCTCATGTACAGGAGGCTATTCAAGAAAAAAAAAAAACACATAATAAGGTGACTTACTAGATAATTTTAAACTAAATATATTTTATTGAATCAAAAAGGTTGTAAGTCTAAGAATTCCATAGCAGACGCAAATGTTCTATCTCCACTGCCCTTCAAAACATATTCCTGTTATACTAATAAGACATATTGCAAAGATACCTGGAAGAGATGGCACTTTGCCTATATCCTTCATGCTTATTTATAAAGTCACTTTAGAGAAGTCGGAAAGCCTCCAAACAAGAAAGTTCTATTAAGAATATATTAATAGTAAGAACTCTTCACAGTTACTCTTCATGTCACAATCTAACTTGCTGGATCTTGGGTATATCAGGTGCAGGAGTTGGTAAATTCATGCACTCAGTATTGTGCCTCCATCCTACATGGAAGATAACTGATAATGTGGATTTTCTATTGATTATTGTCCTGGTTTGGGCTAGGATAGAGTTAACTTTGATGAGGAAGTAGGAAGGGGCACAGCATGGGCAGCTGACCTGGGCTGGCCAACAGGTATTCGATACCATACTGACATCATGCTCAGTACCTAGGGGCAGGGAGCCAGGCGGGGGCGGGGCTTTGGGAGCGGAGACGGGGCTGCCGGAGGGGGGGTCGCGCCGGGTCCCGCGTGGTGAGCAGCCGCGGCACGCGCCATTCCTTTTGTATATTCCCCTCGTTTACTGTTAAAACTGTTCCTTTTCCCCCCTGAACCTGTTTCTTCTTATTGTTGTTCTATTAAACCGCTCTTATTTCAACCTACGCGGGTTTTCCCCTTTTTTCTCTGGTTCCCCTTCCCGCTCCACCGGGAGGGGAGGAGTGAGCGAGCACCCTCGTGGCTCCTTGTTCCCGGCTGGGCAAAAACCACGACAATCATCAGAAACAGATTATCTGGGACTATTTTTTGTCACTACATTTTATACATTCCAAATGCTTCCAATTTCCTTCACTTAATTCCTGTCATTTCATCTCATCTTCTACTTGTACAGCCACTGAGATAATCATTTACACCCATGCCCATTTATCCTTGCAGTCATATTGAATCAGTCAGTCACCTGACATCACGTTCAGGTGAGCAGCCAGGCATATTTACTTCCAGGCTTACTCCCAGTCATACTTCCCAACCTATTTGCTCACACTAATTCAGTATCCCTAACCCCTAAGTAGCAGCATTAGCTGAAGAGAACTTTGATCCATAGACTTAATTCATCAAACTCTTTTTTGCAGTTCACTAGCTACAGGTTGCTTTACTTTGATCTCTTTGAGGGAAAAAACCCAAAGCGATCATATTTTGTGGATGCCTCCTGTGTTCATAACAGGAGCATGTTAATGAGACCATTGGATTTGTAGAGCTATATCTAGGAGTTCTTTTAGGAACTATATGTAGATCTGTTCCTAGTCAACATGACAGAGATCAGACCGATTTTAGCTCTGAGGATGGAATATAATATAATGTGAATTCATATACATCTACATATGCATATGTTCTTTCACTTTATTCCTCATAGGCAAGAAAGTCATGCTTTGTCCAGGGAGATAATACACCTGATTTGATCAGCTATTACAGTGGAAAAAAATCTGACACTTTCTGAGCCACTGAAGTCCATTTGACTTCCTTCAAGTTGCCATTTCTTCCTGTGCTTTTCTCTGTAAATTTCTCAGGAATCATACATAGGCTTATACTAGTAAAATGTGATTCTTCACCTAGTGAACAGCAGAGATACAATAATCTATGTGTAATTTTGTGAAGTATGTAGAGATTCACAAATGAATATTACCTGTTTCTGTTCCTTATGCAAACAAGGTCTGTGTTTTATGAGTGAATCTGTAAAGAATATTTCAAAACAGGAATTAATTCATTAGTTCATTGCCTCACTCTACTAGTAGTAGCTACACTAGAAGCCCAGCAGTAATTCTTGTTGCAATGCTCCACCACAATATATTCTCAGCAGTGCTAATGAGTGCACATTTCTCTTTTACATAGGGGTTCTATCTGATATTGGAAATCAACTGAAGATATAAAACTTTGATTATGGATAACATAGCATCATATTAGTAGGTGCAGCTGCTGATACAAGATGACTGAGGGAATAAGAGAACTACTGACATTTTTCTCTGCTTTGTACTTTGCTCATCCATCTTGTCCAGGTAAATGCTGTGATCACATCCATTTGCCATCTCTTGGCAACCTTCATTTCTCTTCTGTATCCATGACTAGTATTCTGTGACTTGATTTTGTCCACTGCATGTCCTGTTTTAGAGCTAGCTGTCCTACTTAGTTGCAATTACATCTCCATGTATTGATGGTGAATAATTTCTTAGACGGATGTTTGTTATAAACCCATTCATTGATCTTCCTGACTTAATCTGAAATATTTAACACCTTATATATTTCTCTGTGCTAAAAAAACCCATTTTGTACAGACTTTTATTTCTGCTCTATACATCACTGTTATCAGGATGCATTTTTTAAATACGTGCAGACAGACATGAGCTGATTCTTCAGAAAGTTACAGAACTTATGAGACACTACAAGCCAGCTTTGTTCTCTGATATTCCTTCTCTCAGAACCCTTGCTCTGAACACCTGTATTGTATTTATCCTGTCTTACTGCATTTTCCTTCTACAAAAACCATCACTTCCAAAGACATGCAACTACTTTCTCTGTGTTTGCTTCATGCTAGGACTTTCATTTCCTTGCAGCTGTTCCTGTACCACAAACTTGCACCTTCCATCGTTATCTTCTTGGATATAAACATAGTGGGAGTTGTAAATGTCAAGTGCCTGACCACTGTCATGTTTATGGATGTCATGGTTTGGCCCAGCTAGCACAGCAGCATCACGACAGTCTCTCACTCGGTGCCCCCATTCACCCCAACCTTCGTTAGGATGGTGGAGGCCCCAACGAAATGGGAGTAAAAAGATAAGCAAGATTGTTGTGGATTGAGACAAGGGCAGGGAGGGCTCACTGCCAATTATGGTTCTGGGCAAAACAGACTCCAGTACTCGACTTAGAGAGGAAAGTAGGAAAGTTTATTCTACAAGAAACAGAACAGAATAAAAGCAAAAAGGGAGTAGGATGATGAGAAAATTACAACCAGCACTTTAAGATCTCCCTCCCCCATCCCTCCTTTCTTCCCGGGCCCAGCTCACTGCTCCTGATATCTCTACCTCCTCCCCTCTCAACGGCTCAGGGGGGCAGGGAATGGGGGATGTGGTCAGTCTCTCACAGATGGGCTCTGCCGATTCTCTCTTCTCAGATGAGGACAACTCCTGCCATTCTTCCCCTGCTCCAAAACGGGGTTCCTCCCCCGGGACACAGTCCTTAATGAACTTCTCTGGTGTGGGTTGCTCCTAACAGCTGTGGCTTCTGCCGATACAGGGTCCCTCACACGGGACGCAGTCCTTGGTGAATATCTCTGGTGTGAATTCTTTGCCACTGTTGTAGTTTCTGCAGTTACAGGGTCCCTCTCTTGGGACAAGGCCTCCTCTAGGCATAAGTTTAATGAGCTGCTTTGTCGTGGGTTCCTTCCCACAATTACAGCTGTGGATATTGGGTCCCTTCCTCGGGACATGGCCTGCTCCGGCCATAGGTTTAAAGAAGAAATCACTGCCCTTGTCTCAGGGTCTGTAGTGAAGTGATTGGGTCCCCCCACGGGACACAGCCTCCTCCAGCCATAGTCACTGTCCCTCGCTCGGTGCCTTTAATGAAGTGAATCACTGCCCCTGGTCTGGGGCCAGCTTTATCAAAATGAGTCTCTACTGCTGATGCAGGGTCTTTAAAGAAATGAAAATAAATCTCAGTTTTACCAGTTCTCTCCATAGAATGCAGGGGAGTCTCTACTCCAGCATACCTCCTCCTCTCTTTCCTCACTGACCTTGGAGTCCGCATGGTTGTTTCTCTCACTGTTCCTTCTCCTTGCACCACCACCAGCCAGAAGAAGGAGAAGCAACAGAAGGAGGAAGAAGATGGAGGAAGATGGAGGAAAGAAACCTCCTCTTCCGACTTCTTCTTAAAAAGTGATCACGGAGGCGTCTAATTGGCTCAGCCCCAGAAGTGGGTCTGGCTCTGAGCTGGGGAGAGTTGCAAGCAACTTCTTACAGGAGCCATCTTTACATCCCTTTCCCCCTTACCAGAAAAGGCTGTCATGTCAAACCATGACAATGGACCATTCATGGAAAGCTTCTTTCAGGCAGGCTATAATCAATGCAGCTAGCAGTGATATTTCTCACAAGCTCACATTTTTACTTACACTAGCTTAAACGTTTCTGCCTTCCTTTACTGTCATTACTGGGACAATTAATGCTTGATATGGTGCCAGGAACTTCATAACCCAAAACCAAGATACTTCAAATGGGAATGTTATGAACACAGAATCAGGGAATCACATCCAGTACACGGGCGGAGAAATTACAATTAAGTTTATTATTGACCATTGTAGGTAAAACTGACCCTGGTCTCTTCATTAAACATAGGAGGCAAATTGACTCTTGTTGTATTCTGCTACCACTTGTGGTGGCAATAAAAGATGTAGGCAACTTTTGTGCAGCTAATCTTCTTAGAGGAATTGAAAGAGCAAGTCGGAATGAAGGACTTTGCATACAACCCTTCTCCTCTCCTGTACACACATTACAATACTTGTCATCTTGGTTAGTAAATCTAAAAATGGGATATTGGCAGTGCCTGAGCATCAAGGTCAATTCTCAACTATTCCTCCAATTCCCATTCTCTCCTCTAATTCCCAGCATCTGAATTCTATCATACTGCAAAGAGATTATGGGCTTGTGACAGACAGATGATTTGAAGTGTATCACTGAATCCTTTATCAGTTCATTTAAAAGGTTTTGCTCAAGTCAGAATCACAATTTGCGTAGTTGAATTTAGGGTTTTTTCACCATTTTCAAATGAAAGTTCTTATTTGTTTTTTCAAGTTCTTCCACTGAAAAAATGTTCAAAAGAATAATATTCCTGAAGTGTGATCTAACATGTAAGAATTAAGTCAGAATGGCTTAAACTGTGAAGGAGTGATTTACAACTTACCCACCAGGCAAATTAATGTTTTTTAATGTAACACTGACTGCTTTTCTGAACTTGAAGGAGCAGAAACTCAAGACTGTCATTGTCTAGCTTCTCCTCTTTCTTGTCTTGTTTATTCTTCAGAAACCAAATTATTTCTAATTAAGAAAATGATAGTTCTCTATATTCTACAATAGTTTAGGTCAAATGGTAAAAATTCTCTCCTATGCAAACCCTTATGCAACAATGCAATATAGATTTTTATGCTTTGGATAGTAGTGCATAGTAGTTGTGATTAATATACCCCATAACCAACATAATGGAGACATATTGAGCTAAATGAGACAACCTGATGATGATGAATGGTTAACAGGAAGTTTTTATCACATCCAATGTCATACATCGAATATCTGGGACAGAATTTGCTGTACCTCATTCTTAAACTATGGTTGTTTTGAGCAAAGGACAAAATTTGGCCTCCTGTGCATTACTATTTTCTTTATTCTTCTAGATTGTGTTCTGCTCAGGGCAGGGACCTGCTATTCCTCTTTGCAAAATCCCAAGCACACTCATGGGTCTTGTAATAAATATTAAAAACCAATCCTAAAACCAGAGAAATAGAACTACTTTCAAACAAGGATTTTTATGCTTTGTCTAGCATCAATTTCCGTGTCCTTCTGAAAGTATTTCTTGTGAATTTAATTATTTTTATTATTACACTACAGGAAAAAGAAATAGTATTCATCTGGCTATTGTACAAATGTAAGGTAATGGCGTAAATGCAGTTTTCTGCTGCGCACATATTGCTTTACATCATCTTTCTTAACAGTTTATATGCAATTGCTGTTCTTCTGTCCTGAGATAAATTAACATCAAATAATTGCAGTGCAAGGTCAAAAATAAATTAAATGGAAATTACAGTTATTTGTTTAAAAACCTCAAGTAATGTTTTATATCACAAGTCACTTAGGTGATAGATCAAACAGGTTAATCAGCAACCAGTTTTCTCTGCCATCCTGACCCAATTTTACCTTTAGCAGAGTGTCAGAAAAAGTGTCCATTACCTACTTATGGTGAGTATCAAAGATGCAGGGCAAATCACAAAAGTATTGGCATCTACTACTGCTTTGCTACTAATATGTCTTACTGCACCTGGATAGCATGCATTTTAGATAGTGGAGAACTGTACTGTGTGCCTCTGAATGAACACATCTAGTTTTCTGGATCATTAAGAAGTTTGAAATGTTTCAGGCCAAACACTGTATTACACCATCTCTTGAGATGCAGATTTTTCAGCTAAACCCTACGGTTTCCAAATAGTACTTTCCTGTCAGCAAGGCAGTAGCTCAATTTCTATGTCTCCCCTCTTTCCCCCCAAAAATTGTGTTTTTTTCCAGTTTCTTCTTGTTTCATGCAATCAACAAACTTGTAAAACAATTATTGTAATGCCAGAAGCAAAGATCCACATCTGTAATTGTAAAATATGATGTTGGTATGTCAGTCATGGTTAGTGAGGAGCCACTATTGCTTGGTAACATAGGGAGGAGGCTGCAGTGCAGACCTGGTAAAGAGTTTTTGGACTTTCCCCTGGCTCTTGGGTTCAGATCCACCCCTAGCCCAGCTGGGCCAATCTGTCACCTCTGCGATCACTATTTAGGGACGGGAATTTGAAGTGCTTGGCAGGAGGTGTAGGAGTGGTACAAGATGGAGGCAACCATGTGGACCCCACAGTCAGAGAAGGAGGAAGGAAGGAGGAGCAGCAGACCAGAGACCCGCCTGCAACCTGTGGTGAGAACACAGGCTGTACCCCTGCAAACCATGGAAGGCAATGGCAGAACTGAGAGCCACCAGCAGCTCTGTGTAAGTGCACCTGGACAGGCGAGAGACTGTGTGAGGAAGCGGCCATGGTGCAGGCTGTGCTGGAGAGCCTGCACACCGCTGAGTAGATCCACACAAGAGGCAGAGAGAAGCTGCAGCCTTTTGGATGAACGGACATTGGAACTGCCCATGCAGGGCTGCCAGGTTGTGTGAGATAGCCTGCGCAGCTGCAGGGAGGACTGGTGCGGAGCCCACCTGCCCTGTGTAATGTAAATGGCTAACTATTTGTAAGATTCACACACTGAGATGATAAAAGAATTAAGTTGGTTATTTACATATTAATGGATACGCTGTTATGTGGTTGTTTTCAGACTTCTTGATTTTGCTTCCCCTTTTCTTAAGTATGAATAATTTTTCTTTACTCTTCTATTTTTCAGTTCCCTTTGCTTTTCTGCCTTCACTTTTCTGCAAGAGAATACCTTAGCTTCTATGTATAGCTTTCTTTTCCAAATAAAATTTTGCCATTTTCTTTCTCTTTTTAGCTGGACAGTAAGAGAAAAAGCACATGGAGTGGTGAAAACAAAGAGCAATAATATCCTCTATGAAACCGATAGCAAGGAATCCTCACTCAATTTTAGACTGACCCAAGAATGTAAAGGAGCCACAAAGCACCAAGTTCCTTGCTCTTATATCATTCAGCTTATTTTATAGGCAATAGAGTAAAATACTGCTGATTTATCTCTGTTCTTAAATACCAAAAAAAATAACGTCAAATAATTTTTCCAAGGGTTTTCACTGAGCTGCTATTTAACAGTAGAGCATTTCACAGTTTATCATAGAATCATAGAATGGTAGGGGTTGGAAGTTATCATATGATCCATTTTCTAAATTGTACTTTACATTCCTAAGTACAGAATAAAATTCTCTGCTAATATAATTACCAGTGATCTCTTATATTGTCATACTTGAAATTAACTGAGAATATGTAGTTGGGATTATTAATACCTCTTGTCTCCTTAGTGAAGCAGAAGGTAGAGGCACAAGCTTATCCATCATGTCTCTATAGAAGAGTCTGGACTTCACAGCTGGACCGGGTTCTAGCTCCAGGGATGTCCCCTCAAATCCATCAGGTCTCACTATTTCTGTTTTGCTAAAAATGTGAAGATCTCAATTCCTTTAGAGAGGTCCCACTATCAGCGGTGTGTTGCAAAAGACCATATGTCTAATAGCCATGTAGGATGTCAAAGGGGGTTAAACAGGGTGATCTTCTGCCTGCAATAATACCACTGAGTAAAGCAGAGCAAAATTAAATGCGTGCTGACTCTCCACAGAGAATAGATTCACTGTGCACCAGAGCATAGAGGGAAGTAGAATGAGACTTTTTTATATGAATACTCAATAAAATAATGGAGTTACTGAGGTAAGTTTTTTGAGGACACTAACAGGTGAAATAATACAAGAGTGAACCCACTTAAAGAAACACCCGAGAAATAAATTCTGCATTGCAAACTGATATAAATTTCACCTACCAGCAGGGAACTTCAGTGAATATTAGTCTTGTGCAACATGCTAATGCGTGTAAAATAGGTTTCTACTGTACTTTGGCTTTAAAAACATTATTCAGTTTCCTAGTACAAAGCCCCAGCAGGCATGCACTTGGCTAGCTAGTGAAGAACTCTGCCCCAGTTTTACATAATGCATTCATGAAGGGATTTGTAACAACTGATGGTTACTGCAGCAGAAAGACTAAAATGTTGTACTGTGGCACTTTTGAAACAAACACAAAAGTTCAATTACTACAGCTCTTACAGGCTAATGATGTGCTATAACCAGTGGCATATTGCTAGCAATGTATAATCCATACTCAAAGCAGCCATTCATTAAGACTTATAATTTCTTTTCTATATACTCTGCTCCTCAGTTTGAAACTGTGGATTTCAGAAGGCCCTATTGGTGATTCAGTCTCACTGTGGTACTTACCTGCTTCCTGCAGGGCTCAGTATACTGAGAGCTTTACAGAGAGTTCCCAGCACATATACCTCTCAGCTCCCTACACTTCTCTTTTACACAGAACAGCTGTTATCTGAGCATCTATGAAGAGGCCAGGAAGGTCAAAGGGCTCGTCAGCATATCAACAAAATGTAAAGCCTGGGGCTGCATCAAACGATCCTGGAGAGACAACACCAAAATCCAGTCAACAGGAGGATCAGGGCTGGGCTAGAGTAATGTAACTGCTAAGCAGGAATAATTAGGTAATGAACTACCAGTTGGGCTTAGTTTAAGGTGAAGAACGGCACCTCCTTAGCCAAGAAAACTTGGCTTATCAGAATTAGTGTCCTCCTCAGCCCTCCATTTTTAGTTCCTCATTACCAAGAGCTTGCTTCTCTCTCTCTTCTGATTCCAGCAGTTGGCAAGCTTCCTTTCCTTAGTTTCACGCTACCCTATTTTATTCCTAGATTTTTTTATCCTTCCAAAGCTCTCTGTATTAAGTAAAGGTGTGGCCTCAAGCTGTGTGAGGAAGAATGTGGAAAAAAGTTGGAAGAATATGTTATCATATGGAAGATTTTTTCTAAATTGATCTGGGAAGATACATACAGTCACAGAGAAACAGATGTCATTTATGGCCATCTCTCTCTTCACACAGCCTGGATCTCCCTTCGCACCTGACTTATTAAAAATAGAGCCCAGACACCTGCTGAGATGCTGTAGTACTCAATTACAGAAGAATATGTCTTCTGAGTGACAGCATTGACAAGTTGCATTATTGCAAACTCAGATTAGTAAAATGCAAAGGGAGATGGATGACCACGCTTCTGGAACATCTAACCATGTCCACCAGCAAAAGAGCCAGTTCAGCATCCACCCTGGGAAGAGTCTGGCCACTGCTCAGAAGCTCAGTCTGGGCACTGTGATGTCAGTCAGCATCCTCATATGAAAATCGATGATAAAGTATGGTTACATAGACAGGATTTAATTCTCAGTATTGGGAGGAAGTCACTATAGTGGATTGAACAAATTTTATTCCTAAAAGACAAACTAACAATAAGCATTGTCCAACAACTATGGGATAAATATGTAATGTTACAATGAAGAACTTTGTAGTGACAGTTTTACAGTGTTCACCCTGAAGGATGCAAATTCAGACATTTTTTGCATTTACAAGATTGGATTTAATTTATAATGACTATATTTGTATTTAATTCCAGCTCTTACAAATACTGGATAACAGCCTTCATCTGTGCTGTTTGCTGATATTGACCCATTCTACCCTTCTAGAGAACCCAATATTGAGATGAAGAATAAAAAAAATACTGAAACTGGTAAAAGATCTGAAAACTTCTGAGTGTGTTCACGTTAACATTGGCATTAGTGCAGACAGTGTCTCTGGAAACTTGAAATATGTGCATATCTCTGGAGAAATAAGGCTTGAATTAGAAGGAAAGCACCTGTGAGGAAAGGATTTTGCTCTTGAATCTAAGAGCAATTTTTTTGGAAATGAAACAAAATATGTGCTGCAGGTCACATGACGCAGCTGTGGCAGAAATCAAGCTTCTTAATGTTCAAGACTTAGCAGTTCATACCTTTCTCATGAGTCAGTTTCAAATTAACCCCTTCATACTCTACAATACATACACAAAAGGTAGTTCAAAAGGTCTTACATGTGTTATTTGCTTTCTCGACCCTGTTATTTCTGCACAGCCTGTGTGCAGATCTTATTGTTACAGCAGGATGAGAATATAAGAATCATGTATTGGGATAATACCACATATGATGTACTCAACTCTGAGTCATCTAATTTATGAAGCAGAAGCACTAGGCACAAGGGTGGGGATTTGGGAGAATCGGGGGAGCAGTTCAATCCAGGAGCCTTAGCTGGGCCTCTTAAACTACTGTTATGTCAATAAATCTAATAATAGCAAAAATGAATCGGTTGGGAAAGCGTTATTATCCTTTTTCACTGCAGACCAAGGAAGTTATTAATTTGATTTGCAGTCAAATCTCAAGTGGAGCTGGATGGTTGCCTGGATTGAAAAGTATTCGCCAAGCACATGGAGTGAGAGATGTGGGGCCCAGGAAACCTGGGAACTAGACTGTGCACACCCTGTGGAGACTTCGGATTATAGTTGGAGACACGTTTAAAAATCACCTTACATAGATGTCCAGCCTTCACAGACACTTCTCTGTCTTGAGTCACTGAGTCTTTAGTGTTTTTTTTCACTTCTGATAGCAAATTAATTTAACAGTGATAACAGGGGAGCATGAAGTCCTTATGCAAGGCTCAGCAAAGAGTGCTGGGTCTGAATTCTGCTGATTGAAATCCAAAATTTCCCCTCCCAAATGATAAATCGAACCCCCACACACTGAAGCTCAGCAAAAAAATGTAAAAACCTACAACAGGATTTTAGTTCCTTAAAATTGCTCCTTACCTTTTATAACTCCTACACAAATAGCTGTGATATTGTAAATACGATAAATCACTCTATGTGAGCTGAATAAATTGATTAGGAAAAAAATAGTCATGTGGGCTGGACTAGATTGGCTTATTAAGGATTCAACAACTAAGTGCTTGCACAGTGGGATGAAAAGGAAGGAAGAAATAAATATATAGAGAAATATATGTTTGTTTGTGACACAGATGATGGGCTGCTGGCCAGGGCAGGCTGAAAAAGACTGCAGGAGTTTTAGATACAGTGAGAACCTATTACCAATGGTTGGCATGGAACAAAATTCAAAGGAAGACATCCACAGACTGCAGTGCCTGCAACAATATAGCTGTGGTTCAAGAGTTTCTCTTTTATGGCCTGATTACAAATGCAATATAATTAACTGCACCATATACTTGCGCAGTTCCTTTAATCCAATGATTTCAAAGAACTTCATAGAGAATTATTAAACAAGGAAAGATATTTGACCCAGGAGGAAAACTTGGATATGGACTTTCCAGCTTCCCACCCTTTCCTGTTTTCTTTGTTGAAGTCGTATCTGTTTACTTGGATTGCGGATAGTGAAGTTTGGAGGCAAAGCTAATTAATAGTAAGAAGATGTTTGTGTGAGGTAAGAGGAGCATGTGCATTCAACTGTTAGTCAGAAAGATAGATGCCAAGCAAGAATGAAGAATCAGGTAAGAAAAAAGGGAGGATAGAGGTTGAAAAGGAGTAGAACAAGTTCATATTAGTAAAAGAACTAAGGGAAAAGAACTAAGGCCCCTTTGAGAGGATGCTGGGAAGAGTGCTGTACTTCAGGGTAGGTTTTGTATTATTCTTTGCCCACAACAGCTCAGAAGAAGGTCTGTTCCCTTTAACAGCAAACATGGTGGGTCATTCTTCCTTCTAAATAAGGGTTTAGAAATAACTCTAGCCAGACCTCATCAGCCAATGTAAAGCAAAATCTACAGCTTCAGGGAGAAAAAGGAAAATTAAGTCTTTCCCAACTATTCATTTTCTATGACTATCTCAGCAACAAGCAAAGGACTATACATGGTGTGATAGATTAATTAGCTCCCAGCAGATCTGCAGTTCCCCAGCCATGCAAAGTGCTCTGTTGAAAAGTGCCTAGTCATTCTGCCAGCCCAAGCAAGCAGAAAAGGGAATGACTTAACACCTTCCACATTTTAGACAGAAATAAATAAGGCCAAAGCAAGTGGACTCTTAATAAATGAGGAGGTAATTTAGAAGTAGCAGAGTAGTAGTTGAGAAACAGAAGTATATTTTAAAATATGTGGTCAGTTTTCACCAGATAAGAGAAAATTCCAGAGCAGTGGATGATTTAAGGTTTTATGCAGGAGTAGCTATTGTTATTGCTGCAGAACAGATGAAGAAACTGTCAAAAGCTCTGTGCAGTTGCTAATTGGCTGGTCTGATGAGACAGGCCACAGGTCAATGAGGTCTCTGTGTCACCGAAAATCCAGCAAAAATAAGGACAGCAGCCTTTTTCTAAAATGAGCTTTCCAGGATTGCAGGCTGCATGGCTTCTTCAGCAAACTGTCCCAGTGAAGCAAAGCAGAGCTTGAGCAGCATAAACCTGACTATAACACAATTAAAAATATGGAATGAATATCAGGATAAAGATACTACTGAAAACCTAGAGGAGTGCAAATTTGCAAGCTGTAGACAAATACTGTGTCATTAACTTTAAAAAATAAGAATAGAATGGTAAAAAAGAGGCCTAATTTTTATTAGCACCTGGATGTTAGGAAAACACTGAGTAAAATGTCTCAAGGAATTCAAACAAAAAAGCAAAGCCCACCATGCAGACAGCTGAGCTGCAAGGAGCAGGGACACACATGCTTCTGCCTGGAGCTAAGTGTAGTTCTGCAAGAGCCAAAGACCTCTGGAGAATGTACTGTCTATGGAAGAAAGGGGAGAATCACTTCTTAGAGATGAGCAGTGATGCTCCAGTCACGAATGCTCACAATGGGCTTAGAGATCATTGGTAAAAGGAGTGATGTGAAATACACGTGAAGTATCATTATTATTTCTGTTACACAGGTTTATTAAATTTAATGAGAACATTGAGAGATTCCATTAATCCTAACAGCAGCATCAGTGTCTCTCAACATTTTCTTGATTAAGCCATTGAAAATATAACAGCTTTGAGTGCCTTGCATTTTTACACTGTGAGATTGTAAAGTGCACTCTACATGTAACTGCATTTACTCGTTACACCTGAATTCTATTCTGGCATGTAATCTATCTGCTCAGCCTCTTTCATAGCAGAAGAATATGATCCTGCGTAAAGTCCATAAATATACTTTTCCTGTAACACTTTGCATAAAGTGAACATTAATTTATGCTAAAGTACAATGGAGCTTCCATAGAATTACATATTACATGTATACTAGTATCCAGGGAGCAGCTTGATTAATATGATTATCACAATGAATAGTTGAGGAATTACTGTAATTTACTTCTAACTATAGCAGAGAAGGGTTTAAATTATACTTTTGTAAGACATCTTCCTTATTTTCCTATAAAAAGTCTTGAAAGTTGAAAGAGTGAATGTGATAGTCAGCTGAGTAAGGCATTTCAGAAGGCAAGTTATTGGATTTTTATTTGTTGTTAGGCCTTCCTCTTTTTTTAAGCCTTTCTGTGAATACGTGCATGTCTTGCATGTATATTTTTTTTCTGTAATATGAAATAGATTTCACAATAAAGTTTGCATTTGATTATAGTGAATTTTAAAAAGCTTCTCCAATACATTTGCAAGTTGTCATGACTTCCTTCCCTGTTATTAAAAAGTTATAAAAACTAAAAAATATATAAAATGTGATGCATAACAAAAAAAATTTGTCATAAGTAACAACTAGAAAAGAATTCTTAGTAACTAATCAGGAGCAGTGCACCCAGTAAAATACACAATTACTTGTATTATTTATTTTTCAATCCTTCTGTTTCAGTGGGATCTACGAAGCTTAGTTTGATCAGGTAGAATATACTTATATTTTCAAACTAAGTAGACGAGCGCCATAAAAATGTAGGAGAATGGAATACAAATGGAATTCATTGCTTAATGTGAATAATTCATTGCTTAGTGGACAAATAGCTTCTCTTAATATGTTACCAAACTAGCAAAATTTTAAGAATTTAGAGAAAACAAGGATACACAACTTCAGTGTACAAAAATATTGGCTCTGAGATGTTTCATATACACATAATGAATAATAAAAGAGTAAGGGATAGAGTGAAGATTCTAGGTGTTACAAGTTCTTGATTTCTCTTTTTTTTTTTTTATAAAGTTGAAAATTTGCAGAATACTACTAGCTCATTTCATTTTCGTTGCTTTTGATGGATAGCTTTTGAGCCATCTGGAGCTTTGGTAACACCTATGACAACCACAATAGAGAGAGTAACTCCTCTCATCTCTGATAAATGACATAAATACAGACTTAAATCATTTTAAAGTGGTGACTTTGGGGACATTATTGATCCTATTTGATCTCATTAACCCCCACCTACTTAAAATTAATGGCTGACAATTTTCTCAGGCATAACTGGCATTTGTTGGTGAATTTAATAGAAATAACACTTATAAACACAGGGTTTATAAGTTTAACTTTCTCACTACAAACATATTCACTGCTGACGCAGACCACATTGACTGCTTGGGCATATGTCAGTCATGTACACTTATACTTTCAAAACAGCATCCAAAAAGGAGCCCTCACAACTTCTTGCTGTAACACAGACTCATAAATTAAGCCATAAAAATAAGTTGGAAATTTTACAGGTCTTAGAAGTGTAACGTGATGGCAATGAGCCTTCTACTTACCACTTCAGGGCTGGCTTAGTTCACCTTTAACCTAGTTTTGTATATAACTAAAAGGTCTTTGTACAGATCTTACTGCATGTAGAAGAAAGGATAGACATGTAAGATTCCTGCAAAAATGGCCAGTTGGCCTGGTTCCCTTTCTGTTTGCAAACCACATACTTGAAATGAAACTTTACTGTCCTGAACTGCAGTATTTCAGTTACCAGTCTGCCTTCCCAACTCTGGGGATCTGTGGAGTGAAATGCAATAAAGGTGAGTAAGGCACTGCAGCGTCTCTCCTACAAGGAAAGACTGAGAAAGCTGGGACTGTCTAGCAAATCACACATCAAAACACAGGAGGTGCTGTCTGAGCATCAGGGAACTTTTTTTTTTTTTTTACTGTGAAGGTGACTGAGCACTGGCACACATTGCCCAGAGAGGTTGTAAAGTCTCCATCCTTGGAGATATTTAAAAGACACCTGAACGTGGTTCTGGGCTACCACCTGTAGGTAGCTCTGCTACTCTGTCTTCCTATTGCAATGACTACCAAATAAAGTAAGTTTCTATACCTATTGCCACAAGTAGTGATATGTTCCTTTATCACTATATGCTTTAAAAATCTTGCCAAAATTAACAACAGATTTTTAAAACAATTCTGTGTCTTAAGAACCAAAATAATAAAAAATCTTAACAGTGTCTTCTTCCTAAAGGAGTCCTATTCTTTCACTATGTCCATTGTAAATTGAGTAAGCAAAGACTAAATTATCTCATAAGTGCACTAGATATAATTTTATGTGGTAATAAGCTGTAAAACTGAAAACAGAATAAATTAAAATTAAACTTCAGGAGACATATCATGACTACCAGGTTTATTCAACGTATTTTCCAAAGCAGAAGTATTTCAAAATTTTAGGCTACTCTTGGAAAAAGTACTAGAAAATATGATGTAATAAACAACTTTGTCTTCACAGTGAAAATAGGAGAAAAGTTTAATGTGTTTTATTGATCTCAAGTTTCTCCAATATCATGTTTACTTGCATTAAGTTTTTTGTGGGGGGTAGACAAGGACATTTACTTAGTTCGTGGAATGCCTTCAACTCAGCAAGCTGTAGATAAAGCTTCTGAACATTGGAGATGTGAGTGGGAAGTTAGTTCACAGTGTTAGGGCACTTACATTATCCACCACAGAAAAAAAAAAAAAGGAATCTTTCCTGTCCATCAGAGCAATACAGACCCGTGCTTCATGAGGGCAGTGAAGTTAGCTGGCCATCACCTTTTCTACCAAATATGAATATTCAGTCTTAACATACAGGTTACAAAACCTCAACAGAGAGGCCATGGGTGCTCTCATCAGTTAGTTGGCTGTCTGCAGCAGATTCTGGTAGCCCCAGGACCACTCTGCTCCATGCTCAGATTTGTTGAGGCTCTGGGTGTGGCAACTCCACTGGCCCCGCCAGGGAGAAGCAGAATTCCCATTTACTGCACCAAGGCTTGAACAGTCTGTGTGTGTCAGGATTTTATGAATAATTTTATTAAGACTGTTAAAAAAACCTTGAAATTAGATAGCTCAGTGATATGAAATGTTCTGTGCAGAACAACAAACTGTGCAACATTTGAGGGTTTTTTTCAGCTTTTACTTCTGTAAAAATGGATTCTGGGAATAGAATAGGGTTTTTTTAAGAAGGAAAAAAAATTCTTAATGTTTTTAGAAAAGGTTTGTCCTTTGGTAAAGCCATTGTGCTGTATTTATGCAGCAAACGATGTATTAATGGGTTTTCATGTACCTTTCCCTGATAGATGGGCAATCTTTTTCATAAGAGTGAATGACTAGAAACATACTAAAGAGGTACCTAGAAACAAAAGCCTGAAGCTGAGAATACAGGTTATCTTCCCAAAGCAGGATTGTTAGCTAGGGAATGATTGTACAGTTCCAAATGTAAAAAATATGATCTACTGCCACTTCTCTCTTGTTGACTGCTATTTATAGCGACAGTTGAATGGTAGATCGCTGTTTAGCAGTTTGATGTCATAATTTGTATTCTAAGTGAGATAGATAGCTTTTTGAACGTGAGTAAATATAAATACTGATTCCCGTTTATCAACATGTATACATTCATTATCTCCTACATTTACCAGAAAGCATGCATGCTAGGATCACTGCCACAGTAGTAATTACCAATATACAGCAGGCTCTGAAAGAGCTAAAAAGTTTGCTAGTTACCATGAGAAATATTGCCCACAGGAAATGTATGATTCAAAATCAGTTTGTACATGGTGAATGCCTACCCATAACCATGCATAATTCAAGTAATTCATGAACCATAACAGCCTCACTTGTTACTCCTGAGACAACCAACAAATGTCATAGTATGAATAATAGAAGAACACATATTTGTATAGCATGTTGAATTATCTACTGTAACTCCTCAACTCATTGCAGATACTGGAAATTATCTCTGTGTTAGCAGACACTGAATAAGCAAAATATTTACCCGAGAGGCTTTAAAATTCTGAAATCCCTAATCCTGAGTGGTCTCTGTTGTTTTGCCTTGCATATGGAGCTCATCAAGTGCTATCTAATGACAAATGTTCATTTTGCAGCTTTCAGCACAGAGTCCAGTGCTCCGTTTCTTTTTCAGTGGGCTATTTTAACTTTGGAACTCTGTGTGTAAGTGAAATTCAGTTGACATCATTCAGATGCGGTCATCATAGTTTAATTGCCTAACTAACTAAGCTGGTGGAAAGGAATGTGTAATTTGTCAGGGCATCTATCTAGACTGTAACAAGGTTCTGTTCAAGTGCCCATCAGTACTCTATGCTTTTGATCACCTGTGTTGTCTTGACTAGGTTTCATCTGTAACAGATTTCTCAATATAGACACCACTATCCACATAGTTGTCTAGACTATTTTTGTAGTCAATAGAAGAAACAGGCACTTCACAGCTAGCAAACATAATGAAAAAGCCTTGAAGTATTCACTTTGAAGGTAGGTGACTAACATAGGACAGATTAATTTCTCTCCAGATATGTCTGTTCCTTTCACTTATTAGAAAGAGTCTAGAGATAGGTCACCTTATATGCGGACATCAAATTTCAAATGTACAAATTCAAGGGAGCTGAATCATACCTTTATTGTACACAGAACAACTATTCCAAGTATATTTTCCTGAATTTGGACTTACATGAACTTAAGATCAGAACTTCACTTTCTTTTATTTGGACTGTTGTCATGGGTTTATGTGGCACTGTTTCTAGTAATGGGGAAGGGGCTGTAAAGATTGCTCCTGTAAGAAGTTGCTCAAAACTTTCTCCTGTGCTAAATTAAATCCACCTCTGGGGCTGAGCCAATTGAGTGCCTCCACAGTCAATTTTTAAGAAGAAGATGGAAGGAGAGGGCTACTTGTTCTGGGAAGTGGTGAAAAGAGTTGGATGAGAGAGAAGTGACCATGTGAATGCCAAGATCTGTGAGGGAAGAGAGGAAGAGGTGTGCTGGAGTTCACCCCCCTTGCATCCCATGATGACAGCTGTCCCCCTGAC
Organism: Colius striatus; assembly: GCF_028858725.1. NCBI lineage: Eukaryota > Metazoa > Chordata > Aves > Coliiformes > Coliidae > Colius > Colius striatus. The sequence goes on from NC_084761.1 coordinate 35,902,157, forward strand.
ATCCATGGGAGGTAATGGTGGAGCTGAGATCTGCTGGCAGCTCATGGAGTAGCCCATGGCAAGGGTGATGAGTGTGTCCAGAGGAGTCAAAGCTCTGTGGGACAGCAGCATTGCAACAGAATGTACCTGGAGCTGTGTATCTATGGAGGGGTTCCATGTTGGAGGAGTTTTCCAGATGTTGCAGCACACAGGAAGGACTCAGCGCTGGAGAGGTGTGGTGAGGACTATATCCCATTGGAGCGACCCTGCATAGGAGTAGAAGAACATGGGGAGTCCTCCTCTGAGAATGAAGCAGCAGAGACTGTGACGGACTGACTACAACCCCCATTACCTTCCCCCTTCACCACTGAGATATTGGAAGCAGGGAGCTTCCCGGGAAGAAGGAGATCTTAAATTGTTGGTTGCATTTTTATTATCATCCTGCTTTCTATCTGTTCTAGTTGCAGTAGATTAAACTGTTCTTATTTTCTTCCCTAAGCTGAATTGTTGAGTCTGTTTTGCCTGCAACCCAAGCTGTCGAGCAAGCCTTCCGTGCTCTTGTCTCAATCCACAGGGCCCTTTAGTGTCTTTTCTCCTACCATCTCACTGGGGACTACCATCCTAGACAACATGGGAGTGTGTGAGGACTGAGTGATTAGCTGTGTGGTGTTTCTTTTTTTCCAAACACGGGTCAGATGGTAATTACTCTTCTAAATTAGATGAATATGAAAAAATATACAAAGAAATCTTTTCAGAATTCAGGTCCACAGTGGCCCAAACTCATTTCTGGATTGTGAAAATGTTAATTTTCTGCTTAAAAAAAAAAAAAAATTCAAGCCAGAACTCTAAATTATTTTTCTTGTTTCAGATTTATGGAAAACACAAAAAGAGGTTTTCACTTCAATTATTGTGTCTTTTCTAATAAAACTATTGTTCTAAAAGGACATATTTTCCAAAAATGTAGCTAATCCATTCTTTTCCTTGTGTGAGCCATTGGGTGTTTTGAGTTGATAATAGTATAGATATTTGTCTGAAAATCAATGGATAATCTTCAGTGTTTGAAGAAACTTGTATATTTTCTGCTTATTAAGACACACAAGCTTGCCACTTGGCCAGATATTTCCGAGCACATCTGAGCTTTTCTCAGTAAATGCCAGGTAAAGTTGATACCATACAGAAGTGTGTTATTGTTGTTGAATTTGTGTTTTATAAACAGATAAATAAACATATACTAACAGCCTGCCTGTAAATGCAAGTGAACCATATTTCCTGGACATTTTTCAGCTTTCCAAAAATAGTCTCAAGTTAAAAAAAAAAAAAATGATGTGAAGTAGCCCAGCAGTACCCAGTGTGTTCAAATGTGCAGAAAAATTACAGTATGGCAAGTCTCAGGCACAGAAGTTGTACAGTGTAGAGTGATACATCTGATAGAGATTTTGCCTAGTTGGACTTGAGAAGGTCACTACAAAGCTTGTTCAGTGACATGAAAGAGAAAACCACTACACATTAAGGAGTGAAGAGCAACATTATCTACAGTTATCAAGGTCATAGATGAAATGGAGGAAAATTTTACCTAACCCTGCAGGAGATGAAAGCTTTTAAGGCACTTTGATGCCTATGTGCAGAGTCATGTTTTTGCTTTGCCTCTTTCCAGACTGGATGCATAGGAGCTGGGTTTGCTGGCAGATGGGCAGTGGGTGCAAGGCCAGTGCCAGAGAAACATTCCTTGTCAGTAGAAGCAAGCTGTACTGCAAGGTATCAGCATTTTCCCTGTGCCCAGACAGCCTAGGGTGAGCCCTAGAATCAGACCTGTAACATCTACTTGATTGTAAAAGAAATGTTCCAGTCTCTAGACTAAGAACATTGCTCCTGGTGTCTAACTACATGTTTTATTTTTCATTTTAAGCTTGCTATTTTTTATTCTGCTGACCAAGGGTGTGAAGACCAAATTATTTTCCACATGCCTTATATATACGTGAACACAACCGTCTTGTGTCTCTCAGTCCTCTCTAAGAAAAGCCAAGGCCGTATTTTCATATGGATTGTGTTTCTGGATCCTTCATGATTTCTTCTTTGCTCTCTGTCTTGGTTTCCCACTTTTCCTAGGAAGCAATATCACAAACTGGGCATGGATTTCATCTGTGACAAGTCAAAGGATTGCTCTGTATTTTGTATATATAGCACTCCTACTTGTTGGCTTCAGTGTGAAACGTCTATTATTCCAACTGTAGCTATTGGTTATTTTACTCATGTTGAGTTTGTATTCCATCAGATTTTTTTTTTGCCAAGTTACTTGCCTATCAAATCAGTACTCTTGTAATTGTGTGCTGTTAATTATGCCTACTTAAATGGAATATTTCTCACTCACCTCTACTGAAATGTTTCTTATTATATTTCAAACTATTTCTATGATTTGAAAAGATTTCTTTGATTCCCAATTCCATACACTGAGATTTGTACTACCTTTTGTGTTGTCTGAAAATTTACTAATGTGCTTTGTTATACAAACAGTAAATGAAAACATTCTTCAGTATCAGAGGTGGGACAGGTTTACATAGAACCTTAATACACATTTCATGACAAAGCATGGACAACGTTTTGCATTAAAGCTTTCAAATTATTGCTCTTATGTCACAGCACTTTCAACTAGATCTTTCATTTCCAGATTTCTGGAAATGTCTGGAAATTTTTCCCTTGTTCACAGGTTACATTGGCTACAGGAGGCAACCTGATGAAACAGAGATTCTGAAACTGAAATGTTTATTAGAGTATTTTCTGTGTGATTTCTCTTGACCTTGCAGATTCTTTTAGTAAGTTTCTCTTCTTCTTAAATACAGGATGCTTGAACTCTACTGCTTTCATGTTTGCCAAGTAAATTACAGGAAATTTGCATTTTGGCAAGGATTTGTTTGCATTATACCCATAATGAACAGTGGATACATAAAAGTAGAATTCCAGAGAGGGCATAACCAAGAAATCATCCCTCTGCTGAAGTTTGAGATGTGTTGCTTTCCTTTTGAGCTGCAGTTAGTTAGGTCTTCATTCTGTTGTTTTCTCCTGGTGAAATTCTATACTGTTACTTGAGCAACAAGTAAATCTGTGGGGACAAGAACCAGCTTGGTTTCAGAGTGGTTGTGCAGTGCTTAGCAGAGAGGTCACCAGCACTGGCTAAGGTGTGTAAGTACTGTTTGAATGATGAATTGATAATAATCAGCCATACTGTATAATTTCTAATGTTTTTCCAGATTTTATTAAGTGGATGATGTATCATGACATCCATAGTTTTTTCTTTAGATATTTATTAAGTAAACCGATCTTATCTGAAAGATTTCCTTTATATTTAATGTGCACAAAGGTTGCTCCTGTGGAGCATGTAGCTTATAGGACTGGGACCAAGCAGATATTTGTTTGTTGGTCAATATTTGGTCTTTGTAAAATCATTCTACTTGGAACTCATATTTCTTATACCCTTTACTTGTCTACTTTCTTGTTATCTAACATTTCATTTCCATATTTACTACCTCATTTTAAGAGGGAAAAAAATAATTTTGATGGAATTACATAAATAAAGATTTCAAAATATTTTTTCTGGCAAATAGTTTTCATTTTCTTAGAAAAGCAGTAACTATAGAAGAAAATTAACAGCAATCACTGCTTAGTTTATTTCATGAGACAGTGCTTTTAAATGTTAGTTTAGAAATTGCATATCTATTTCAGATAAGCTACTTAACTGTAAAAATAGTCTCTGTAAGATGCAAAACATGGGAGAAAAGATGGTAGAAGCCAAAAGGTTGACTTCAACAAGAGTTTTGTTGAATTAAATTAAACTCTAGCACAGAAGAAACTCTATGGAATGCAGGAGGACAGTCTAATTTAAAAGGGTGTGTCTTGCCATGTAGTCTCTTTAACTGTGATCTGCTTTTGGCCTAATTTTCTGTGACAATGTATTTAATAACAGTGATCCCTTACTGAGAATACCTTCTGCCTGGTCTGTCACTGTAGAAATTTCAGCTCTGTAATCAGCATATCTTTGTCAGTCCAACACTTAAATTTCCTTCAGGGAATTAAGAACTCTTAAATGTTGATCATACATCTTCAGATGAAGAAATTTTATGCTGTTATTAAAGCATCTCAAAACCAAGCCATTCTCAATTTGTTTCTCTTCTACTTTTTAGCTACCTATTAAAAAATCAGGAATTTTTAAAATAAGAAGACTGCCTTGTAAGACTGATTATTTAAAATCCTATAAAAGGCTCTCAAGGGCAGATCAAGAGTTTCACAACAATGTGGATTAATATGATCTTTTTTTGTGTGTGCTAAAAATAGGTAGGCACTGCTGTTTGACAAGTGTTTTATGGGGAATGTACATTTTTCATTTATGAACATTTATCATTAAGTAACTTTATATTTAAAACATTACCTAATGGAGCTGCATGGAGTTAAGAGCCAACATGCAGATGTACTTCAGTGGTACTTAGTTTCCAAAGCAGCAGTTCTATTTAAATGTGTACATGCCTTCTTTGACCTGACATTAGAGGTTCTGAATTTAATTTAGTTTAAATGTGCAATTTTCTCTTTTTTTCTTCCACTGCAATTATGCAGCATATGAAGTATATAGAGTAAGTCCATGAACATGCTGTGTCTGAGGAGTCCAGCAGACATGCTGAAGGATTATTTTTCTCTCTCCTCACCATTATGCGAATAATTGTAGGATTAAAAATCAAAAGAATCTGTAATAACATCTGAAGGGCTTGAGTCTTGGTCTTTTAGGTTTCCTATAGACACAGCAGGATAAAAGCAGTGCTTGAATTAAGTCAGATTCCTTAAGGAGTTCTGTATGCTGTATCCCATACAGCACTTAATGTGTCAACAATGTATAACCATTTTTGCCACTAGAGCCATAACATGAACAACTCCCAGCTTGCAGCAGAAGTGCAAGGTATCCTGTCTCTTGCTGTATGAGCATCCTTATTAAAAGCAGTAGTGAGATAGGAGTCTCAATGGGAGAATCTCCCTTTCTCTGAGGGTGTCTGACCTGTTCCAGCCCTTCACACTCTCCAGTCTGGTGTTTTAATCCCCCAGCAGATTGTGGTTTCTCTCCTCAAAGAGGTGTAAGAAGCTGAAGAAGGTGGCCTTGGGCATATATCCCAGCAGCAGATGTTTATCTCCTGTTCCTGGAGAAGGAAAAGGTCCATATTTGCAATCAAGGGTGAAGAGCAATCTCTATCTGCAACAGCAAGTACTCCAGTTTAACAAGTAATGGGAGCAGGTGCACTGGTGAAGGACAATTTAGCAGATTTCCCCTTAAATGCTGTCCTGTGCAGGCACCTAACTTGACAGCACTGCTGAAGCTAACCTGTTGTCCATATCTTTATGGCTAAAAGCTGTTGTCACAGTCTTAGCTGAGGATCAGAGTGGATTCTAATCAACCAAAATCGAGAAACACAGATTGCTCAACTTCTGTATTTTCATTTTTCATCTCCTGTGGCACAGGAAAGGTCATAACAAATCATGTCTTGGCCTAGACTGGAGAAAACGGATTTCCTCACAACCCTATTTTATCAATGAGGATTTCAGTTCTCACACTCTGAAGGCTTGTGTTTTTGTTGTTGTCTAGAGCAAAACTGTACAATGGCATTATCCATCCTCATGTTAGTTCTACCTGCCACCTATCACAGTTCATTGTTACAGAAGACTATGCAGAGGTAGAAAACCAAAGTGGTAGTAACCCTTCAAATGAAGGTGGCAGGCAGAAAACATAGGCTTAGAGGATCCCAAAGAGGGGTTCTAATTTTAACAGTGTTCATTATGCTGGTACATTTCAAATAACAGTATTTGGGAGAGGTTGAAGTTATACACAATTAATTATTTCACATTCTTAAACCACTCACTAATTTAAGCCAGACACATGAATACTATATGCATCTTCTTATGAAACATGAATCTTGTTGAAATAATCTCTTTATTACTCTCACTAAGAAGTATATACATGTAGTTCAGAAAAGAGAACACATGTAGCCAACAAGAAAGGAGAAAAGAGGGATACTTTGTCATTTGCTTTGTTCTTGATGTAAATGTCTCAAGCCAAGACATGGGATATATTTGACAATCCCTGCAGCACATCTATCCCAGTGTAAAATAATCAAGGTGAGTTATAAGGTGCATGCATTTACCTTTAGCATCCTTATTTACTAACAAGTTTCACTCTATCTCAGTCTTTTAAATATCTTGTAAAACATGTAGTACAATGGCTTCTGTCTGGATAAAAAGAACCTGATCAGTCTGAGCTGTCACCAATCATATCTCAACTGAGAATTTGTTATCTTTTCCACACTTAATGCTGGCTTTGCTACAACAATCATAGCATGCATTAAATTAACTTAGTGATACATTTATACAACTGGAATAATAGCAATTGTCTCCCTTGTCCACATTGCCTCTATACCCTAACATTAACTGTCATATCTTTATTCACTCTTTTCTCAAGTGCTGATTGTCTGCCATAGGCAGCTGAACCCTATGCCATGTTCAAATGTGAAACAATAAAATACACAGTAGATTGATATGAAAAGGCACAAAAGTCAAATGGAGCCATTTCTAAATTTATCTTCTTGTCATCCCATGGTGCGTTTCCAGTCATGTAATAATAAAAGAAACAGAAGGAGGGCTGAAATTAGATAAGAATATCAAATTGGTTTTTGACAACTGGCTTCTAGCTTTAGGTTCCACACAGATCCTTTCCTTAGTCCTACAAAAGTGTACTTACTGAATTCAGTACATGAAAATATAAGAAGCTAAGGTGAGGTTTTCCTGAAGCAAAATGGGGAATAAAGAAGGCGTATACACAGATATAGCTAAATATTTTCAATTCCCACATATTTTTTAATGTACTCTCTTTGTTTAGGGGTGCTTTATTACAGTCAATTACTTGTTCTCATTAACTTACAATTTGACGCTGATAGCTCCATAAACTGCCCTAACAGCCTCCATGAGTACTACTGTAGTGAAGGATCTGATTGTGTTACCATTATAAACCCAGAGATATTTATAACTCAGCCATTTTAATTTGCATCAGGCTTTGAGAAACTTGGCTTATAGGTCAAAGAGTGAAACAATTTTCATCTTATGTATTTGAAAAGAAAATATTTTAGCCAAGAGCAGTTTGCAGTACAGAAAATTTCATCATGATTTAGAAGGTTTCACATTAAGAAAATTTTTATTATCTTATGCAGTAATTATATAATGTGAATTACATTTATGTGTATACATTCAGATTAATGATATATATTAAATATTTACAATGTTTTATTATCAAAATATGTTATTTTTGCAAATTATGTGAAAGATTAAAATATGGATACTATCGTTTCACCTTCAATTTTTGAAAATTTATTAAAACTTTGCATTTAGAACTGTTTCACAAAATGAAAAACAAGAAAATGTTGATGAGAAATACCCCAAATGTGTAATCATTTAGTTGCTTACTTCATATATTATAGTGATAACTCACTGCATTTGCAGAAGAAAAAAATCTGACATTTCCTTTTTTGGGGTCCTTACATCTGCCTGGAATGTATACAATATTGCATGCATTTTCTCTCCTGTTAACAAGGAAATGAAAGCTGCTTAACTCTACTAAAAGCTTTGGGCTGGCTCATACTTACCTTTACAGTGGGAGTGCTTTCTTACTGTGGATATATTTACATAAATATATTTTTAACATGCATTCAAAGATTTTTTTGAATAATCTAGAATATTTGTCTACTGGAAAATATGATACTAACTTATGTTAATTTTCTCAGTTATTTAACTTTAGAATCTAATCAACACAATTTCTATCACTAATACTCTCAGGTCTAAACCATATAGCTTCTAGTCTAAGTTAATAACTGATTTTCACTCTAGCTCCTACTCTGTCAGAGAATTGCATTACCTCTTCTGGGTCACTGATATGAAAACTGAAGAGACTCATCCTTAATGTTTACCCCTTTACAGGTCCATTAGTTGCATTCCTCTTTCTGAAGTTCAAAATTACCCTCTTTGATGTTTAAGCCTATTTTGTATCTGTGCAAATACCTTATACTTTTCACTGTTCTTTCTAACCTTGTAGATTAACATTTTTTCCACTTTTGTCTATCAAGCTGCCTTGAAGTCCATGTAAATTGTGATGATGACTTCCTCTCTCTTTTTGACTTTACCTATCTTTTCTTCCTCCTTTATCCTTACCTGCTCCTAACCTCACTTGTTCCTTTTTTTTTTTTTATTTCAGGTGGACAGGTTTTTAAAATTTCTGTAAAAACCCAGTTCTGCAAACAAATATTAATTAAAATAATGTTTGTCCATTGCATATTGTGTACTTAGGTATTTAAAATATACAATACCATTTACAGAAACAGGGTCAAAATTCAGAGAATCTGATTTCATAATTACTTTTGCCTAGTTCTCAAATCTTTCAATACCCAAAAGATTAAAAAAATTGTAATTCCTTTTCATCTGAAAATGGTGCAAAATGTTGATAGCTCTAAGTTCCTGCAAAACTAATTTTCTGAGGATTTTAATTATCAAAACCTCAACATAAATTTATGAAGGAAGAAGTATCTGCTTTCATTAGGATAAAAACAATTGTGTGACCCTCAGTTGGAATTCTATGATTCCTATATAGGTATATAATATGATGTGACAGCTGTAAAAGTCATAACATGCATTTCATCCTTACCAACCCAGCACACTCAACCTTATCAAGACAAATTTTTACAAAGCCCATTTGACAAATCAGCATTTGTGGCTGTAAATCATTCTGATTGTTCTGGAAATAATCTAAAATATTTTGCATAGTCATTGTGAAGTTTGATTCATGGCTACAGTGCTCTCGGATCCTCAAAGGAAAGTCTCTTTATAAGTGGAAGAACCTAAGTACCACTGCAAAGCGGGATACACTTTCTTAGGTTCTTGTAGTTTGATTTTACACAACTGGGGTTCTTTCCCTCATGAAAATCCAGACTGAATGTGACCTACTCTAGGTGGTCCTGCTCTGACAGATGGGTTGGACTAGATGATCTTTCAAGGTCTCTTCCAACCTTTAAGATTCTGTGATTCTGTGAACTTGAGGAGGGTTTTATCTAAAATATGGTTAAATTAAGTAGTTATTTAAGATTTGTAGTCAACATCTTCCCTGGCTAGATCAGCAACAAAAAGGTCTCATTATCTTTCCCCTACATCCAGTCCCTCTGTAACTTCAATTTGACAATGAGAATTGCCTCTTCTTGCTGAATTATAATTAGGATTCAAAAGGGCTGCAGAACTTGCCTGCTCAGAAAGTCTTAAAATAATAACACTGAATTTTGCAGGACTTCTCAGATTTTCTCTTTTACAATATCATCTTAATAATTTCCCCAGCTGTTCAAAGATGTTGGTGAGATAAAAGAGCCAATGGTTTATTTTTTTAAAGCTTTCTATTCATGCTTTTTTTTCTTTTTCTTCCATGACCATTCTTCAATAATATACTCTCTTTTTCACTACAATAAATAAGGCTTCTGTAAGATCTGTGTCGAATGAACGAGTGGAGTATATTATATTTTGACCCTTTAGTAAAATTTGTCTTCAAGGCAATTAAAAAAGACAAGAGGGGAAAAATGTCTTATGTGTGCATTTGAAGTTGCTGCAAAAAAGGCAATGTAAATAGCTGTGGAAGAATACTATATTGTATCTTCTGTAAATGGCAAGGGGCTTCAAGCTGTAGAAATGATCTGCTAGACCACCCAAGAGTGAGTAACACATAACATGTTCTGTACCATATGCATTCTATCAAGTCCTTAACATGAGGATATATTTACTACACAAAAATTTAGCCAAAGGAAAGATTGTTCCTATATTCATTTACTCTCTTATGCATGTATGTTAGGATAATTATTCATGTACTAAATATTGTAAACTGGAAAATAAGTGTTCAGCTGCAATTAACTGCAACCTAATAGCTAGTAAAATGAACAACAGCTAGATATCTTGATTAAACTTTTAATTACAGTTAAATATTTAGATCTTTGATGTCAAATTAAGTTCAAACAATGCAAATTCAGATAAGATGGCATTTTAAAAGTTATAGGAACAGGAATTAAAAAAGCAATGGCTTGCTTGAAAGACTTAATCACAAGTTGACAGAGAGCTATGGCTTCACTGATGCTTGTTGTTACATTTACAACAATGCACAACTATTGGAGAGAGAATAAATTTAAAACCTAAGCCATTCAGATGTAAAATGAAGTCACAAAAGTAACTGAGGAAAAAAAATAGAATGTCTTAGATTCTGAGAGTTAACCTTGAAGACTCTTCTTTCACATCATGGGCTACAGAAAGAAGCGTCAAATCTTGGAGAAGGTTGTGCACTAACAAGGTAACATAAATACTACCTTATGAACCAAACTCATCTAGAACTCAGACTTAATAAAAAAGCATATGGTTCACATTATTCCCCAAATTAATTGAAAATAGGGTTTTGAATTTCAAATGAAGTTCTTTTAACTAGTAAGCAGAGAGGAGAACGTGCTGATGCTCATCCATAGGCCCTTTATTTGACTCTGACGTACAGACAAACAGAAAATTGAAGTTACTGCATTTAAATGATGCAACTTCCCAATTTAAAACATCAACTTCTCAGAATCAAGTACCCTTCATCTTGCAGATATGTCACTCAGAAGCTCTCCTTCTGCCTACAGGGTCATGATGTCAAACAGCTGATGCTCTTGGGAAAACTGTTGGCATGAAATTCTGTAGCTGCTTAACTCTCATTGCAGGGTGCCTTTTCTCTGTATTAGATCTATAAAATTGTCTACTGGAGGTCTGTACACATTCAGAAATAATGAGAGCTACAAAGACACATAAACCATTCATATTGTTTGTATTTTTTGTGATATTTACATAACTTGCCAAACCAGCCATGTCCTGTTCCTATTTATTGAATGAATTTCTCCTACTCTGTACTGCATTATGTTTACATGGGATCACTTGCTTGTTTATTCCTTTTTTTTCTTTTCATTCCTGTTATGATTGGTTTCAATTTTTTTCCTATTGTACTCAGAGCCTCAGAGCACCTTGTCCAGATGCTTGTGAGCAGAGTCGCATTGAGAAGACTGAAGGGAGATTTCTCTGATTTTGATGGCACTGTCTACTGAATCTGCTTTAGTCCCCTGAATCTGCCAGGAGTTTTTCCTAGGAATCCAGGGTGTTACACTCCAAAGCATCCAGAGAAAACCTCTATATAAATATGTCCAAGTGCTGTATAGACCTTAAAATTGTCCACATTTCCAGCAAGTCTCCTGGGGAATTTGTGTTTCAGTTCACCAAAGTTGATTTCTAATTGTAGAGATTGCTTCCTTTGGAAACATTGCAGTGAAGATGTTGTACAGATAAGCCTGCCCCACATTTCCTCTGTTAGAAGAGTCTTCTTGGTTTTCTTACATTTTGCTCTGTGCGCAAATACATCTCATTTATATGCTATGCACCACATCCAACTGAAATGTGCATTAGTCTAAGCGAGATAATAAAAACTGAAATCCTTCAGTGTCCTTGCTCTCTTCATTTTTCACTACACTTTCAACAGAATCTCACCTGTCACAGTCTTCAGCATCCAGTTTATACTTTTTTTCTCTTTGCACTTTTTTTCTGTCTCTACAGAAAAGGAGATCATACTAAAGAATACTTAATAAGTGTAAGATATATTCTGTCTCTATGATGAGGGATATTTTCTACTTTCTTCTGGGTATGCATTTAAAGAATAGTACTGCAAAAATTGGGATTGTTTCTATTCCCTTGGGGGCCCTATATGTACTGGCTTGGGCTGGGATAAAGTTACTTTTCTTCATAGCAGTTAGTATGGGGCTATGTTTTGGATTTGTGCTGAAAACAATGTTCATAACACAGGAATTTATTGTTATTGATGAGCAGTGCTTATGCAGCATCAAGGTCTTTTCTGCTTCTCACCCCAGACTGCTAGCAAGTGGAATGGGGGTGCACAGAAGTTGGGAGACGATACAGCTGGGACAGCTGATGTCAAATGACCCAAGGAATATTCCAGACTGTAAGGTCCCATGCTCAGTGTATACAACTGAGACATTCAGACTTACAGTGTTTTTCTTCCCAAGTAACAGTTATGCTTGATAAAGCCCTGCTTTCTTGGAGATGGCTGAACACCTGTCTGCCCATGGAAGGAGTGAATGCATTCCTTGTTTTGCTTTGCTTGTGCGCGTGGCTTTTGCTTTACTTATTAAACTGTCTTTATCTGAACTAATGAATTTTCTCACTTTTGTTCTTCTGATTCTCTCCCCCATCCCAACATGGAGGGAGTATGTAAGTGGCTGTGTGGTGCTTAGTTGCCAACTGGGGTTAAACCACAAGAATAGGTTGCTTATGTTTTTTCACATCCCTTTTCTTACTTACATTTTCATAGATCACATATATTATCCCCAGGTCTAGGGGATAATCTAGTTTCTGTGTGCACACGTAGAAATTCATGTAGAAATCAATTACAAACAAATGTAACTTTACGTAAGAAATGTGATTTTCACCAATACTAGAGCTTTCACATCCAAAATTTGAGATGAGTAACTCCAACTATTTCTAGTAAATCAGAGAAGTTACTTCAGAAAGATTCATATGTTCATATGTTGAGATGGTTTTAAATTATATCTTTCTTTGGTACTTCCTCTGCCTCAGATTAGCCATGACACCCTAGACTGATATTCATTTTATATTCCAAATGAAATGAGGTCTGTGAAAAGTCTTAATGATCTGAGTTAGGAGGGAAGATTGTATCTAAATCTCAAAGGACATATGGACAAGGACTGCCAAATAAGCTAGCAATGGGAAAGTCCTCAAAAAGAACTTTTCTGCTTTTAACCCTCCAGCTTGGCAGTTTCATTAGACCTGGAAGATGCGTATGCAATATTCCTATAGGGAGGTAGGCATGGAAACCTTACTTCTGTGTACCAAAAAGCTCTATTATCTCCTCATTGATACCATTGGGTTCCATTTTATTCCTTATCTTATATCTTTATGGTCCTCTAAGACTCCATTGTTGTACTCCATCTCTTCAAATGATTTGTCAGAATCTCAGTCATAACTGCACAGTGTGAGGGTCAGATTTGTCCTTTCCTGTCCTGGCTCAGTTATACAGCACCTAATACTGGAGGCTACTGTGTTCCTGATCACAAAAACTCCTATGAACCAAAACAGCAGATGGAAAAAAGGGAGGCAGGAATGGGTCCTTGCCTTCCCCTATCTACTTCAGATACAGACCCTAAATCACTAGTAGACAATACGCTGTAGGAGAGTTTGCACTGGTTCTAATTTTGTACCCTGGTGGTCTTTTTCCATGGTTAGCAAGAAGGCATTTCACCACCATCTGGTTGTACAGAGTCTAAGAAGTTAAGACTCAGACAGATCTTAGAAAACTATCTAGTCTGGTTCTCCCTGTTCCCTACTGACTGCCACCTTCTAAAGCCCTTACTTAGAAGACTCCTGGGAGGGCAAGAGTCTTCCAGGGTAGTCAGCTTGTTCAAATATTTTACTGCATTGTAAGGGAAAAGGTTTTCCTGATATCCTCTACCCTATTATACTTATTTTTCTTTAGTGTGAAGTTAACCTGATTTCTTCTTGCCTGTCCTTTAATCTCTGTTTCCAATGTGATCTCAATTTTGTAGACATTCCAGGTCATTTTTATTCTCCATACTACTTTTTGTTTGAATCCACATTTAAAATAAAATAGAATTAAAAATCATTAAGTATAACTAATGAAATGTGGTCCCTAAATTTTCCCAATTTGCGGCTGCACAGCTCTGGCTTTTGGCAAGTGTCAGTATCTAAGAATAACAATGCTCAATGACACAATGACTTTTTAAAATGAGGTTTAAAAAAATCTGTTTAAGCCAGTAGCCCCATTTGTCACCAAAATTCCCAGTATTACAGAGAAGATGGATTATCATGAGAAGAAGTAATCCCATCAAACTGCCTGCTAATTCTATTAAAATTATGCAAGTGACAAGTACTCTCTTAAGCACTGAATAACCCTTGCAGAAGTATCCCTATCAGTGAGAGAATGTTGATTTTTATACTGTCAGCAGCAAGAGAATACCTTACTCTCTCTGCAGATATATGCAATGCTTATTTCTAGAAGGACACAGAAATTTTTCCCTTTACTGCTAGGATGTAATTTTCTATTGAATTGTTTAAACAAAGTGACTAATTTTTCTTCTTTTTTTTTTCCTCCGATGGCCAATACATATGTATCCTATAGTTGCAAAGAGCATAACACTGCTTATAGTGTTGGTAGGAGAAATTGAAGAATATTCTGCAATTGATATTCATCACATGAAAATTATGTGTTTTTTTTAACTTCTGCATTCCATTTCATAGCTAGTGCTTTAGTTAACTTGATGACACTTTATGACGATCCTATGGTCACAAGGAATAGAGAAATAGGCATACTCAAATTCAAAACCCTTCAAACACTGATCCTGTTTCTTTTGTCATTGCATTGTCATTTCACTGATGCAAAGTTATTTAAAATGGGTGAAAAGTCTTTCTAACACCAAGGCAATTAGAATTTCCTATCTGGTTGTACTTATCTAATTTCCACTGCTGCCAGTGGAAGTGCAGAGAGCCCTCAGACCATCAGTGGCTTGAAGGCCATTATGGTCTCTCAGAGTGACCTTGAAATGGGATATTTGGAGTTCAGTAAATACTTATGATAATAAGTTGTAGTATGCCTAGCTTGTATAATTTCAAAATAATTGGAAAAGGTGATTTATTTCCTGCCAACTTTTAAAGGATCTTTCTAAAAGTACGCAATATGTCTCAGAGTGTTAAACTGTGTCCTAAGGCTGTTAGATTTTACACATTTGCATGACTTTTTAAATCAGTCCTAAAGCTGTTGCTTTTGGTTATTTTTAATGTAGTCCACAGAACAGATACTGTTCCACTTTTACCATTCTCTTTGATATCTACACAATGACAAGAATAGTATTTATGACCTTTAATCTAAAGAGCACACAGACGAGACTGAGAAAGTGCACATTTGAAAATATTTCCTTCAGAAATAGGGGGTAGAGGAAAAAGAAAAAAAAATGTGTGAGAAAGAAAGAAAGAGAGACTGAGAAAGAGTAAACAGTAAAACACCTCTTTCAGTCTCAGTCTCAATCTCTGGAGTCTTTGGCATTCAGGGAATACAAACGTGCAAGTGATGTCAAGCAAACATGAAACACAGAAAACTTCTTGCAAAGAAATCCATGAAGAATTGGAAAATGCTGCTACATGCCAGTGCTAGGAAGTGGAAACGCAAAATTTGTAATCTAAACACTCAATTCAGAACAGCTAATATGGGATTTTTTTGAAAGTTGAAGGTGTTGAGTTACTTTTTACCACTACAATCCTTCCCATTCTCATGTCCCCATTCTCTGTTTCCATGCACTTCAGGCCTCAAGTGGGAATGGAAGCAAAAGTATGGAAAATCTGTTGGAAGAGCTCTGCTCTCATCTTTTCATTGACTTATCTCCAGTTGCACATATCTGTTTTGACAGCTCTTTCTCAGGTGCCTTCATCAATGGAGCTCCCCTGCCTGAAATTTCCTTCCTGACTCAATCCACTATGCCTCCACCCCGTATTCTTTAAAGTCTCTTCTCAAAATACTCATCTCACAAAAACTCTAAGGCCCAGTTCTCCCATTGGATCCATCAAAGAAGCAGACGTAAAAAAACCAAACTAATCCCCTGAGGACTTACTAAGGCATGAAAATGTGCTGAATGCAAGTGCTCAGTCACTTTTTTTTAAAACTGTCTTCCCACACTGTTTGCCTTCTAGTTTTATCTACCTAGATAGATTGTTAATTGTCCTTCTGCAGTTTTATATCTATACTATCAATTTCCCAGAGCAGGATCTTCCTTTTAATAAAAGGAGTCCATAAAAAAAAGTAACGTCCTCTTTGCACAAAGAAAAATTGTATTCAAATATCCTTTTACCAATTACTCAATAACAAAAATTACTGAAAAAGCTATCATCAGAAAATTACCAGTGTAATTTATTTGATTAAGAAATGCAGATAAGCATCTGGGTTTTTGAATGCTTCCTGAGACAAAGGACTATATTCATCAGATCCTTGGAGGTGCAAAGCTACCATAAACTCAACTTTTTCTGGAGAGGGAAACAGTTCTACAGCTGTTTTCTGTTGTCAGAATGACTCAAACTGTATGGGTGAATCTGGTTTCAAATCTTCTGAGATTCACCAATTATTTGCTTTCACCTAGACAGTTGCAGACTTAAAAAGTTGCACTCTGATTCTGGAAAATTTAAGTCTAGAAGTCTCAGTTTGAGTCTTCTCTTCTTTTCTAGCCTCTTTCAGAATAGCATTCCCCTCTGTGTTTAAGTCAGGCATAGGGCTAATTCACAAAGGCTGTCCTGCTTAGGCACCAGAAGGCTTCAGTAAGTCAGATGTAGAAAAGGCATTCTGCTGACCGTTTACAAGGTAGTAAGTTTATTCTTTGTTAGCCCAGGACTTGGTTCTCAATAAACACAGAACAGGCACTGGAGATAGAAGGTTGCTGTGCAGTGATTTTGTTTGAAGATTATTTTTACTTTATGATTTTGAAGAGCTTTATGTCTTCTACACTTGAGGCAGTTGAGTTTCTCTGTACTTACATGTCACAGTTTGAAGGTAATTGTGTCGATTTGTTCAATATTAAGACCATAATGGAGAAGATAATTTTCATGATCCTGGGACTGCTATTAATGAATATTTTGTTATTCTATTTATTAAAGATACAGAATCACTTCTCTAACTTACTTCCAAAAAAGCATGATTTATCTTACAGTAGATTGCGCCATAAACCCCCCAGGCCATTTTGGGGGATAAGAAAGACAAATCTTTGTTCTGTTGGATTTTTGTTTTTGTTTGTTTGTTTTGGACTAGAGCTACAAAATCTACAAGTAAAGCATGTAAGTTGTTATTTGCAAAATGGCATCAGATTTACAGAGGATAAACTAGAAAAATTTATTTAGCTATTTCACTAAGACTTCTTTATTTCCAATGGAATTTGTCTTCCATAGTAATACAATACACAAAATGTTCAGAGAAAAACCATGATTTTTTTAAACTGATGGAGTCTTTGGGCTAAGTGCTAAATTGATTATTGTTCTGAGGAGTCTGTATGCCAGATTGCAAGTATGAAGCAATGAAGAGCACTCAGCAGCATGACTCATGTTTATCACTTTGTAAAAACCTTTACCCTTTGTTAGGGTTCAGATCTTTTTACTTGCAACTTGAAAGACTCGTGAGTCTGCTCGCTCCCTCATGATATGCATGTAACCAGAGTTAATGTTCATCCCACCAGTTGCAGATCTAACGAGGCAGGCGGAGTGTGTTTTTGCAGCCACCTTCTGTCTTTTTTAGCAAGAAAGACTGATATTCACACAAGAAGTCCAATTTAAAACAATCATTTAAGGCTATGGCTACTGGTAACTGATCAGTCCTCTTTTTAAACTATCTCAGACTTCTTCTCAAACATACACTAAAGGTAAAATGTAAAACGATGATAAAATCTAAAACTAATAAAATGTAGCTTTCGACCATATTAGACTACTGCATACTAGAGAAAAACATGGTGAAATCAGATGAAGTGAAACCATCACAAGTTTAGATCTTTGGCCAAACATTTTGCAGGCAAATTTTGACATTGCCCAGAAGGCCAAGTTTTTATATAACAAAGTAATTGACCTGTCCAGCCTGAGAGCTGTCCCTCTGTCACATCTATCTTTAGAAACTGATGAATTTATTTAGTAATTCATGACAAGAATTTTAAAGGGAGGAGGTTTACTACCATGTGCCAACTGCTGCAGATTGTTGACTAGCTAGGCTAAATAGTGTTTCTGGCAAGCCTGCCCAACTTGGTGCTCTGAAAAGCTGGTTTTCAGAGGAATTTATCCAAGCCAAAGGTATGAGCAATGGAAAAATGGGAGCAGTAAATATATTGTGCAACTGACCCGTTGGTCCACATTCCACAAAGTGAAAAAAGAAAACCTCTGTCTTTTTAAAATACCATATGCAAAGACACAAGGTCTGACTGCACAAATCGTCTCTTTTTTAATTACCTTTGTGTTAAGTATTGTGTTGCTCTCTCACATTGGATTCCATTTCTAAATAAAAGTGGCTTCTTTAAAGGCACTGATTAATTTGCTGATTAGGTTAATTTTTTTTCATCAGGCTAATTTAATTTTATTTAGAAATAAAAAATTCCCTCAAGAGAAAATTTTTGTTTTCATTTGGCATTATTGACCACTTTGTGCAGCCAAATGCAATTGCACCTATCTACATGTAAGCACACAAGAGTTTGAGGATTTGGAAAGGTGGTCTGGAATGGTGATGGAACAACTCATCCAGGATGCCATCTCAAAACATATGGAGGAAAATATGGTTATCAGGGCAACGCAACATAGATTCACCAATGGGAAATCCTGCTTGGCCAATCTGATAGTCATCTATGAGAGTATAACTGGCTGGCTAGATGAAGAAAGAGAGTGGATATCATCTACCTTGACTTCAGCAAGGCTTTTGACACTGTCTCCTATTATGTCCTCATACAAAAGCTCAGACAGTGTGGCTTGGATGAGTGGACAGTGAGGTGGATCTAGAACTGGCTGAATGACAGAGCCCAGAGGGTGGTGATCAATGGACTCAAGTCAAGTGGGAGGTCTGTGACCAGTGGGGTTCCACAAGTCAGTTCCAGAGACAGACTAATTTCAATATCGTCGTTATTGACTTGGATGAGGAGACAGAGTGTACCCTAAGCAAGTCAGCTGATGATACCAAACTGGGAGGACTGGCTGATTCACCAGAAGGCTGTGCTGCCATTCAACAAGATCTTGATCTGGGCTCAGAGGAACCTCATGAGGTTCAACAGGGACAAGTACAGAGTCCTACATCTGGGGACGAACAACCCCATGCACCAGTACAGGCTGGGGGTTGACCTGCTGGTGAGCAGCTCTGCAGAGAGAGACCTGGTGTTGTAGGCGTCCGGAAGATCTTGGGTTGTAACATGAGAGGTGGAGGGTACAGAAGAGGTGGGCACGGGGTGGAGTGAAAGGAGGTGCTTGTGTTAGCAGATAAAAGCACATGGTGTAAACAATTAGTTGGAATAAAGCATCTTCCATATTGTATATGTATTGATCTTGTTCCCTCAGCAGGGGTGGGCTGAGTGATCCATGCAGGCAGTCTGGTGATGTTGCCGGTAGCGGCAACAACCTGGGAGTCCTGATTGATAACAAACTAAACATGAGCCAGCAATGTGCCTTCGTGGCCAAAAAGGCGAATGGCATCCTTTGATCAATTTGATCCTTTGATCAAATCCTTTCGTCAAGAAGAGTGTGTCCAGCAGGACATAGTCCCTCCTCCTCTGCTCTGCCCTGGTGAGGTCTCATCTGGAGTCCTGTGTCCAGTTTTGGGCTCCCCAGCTCAAGAGGGACAGGGACCTTTTGGGGAGAGTCCAGTGCAGGGCCACCAAGATGATCGGGGAACTGGAACATCTTCCGTACTAGGAAAGGCTGTGGGAACGGGGGATGTTCAGCATGGAGGAGAATGAGGGGGGTCTCAGTAATACTTACAAGTATTTGAAAAGTGTATGTCAAGGGGATGGGACAACACTTTTTTGTATGGTGTCTAGTGATAGGACAAGGGATAACATTTAAAGTTCCATTTAAACATAAGAAAATCTATTTTACTGTTCAGATGAGAGAGCTGGCTGCCCAGGGACAGTGTGGAGTCTCCTTCCCTGGAAGTTTTCAAAACTCACCTGGACGCATTCCTGAGTGATCTGATCTAGGTGGGACCTGTTTTAGCAGGAGGATTAGACTACATGATCCATAGACGTCCCGTCCAACCCCTAACATCCTATGATTCTGTGATTTATAGTGTCAGTGCACTGTCAGGTATGTTTTTTGTTTGGTGGGGCTTTTTTTTCTTTTCATGGTTTGGGGAGCCTGTTTTCCTTGCACAGGAAGAAGATAGAGAGTCTGGTTATCTAAAACTAAATGGAGAAGAAGCCCTCAACCCAGTGTTACAGCTTTTTAATGTTCAGAAACCCTTCAGCTCCTACTGTTCAGTAGCCATATCCAAATGTCTTGGGCAGTATCACTGTGTTTTGCACCTTCCACATTAAGGTCAACTTTGCTGCTGGCTTCTGCCTGTTTGTGATCCTGAAGTGCAATTGTAGCATGAAAAGATTATTACCTGGCACTGTATAATTTCCTTTCTCTGAGAGCTGTGGATATGAGAGACAGGGAAGTTCCTTTGATTTGTTCCTAAACAACTCTGCAAAGTTTACCCTGGTGTTTTAAGACTGGGTAGGGTAAAAGGAAATTTGAACTCATAAGCGTAACTACAAACCCACTTTGGTTATTTGCCTTAGCTTTCAATTATATTTTTCTACTTTTTTCCATCTTTCTTTCCACTGCCTACTGTCCAGAGGGCAAATATAGAGCTAGTATGTCTTACATCTCTTTGACATGGTAATGACATTTATTTTATATCCTACTTTCTAATTTTTATTATAATAACATCACTGTTGCTGTGAACTTTCCACAAGTTTCACTGATGTGAGAGATTACTACCACAGACATCCATTTTATTTGACCATCTCTTTGCCTAATTAGCCCCAGCTTGCAGCAGAAGGAGAACTGGTGGTAAAGTAGACTTTTTGGTATGTGAAAAACAATCTTTTCCAAATTTTGCTTTAATAAAATTTGAATAAAAACCTAAAAGGTTTCAAAATTTCCTATGAACTAGAAATCTTGAAAACTTTTTTTCCAAATTTAACACATATGATACTTCCCCAGAACCTAAATCAGTTCAATAAAATTACCATTCTCCTAATTTTCCCTGATGCAAGGAAAGTCAGTTCTGTTAAATAGCTGACTGAAACACCAGGGTTTCTGGTCTACTTTATAGCTAAGGCTTCTTGTGCTTTTCTACATCCCTTGCCAAGCAGTAAAGACATAACTAGTGCTGAGCTGATGATCTTGAACTTCTAAGATCCCTATCTTATGAGCAGGCTGCCCCAAAATTCTAAATTCCAAATGAAATTCTGGACTGCATTTGGCAAATATTTTTTACAGAAAACTTTTGGGTTGAACACAACCATATTTTTTGTTAGAAAATGTTATTCATAACACTAACTGAGAACAGCATTGGATTGTCTTACTCCAGAGGAAATTCTGGGAGTTTAGAAGAAATCCCTGTAAGTAGGTTACAGAGAATAGCAAATACTTTCTTCCATATCTGTGCCAGTGAAACTGGCAGGGTCGTGCCCAGGGCACATACTAAAGGAGAGACTGTCTGTGCAATGATAATAAGAGACTATTTTCTGGCGTCTATCATGTGTCATGATCAGGGCTATAAAAATGATGCACAGAATACATAGCAAGTTTCCACAGTTGCTGAGGCCAGTCACTGCTGTTACATATCTTGTATGTTCATTGTCCTTTTCAGGGGTGGTAGGACTCGACCATAGTTGTGGCAGGAGGTTCTGACAAATTTCCATTGGGAAAAGCAGAGTTTTGCACTTTCTCTTTTTGAAATTACTCACACAATAGCCAAGCATGACAGAGTCTCTGCTCTCTAAACATGAAACGATTCTATGATTTTATGATTCTATGAAATGCAAAGATGTTGCCGACGGTACTATTACAAATAAAATTTAGAATTAATTATTCTTTTTCTCTTCTGGCAATGCATAAAAACAAACAACTGTACCTGGTAAAAAAGAGAATGTTTATACAATATTAATATTTTCTTTAGCTAGTTTTATAATTGCCAACACCCAATGGCACCATCAGGGTCATCTTTTATTAGCCAATATTTGTGTATGTACGTATATACCATGATGTCTCTTTCCTGCTCCCTCCATATGTGTGTGTCCATATGTATATTTAGAAAAGCACAAACACTTTAAAAAAGCAATCCTTGCCTCATACACCTTGTGGTCTGTTGGAATATCTATTGGTGAGACAGCATTTGAGTCACTTTGGGACCACGTGCAGCTGTTTTTTGGACATGCACATATGTGTGTTTGTGTGTGAGCCACCAGCTTCCATCTGCAGTTGCATTACTGAGACTGCATGTGTGATGCCATGTGGCACTAATAGTAACAGAGCAGCTTATGCCAGCCTTTGCTTTTTTGTTGGATCTGGGCCTGAAGCTGATGGGGAAGTGGTCATCAACTGAAGTCACCATAGGTAGTAGTGTGACCCTTGGAAAGCATGGAGTCAGATTTTCAAGAGGTAGTTTATTTTGCAAATGCAGTTTGTACTTGTAATTTTAGAGTTGTATTTGAAATGGGAAAAGCAGTCAATTTTCCCCTGTCTCCATCTCAGAAGCTCCAAGCTTAGTAGTTGGTGCTTCGATAGATACACAATTCTTACTATTGAGGATGGGGGTTAAAAAACAAAGGGGATGTGTTTCAGTCTGAAGATACCATATCCTTCTTCCATATTTTATATAAAGCCCATTCCAGAACAGAAACAGTAAACACTAAAAGACCAGGAACCTTGTCCCTTTTAACAGGGAGCTTTATGAGCTGCTGCAATATACTTTGAAGCCATTGCAAATCCCATTAGTAGTCTCAAAATCCAGCTAGTACACCTTACAGCATAGCAAAAAATTGTAAGTAGCCAAGGCAGTAACCACACTGAACTTCACTTTTCACTTCAGGAAGATGCCTAGATTTCAAAAGAGTTATTTTCTTAATAGTAATTGGTATTAAATGATATTTCTTGTAATTTAAATATGCTCAGTACTACTATTCTGCTTTATTCTGTTCTATTTTATCTTATTCTGCATGTGAGATTTCTAGAGTAAGAGATCAAGAGTGAGCACGAATCTGTGTCACCATAATCTAGGCCCTCCTACCCTGGTTCCAGTGATAAAAGCGTGTCTCGTGCTGTCAACCAAGCCCTGGATACAAAACTCTTATTCTTCGTAACACATCTTATGGAATTGAAGACTGACAGTTTTCTTGAGTAGGAGATAGGGACAAGAGTAATATTTGGGAATACAGAGAGGAAGTATTAAACATGAGAAGAGAAAAACAGTAGGTACAAGTGCAGAAAAAAAAAAGCAGAAGAGGACTGAGAAAATCTGGGAGAAGAAAATAAGGAATAGTCTACACCACAGCACACCTCCTGAACTCACACACAAAGAACTCATAACTGTGTTAAGAGTTATCATTGTTAATTATATCCATTTCTAAATTAATAGTAATTATCATAATCATTTTGATTGTAAGACTGGTATTGACATAGTGCTAATAACTGCACTTATAAGACCATTGATAATACCGATGCTCCAGCATCCCGACATTTCTGTACTGTCCAGCAGATCACCATTGAACCGTTGTTGTGTCTCTGCTTGCTTTCAGGTTCATTAAGTACCAGTTGATCACCAAAAAAAAGCTTGTTTGGTGAATCCAGAAGATGTAACTCTGACATTAATTTGATTCATATTTCATGTTGAAATTTTAGGGTAAGGAATTCTTCATTTCAATTTCTACAGGTATTTGGCAACCAACATTTAAAAATAAGATGCTGAAAGACCTTTTGGCTTGAAAAATGCTTATAGAAGTGACTAAATGGGCATAATTGTAATTCTTGCTGTCTGTCTGACATACCTGAAAGGAACTTATTTCTACAATGAACCAGAGCGTGCTCCTAATAGGCGGCTTTTCACCAGGGAGCTCCCTGTGGCAATAACGTATCATGAACTCCAGTCCATAGAGGATACCAAGATTAACAGAGCAAGATGAACACATTTACAAGTATTTCAGGATATGTTCTCCTGCATTTTTGACAGATAGCCTTGAATCTGTTAAGAGCTTGGGAAAAAAAAAAAAAAAACCAAAAAAAACCAAACAACCAGCAACAAAAAGGATATCTCTAAATACTCAGTAACATTTAAACTTTAAGGACAGAGCAGAGGCAAATATAATCTTAAATCTCTTGCAAATTCTCTGGGATTCACTGAAGATCTGTGTTAATATAGGTTAACGAACACTGGAGCAGCAGAGAGGTGCTTTCTGCAACATCCCTGCAATCGTTATAACTGGATATCCAATTTTCTTCCCATGGTGACACAGTGCTAGAGGCAAAAAAGAAAAATGGGAAAGGAAATTATGCATCTTGACTTCATCCTAAAATGGAACTAGTAGAGCATTGGGGGTCTCTTCATTCAGTTATAGACAGAGATACCAAAATTTTTCATTTTTTGAGATGGAAAGTCTGAGTGTGAGGCAAAAGAGAAAAGAAGGGTGAGACAAGGGTTCATGCAGAGACATTTCAGAACATCTTAAAAGATGCAGAAAAATGAAGAGTTCCATTTTTTGCAGATCACGTTAACATTATTTTTAACCTCACTTCTTTTGTAACGACCCCTCTGGAAGGGTGAAACATGCATTCTTACTAGGTCCTTTTATTCAGCTTAAAACATGCATGCTGAGTTGTTGTTGGCTTTTGTACTTGAAAAGTAAAAAGAAGCAGGATGTTAGGCGAAAATATATTTCTGAAGCATTATTTGTTAAAATGTCTACAAAGAATTTCATGGGCTTCACAAATAGATGAAAGTGAAACAGCTCACAGTTTGACCTTTCAACCTTTCCTGGGATCTCAGTAGGTGATACTGCAAAAAAACGGGGTTGTCTGTTTCTGGTTGAAGCTGCATTATGGTAGATTTGAACTGTCATTTTCCTATTTGCTATACCCCATAAAAATGAGGGGTCGTCTCATAGTCTCAGTAAGACTGTCAAGGATCATGTGTTCCAGGACAGCCCCTCTGAAGCCCAGTCAAAATCAATGAATTAAAAAAACCTTATCCCAGTCATCAGTGAGAACAGGCAATGAAGCTGCAGCAGTCTGGGTGAAGAAGATGACGACAACATATTGGCAGATTTATAGGATGTGAGTTGAAAAAGAAGCAGAACACTTCCCAGCCACTCCAAATCCATAACCAAGCAGAAAACACAAGTGTGTTAGAGCTCCTCCCCGAACAGCTGAAGATATTGTCAGACATATTCTGCACTCCCACTTGAGTGGAGACATAAAGCTGGGCAGTATTAACGAAGTAGTTCTCACACCTACAGCCACACTTTAAGGAACTGTGTTTTGATGATGTTGGCAGGCTTGCAGAACTTGGACATAGCAAAGCTAGGTCTACTTTCAGGGCTACCCCTGAGAGTCTAGACACCCAGGTATATCCTAGATGCAGACTGCTTCAAAATTTTTAAATTCTAAAGAAAGGGGTACTTTTAGTCCAGGAGGACTGTATAGAAAGGTCTGAATAGAAAAACCTGATCTAGTCTGTTCCCATATTGATGGGAATAGTGAAAAACAGAGGGAAAAGTAATGCACTGATCAGATATAAAGCCAAGAAGACTTGTCACAACACTAGGTTCAAATATCAGTGAACAGAGTAGTTTCTCAAAAAGTTGGAAACAGAAGATTTTCTTTGACTGTCTCAGACCATATTATTAACCTTTTATTTTCCAGAAGTTCATATAAGATTAATGGAGATATCAACGTGGAGTCTACA
Organism: Colius striatus; assembly: GCF_028858725.1. Classification (NCBI taxonomy): domain Eukaryota; kingdom Metazoa; phylum Chordata; class Aves; order Coliiformes; family Coliidae; genus Colius; species Colius striatus. Next base: position 35,927,748 of record NC_084761.1, read on the forward strand.
AAGTTTTTCCTCTCATGACCATGAGTCAATAATAACCAGAAACATAAAATCAGGGTAACTGTTCAGCTAAAATCAGACAGTTATTACCAGGGATGAAATGAAACTTTTGTATTTTGCAGCCACTAAGTGAGACTAGGAAATCAAGACAACTCCAGATGCAAGCTCAGCATCCCCTTGATCTGCTTTAAGATAAGAATGTTAAGTACACATCACAATTACCCAAACAGATTCTGTAATGTAGATCAATAGTCTTAATGCTTTAGAAACCATGGATTTGATGGGTGACGTGCAATTAACGGACATACCAATAAAATCTCCACTTCTCCTATCTGTGTATATATATATATATATATATATATATATATATATATATATTAATTATTGATAATTAATATACCAATTCACTTCTTATAATTCAGTCAAAGTCAACATTCCTTGATTTTTACATCATATCTGACCGTTTCTCTGACAGAGGCAGGAAAAAACCTCAGAAACCATAGTATCACAATGATGGTTTCATTTTAGGGTTTAGAGTGCAGAAGTATTTTCTTTCTGACCTTTACCAAGGTAGAGGGAGAAAAGGGAAGTCCACGGAGAGCTCAGTGGTCACATAGTTCCTTTCATGGCTATTGTTACTGGAGGTGAAATAAGAGAATCAAGTGTGTATTTTAGCAAGTCCAAGTGTTTCTCTGTGCATTATATCCTGGCAAATAAAAACATCCAGTATAAGACTGACCACCTTCCTCTGAAATTCAGTCAGTGGGATTTGAGGTGGAAAGAATAAACACAAAGAGTTACAGAGTCCAATCTTTGACCCCAGAAACACATTTTTGGCTCACATTTCACAGGCATCTGCTACTAAGCAGCCCTACTATGTCTTTTAAAAGATCTTGTGAATTGAACTGGGTGTGTTTATTAAATATACTTCTTGCCCACCTCTGTTTCACAAGCACAACAGCCTAGTGCCCTTTGTCAGCTCTACATGGAAGGTACAAAGTCTGTGATCAGACTCCATGCTTTCTGTTGATGATTTTCCACAATATTGCATAATTCTACCCAGAGTTCCTCAGAACAGATTTAAATCCTATCTGTTATTTGGGGAATTTCCAGTATGAACGAGAGAAAAATTCCAAAGTTGGAGAAAGAATATGAGAGCTAGGACAGGAAAACCAACTGATGATTGATAAAGGACTGTTAGCTGGAGGTGACAAAGGAGCAGGTAATTAGACATTCCATCCTCGGATCACGGAGTCTGCCAGGTGGCCACAAATCCTGGGGTTTTGGTTAGCCATTGCAGAGATAAGACCAGCTGCAAAGCTTGGATCCTGATCAAATGTTTGCAATTTAAACTCCATACGAGTTGGGGTTATTTTTCATGAGCTCTTGTCTAGTTTATATTAATGTTTATTGCCCTTTGGCCATTCAGAAACTAACTTTCATAATTCACACCTCAGCAGTGTATGTTTGGCTGTCCTGATGGCAGACTACAAATCCACTGTCTAGCAAGCACTCTTTTTAACTCTATGGAGCTGCCTTGAATGAAGCTTACATGTTACGGCTGACATGGGATGAATGACAACTTCAGGACTCGGTGTTACGAGCGTAGCCAAAAAAAAAAAAATCACAAAAAACAAGTGTTCTGCTAGAGCTTTCATCTTCCACTCAACGCTTTTCACAGCAACTCTTTGGGTGAGAAGATCCTTGTCCTCTTTGCCTGCCTTCCTTTCCAGAAGTCTCACTTGGCAGGCTGTTTCATTGGCTCCTTGTTCGCATGACTTGTAGACTTAAGTAGGCTCAGAACTGACCTCTCTGCTCTTAAGTGTGCCTTAGATCTATCCCATGATCTTGAAATCTTCACCTTAATGGAACTTAAAGACTGGCATAGATTCACCATAAGCTTCATGAGGATCAAATAACAAGACCAAGAACAAGAGCAAACAGTCTGGACTTAATGTTTCTTGGAGCACAAAGAGATGTTAATCATCATAATGAATAAATTTATTTCTCATACTCTAGAAGATAAAGAATTCAGCCCAAGAGCCTCCTGCTTTATTTCACTCCTCTGGTAAAAAGTGTATTTTATTAATTACTCTTCACATTTAAGTTTTCTCCGTTCTTTCAAGCCAGGGGAAAAAAAAATCAGCAAAAGATATATTTCACAGGCTATTTCTGAGAGCATGTTGGATACTTAACAAGTTCGTCTTTCATGAGCAGCCATTTCATGCATCAGACCATAATAATTGCTTGGGTTCAAACTGAAGCACACAATGAAACTCTCTGTTAGATCCCCTTCCTTGATGCAGGAAAGCCAGAGTAAATGTTATCTTAACAATACTTTCTTCCTCTTTCCACTCCTCATCTGTTTTGAGTATTTCCCTGTCTTCCCTCCCCCTATTTATAGCATGTCTTATTGAGCATTGATGGGTGTCTTCACAGACAGTGAAGAGGGAAGGATGTGGTGTTGCTGAAGGATATTATTTTCTCTAATGCTTCTAAGTCATTCCTGGAGATCACTTCCGGTTTAAAAAATAAGGTGTATTAGCCTGAGCAGTGTAAACTAAACTTTGCTTAATAGTTCCTCTATTTAATTTATATCACATAATGCGGCCAAAGTTGGCACATTTCTGACCTCAAAGTCTATCCTAACTAACATGACCACTGCTCTTATACAACATATGAGGCACACACTATCAGAATTTTCCTGCCCCAACATTATCAATCTTTTATTTATGCAAAAATAACCCCACCCAACCAAGCCCAATTTGGATGAACTGACATTAGGATAATGAACATTTTTTCTAGTTATGAGTGGTAGTGTAAGGCAATTGCATCTCAGGGCACAGTCTAAATAACCTTTTGATTACGTTGTTGACTTCTGCTGTCAGAAAAGAGCACTTCCCCTGATTGGGGCACTTCTCAATTTATAGATTCTGTTGAGTTTTCATTTTGATAAAAGAGAGCCATGAGGAGCTCAATTTTCTTCTTTCTTTCCCCCTGTGGGGCCACCTACCCTGAACACAGCTGGCACAAAGGCCTCTTGGATCAGGCTTGTGAAAATGCTCTGTTTCACACCCAATTAGCAGTGCAAAAACAGCCACACAAGGTTAAAAACAATTTTCCACTGATGAAAGTTAATTGGTGAGTTGGACAGAAAACTAAACTTTCACGATAAATCCCAGCTGAACGGCCCTGAGTGAAATATTTGCTACTCTTTTTTTCTTTGTCCTGTAGTCAGTTTCAGAGCAGCCCAGCATCTTTTTTTTTTTTTTTTTTTTTTTTTTTTTTTTCCAATGGCCACTACCTTCCCTTCCCAGACCTCCCTCTGCATCTTTACCACAGTCTGGATCAGCACAACTGAAGGAAATGTCACTGTGAGGCATTTTCCTACTCTGATCACTCTGATCACTCCATCTTACCTAGTCACAGGCCAGACCAAGCTCTGGCATAGTTTAGAGTTACTCTTAAAATACTCTGTGACGTGACACATGTATCTAGCTGGTAGAGAAGACAAGAGGATGCCAAAGCCCTACTCAGCACCTGCCTCAGTTGGGGTCACTCTAAGTATGCCTCAGGGAGGGGCAAAGGTGGTGCATGCAGCGTGAACCAGCCTGGCTTCACAACACCCTCGGTGGTATTTCCTCTGGCAGAGGAGACTCTCAACTGCACTCAAGGTCCACTCATCCTCGCACAGACACATCCCAAAGTAAAGCATAAAGCACTCAGATGTCTTTAGGATTTTCAAGTTCAGTACTGAGTATAGTGAGTCTCCTGACAGTATTTATTGCAGAAAATAATATTTTATAATTTTTCACCATTTCACTTTAAATTCAGCCTCTCTCTCCATACCACTTTCTCCAGCACATTTTCTTCATGCCTAGAGACACCCCTGCTGCAATGTGTCCATAGATCAGACCACAGGTTATGTTTCAGTTTAACTTTTAATGAGAAGAAATGCAACATTCTGAGAAAGGAAATATGACTAGACAATTACTCTTGTTCATATACAGTTCCCTGTAGAGAGAAGCCATGTCTCCTACTTGATTATGAATCTTAGTTACAGAAAAATATTGCTCTCCAGCATAGCCTTGGGAGCTACATGGTGCTGTTTTCATTCAGCTCTGCTGAGGCCACAGATAATTTGCACACTTTAAATACAAATTACATCATGCTAATGAATTCATAATAGTCAAAAGTATTCATAATAGATCTGAAAAGCCAAAATACATTACATTAATATATTTTAAAGAAAATCTGTTTCAAGAATCCCGTAAACTAGAGTTAGTTGAATATAATGCAGACAGTTTTCAAAGGATATTTTTGACAATGTTTACAACATTTTAAATTTTAATATGTATTTCATCTAAACAATTCTTTACAATCTTGTGCCATGTACTGATATTTTAGTGTCTTCTATGCTGAGATGTCAAGCAGTAAGTACAGTTATAATTTTCCTCCTTTTGACACAATGTACACCTACATAGTTTGCACACAAAAGACTCCATATGTTGTAGTGCATAGGAGGATCAGGCCCTACAGTACAGAAGATTCTCTGAGTACGCATTAAATCCAATCAACAGTAAACTGGAATGTTGCTTTATCACCAGTTCAACCTTGTAACCTCAGAGTCTCCGGATCTGTATGTTATCTCATAATCTCTTTTTGTTAGCAAGCATGAGTTCATGATGTATAATGCTTAACCGATGATTTAGCGGTCTTTTAAAAAAAAAAAAAAGTTTATTATTATTAAGAATAAGTATATTGTGAGACTTTATGTTGCTGTCTTTGTTTTGTCCTTCTTAAATCACTAATGTGTTTCTATGTAAAGGCCTAATTCCATCTTCACTGATAAAATTTACCCTGGTGTTGATGAGGGCCTACAATGTTTAGGGAGAAAGATTACTCTGATTAGTAGGAGCCACAGAGGAACAAAAATATTCACCCTTACAGGCAACTAGGGAGGGAGAAAGTAGGAAAAAGAAAAGAAAAAAAAAAACCTACGTGGCTGATCCCCTTTACTTACTAGGAAACTAGTAAGCAAACAGATTAGGTCTTTAGTCCTCTAACACACCAGACGTTAAACTTTGGTAAGGCTGTTTTAACTCGTCATTTTCTTTCCTGACTATACCTTCCAACGTAAAAACCCTATCTTCACATTCTTCCATATATAAAATGAGACAAACAAGCAAAGTCTTACTAACCACTGGTTGTTTCAAAGACTATCTGAATTTATTTAAACAGTATAGATTCTATATTTGTTGCACCAAAAGTTGAGTTTGGATTTGAGTCTATGTCTCCTTTAGCAAGGTCTCACTGAAACACAAGTTCTCAAGTAATTGTAAGTTTTTACAGCAATCAGTGATGCTCTAATTTATAATATAGCTAAAACTATAAGAATTTCCAAAGAGGAGGGCAAACACAGCATTCTGTCAATTTTAGATCCCACACTCATAATTTTACAGACTTCCTTATCAATATTCCTTTATTCATATTTCTAGAGGATTTGAGCCTTGAAATGAATAGTTCCTACACATAATGCATGTCATTAGGTAATTTCTTTGTAAGATTCATGATTTTCATATTAAGATGTCCATCTTCTAGTGTTTTGTCTTTCTTCTTTTTTTTTTTTAATTGTAAAATTAAAAGCATTTTCTTAATCTATGTTTCTGCAGTGGGTGAATTGTCTTCCTCAAAACTTCTCCACTATCTACCCATGGCTGAGATATGTCTGCTCTTGATTGGAGCCCAACATAATATTTGAACATTTAATATTTTTAACAAGGACAGGAGATAAATGTTTTTTAATTTCCTGAGCATCTCATATTGGCACCTTTTAAATGAAATTATATCACCATAGCTGTTTTTCAGAGCTTATTAAAAAGAGACCCATTCTCTGCTCAGGAGATTACAGAGCACCGACATAGATGGGAAAGAGACGCAGCAGCTCTTAAACATTGGCAATAGTGGGTAAGTCTGGGGAATGTGCTAAAGAGGTCCTAGGTGGGCTGTTCTGTGTGACTGTGTATAGCCTAGTGAAATCCTATCAAGACTAAGCCACTGTGTTATCTCATGAAGCCCACAAATGTATGAAGAGGCCTTGTTCTTAGCCTCTCTGAATGAAAGCACCTTCCTCAGCAGTTATAACTCAGCTCTATGTTACTGGTATCCTTTTTTTTGTGTGAGCTGTGGCAGATTACCTTCTGGTCAGCCAATTCATTACATCCCCAAAAACCCGTGAGCCAGGATAAAATGCACAAGTGTAAATTAGAGAAGCTGAACTAAAGCCCTAGGTTTGCAAAAGACTTGGCATTGATCACAAAATGTGTGGGTGGACAGTATCTATGTTCATGCACCAGGAACATGGAGTAATGATTAGGCCTCTGTTTTCTCCACTCTCTGATGCTGGCTTGTTGGTACTGAACATGTGCTAAAATTCTATGGTGCTTTACTCATAATCAGTTTTCACATCATGCCACAGAGGGCAGGTACCCTGAAATCACCCAGTGGAGTACACAACCAGCTCTGAGTTAAAATAGAGACTTAAAGGAGAAGACTATTCTCTTTATTCCTGTTTAATAGTAGGAGAAATATTGGAAATAGCACAGAATATTTATTAAAGAAGTAGTTGATACTATAAAGGCAACTGAGAATCTCCTTAGTAATAAATTCTGCACAGACTATCCAGAAAAGTCTTTTATTTTAAAATGTATCTTTAAATAGAGCTGGACTACAAAAGGAAATTCATCACTACTCCCTCCCTTGAACTTTGGGCTGAGCCACAGCTCTAAACCACTCCCCAAATTATGGGCTGCAAAGCCAAGAGGTGTCTATTTTCTAGTCTCACTCTTCTGGACTGTGACTAAAGTCCCACAAAAAATCATCTTGAGTTTTCACAATAGCAGAAAGCCAAGAGTAAGGCTGATCAGCATCAGAACCCCAGGAATTGGTTTGCAAACATCTCTCTTGGCATCTTCTAAATTTTCAGATAATTTGAAATTTACTGTATAGCTAAAACTGACAAGGACCATCTGGCAACAGTCCTCAGTTGTGCCCTGGATGTGGTCACACACAACTGGATTGCTTGGGCACAGTAGGACTTGCCTGCCTTATTTGCCCCCATATATCTCCCTTTCAGTGTTATTCCACAGTGCCATGACAGACAAATATTTAACAATATGGTTAACTTGAAATGTATGGAGCACTTGATATTACTAGCTTCATCCATTTTGGCTGGAGGAAATGTTGCCTCCCCATTATGGCTAGGACAATACTGTAGCATGGTATGAGCTGATTCTCCTAATTTATCATCCAGGCTCTAGTCTCTGTTCTTGAATCCTTAGCAATGTAAACGTATGCAGCTCTGCCCACACTGTTGATTCAATTCTCCTGACAGGTACAGCTTTGTTGGTACAACACACCATAGTCTTAGCTATGCCCATTTCGAAGTGGTTGGGAGGAGAACCACATAATCACAGAAGCATCGGAAGGGACTTTCAGAGATCAACTAGTCCAACACCCTGCTGCCTGAGCAGGATCACGTAGAGCAGATCACATAAGAACTCATTCAGGTGGGTTTTGAATGTCTCCAGAGAAGGAGAATCCACAACTCATCTTGGCAGCCTGTTCCAGTGCTCCACTACCCTCACAGTGAAAAAATTCTCCATTGTCTTTCTTTGGAACCTCTTATGCTCTAGCTAGTACCTGTTGCCCCTCATCTTATCATTGTTCACCATTGAGAAGAGCCCTGCTCCATCCTCCTGAAACCTACCTTTTACATATTTATAAACTTTAATAAGATCACCCCTCAGTCTCCTCTTCAAACTTCCCTCAGCCTTTCATCATAAGGGAGATGCTCCACTCTTCTCATCATCTTGGTGGCCCTGTACTAAAGTCTCTTCAGCAGCTCCCTGTCCTTGAACCAAGGGACCCATAACTGGACACAATATTCTAGATGTCGCCTCACGAGGGCAGAGGGAAGTGGAATTTTTTCCTTTGTAAATCATATGCACTTCGGTGTACATCATATGCATTTCTGTGTACCTTTTTACAGGATATCTTTCTTAAAAATGGAAATAGGTGAATCCAAAGAAGATTTTGAGGGGACTTCACTCAGAAAACTAATAACAATTTAGGCACAGAAGGAATGAATCCTGCTTTCTGTGGAGCTTTGTCTTTTAAGTGGTCAGCTCTGACATGCATGAAACACAAACGCAGTTGAAGCTAAGTCTGTGTCTGGGGCATTTACAGGGGTCCTTTTCCCATGTGGCTGTTCTAGTGCCTAATGATGTGTGATACCACTCTTCAGCTTTTCCCACAGTAAGGGCATTTTCAGCATCTGTCTGCTCTACCCATTTGTCTGTTTTCATGACATTTGTTACTTAATTACCCTGGAGAGCTTTAGCCATTCGCCACATTTGGCTGAAATCTACCACTGGACTAAAACAAAAAAAAAAAAAAAAAAACCCAAACCAAACCAAACAAACAAAAAACCAACAACAAAACAAAAAAAACCCACCAAAAAACAAAAAGAAGAGAGAGGCAGACAGACATCCAGGCAAACCCCATGCCTCTATAAGCCTTATTCCCTTAAGAAACAAATTAAAAAACAACAGCAGTGCGGCTGACAACAGTAAAACCGTGCAGTGACAAAGACCACACAATTTCTGAAGCAATCCCCATGATTCTTGAGGAAAGAGCGGGGAAGCCACTTGAGGAGCAGTGAAATCCAGGCACAAGGTACCAGGGTATCCGATCCAAGAAAGTGCAGGTTTAGGGGATATATCAGAGCAGCTCGATGTGACCTGTCATTCCTGGGCTTCAAACACCCTGCTTCAGACAAGGAGAGGCATTTTGGCAGCTTGCCCTTTCCTCTGGAAGATCCTTTCCAGGATCACACCAACTGTAGGTCTGGGCTTTCTATGTCTCCAAGCTCTGGCCACACCATCCGTTGAGCCTTATGAAGGGCATCCTGTCCTCCTCATGTGCCAAGGCCCACTGGGAGAAGTTTTCTGCAGGATCAGGATTTCCCTTAGCAGCTTATTTCCAAGCCTCATTTCATTCACAGCTCTGTGCTGTGACAGTGCCCCTTGGAAGACAAGACTGGGATGGTGACTTACAGATATTCCCAGGGTTTCTATGAAAGTTGAATGTGTATAGGTTAGGAAATCTATAGAGTATTTTAGTACTTAATTTTCCAAGATGATGCAACTTGGCTGAGCATTCCCTCCCTCTTCTCAGACCAGGTTTTTACAGAAAAGTTGCTTTTTACATAGCATTTCTTTAAAAATGCACCTTTCCATCACCATCTGCTTAGATAAGACAGAATTACGTTCATCCACCTGATGTGATAGATAATAGATTAATATACATTTTTTCTAGTTTTTAGGAAAATTATTCCATATATTTTATCTTTCATTTTCTGCCTTTCACCTGTGCAGTGCAATTGTCATCTGCAACTTTCTTGATTCAGGAAGTGAGATCCTTGGGTTAGCATGAAGAAAAATAAACCAACTCCCATCAGCTACAGTATAGGCTTAAATTACAAATTGGATAGTTGGGAACTCAACACTTATGCCAATTAAAATATTAATGAAGAATTCTAGTCATTTTTTCTATGTTAAAAAGGAGGAAATTCTGAACTACATGACTACTGTATAATACACAATTTAAAAAGATCTCTTTGTTACTTGTTCAGTGCTCTAAAATATATACTTTTGAATATTGGGTTGGATTTTTACCCCTTGATCTTTTTGAGAGGCAGAACAAAAGTTAAAAGCACAGGAAAGAAAAAGTATGAGGCAGTCCAGCTTCCCTGAAGTGATGGATTGAGTGGGTGGTAGCCATTTGTCAAGGAAGTTCATCTGGTAAATTCACAACTGAATTCATGTCAAAGGGAATAACTGCATTTCAGCTCCATGTTGGCCAGACTGATCAGCATTTCAGAGATAACTGGACTGTAGTAATATTTCATAGCTCCCATAGGTTCTCACATGGGAGGATCGTTTCAAAAAGCTAACCTGCTTGCAGATGCACTAGCTGGGCTAGAAGGGAAAAGAGGGGAAAAAAATAATGTCAAAGGATTTTATAGGTTGATTTTGTTTCTAAGGCTTATATTTATAAAATGCAACCAAGATCAAGAAAAATAATCTTACTGTTTCTCCAGATTTAATTATTTCCAGTCAGAGCTGATAACAGGCATGCAGACTTTCCTTCGTCAGCTAGTAATCTGCTTTTTGATCAATATTAGGTATTGATTTATGAATGGTGGCCACCAAGCCTTCTGGGACTCCCTAGGTTCAAGCATGCTCTCCACTGATTGTCACATGCCAGATTTTTTCTGGTCACAGAAAGACTTCTTTTTCACCTCAGATCACTGCATTACTAACTCTCAATGCAGACTATTGCATTGTACATAGACACATATCCTCTTCCCTTTGAGTATTACAGAGGCCATAGGCAACTGCTAGTACTTGTAGAGATGGTTCGGACATCTGACTGTAAGGACAGACACAGGCATAGATCATTTTGGTACTAGCTAGTGCCCTTGAAATAATTCTTCATTGACATTAGGTGAAAATTAAAAGTAGATTACTTAACTTTTACAAAATGCAAAAGAATAACCAATGGCAAAGACACAGATTACATAGATGCAGATGATAGAAATAAAAGCAAGTTCTACTTTATCAACTGGAACTAAGGATAAATTGAAAAGATTCATCTTTACTCCTCTGTAGCTAGCTGACAGGCTACGGTAGTGTACCCAACCCATTTGGTGAGCAAATACATTCTCTTGCATACCTACATCTCATGCTACAGCCTTACAGTGTATTCTGTTTTGGTATCATGTGCTGGTTTGTATCTTAAATTCCTCTCTTGGTCTCTCAGTCTCTTCCACAGACTGAAAGCTGTAGCTTATATCAGCATGGAACATCATAGTTATACTTCACATAAACAGATAAATAGAATCAGTTCATGTAGTGTATTTGTGGCACTTCACTGAAAATCTGTGCATTGATTTTACAGTGGCAGTGGATTTGAGGTAAGTGAAACCATGGAAATGATTTGCTTAAAAAAACAGCTTTGATCTCTTGGGAATGTCTTTAGTTACTTGGTACCAATGTTTGCAAATGACCCTATCTGTGTGCAAAAAAACTGTATATAGAAACAAAGCAAAGAAATCTGGATATTTTTTGGCCACAAGGTTTACAGGAACTACTTGAGAAGAAAGTATCAAAGTGTTTCCATGATTATCTAAAGCCCAACTTTGCCATATAGTAAGATACTAGATCAAAACAGGGGAAAAATAAAAAGATGGAAAAAAGTGAAACGCGTAATTTAGAAAATCAGTATATTTGGGGGAGTAACTAAGACAACAGATACAGTGGCAGAATTATCAACAAATTGAAAGACAATCTGTGAATTATATTTATATCATGAAAAACTTCAGTTATATATGGCCGTGAAAAAGCAGGACTGGCTGTTCAATGCTCTACTTAAGAGACAAGCTTACTAATCTCATTAGAGATTATCTAACAACAGGATCTGCCCCTGTAAGTGATAGAAAAAAAGGGGTTAATATAGTGAACTGTAGTTTTCAACCTAAAAAAGGTGATTAATTCTTGTTCTTTGGCATAGGGTAAATAAATTAATAAGCAAGAACAAAAAACCCCAATAAATAAGTGGTTTGATTTTGAGAAAAAGCTGTATTTTGAGTTTTTAAATAAATATAACATGCTCTTAAAATAAAACTGAGAAAATCTGTTACATTAAAATCAAATGGAGTAATTATTTTTAAAAAATTATGGAATAGAGAATGTCTTTTTGTCTATTGGCTCCTTTTGTCTGTTCATCATGTGAAAAACGAATGCTTCTTGCAAAATTTTGAAGCCTTGAACTCAAACATGGCAATTAGGGAAGAATTTATTTAATAAATGAAAACTATATTAAAATTGGAGATTTTACAAAACTCTTTTAAAGAACTTTTATTTACTGAAAAATTACACTTTTAGGTTAATGTCCTTAGACAGAAATAAGTTTCCACCTTTCCCCTAGCAAATACAAAACCAGCCTTTATACATATGTGGTGTGTTTGTCTCATTCTGTGGGCTGCTGGTACAAATTTCAGCACTGAAAATCATTCGTATATGAGCATTTTTTACTTGCCAGTGTGTTTTCTTTGACTTCAAGTAACAAAGTCTACCATAGCCAAAGCTGAATGATCTCCTTTTAGGAATATGTTCCCAAGTGTTGTTCATCACACTGAAAATGTTATCCAATGACATTAGGACTATTTGGGTGGTATTATTGGAATATTTATTTATTTTTAGTGTTTCTCATGCAGAGCTACATTCTTTAGGTCCACATTTTTTAAACATGGGATATATTAGCTCAAACATAAGAAACAGCTCAAATAAACTGGCATAAGAGGCCTGCAGGCCTACTTCACAATATTTTCTCCAGCTGTTTCCTCTGGGATACAAAGAAAAAAGCAAATACACAAACAAAAACCTCAAATAAACCAAACAAAATCCCATCAACAAACCAGACCCAACAATAAGCCTCTCTGGCCATTGCATACATTGCTTGAAAGTGGTGCTGCCGCACATATACACACAAGCACTCAATAAATTCCCTCCCTAGGGAAAGCACAGGGCAGCTGGAAACCCTTTCTGTGTGCCCTGATTAGAAGCAGAACTGTGCAGCAGAGAGCTAAGCTGGCAATTGAATTCCAAGTCCCAAGGACTATTTTACTCCCACATAACTTACCTTCAGTAACAGGGATAGAGAATCATATATTCTTTTCAAATAGCAAGAACCAGCATCTAATTGCACAGCTACACTCAAGACTCAGTGATCTAGTCCATGCACATTTGGCATCATGGTATTTTTGTGATCGATTTCAATGGGAACTATGTCACCCCCAAAGGAATAACCTTCTCTCCTCTCTTCTTCTCCCACTCAGTCCACTCCTCCTGCAACACAAAACACCCCTGGCCACCTTAGCTACACTCAGATACAATTTGGCTGCTGTTAAAGGTCAATGAGCAATGATTAATAAGGGAGTTGCAGCAGCTCTAAATCCTGTCACAGTCTTTCTATCAAATTGGTCATTTGGTGAAGCTGCTGAAATGTAGGCATTTGGTTAAGTGGTGATTTCACTCAGGCCTTTAACGATGAATAAAACTTTCAGGTATTAGATCAAGTGAGGGTGACATGAAATGACAGTATGATCTGAATTCCAGACAGACACATGAGCAGACTTTTGGAAGAAAGACAATTACATGAACTACAGAAAAAAATTGTCTTATGTGATTAGGTTAATTGCTGAATTTAGTCATGTCTACAATCTATCTTTATATTGGCTACATCCTTCAATGCTCTTGTTTACAGCATGGGTTTTACAACTGGAAGTTGGGGGGCTGAGGTGGAGATCACTCGCAGAATACAGTCACCAACCTGTTATTTCTCAGATGCTGAATTTAAATAAGATATTTACTTTTTTTACCTGCATTGCTGCAAGAGTGTTTTTTTAAAACTACTCAAAAAGTGAATTATCATCAGCCTCCTTCTGCATTTTTCACCCTTCAAAACATGGATATTTGGGGGGAGAAGTGTCTTCAACTTTCGCTCTCACAGCAGGGATTTGAAAAATGCACCTTATATGTATGCTTTGTTTCTGACTTCCCTCTTCGTTCATTTCACTGGCTGAGTAACCATTAGTAACCACTGAATCTCCAGAATAGTGACCTCAGTCATATAATAAGGGCAAAATCTTGACTAAATGTGACTCATTTTGGTGGGATGGCAGCCAAGAAAAGAAGTTAGCAGTAGTCTTAGCTATCACACCTTCTGTATTGGAGGCACATTTATCCTTTAATACACAAAGATAATATTTATCTAATAGAGAAGATGTTCTTATTTTGAAGATATGTTTTCAGGTTGTCAAACTCAGAATTAAAAGCAGAGGAGGATAAACCAAATCTCATTAGGAAAATAGCCAACATTAGGATAACATGATTTGGCTTTTTTGTTTAATATGTATTAAATAACATTGTTTTAGTAAACTGAAGGGCAAACAGGAATTTTGCTTTCAGCTTGCATGTTTTTCCTTCTCTCTTTTTATATATGTATGTGTGTATATTTCCTTCTTTTAACAAAGAACAACACATATTCCATATAAAAGTGAAAACATACTCCTTTCAAATATGCACTAGGGTAACATTATGTATTCATTAGTTCTGTTTGAACTAAACAAGATTACTTGTGTGTAAAGTTATTTCCATATGTAAATTTATATAGAATCAATGTATGATATTCCAGTTAAAAATCTAAAAAGGCAAGGAAAACTTACTCAGACAAAAATAATGGAGGTGTTCTATGATTCTAGAGTTTTATGACATCCAGTACTTGAAAGCAATATATTGCTTATTCATTTCTGAATGAGTGGATTTTTTAATATATTGTGTTTTATTCTTCACTATGTTCTCTGGTGTCTGTGTGACTTACATCTACATATTTTTGGTGGAAGCATAACAGTATATATTCGGTGGAATTTAATAGCAGATCTTTTGTTTGTGAAAACCAAGTAGCAATTGATAAAAGTAGAAAAAAAGTAGAAAGAAGAATTAGGTAAGTGTTAATTGATATACCAGATGATAAAGAGAAGGCTAAGGTATTTGTAACTACTTTGTTTATAACAAAACATGAGAAATAATGTATACTGTGTCTATATCATTCCTTTTGAATTAATTAAAACAAGTGGAAAGATTGTAAACTAAACTTCATACATTTCTTCATATATAAAGACTACATAAAAAGGAGTTATTATTCCACTTCAATGGATGACAAAACTGAATAACAGTTAGGGTCCTAAACACTCTAGCTCAGATGCTATCTAATGCCATGGATTCTCAAACTGGATTTTTTGCTTAAATGTGCCCCAGACAACACAGACAATCCCTCTGAACATGCTGCTCTTGCTACAGTACCTCTCTCTGGTCCAAGCTCCAATAGAGATTCAACGCTACACTTTCCCTCCTCCACATTGCTAGCAAACTTGCCATGTGGGAAGGTGTTGCGTGAAGGGTGAAAGCTTGATGTTTGCCTGTTGAAGTCCCTCCCAGGGACTTTCACCAAAAGCAGTTTTGCAAAGTCTAGGGGTCAGAATTTGATTTGTAGGAATTTGTTAAGGCGATAAATATAACAGATTCAAGATTGCTGTTGCTAAACACATTTGCTGCAGCAGCGCTAATATATGATAGAATGCCAGCAGTACTTATCCCAGGGATTCATTGCCACAGAGAAAAAAAGTGCAATTCTTACCAAGAAGACATTCCTATCTTGCTGAAGGAAGGGCAGTACAGTGCTGTCAGGTCTGTACTGGGAGTACAGACTCTCATCTCATTCTTCAGTCTCTTTCTCCCTGCTGCGTCTTTATCTCTCTAAGTCAACTTGAGGAGAAAAAAGAGAAGAAGAGAGGAGAGGAGAGGAGAGGAGAGGAGAGGAGAGGAGAGGAGAGGAGAGGAGAGGAGAGGAGAGGAGAGGAGAGGAGAGGAGAGGAGAAGAGAAGAGAAGAGAAGAGAAGAGAAGAGAAGAGAAGAGAAGAGAAGAGAAGAGAAGAGAAGAGAAGAGAAGAGAAGAGAAGAGAAGAGAAGAGAAGAGAAGAGAAGAGAAGAGAAGAGAAGAGAAGAGAAGAGAAGAGAAGAGAAGAGAAGAGAAGAGAAGAGAAGAGAAGAGAAGAGAAGAGGAGTCTCAAAAGGCTAAAAGGCTAACAAAGCTAAAACCCCCCTTTATCTCCCTCTCCCTGTGGACTTTTATGCCCCAAACTTCTCTGCTCCCTCCCTGCGGTGACGTTTAATATCATAGAATCATAGAATGGTAAGGTTGGAAGGGATCTTTAGAGATCATCTAGTCCAACTCCTTGCAGAAGTAGGTTAACCTAGATCAGGTCACACAGGACCATTTATATATTTGTAAACCAAACCCTTTCTTCAGGTCTTTGAGTACAAGACTGTAGCTGTGTAACTTCTTAAAACCCATGGGATAAAAGAAATCTGCATGAAGTACAATATAAACATATAATATATATAATATGATATATGATATATAATATTATAGATAATGCCATCTATTTTATGTTATATGTTATATGTTATATATAATAAAATATATAATACAATATTTTTGCTATTGTAGAGTTGAGTCAAGTCAGTAGAAAAGTTGGATGAAGAAATCATAACACCTGAATACTGTTTATATTCTTTAAACTTTACATTATGTTCCACTTATGAGTTTCATATGTAACCAGTTTGATTGGAGTCATTGGGCAATTAATGGCTTCTATGAGGGTATATCAAAACGAACACAGTGAACTGTAATTGCTCAAGAGATTCCTAATCCAGCAAGCTAGGATCGACTAAATGGCCCCAAAAGGGCAAGTCCAATAAGGCAGAAATAAAATCATCACATCTCAGCTGTTCTGAAAAGAAGGCAACTAGTGATCTTAAACTGCTTATCATTAATATTTACAGGGTAACGTGCTTTGCAATATGTGGCACACTCCAAAAAGAGTGCATGGAGAGTTTTCATAGTCAATGAGGTATGCAGCTACTCCTATGTGATTAAATACTTGGTCCTAACATTCAGTCACGTCACTAAATTATCGTGTCCAAATCTTTGCCTTTCAAAGTCATGTATGACCTCTGTTTTATGCAGGAAAAATTACTATCAATATATAGAAATTGCTTTTATTTACATTTCTTCTGAAGGCAAAATCAGTATCTATGCATGGTGACCACTGTATTTGGTCCTAGCTACTCTCCTCACCTTCTTCAGTGTCAACACACATCATACTTCACTTTTCTCCTCTCAGCAGCAAAATTAAGCAGACTTTACAGGGAAAGCTAAAGATATGAGTCCAATACCTATTTAGGGAACAAAAGACTTGTGGTCCCAAGTGTGAGCAACCTGACAGCTACCTCTTCACTGCTCCTTCATGGTGCAATTGCAGCTGTTACATGTTAACCGAGAGAGTCTTTCTCAGACAGGTATACCACAGGTTATTTACTTTTTATCTATGAAAACCTACTCACATTGATCTGGAAACCAAGCAGCAGCCAGAGTAGCTGACAATACAAATTTGGCAAACTCATGGATAACATATAGCCCAACAAGCTCAACATGTCCTATCCTGCACATTTGGTTTTGCTGTGAAATTACAACATCCAGAGCATTAGTTCTGATGAACAGCACCTTCTAGAGAATATTTATTTAAAAGGAAAATGACATTGACTCAGTTGTCTGCTCTATTGAAACCAACTACTGCCACTCTCTTTAAAGCAGGAAAGCTACACTGGAGGAACCAGTCAAAGAATTGTAATTCCTGTAATGAACTGCAAAAAGTTCAGAGCCAGCTGGAGACTGATTTAACACCAGGATGCAACTTGTACATCAATCCTAATTAAAAGAGGAAATGGATTTGTCGGACAAATGCAATGTTTCAGGGCAATTCCTATCACCAATGATAACAGTTACCAAATTTTACAAATTGGCTACTCTAACATCACCATCAGAAGGAAGCTGAAAAGAATAGACATGTTTGAAGAATGACACTTGAGCTGGGTGGAAAACTCTGCTAATGATTTCTCTTGCAATTTCTTTTGTAGCCAAAAAAACCCCCATCTTTTTCAAAAGACAGGAAAATCAAAACTTACAACTGAAAAAAGAAAGTTGGCCTTCTACTTTCCAGTTGTTGATGAAGACAGAAAATTTCCTGTGTATTTTCACTGAAGTATTTTATATTGGAGACCAAAAAAAAAAAAGAAAAAAAAAAAGATGGACTTATTTCACTTAGCTTTGCTACCCAAATCAGGCAGAGAAACTTTAGCCACTGCTCTGTTTTATTGCATAAGCGATCTAGTTTCTAAAATCCCAACACTGGCTACAAGAAAATACCAACTGGGACATTGTAGAAGAATAGAAACAGTCAATTGTATGAATTCAAGCTCCCTGTGCTGTTCAGTCACCACTCTGCAGTAATGACCTTGGCAATGACTGTTTCATTCCCTTTTTCTCCTGTGGACTAGGAACTACCACACAGACAGTGTTGAGCACACATCTCTGAACAGCCCAGATACCACATAGTTATTCCCCAGAGCAGCCCGTGAATGATAAGGGAGCAGTGTTCACGTAACATGGGATTTCAGGAACTTTGAGCCTGTCTGCTACTCTATCTTCACAACAATGTCTAGCTAGTCCATGATGCTACTGACATCTGAACTTGTATGTCTCCTCTGATACATGAATATTAACATCAAGAAGCAGCAAGTCATTTATTTTGCCATACGGATCCCTTTGGTGCGAGAGTCTCAAAGTGCATCAGGATGATGCACACAACACTGCTCTAGAACTGGGAGGGCACTGTCAGCTCTGTAGTAGTCCACCAGGAGCAAAAGCACCCTCTCTTGAGATGTTCTCTATATATCCTTTCTTTTTTTGGCTTCTTTCATTTCAGGATCAACACCCTGTGTAAGATAAAGGAACTAGCATCCTTCTAACTCAAGAAATAGCATTCATGCCCTTGTTGCTGTTTAACTGTGGCTCTATCTCACATATTTCTTTAGTCGATGTGTAAATAACACTCTTCATCAGTTTATCTTCTACTTGAGAGGCTTTTCTTTAATCTCTTTTAATAGAGTTTCTGGGAATAGTGGTTTATGTGTCAGTGTGCAGCTTTGAAATAATAGCTGTCATATTTACTTTCAGGTTGACAGTCTTCATATTTTGGCAGAGCATTATTTGTTGCTGCTATGTGGAGTTCATCTGAGCTAGAGGCACACTTGTCATCCTTTGCCCGCACTGGCCACACGTTGGGAATATCTGCAATCAATTAAAAGCATGGTGAAACTCATTCCCCTTTTGTATATATATTTCTTTTTCTGGACATCATCCATTTTAATAGTGGTTGTCCAATGTATGCAAGCTGCTTTGTTCTTGTTTTGATCCAAGACAGAGCTCTGCATCCCTTTTTAGCTTTAGGACTTTGGGTTCTGGTGATATTTTTGCATATCAAATCAGGCCTGCAGTGTCAAAGGACTGTGATCACTATGTGGACTGTGGCAAGTGACTTTCTTCCTCCCTAACACACATCAGCAGCACTTTATAAGAGCTTCACTCTGGATTTTCCTGTAGTTTCTCTACATTTTCTTCCCAGCTCCCATTAGGACATGGTCTCCTCTTAGTTATCCCTCAAAATTGCAAGACTGATTACTCTAAGCTAATCTCACACATATGTTTCATTTTTACATGGAATTTAGGGTTTCTTTCTGTACTACCACTTCACAGTCAGTCTCTGCTCTACTTAACAGAAAATTATTGAATGCAACACGCTTTTCAGAACCAGTTGCTGTCAAAAACAAAGATATCTTCTGAATATCTTCATTTCTATTGGCACGGCTTGCCTACAAACACAAAACAAACTGCCTACTGAATTTCCTTCAGTTGTCTTCCATATTTCTGGAGAGTTTTGGCTCTAGAGATTTGAAGTTCTCCATTCCTCTACTTAATCTATTTTTATTCTTGGTACCATGTGGTGCTCAGCAATCACTTGGAGACAAGGTGTTTAACACAGTTCTATTCCGTTCAATGTGTCTGCTCCAACTGCTTCTGCATTACAGCAAATGAGTCCTTTACAGATATAACTCCTCACATCTTTAAGTGATTACATTCTTTTTCTGATGAATAGCTTTTTCTGAGAAATCTACAGGCTGTATATGTGTTGGGGTGTTCACTATGACAATTTACTGCTCTTGCTGTGTGATTTAATGTACTGTAGCTTTTGCCCTATAGCTATTGCTTCAAAACTTGTTAGCTATTTGGGTTATTTTTGTAAGAATATGCAAGATTTTACAAGACAGTTTGCAACACCACCTTACCACTTTCTTTGCAAATAAGCTCCTGTAACATTGCTAGAAAATACAACTAAAGTTGTTGGAACCATAGCTGAAATAAATAAAATTTATTCAAATTATTATTTCTAATCTACTTTTTTGAAACACATTTTTGCAGCATTCATCAACACATAGCTCTTATATTGCTCTGGGAAAAAGTGGGAGAAAAAAAAATAGGGACATTTTTGACTGCATATATAAAAGAGTAATCCCAATGGAATTTGAATCCCACATTCTTCAGAAACTGAAAGAGCAAATAGAAGGTAGCATCCTTAGCTGGTTCAATTGGCACACCACCATTGAATTTCAATAGCTTATCTCAGAAAGTAATAACTAGAGCAAGAGAAAGCTATCTGTCCTTCTAAAAGTCAAGACAGAAACTAGTGTGACATGAAAGCAGTGACTCCACAATTCTTTCAATAGTGATAAAAATAGATTTCATGCTGCTTTACATCCTCAGCCAGCAGCTGAACTGCAAGTTACAGTATGTGACCCATCTGAATTGTTTACCAAGAAACAGAACTTCAAATTCTGAAAAAATCCTGAGTAATTTGTTGGGACAAAATGTTTAAGAAAAAATGGCTATAAAAATGTGCATGTGTGTTATACTTGTACACAGGTAAACATTTCAGTGTGTCCTGACCAGCACTAGCTCTGAAACTGAAGATATGTGTGAGAATCACAAGAGATGTCCTCTGGAGGTCTGGTTAGCCTGTGAAGAGCATAGCTGCTCTAACACTAGCTGATTATTTCCCACAGTGGCATGCTCCTAGACAGGACTCTTAACTTTTTATAAGACACCTACATGTACTCCTGATAATGTTTGTTGGGACTAGTCCTAATAAGGAAGTCTTTGCTTACACATTTATCAACCATTTAGAAGAGTTCCTTTGTGAGCTCTTATCTTACATGAGTTGGATGATATAAAGGGTTTCCTCATTTTTCTTTTGTTTGGGGGGTGGGGTTTTTTTTTGTTTTTTAATCTCTTCTTGCAATATTTTTTAATTTCTGTTTTTCATAGCTAATTTGTTAAGATTACTTTATGGTTTTCATTTATACTCCGAGTACAGTGCTCATTTCCCTGTACAGCAAAGTCTTTACATTACATCTGTTACCCACTGGAAAGGCAAAAAGAAAAGAGAATAAGAGGGACTAGATTGACTTGAAGTGGAAAGCAACAAACTGCACATTGAAGATAAATATTGCAATTACCTTGCTCTGAGAGCAAGCTGGAGGGCAACTAGTATCAATTTTGTACTCAGCAGCTGTAAAAATTGGGCTATTGTGTAGCTCACCCCAGCCTGAGCTGGAATGAAAGTCCCTAGTTCTGTCCTGAAGGTAACAAAAAAACCCACTTCAGTATACAACGTGACTATTCAGACTGATTGAACTAGAGAAAGTACTGGGAAAAATATTGCCCAAGTAGTCATATAAAAATGTAGTCTATGTATCAAGAGCAGGTTTTTCAGTTAGATTGCTGACCAAAGATGAAAATGAGGTTATGTTTGGTTGGCTCTTTGCCAGGAGATTCTTCAGACTGATAGTAGGAGCAGGCACAACCTTGATGATTTGTAAAATCTTTTAATATTTTTTTCTTAGCAAGATGTTTATGCCATGGAAGAGACCTTGATGAGTAGCTTTGGCTTCCATGGGTCTTAAGAGATATGTCCTTAATATATGTAGATTTACTGCTGTGGTCAGCAAGATCACCTAATTTCTAGAGATTTACACTTTTGGAAAAAGGAGAATGTCTTGTTATCAAGCAGCTTCTTCAGATCACCACAAGCCTATTCAACTGCATTATTTTTATTTTAAATAACAATACAAACCAGCTAAATAATCTCTCCTCCTTTGGAATTAAGATTTGACCCTTTCTTCAAGAGAGCCAATAGCAAAAAACTTCCTATGCTTCAGTAAGAACAGGTAGGAACCTCCCCTTGACAAGTGAGGCTCAAATCCTTTTCATTTCTGATTTAGTTTCTGTCCATTTTTAAAGATTATGGCCTAGGAATTAAAGAAAACATTCTTTTCTTGATGACTTGGGGTAGTTAAATAGTTATACTTTTACAGCTCTATTGATTCATTACTGTTAATAAACATAACCCCCCCCCCCCACAAACTTTGGTAGAATATGCAGGAAAAATTCAGAGGACTCCTACCTAGCAGGTAGATTGAGCAATACAATGCTATTTTACTGCACAAAGTTGCTACTTTGGGATATAGTAATGATTCTAACTAATGAGAGAGAGCATCAAGATTAGATAGAGTGACAGAAATTATGCTAGGATATTCTTTCAAGGTCTCAGTTCCTAAAGGTTTTCAAAGTAATTGATTTCAAATGAAAGCTAGTGAATGTGATATTCAGTTTATGAGAAATTAAAAAATCATGAGGAAAACCAACATCCTCTCTCACTATTAAATCACGCAGAAATCTTTGGTAATGCTTAAAGCTAATGTTCATGTTTTGGTATCAGCTAGGCTGAAATGTGTTGAGAGAAATTGTGAGTATAAATCAAATAGAAATTCTTAGTCAAAGACCTTCATTTTTCATGAAATGGAGATTAAAAAATGCTGGGCAAATATTGTCTGACTATCAGTTTAAAAATGTCACATAGAGTAAAAAATACATCAATTTGTCCCCCTGAAAGAGGCTTATAAAGAATATTGATTTTATAACCAAAGACACATTGCCCTAAACAAAAATGGGTCAGCTACTCAGCTGCAAATTGGAGAGCTCCAACAGAGATCTCAGAACTTCCCCTGATAATGCTACAACCTCTACCAAAGAGTTATGAGATGAACAGGTTGAGGGCTGGAAAATATAGAATAATTACAAGTAATTTCCATGTACTGAAACCCAGGGTCATTTGTGTGTCAGTCCTCAATACCACAGCAAATGAGTTTGGGCAATCATAACACCAATACATTTAGTGCACTTGGCTTTCTGTTCAGAAAGTATACTATGGTGCTTGGTTGGAATACTAGAGTTTTAGAAAAAAAAAATCTTAAATGGGTTGACCTCAAGTATCTAATTTTTAAAGGGTTGCTGTAAACCATTAGGCAAATATAGACAATCATTTGCAGGTGATGCAAGTGGAAAATGAAGACAGGCACTTACAGAGAAGACTTGCATTAAAAGGTCTGAGAATAAACATTACATCAGATATCTTTAAACATGTTCTGGAAAGATCATGTAGAACAATAGATTAATGACTTAAAATGAGCTTAATTAATTATTAGCCAGTAGGCTTCATGAAGACTCATATCTTTGAATACAATATAAATCATGAGTAAACTAGATGTAGAGCCTTCATTATGCTGAGAAATAAAATTAGAATTCATTATAAGCTGAGAAAATATAGAAAATTTGCTCAGTATCATCATTTATTTCATCGGGGACAACAACACCGTGTAAAAGCTGCACAAAAATGAAGTTCAGTAATAATATGACAGTAATTCATAGCTGAAATACTCGCAGAGTCTCCTTCACAGGCTATGGCTTCTGCTTCACAGATCACTTATAAAAATAGAGAAATGGAAGCTTAAGCACAAATAGAAAAAAACAAAGTTCAGGGAAGAAACATGAAAGAATTTCTTTCTGATTGATGTTGAGGTCAGACTATTGGGTCACTCAGCTTGTAGTGACACTGTCACTATGTCATTGATCCTCAATAGTTTTGGGTTTTGCTGCAAAAACCATACAGCTGCTAGTCTGACACTGACATTTAAGTAAATCAATTCAGGAAAAAGTGATGAATAAACTAAAAGTTACTCTAGCCAAGACCTGGGAATCCAACTCAAGCCTAGTTGGCCAAGTCAGGGAAACATTTCTTCTCTCCTTTAAACATGCAGTTTGACCAACATATTGAAAACATTCTGGTCTGAATACACCATTTATACCTATCTTTCAGCATCAACTTCCCATTCCTGAGCAAGATGATAAGTCTAAATTCTCAGCTTCATATCTATGTGAAGATCATCATCAAACTCCTTTAGTTGAAGTTAGAATGAGATATGTTCCTCTTTTATTTCTTGTAGGCTTTGTCTGCTTAAAAGATTTTCTGGTATATATATAGATTTGTCTGCATGTTATTCTCCGGGTGGATGTGAATTCCAGCTTCCTATGTCTCTCTTTGGACAGGTCCAAAACAGAAGCCATATTGCTGTGATTAGTTCAGAGCCCAGCCTTTTGCTCTTGAGAGCATATTTATTCCCAAGTTAACTGCAGCTGTGTGCTTTCTTCTTCAGAAAAGTTTCACATCATGCCACTTTAAGGACAAAGAGAGAGAGAAAAAAAAAAGATGATTTCTTGGAAAAAAAAAAAACAAACAGCAGTGTCAGCTGGCAGCATGAAAAGAAATCTGCTTCATGCAGTCAGGAATCTTATTACCGGTAATCAATAGGCAAAGAGAGGCCTATTGCTCAACTAGGTTATTCTGTTGGGTGTTTTGCCTCCTGGTAGCATTACAGTAAGCAAGGCTGACTTCAGGGGCTTACCCTCAAGTATGGCTGTAGGCAAGCAAGATCAACACAGCTGCAATAGGCATCATGATTTGTAGAACCCTGGGCTATGTGCTCTTTCGGATGAGCTCAAGCTTTAGACAGCTCTGAATTTAGCAATCACTGCAAGCACCGCCCTGACACATATCCCCTAGTTGACTATGGTAAGTGCTTTCACACGAGGTAAACCCATTGACAGATGTCCATTTTGCCTGTTCAAATATACTCTAAAAAGCATGGTCTGTATGTCCCAGCTTAAGCAGAACAAAGTGAATAAATAATAAATAATAAATAATAAATAATAAATAATAAATAATAATCAGGGTTAGAGCATAGATGCTCAGACTTCCCAGGTCTTGTCAGAAGGCTCATCCTACACTGCCAGCTGATCCAGTTGGTTGTAGAATGTGTACCGTGGATATGTTTTATGAATGATGTTTTTGTTTGCTTGTCCATCACCACAGTTTGACAGACTACAATTACCTGCTAAAAAGAAAGTCTTTTGACTCCATTGTGAAAGTCTCCAGAAAATATTGTTCAGTGCAGTTCAAACAAAAGTTTTCCACATTTGCCTCTTTTGTCCTTTCTTCTAGGTAGCTGTCTACCTCCCTATGTGCCTCCTTCATGTACGCTTTTTCCAATGACAAGTATTTGTGAGAGGTGTCTTTCTGACAGTGGAAATAGCGGAAAAGTAGAGTATCTGGGTTTCAGAAGCACATTCATGTCATTTACAGATATTAACATAATTATTTCAGTTTTGATGCTTGGCTTTTTTACTTCCTCTATCTAAGATAAAAAAGAAAGGGCAACTGAAGGGGCAGGGACAGATTCATAGAGCAGGTCAGACTAATCCTTCTTGTCACATAGGATGGCTGAGACCATGTCCATTTAAAAATGCAATGCAAAATACAGTGAATAAATGCTTTTTCACACACCAAGAAAGTACAAGACATGGAGGGAGCAGAAAGAGATGCTGCTTCATAGCAGCACAAAGTGTCTCAGGACCAGATAGAGCACACAGATTACCAAGCAAACAAACCTGGGGCAAACTATAGTACCACTTCATACCAAACACAATTTCGTATTCAAAATACTCTACAAACAATAACGAAAGGAAACGTGCATATGCTTGCATGCAAAACAGAACTATTGCTGCTGGGGAACTGTGTTTGTTTGCATGCAAAATAGAACTATTACAGAGTGGGGGTCACGTTTTCCTTTTATGAAAGAAAGAAAAACACTTTTTATTTGAAATCAAAATGCTTCATGAAATCATTTCCCACTGAACTTTAACCTGTACTATCTCTCTTGTCCGGTGTGTAAATTTTGCCAAAGGGAGAGGGAAAGAGTTTGACTACAGAAGCCTCTTCCACCTGAGAAGCAGAGAATGACAGCACAGTCACACCAAACCATACTTCCTTAAGACTGGGAAGATCCTCCAAGGACCTACCTGCTAGGAATGACCTTCAAGCTTCATAAAAAGTCTTTGTTAAATTTTGGATTCCATTCTACTGAAAGTAATGGGAAGGAGAAGACAAATCTTAAATTCTGCAGGATGCGAAAAGTATTTCTTAGCCAGCTCAAATCCAGGCTAGTGAAATTCCAGCTTTCAGCAAATAGTTTGCTTTATTTGCTGGATCTCCTCGGTGCTAGTTGTAACCCTACACGGGTATTGGAAAATGAAGGCATTGTAACCATTTCTTTTGTAGTTGCTATCTCCCTTTGACTAATCTAATCCTACCTTTGTGTTTTTCTAGGCATGTTCCTGGAAGGTAATTATTTTCCTTCTTTAATTGACTTGATATGAATATGTATGTTTCCAGTAGTGGCAACATTTCTTGTCTCTGGTTGTAAAATCTTGGTCACAGAAACCTCAGGGGGTTTGTCCTGTACATAAAAATGAATAGTCCAAGCTTCAGTTATAATGGACCCCAAACTTCAGTTGTTATTAACTCCAGATGCTGCTTAAAAACTATAAATATATGTATTTTTGTATTAATTTCATGTTGCTCCTTGATAAATCAAGATCAATGCAGTTTTCTTTACGTTGCATTAGTTCAAAAGTATGGCAAATAACAGATTTGCTTATAAGTATATATTAAAACTTAAATATAATGGAGTGGATGTTATGTCAATCTTGCCATTTGCAAAGCTGCAGTAAAATATTTTTAGTTTAATGAGGGCAGACTGCAATCTGGTCTAATCTATTTAGTCTCCAGTCAAATTCAGAGAATCAAAAAATGGTCATAAGCATCTTTGTGATTCCCTGATCTTTGCTCATTACACAGCAGGCTGGACCCAAATTTCAACTTAAAAGACATCTAAGACTGTTATTGTATGTCTTTGACTGTAAGAAAACCATTTTGGTGCCATGGGAGAGTGTGCAATGCAACAGCAAGTTAGCTACTCCTTCCTTTCCAAAGTTACACAAAAGGAACCCTGAAAGAAATGGTTCAAGGCAGCTTCTAGGTTATATTGAGTCTTAAAAACCCATTGATTTTGTCGTCCTGCTTGTAGTTCCTGCTCTGAATATGCATATTGATTGTTGTCTTTTTTTCTGTGCATGACATTTTTGAAGATGTTAACAACACTGAGTAGTTTTTCCAGGTAGCTTTTGATTTTACAGTGTCAGTAGCTTGGAAGCATCTTGACAAAGAATGGTCTTATCTCGGTCTGTCAGGCAATCGCTGAACCTGCATCAGCCAATAGGCTGCAGCCACTGTTTGTGCTGTAAATGCCACCAGTTGCCATAAGCTATCTTTATTCTCCTTGCAGCAAGTGAGGTATAGCTGGAATGTATCATCCAGTTCATAGACAGCAATGTGGATCCCACACTAGTCTGTGAATGTGTATGATGATGTCCAAAAAGGGTTACTGCACTCATGGACTCTCGGTGCTGCTATCCCTGATAGAGCTGGAGCCTGATGGATGTAAGCTTTTCACCCTGAAAGCAATGGCTTGTATTCAGCTTGACAATGCACAGCTTTCTGATGTCAAAACAGGCAGTTCCCACGTAAGGGATAAGTGACTGAACCTTAATATAAAAATATCAAATTAAAGATGTATTTTTTTCTCCCTACCAAAACAGTATTTGCTTACCAAGGTACAGTGGCTTTTAAAATGAGGCATGATAGGGCAATCATACACAAGAACTACTTTTCATACCAAGCATGGCCTCTGAATGAAGTGTCACCCTTTTTCCTTGACTTGATCTCTGCTCTCAAAATGCAAGTGGGCATTTGGGCCTGCAGTGGGCTCCTGGCAGGATACAGTCAAGGTGGCCATGCACCAGGGAGCAGGAGGAGTTCTCTTATACTTGCCTGTCAAGTGAGAGTGACTGAGTCTGAAAAAAAAAGAACCAAAAACCAATCCTCATAAACAAATTTTAAACTGTGGGCACAGCAGCATGGGGTGGGAGAAACAGTGCTGGCCTGAGTGAACGCTCAGTCAGAGCTGGTCTTTCCCCATGCTCTCACTCAGATATCTCCTTTAATCCACTATCCATTCATGCAGAAAAGTCTCTTATCCAAGGTTAATTTGGTCCTTTCAGACTCAGTTGGCTTACACACAGCTACGGGTGAGATTTCCCTTCAGACTGTGAGCATTTGCTCTGCTGAGAGGATTTATCATGCAAGTGCTGACAGCGCTCTAACATTTTTCCACAGTCTCCTTATATGCCCTAAAAGTCATTTAGCTTTCCCACAGTTTACTTGGGAGGACTCAGGCCTTGTCCCAGTGCAGGCTGAGGATGCAGGGGCTACTGGACCACTGTATAAGCTATCACTGGTTGGCTGTACCAATGCTACAGAGTCACACTGTCACAAGACTCACTGAGCACCTCAGTGTGATTAGCACATTCATGCAGATCTCTGCACTGCTCACCTCCATCTCCTGAATGCAAATATAGTCAGCTTTGAAAGCTTTTCTCCTCTGGTCGAGTACAGGGGATCAGCTCTCCATGTCATGCATGCTTTGGAAGAAATCATAGCCCCACAACAAGAGGCCCAGCAACTGAAGAGGTGTGACTGTATAGTCAAGAAGTGACGTGTATCACCTTGAAACCAAGGATCTAAAAGTGTGTTTCATTCTCTGAGGCTTTTGGGGATATGTTTGTTGGTAGGGATAATGTCTCTTAATATCAAAGCAGCAGATGATTTTCTGGATCTTGTTAATTTTTTATGCCTGTCCCTGCACAGGGAAGCCTTGATTCGTTATTAGTTATTGAAAGAATACCTATCCTTAGCTGCTGATTTGCGCTTGCAGGTTGTCGTAGTTTGGCCCAACTCGCACAGCAGCGTCACAACAGTCTCTCGCTCGGTGCTCCCATTTACCCCCACCCTTGTTAGGATGACAGAGGTCCCAGCAAAATGGGAGTGAAAAGATAAGCAAGGTTGTTGTGGATTAAGACAAAGGCAGAGAGGGCTCACTGCCAGTTACAGTTCCAGGCAAAACAGACTTCAGTACTCGACTTAGAGAGGAAAGCAAGAAAATTTAATCTACAAGACACAGAACAGAATAAAAGCAAAAAGGGAGTAGGATGATAAGAAAATTACAACCAGCACCTTAAGATCTCCCTACCCTATCCCTCCTTTCTTCCCAGGCCCAGCTCACTGCTCCCGATGTCTCCACCTCCTCCCTCCTCAATAGCTCAGAGGGACGGGGAATAGGGGATGAGGTCAGTCTCTCATAGATGGACTCTGACACTTCTCTCTTCTCAGATGAGGATGACTCTTGGCATTCTTCCTCTGCTCCAACACGGGCTTCCTCCCCCAGGACACAGTCCCAACAGCTGCGGCTTCTGCCAATACAAGGTCCCTCACAAGGGACGCAGTCCTTGGTGAATAACTTTGACATGGATTCTTTGCCACAGTTACAGTTTCTGCAGTTATAGGATCCCTCTCTCAGGACAAGGACTCTTCTGGGCATAAGTTTAATGAGCTGCTTTGTCATGGGTTCCTTCCCACAGTTACAGCTGTGGATATTGGGTCCTTTCCTCGGGACATGGCCTCTTCCAGCCGTAGTTTTAAAAAAGAAAATCACTGCCTCTGGCTTGGGGTCTGTAGTAAAGTGATTGAGTCCCTCCCACAGGACAAGGTCTCCTCTGGCCATAGTCACTGTCCCTGGCTTGGGGCCTCCTCCTGTCTTTCATCACCGACCTTAGAGTTTCTCTCACTGATCCTACTCCTTGCACCACGATCAGCCAGAAGAAGAAGAAGGGACAGAAGAAGGAAGAAACAGGAAGAAGAAGGGGGAAGAAGCCTCCTCTTCTGGCTTCTTCTTAAAAAGTGAGCATGGAGTCATCTAATTTGCTCAGCTCCAGAACTGGATCTGGCTCAGAGCTGGGGAGAGTTTCGAGTAACTACTTACAGGAGCCATCTTTACAACCCCTTCCCCTTTACCAGAAAAGACTGTCATGTCAAACCGTGACACAGGTGTTGCTTTGTAGTTCTTCTTCGATCCAATAGCTCTTTGGAGTCTTTTTTCTCAAGCTCATTGAGCTGAGGATGCAGAGCATTTGTCTGTTCACGCCAAAGGCTTTAATGACCCCAATCTGCATGGACTTAACAATATTTCTAGTCATTTGTGGCAGCTGTGCTCAAGTCTGGATTACTTCTAAGTGTGTTAAATTTCTTGTATAGCTTAAAGCAAACACTATGCCGATTTTTCCAGAATTCCCTTTGGAAACTTTAGGGAAGCATGAGGAGTGCTACAAAAAAAGGGATTTTTACTAGTACTAGTTTTACTATTATTGCTAGGAAGTCACCAAGGGCAACTCGAGGATATGGGTGCAAGGTGATATCTACCAGTGAGTTATGAGTGTGACGGTACCAAAGTGTTGTAGGGGTGTGGTGTTTCTCCTATATCCTACTGAATAGCAGTTTGAGAGAGTATTTTTTCAGCTGTGAAAAAAACACAGACTCCACTTCAGATAGGTACATTAAACAAGCTGTAGTACTTCTGGGAAGTAATTGGACTGGGAGTAGACTACTACTGTGACGCAAATATAATGAAAAAAATATTTTGACTATTAAATTAAAGTAGGTGGTCAGTTTCAGATCTGAAGAAATGCCACAGGAAATAGACTGGTGACAAACAGTGAAGACTCAACACCCAGAGTCTGATAGTCTGCTATTGTGAACTCTTGCATAGAACACATGTAAGAAAGCCAGCCCTCAAATCAGCAATATTTTCCACCCTGTATTATTTTAGATGATGCAGAAGAAAACCCACAGGTCAAGCTACAGAGAGGCCTTTCTCTTCCTTATAGTGACCAATGATGACCACACAGTCACAACTTGTACATTTAAAATTGCCATTTAAAAACTCTTTTGCTCATCCAGCCAGAAGCCTCACGTTCTGAGATCATAATGCACTGCTGCAGGGCACATTTTCCTGTCACAGTGGGAAGATTAGAGATGAAAGAGGTCTGTAAAGAGTAAGAATGTCATGCAAGGAGGATGAAATTGTTCTATAAGTTGAATGATTAGGAGAGATATGTAGATGTAAGACACAGAGGTTAGATTTCTTTCCTAGGCCAGGAGCAAACAAGACTTAAAAAGCAGAACAGATACAGTGACAAAGCAAGACACATACAAGCACTAAATGCAAACAGGCATCCTCCCAACTTTTCAATTTCGTATTCACTCAGCACACTGGAGAGCCTTGAGTGTCATAGCTTTAAGCTCTGTTTACACTACCCACCCCTCCTGCACAAATACTTGGAACACAGCAAAAGGAAAATGAGACCAAGCACTATCCTTTCAGACACTAATGAAACCTCATATTCCATAGCCTTGGATTTATGCCCTTGTGAATGTTTGTTAGGAAACGTCTCCCATTGTTTACTCCTCTGTTGTCACATGAGTAGCCCTGCTGGGCTTATAGCATATTTATTTAAGTAAATTGGTAGAAAACACATTGCACTTTATTGTTATTCTTAAGACTCTTGCATAAACATTGTGGCATTTTTATAATTACACACCTAAGTAGTTAGAATGCCTGATTGAGCAGACTGTTTACTGTTATTACTTTATTTTTTTAATTTCAATATTTTTCTTTTTAGTTACATTATAATGTGTGCTTTCACTCTAATACTGTACAAGATGCATGCTAGGATGAGCAGATTGTTGACTCTTGTTTTAATAAATATTTCTATTGAGCTAATTTATATTAAAGTGATCCCTTCCACTAGCAGGAGAAAAAAACGGTTTCTAGAATGACTAGCCAACTGCAACAGGCATAATAATAGCCATCAAGTTTATAGCAGTACCTTCAAACAATGACAACTGAAGACATATGTTGTTTCACGAAAAAGCCCTCATGTATTATGAAAGATGAAATTGCATCGTGTTTAAGGTATTCGGCATACAGTACGTGTTAGTGAAGTGAAAGGGCACATCTGTGCTGTACTTACTCAGATGACTATTTTATTCACTGGATGATGGCAATTTATTCATTGATTTCTGGATCCCAGATTGCCAAGAAGATATCAGATATCTGGTTGATGTTAAAAGCAGTTGGACTTTGCATTTGAATCTCATTGTCTGTAGCTGTTTAAAAATAATAATTGAATGGCAAGCAAATGAAAAAAGAACAGTGAAATAGAAATAAAATATCTCATATCACTCCCTCTTCTCTGGTCCCTCAGAGGGAACAATATGCACAAACTTGCCCAATGATTTCCCACACACTTCATTAAAGCTCACTTTGCCTGTGAAGATTCTCAAGTTGAGGTCTGGACCGTAAAATGAAGACATTACTAGGATGGTCATAACTTACCTTTCTGCCTTGCACTGCTGTAAGCAGGCTGTCTGTACCAAATGAACAAATAATAGATGCAGTGGAGTCTTATACAGGCTTTAATTTTCACTTTTTGCTTGAAGATCAGGAGAGGGGAGGTCTCATGACTTCATTCCCAAGCTAAAAGCAAGAGAATCAACGTGAATATTCTGCCTGACAAACAAGGCACAATACACACTGTCTTGTCAGTGTGGCAGTTGTCAGAGCATCAGTATCTCCTCTTGGTTTCACTTACAAATGTGTGGGCTGTGTAGGTGGGTAAGAGTTCAGGCTGATACTTCAGCCACCATGTGCTAGGGTTCTCCTCACAGTCTGCTTGGCCTCCACAAGGCCTGTCCCACAGACTATATCCAACCACCCTACCTTATAACCTGAGAAGTAGAGTTCCCAATTCTGGTTTTACATCCGAGGGATAATGATCTCTGCCCAGAAGTATGAGAAGATCCTACTTTCTCTCCATTATCAGACTGTACAACCTTAACAGACTATACAACCTTAGTGACATTGAACTCAGAGATAACACAGAGGTATACATCAAAAGGACATTGGTAGTCTGCAAAAAATGAGATTAAGACGGGGTCTTCCTTACTGTCATCACAATGTACAGTCTTTAAGCCATCTCTTCTAAGCCTACATAGCAGAATGTGTTTTAAAAACAGGAAACTATACTCACAATTTTAATGACTATGCCTCAGAGTCTCCAAATATTATAGAAAAAGAATTATATTGAACTGATATTTAGAGTGGAAAATGAAAAGTTAATTTCTACTAACATTTAGATATTTTTGCATGCAAAGCATTCCTTTCATTGTGGTAGAAAGCATCAGTATTTTCTCAAGTTATTTTTCTCTTTTCCGCCTTGGGAAAAGAACACTCAAAATAGTTCTTGGTGGAAATATTAAAAGTAGAGGAATGATTTTGCATCTGAGGCAATACACAATTTTCTATTTACCTTTGTCTGATTAACTGCACAGAAAATATTATTTATGTTTATATATATAAAGCCAAAATGCAACATTTTTTCTATTTTCTTTTTTTTTTCCCTGTGGCCTATGTGGTTAAGGCAATCTCAAAGCCATAGTGGATTGTTTCTATTAAGAGGAAAGAAGAATGGTATCAATCAGATAATGTGGAAAACGGAAAACACAGTGCCTTTACCACACCCTTCTGCAGTGTCAAAGTAACCCATCCACCACCAATGTGATTCCAAATATACTCACAGCTGAATAAACACAGAGGAAAACAAGGGGATGCAGGGAGTCACAAGGCATCCTGATTTGCTCCCCAGTGAGACAGTGTTTGCCATGGGTACACTGCAGAGAGGAGTCCTGGGGATGGTGCTGGGCACTGAAGGCCAGGAGTCAGGGGAAACCTGCAGTATAGGGTGGGCAGCCTCTACCTGTTCCACTAATTCAGGGCAGGAGCAGGCCAGCCTCAGTTGAGTAACTGTGTTGTTTCTCTCTCTCCCCCCCATAAGTGTGTGCATGCAATTTAGCTTCTAATTGATCTGATAACAGCAAGCTTTGCCTTGAGCTGTGGCTTTCTCCACTACCACTACACATCAGGGCATGTAGTTGTTCCGAATAAACAGTTGCTCATTTACTTTAAGTACATCTTTGGCTGCTCAATAGATATGTTTACTAGAAGCCATTAACCTCTTCCAGCCTAAGAAGAGGAGAAAAAACAAAACTCCATCTCACTGTGAATAGATGTCATGAGTCATAGTTTTACAATTAAGCTATCATTGCCCCGCCACTAGCAATGGCCATTGCTTACTTCTCCAATGATAGAATAGAGACTATTAAAAATATCTACTGGAGAAGAACTTTGGAAGTGATCTAGTCCAAGCCCCTGCCTGTGGCACTAGCTCAGGTCAGCCATGACTGTGTCAAGGCAAACCTTGAAAACCCCCAAGGATGCAAGTTGCTCAGTTTCCCTGGATACCATGTTCCAGTGCTGCACAATCCTGGCAGGGAAATTTAGCTCTTACTGATTTCTTCCCTATGTTGGGAAAAAAAAGAAAGATGTGAGAGATTACCAGAGATTACCTCTTCCAGGCACTGCACCGTCCAATCCTTGTAATACCAAAAAGTGAGGAATCCGGGGCAGTGACCCGTTAGAGATGAGCTGGCACCCTCTCCCCATTATGACTGTTGGCATGACCAGCCCACACAGGAACAGCACAGGATGCCTTGCAGTTGCATGGTTGTGATCTTCTGAATGTTTTTGAGAGAGGGAGAGGGAAAAAAAATTGTCATTTTAGAAGGAAGAGTGTGGTAAAAACCATAATTTGGCTGGGATTAAAGAAACCACTGGACGTTCCTTAGTTTTAAATTTTGCACAGATGTCAACTATACTTGTTCCTACTGTCTTTAATTTAATGTCTGGAATATTGTGGTACTGTAACTCACATGACATATGACTGGGAAACAACCAGACCAATAGATTTGTGAAATTTTCTTTTTATGTTTAGATTTAATAACAACAGAAAAAATAACAACAATAACAACAACAACAAAAAAAAAAAACAGAAACACACCTTTCGTGTGGCATTTCTACACAGCGGTGTAAGAAATTGCACTGGAAAGCTATGAAAAATATTTGGAACATGCCTGCAGACAGAGTAGAAGGTAGAGCTACATTGTAGCAGTGGTGGCAGCTGATATTTTCTTATGTTTTTCCAGCCCAGCACACCATGTCTCTTCCCCTTCTCATCATGGAGAGGAACAGGCAAATGTTGGTGCACTGCATTTGCTTCGGTCTCTTAATCAGGCACAGGTGCGAGGAATTGCAAAGACACCTATTCTGAACTGTTTCAGCTGTTTCCAAATTGATCATCCTCATAACACCACACACTTTACTCCATCTTATGCATTATTATCAAATTACAAAAACTTTGGGTGTAGTGTTTGTTGGTGATTTTGTAAATAAAGACCTGGGAAAACTAATAAACAGTTCAAATGACTGTAATCAGATTTTTGGTCAAGTGACACAGATGAGATAAAATCAGCTTATTTTTGTCTAACTATACAGTGCTTAAACCTGTCCTTTAAGTTTCCTTAAGGAGGAGCTGAAGTTGTCCTGATCTCAAAGAGATCCAGGAATTTAGCTCACTTTACCTGAAAGAACTTCAGAAATGGTTTTTAACTTATAAAGGAATCTGGTAAGGATCAAAGATTTTCTCATCTTACTGTCATTGAAGAAAAAAAACCCAAATCAACAAAAACTCCAAGTCTTGGAGTGACCCTACACAGTTCTTTTTAGCCTTCCAGTTCTTTGGCAGCTTATTACAAAATATCTCTGGAGACCATTTTGCTTTTGGAAGAATACTACTAGTATGTAACAGACCAAAGAGAAAATTATCTCAGTTCTAGTTTCTGAAGTTGTTTTGTACACAGGTCAGATGATCTTACCATCATTGTGCCTCCAGTAAGGTCCTGCTTAGCCTGGAGCGGGATCTACAAAATTACAAGTTAAATTATCCTCTCCACAATGCATTTGTAACTACTTTATCTTTGTCCATGTTTTTTTACACGGAGGAGGGAACACTGGTTCCCTCTGCATTCTGGAGGGAACATCAACTTACATCATGCCCTACGGCAGAGATACCCAGACGCAGTCAGTGTAGCACTACCTTGCAGGAGCATGTTTAGGTAAAATAAAATCTCTCGGAGATGTATGTTTAATGTTAAAGTTTGTGAAAGAGTTTAAAGAACTGTGCAACAAATGACTTCAAACTGCCAATCTGGTCTCACTGTGTGTCCAATTGACTTATACTGTTTCAGATCTGCTTACCTTTGTTGCATTATGCAACTGCAGTAATACAAATTTCTCCTCAGGACACACCTTTGATCCCTGTTCATGTGCAGCAATAAATTCCTAGCTCTCTTAATGACTCTTCTGATTTAACTGTTCTTTCACTTGTTATAAGTGGGAGTTTATCAACATATTTATTGCCAAATTCTCTCCTTAGATTTTAAAACATACAGTAAATTATGTGGTTGAAAATTTGGCTGCCAAAAGATAACCATGGCAATCTACATGGACAAGAAAATATAACATACACAGTGGCCTCAGCAGCTTTGAGACCAAAACTTTTATTTCAAGAAATTTACCCTTTCACGATATTACCACAGGTCTAAAAAACCCTACATTTTTTCACTTGAAATGTTGACTTGTCTTTAATCTTAAAACATATGGATGTCATTCACTTTTTGCTCAGAGGGACTGATGCAACTAAAGAAAAAACATTACATTTCTGGAGAGAGGCCAAGCTGGATAGCAGCAGCATAGAGTATACAGTGCTTCCATTGACATCAGATCTGGAAGCAGATCAGATATGAATGGAAGACCTATAGTGAGTCAGGTTTGCATGTAAATCCCCAGTGAGTCTGGATTAGCTCCAAAACCTAATTTGATATCAATGAAAGAACTGCACTGTATCCACTTTCAGACTTTTCCTGAAAAAACAGATTGGTTTTAGCTCATGGATTAAAATTCAGGCAAACTGTGGGGACAATATTTTATTTTTTAATGGGCCCATCAAAACTCCATCAAAGCATTGTTAAGACATTACATAAAACAATGAGAGCTCAGAAATCCGTGGTAAAAGAGAATACTGTGACCTGCTTGGTTAAAAAAAAAAAAAAAGACTACAAGAAAGACAGTGAGATCTTTTGGACTGTACTTTCTGTAATACCAATTTTATTTACCTTTCTATATTTGAGAAACATTTCTTTTCAGCAGAAGATTCTTGTTTTTATCTTTTATTTTCTATTGGCAATTTCAAGTGTTTTATCCCTTGGTTAAGAACTGATGGATTTATTAGTTCCTGTAATCCATGAAGATTTTTGTCTTGGGATTAGAACAATTTAGAATTAACAAAAAAATATTTCCGTTCTGAACAGGTGTCAATTATAAATATGTAGGCTATCAAATATTCCCCTGCTTTCTAAAATATATTTGCTATTATATATATTGTATATTTTATAACTACATCAATGCTGTTCTCCTGCTCTTTCAATTCTTGCACCAAATTTTTGAAAAGGAATAAAGCAAAGGGAGAAGACAGGAAGAAACAAGAGCAACTCAATTCCCTTTGATAAAGCAAGACCTTTCTTTTCTGGAAAGCAACATGCATGTTGTGTTCTGCAAACTAAAAGCAAAGTGTATAAATGTTATCAGCTCCTCACTTCTACTGGAGAATTAAGGCTTTTGCTTTTAATAACCTTGCAATCTCAGAACTTCTTACCTACTGATTTCTTTCTATTTCTACCGAACATAAAAGAAAGAAATTCAAATCCATTCTCATTTTAGTGGGTAGGTTTAAAGGTGCTTATGTAGAAATAAGTCCCTGCTGTGCAGCTCCATCCTAACCCACCATGCTGACATCTTTCTGAGTCTTGTGAATGTCATTGTGTAGAGCACAGAGAACGTGATATTTGCTTTATTGTGTGTGTGCTGTACTGTGTGTCAGTTACAAAATATGAAGGTATTGCTAAAATCTAGTATATTTCATGGCAAAGTCCAGTCCAGAATAAATTGTGCTACCTTTGAAAGAATCCAGAAAAATTTAAATGTGTTTAATTTGGAGTACATTTGCAGCCAGTAGGTTAGATGTGAGCAGAAAGTATGAAGTCATTTGTGTGTGTCCCAGGTCAGCACTAAGTGGGCAAATTCTACATTGCCCCTATAATTTTGGAGGAACTCTCTCTGCCAATTACAGTTATATATGCCACTATGTCAAAGCTTTTAGACTTACAAATAATTAAGAGATCAAACATACTGGACGTGCAAGAAGTCAAGAGCGGAAACCCAACACATTACTCTGACTCCTCAAGTTTCAGGTGTACTATAGGTATCTCCTTTTTTCCTTTTTCTCGGCCCGTAGCTCTGGGATTGCCCAGGTGTTTTGCTACTTTGTGTCTATGTTGTAGCAAGGTGGTAGGTTTGAAAGAAATGAATGGAAACATAGGACTTCTGAATAGTTTTGGTTTTGTATTTTTGAACCATGCATAAATATGTATTGAGAGATGAATTCTGTCCTCCAGAAGAGACAGTCAGTACCACATGGATTCTCTCCTTTGTTTGTTCTACAGCTGTGAAAGACTATACTCCCACATATTAAAAATATTACAAACATTAGTTGCGGTCCTGGTTTTAGAACCATCCATATATAATCTGGTTCCCAAACTGCTGAAACATCTGGAAGAATACCCACTTCAAACACACTGTCTTTTCAGGAAGCAGCAGGGCTCTCTGCTCTCTCTGGTTCTTGAATTTACTGGATTCTTCATTCCCATCCACCTCCCCTCCTCTCCTGCTGTTATGCATGGACACAAGGCATCGTTTTTGATGTGCCAGTTAGATATAGTCTTCCCTTTCTTGCAAGGGAACCTAGTGTGCTCTTGTTACATGCATTGCTGGGAAGCTTTTTAATGGTGCTTGAATTTACAGG
Source organism: Colius striatus (assembly GCF_028858725.1). Taxonomy (NCBI): domain Eukaryota; kingdom Metazoa; phylum Chordata; class Aves; order Coliiformes; family Coliidae; genus Colius; species Colius striatus. The sequence goes on from NC_084761.1 coordinate 35,966,448, forward strand.
CTCATTGCAAATACCACACCTTTTCTTCACTACATTTTTGAAATTCAGTTTCCTGTTTTTATAACACAGCATAAAGGGAGTCTGGCACTAGAGTCTTTGCACATGTGAACTTTCTAGGTAAATGCCAGCTTGACTCATCCCACAATTAAAACTTGACAGAAGGAGATCTCAGTTTATATATTTGAGCAATGTTATTGTTCAAGGGACAAGCATAAGATATTCATCTTAATTTGAGATGGCAAAGAAATGAGTGAGAAAGACTAGCAACAGATGCGCTTTTGTTTTCTTTGTGCAGTGGAAAAACAAAATAGAAACTGAATCCCTGACTTATTATTCTTGTATGCATATTAAAAAATATACCAGTCTTGAGTAAAGTTTTTATCTAGGCAGTACATTTCATGCATTAAGCCACTCCTTTTATGCACTGCAGGGTAACTGACGTCTCCTGTCAGTTGTGCAGGAGCACTGTGTGCAGAGGAAATGGTAACAATTTCCCTCTCCTCAGTGTGTTGAAGACATTGTTAAAATCCAAGTGTAGGAATAACTAACCGCTACTGATGAAGGTCTCCTCCAACCCCTACCATTCTATGATTCTATGATCATTCTATTAATGCCAGACAGTGACAGTATTATTAATAAAAGTCAAGGATGGCTCTACAGTTCTAAAAGCTATCTGTGCATATGTGACTCAGATCTAAAACATGACTTACTTATCAGTTTCCCCATGCACACTCTGGAAATTTGCCGTATTGCATAGGAATAACACCTGGGGAGTACAGAATTACTACACTGACACCTGCAAATCACCCTTGACTTAAACTTTTGTAAATAAAGATATTTGACCCTTGGAATCAGACACAATAAGCTGAGATGACAGAATCATAGAATCATAGAAACGTAGAATCATAGAATCATAGAATGGTAGGGGTTGGAATGGACCTTTAGAGACCATCTAGTCCAACCCCCCTACAGAACCAGGTCCACCTAGACTAGGTCGCAGGAACACATTCAAGAGGGTTTTGAAGACCTTCAAGGAAGGAGACTCCTCAACCTCCCTGGGCAGCTTGTACAAGTTCCCTGTCATCCTCACAGGAAAAAACCTACTGAAGATGAAAAAGATAGTTTTATTCTTTGGTACTAATTTTTAATAAATAAGAAACAATTTAAAAGTTTTTATATGATCTCTTCCATTTGACCTCTCAGACTTTTGACTTTTGTCCATTGTCTTGAACATGATTTATGTTGATATCCCTCAGTACTTTTATCACAGAAAACAGCAATTAACATGTATGCAGTCTTTTTTCTAGGTTCTTGTGAAGTTTATTCCCTTTTTCAAATGTGTCACGAACTTGCTATCTCCAACTAAAATACTCTGTCACATTTTCCCTGTCTCTCTGGAGCCTCCTCCGTGTCTCATTTTTCTTTCAGGGCAGCAGTTGCTGGATCTCTTCTTTAAGATTCTCAGCAAAGTTCAAAAGCCAAACAAAATACACAGAAACCTCTGAATCAGATTTCTGTTTTTCTATAGGATTCTTGACATATTAGTCTTCTCACTCTTAAGGGTCAGTCACCACAAGAATTAGCTTCCACACTGTAACACAATAGTGACTAGTACTGTAGACAAACTATTGCTTGTTGCCATTCTGGCAAGCACAGAAAACCCTCTGTATGTATGTCTCTCCTCCTCACGTTACTAGCCACTTTTTATTGCAAAGATCCATCTTTCCCCAGCTTCCTCCGCAGCTGTAGGAGTGGGGTCTGACACACTTGTGGATGCAAGGCAACAGGTTGAACCCTCAGGCTTCAATTCACTGAGAGCTACCAGACATGGGTACTCTGTTGCCGGTAAGTGCAGATTCAACTGACATAAAATGTTCCAGGTTGTAGACATAAAATTTATCTTTCTGTCCTAATCTGCTAAACAAGTAAGTTCCCTTCAGTGTTGGGATTTCGGAAAAGAAAAACAAACCTCAGATATCTCTTGCATAAATAGTAACATCTCTGGACATTTATGAGATCACAGGCCTCGGGTAGGAAGGCATAGGTCCCACTACAGCCAAAGGCCACAATTCACCTTTCCCTGCAAAGAGTTTGGTCCATGAGAAGCAAGCAATCCTTATAAATCTATACTTTTGATAACTCAGTATAACAATGTATTCAAATACTACCAACTGCTGAAGCTGAAGAAGAGTTGTAAAAAACAGTTGAAATGACAATCTGCTCAGTGCATTGCATGTAATCAATGTGTCATCCAAACAAGTTTGGTTGTCATTAAAAAAAAAAATGCATTTTCACTGGTTTATTAGACCTAGTAAATTCGTTCATGACACTAAGAACATCATGTTCAATTTTATACATGAGTGTAACACAGAGTGGCCAGGTGCTTATTTCTAAATGGAGATTTGTGAACACTCACCAAAATAGTTAGGCTGTAACACCAGTTGTTGATCTGAGGGATTTCTGTTGACTTCCCCAGAAATAAGGAAGAAAAAAAGATGGATCTAGACATAAGTCCTTAAAAACACACTTTAAACAATGTGATTTCACAGTTGCTTAAAAGTCATGGAGCAGCTGCACTGAAATTGTAAAATCTGCAGTTTTATTATGCCAATGACTTTCTATTGGCCTCAGTCATAAAATAACATACTCCTCACTGAAGTTCTCTACTAAACAAAAAACACATCCAGACTGACTAAAATCAAACTCAGACAAGCAAAAAACAATTTGGCCTTCATCTTACTGGGCTCGATTGGTCCAATAATAAACAATTTTATTTTTCTTCCTCAATACTACTCCTGCTGATAATTACTGTATTCTCAATGGGGAAAATAAAGGACTGAAAAGCAACAATTGCTGAGAGGAATTCACAAATAGTACTTCAACCTCCTGCAGGACTTAAAGGCATGCTGAAATTTTTCTAACTTTTTCTGTTACTATTTTTTTACAAATTTCAAATATGCCAATGCAGAAGAGGATTTGCTGAGGTGGTTTCTCTCCAGTAGAGAAGACAAGTGAGTCCTAATCAGTTCGCTGCTGTTTGGGAATTCAGGTGATGGCTTTCAAACAAATTATTGCTTCTAGAGTAATTCCTATTTTTAGCCTACATCTTCTGTGCCTACGACTCTAGTTAGAGGGTACATTAAGGTCTAATGTACTGTATACTCTATGCAGAATAAAAACATGTTCTAAATATAGCACTTACTTGAGCGTAAAATAGATGTTCCAGAAAATAATTCAGGCAGTGAGACTACTACGATACTGTACTGCTTATAGATAAAATGTCAGAGAATTAGGGAAAATAGCCCTTTTCATGATTTCTGTGACAATAAGTAATGTTTGAAACACATACTTCAAAACAAGGAAAACATAGGTAGAACTATTGTTCTTTGTCCACTTAAAGAAAATATTCTAAATCTGATTTCTTTGTACTTTTTAGCCTCAGTCTTCTAACACTGTATGTGTTTTTTCCTGCTTTATACTCTCTGACAATAGTGGCTTGTCAAATATTTGAAGGACTGTATGCCAGGATAGATGGGGTACAAAGCCTTCTTGAGGCGTCTGTACACAATCATATATGATTTGCATCAAATTATACTTCTATGGAGTTGAGTCCATTAATTTTGTATTTGTAATGGTATTTACCAGCCATATGACAGGATAAAAAATGAGACAGTACACTGTGGCTATGATCAGAGTAACAAATATTGAATCAGTAGGTAGCTCTAAAAGATGTTCTGATTATCCATTTACATTTCTTAGATTTAATTCAGTCTGTTGTTATGCATACCCTTAGATTTAGAAAACAGTGAATATTAATCTTCTGAAAGTATAAATAAAATTGATCTCTATGGACGTTATCTGATGACTCATCTGTTGGACTATTGAGTTACTATCAAATAAATTTTATTTTTGGAAGAACTACAGCTTATGCAGTCATCATGCTGATGATGTGTACCAGCTAACCTTAGGACTTATATTAATTTTAATGGAACTAAAACTGTACACTATGATCATTTAATGGACTACGTAAGTACACAAGCATTGAGCTGAATCTAGATTTCTATGTACTCAAAAGGACACTCAATTGCTACTGTTCAGCTTTCAGGGTTAGTACCCTATTGAATTGGAAGGGACCTTTCGTTATTCTCAGAGATAAAATTTCAGATTGCTTGCAGACTCAGCCTGATCCTCTTAAACTATTTCTGGTTTTATATTTGGATGGCAACAGCAAATGGATTATCTCATTCAGGTCAGCAAAAATTATTCAGCCTTCTGTCTGAGTTCCACCTTGACCTTCCACTTCAAAACTAGAACTCAAAGACTGAGAACACCATACAGGTTTCTGCTTTCAGACCTATATCACAGAGAAGTTACACTCCACCAAGTGTAATAAACCTGCACCATGAAAAAACTGACAGCTAACAGAAATGAATTTTTTTAAATTATCCGATGCAATGTGGCACATAGATTCCCAGGCAGGTCACACCTCCCAGAGCTGTTTTTTCAGGTATGTGGAAACTTAACTCTGAATGCATTAATCCTCTGAAATTAGTAGCTAATGTATTTCTTCGATAGCCAGAGTTTCTAATACCAAAGATGGCAACTTTGGAAGAAATGTTGGTGGGGTGCACCATCATGTGTCTTCATTTGATCTCCATACAGATGGAAATGGAGATGAACTCAAGGAGTGCAGGATGATTCCTGGAAAGCTGTAATAAATTACAGAAAAGATGATTCGGAGCACTCTGGTGCTGGAAGTTGATGCTTCACTGCATTGTCTTTTAGATTCTCCAGTAGCCATACAGGTAACCAAGGTTCCAATTTAAGTACCCAAGCTCTCAGATACAGTATTTCTATTTGGCATGTAAGTACTCTTGGGCAAAAATACTGAGCTCAGGTTACAAAGAATGAGATAAAAAGAATGGGTACACCCCAATAATTTCTTTAAAATTCAGGACAGCATCCCAAAAGTCAGGAATGTAAGAAATTGAAAATAATGATAATAATAAACCAAAAATTTTAGAAACAATAATAGCATTTATGTAAACATGTTCTGAAATATCCACAACTTTATCAAAGACTGTATCATTTGCCTTCCTTAAAGCAAGACAGTCATGTCTTACCCAAAGCTTGCTTCAGGTTCATTTTAATTATTTCTTCCACAAAATATTATATTTTACAGAATTAATCCCTCTTTTCTGCTTTATTTTCAATAATAAAAGCAAAAAAGCCATCATACAGGAAAATACTGTAAATCAGATTGCTATCTAATGCAGTGAAACTCAATGTGTGATTTGTGGGATTTTTTTTAACCGATTTAAATCACAGCTGAATTACAAATCCTTCCTTGTCAGAGAGAATGTAAAGTCTGGGCAGCTCTAGAGTTCTATCAAACCTGAATGTTGACCTTGCACATCTTTTCTTTCACTTTTTGAATGCTCATGAACTTAATTTGAGTGTGTGTGTTTCAAAGATCAGTCTGAAACAGTGTTTTTGAACTCAGCTGGGTCATACGAACTTTCACAGCACTCTATTCTAATTTGCAGTTTTGCTATAATAAAAGCCCCAAATATATTGCTACTGTCTAGACATTTTATCTGAAACAAGTGTCCTTTGTAGTCTCAGAGGACTTTTCTATTTTATTTCCAGTAAATCAAAGTCTGTGAAGAGCTTTGTTTCTTATTAAGACATACCCTTCACAGTCGAGCGACTGCCAACGGAGGCAAGACATTGACAGTTCATTTACATATAAGTGATGACTTCCATCAGGTAGTTGGCTCAAAAATACAATGGACATTTAGAGCATATCCAATACTTCTTGTTCTTTGATGAGCATCAAGTGCCAATTTATATACAGAAACTGACTATTGGAAAATGAAGGCTTCTCTTCACTGACCTTACAGTGTCTTTTGCAGATCTGGAGTGACATATTGTCATTCCACTTAACACAAGTTCTTTCCTCCAAAGAGGCATGTAGAGCAAGCTGCTATCAATAATCATCAAAACAACCCTAAGCTTCATAGAGGAATGCCCTGGCTGCATTCAGTGGTAGTGCAAATCACCATACTTAGCAAAGGGCGATGGGGGGGTGGGTGGGGGGGGGAGGGCGAGGCAGAGAGAGTGCTGCAGAGGTTGCTTTGAGGGTTGCTGCTCCCTCAAACACTGGACAAACAGCCACACTCTCCCCTGGGGCTGGAAGGTGTGTCAAGAGAAGGCAGTTATGTGCTGTTGGCAAACTGGATAACATTCCTAACAGTGAATGCTAATAGAAATAGAAAATTTTCTTTAATAAAAGATGATAGGAGAAAAATAATAACAAATAATAATAATGATTAAAATAAAAGACTGAAACGGACAAAGGGGAGCACGTGTACCTTCCTTCTAGTAGAGAATGTGTTCCACAGCAGTACCTATTCAGTATATTTGTTACATTTCTGTTAAAAACGATGAAGGAAAGAAGCCTTCCAACTTGTTCCAGTGAGAGAAAGCAGGCAGAATCTTTGCAGCTGCAGCAGCAGCAGCAGCAGCAGCAAACAGTCAACTCTTCTCCAAATTTTCCTCTGCACTCAAGTTACCTTTGTTGTTAGCATGCAACATGCTTGTACCTTCAAACTAATAAGCAGGTGGGTGGTTAACTGATAAACTGCTAAGTCATTTTTAATGTCAGAAATTAAAATCAGTTCTATAATACCTTCTTCTGGCAGATGCTTAAGCACCTTATTTTGGCAAAAGGTGCATGAACAGCTGGGGATGGACAGTTGGAAACCCCTAAAGGGCATCAGCTGGCAGTGGATTTACAATTCTCCCTAAATAGCACATCTATTTTAGAGAGTCCCCATCGCCTCTCTCCTCCAGGTGGAATGGATGCTGAACCAGCTGCTGGTGTGGCAATGGGGAAGAAAGCTCTGTGAAAATAATACACCTTAGTGATTTTCCTACATCACTTGTCAGCTGTGCTTACTGGACAAAAGAAAAAAGCCCTGTCTGCAGTCTTCAATACTTATCTCTATGTTGCATTTTTTTATGATTTATGCCAATTTGAGGGACAGAGGTACCAAAGCACGCATTAGCAAAAAACAGAGGTGTCATTTACTCTACTAGGTTTAAAATTCCAAAATATGAACTGAATTTTTACAGAAGGATGTTGCCTCTACATTTACAGTAAGATTACCAGAATAAAGATCTATCCCCTATACAGATTGAAGAAAAAAACCACTAAAAATTACTTATATGTTGCCCCAGAAAGGCTACTGGTTGGTACAACTTTAATTTTTTCTTATCAATTAACTATGTCATAGTGTTTTGAACTCTGAATGCACTATGTACATTGCACACTGATTCACTTTATATGAAAATCGATACATGTTTTTAAAAAATGGTCTTGAAATTATGCAACCTGATGGATTTTCATATTTATTTTTATGTCTTCATGAAGGAGATCTTCAACATGAAGGAGTCACATATCCTGCTTACTCTCAGATGTAATATTATTTCCCTACAAAAGTATGTCTCTACAATGGAACTTTATTTCTAAAGACTTCATCAGCTATTTTTCATGCAGTGGCACTGGAAATCCTGATCAGACAGGTGATTTTCTTTTCCATGCTCTTATTGAAGAAGTTGCTAATGCAGCTGACACTTGAAAATCAACTTTCTTCAAATTTTGATGGGAAAATGCTGTAATTAAAAAAAATAAACATTTATTAATTAGCATATCAGAAGTTTAATAATTAGAGGTTTGACAACAAAGGCCAATAATATTTCAACACTAAACCCCTCAAATTCTACATTCTTGGGAGAAGACTGATAAATGTATTTTCCTGGCTGATATTATTCAGAAAACCCAGGAGTTTTCAGACTTTTTCAAGGAGACCAAGCTCATATTTGAAATAAACAGTTATCCGCAGTGACTTGCCTTGACTGTTTACAGAACCATATTGCATTTGGAAGCAAAGCTCACTTTAAATGTTCAAGTAAGATGTGACATTGCAAAGTTATTCCTAGTAGTTTCAGTTACTGGATTTCCCTAATTCAATAAATTTGCAGAACTGTTTTCCCTGTAATGAAAGAGAAATTACCACTGGCTTTGGATTACTTTCAATTCTTTATAAAACTTTTCCTTTTTAATTTAGAAACCTCATAACACTTCTTTAGGTTGGCCATGCTATAACACAGTTTTTTAGGTTCAGCATTTGCTAACACAGTTGCTCAGTACCATATTTTATTTTTTTAGAAAAGGAAAAGTTGAGCCAGATATGTAAAATGCAATCCTTCCAGAAAGAGAAAGAGCAATTTTTAACATTTTATAAAGCAAAATAAAGGAAAAGGAAGATATTTATCATGTAGTCCTGTAATTCCAGGAATCTCTCAGTTTTATTTTTTCTGACCTGAAGTGAGGCCTTACTTTAGTTTCTCTTAAAAGAATGAGAATTTGTTTCATTTTTTTCTCAGCCTGACCAACTTGAGAAAGAAAAATATCCCTAGTACATGACAAGAAGAAAGACTTGTTAGTGCTCATCAAAAGGGAAGAAAAATGGAACCAAAAATATACTCCTGTACATCAGCCAGTCACATCTACAAAAGAATATAAAAGCTGACACAGAAACTTCTAAGTACTAACACTTAACTTTCCTCATACTGAATACTTTTTCATAATCTTTATGTGACATTTCTAAAATGCAAGTGAAAGGGAATCAGGTATGATCGCTAAGGAATAAAGCTAAGGAATCAGGTATGATCACATTAGGCACAGAAAGTCACATTTTGCTAAGAATAAAAAAAATGAGTATGTTTACAGTTAAAAGATAAATTCACAGTAAGAGGAGTAAGAAATACTGCTTCCACACTGCATTCATAAAGCAGCCCCTTTCCATCTCAACTTGTTGCACAGAGGTGCCTCACATAGTAAATACTCAATTGAAATTAGGACCAACACCATCCAGAGCTATGTTCTTGGTATGTATTTTGGCTTGCTTTAAAGTAAAATCAAATAACATATATTTAGGTTTAAAATGGCACATTTTTGGCATAGTTTTAGGGAATAGGAGTTTACCATGTGGATATTACTTTCTATAGAAAATAGACTATTCAAAAGAAATAACAAGAGCAGGATGCTTTCTAATATGTTCCAAAAGTAGAGAAAACAAACACACACATATAGAGACAAACAAAGGACTTAGTTCCATAAATACTTTCACACATGAGAAAACAGTACTTTGCTGCTTCCATGCCAGTTAACTATATTTTGAAGGAAATAAGACCCATTCACTTCTGACAAGACTAAGATTAATACCATCACAGTAACAGGTAATCAAATTACTTCCACAGATGTAAAAAAACTTGTTTTTTTTTTTAAATTGTCATTTATACAATATATGATTCAAATGGTGCACACACAAACCCCTGTTTTGTGCATTTAACTGGCAGCAAACCACTGAAGAACTTTGGGTCAACAAATCCCACAAATCCCATTATTGCTGATGCTGAACTTGCAGTGTGAGATTGCCAGGAGGCTTTGTGCTGCAGACAGACTTTGTGGGGTAGGTTAGGTATTAGCAGGAAATGAAGAGCTGTTTAAAGAGTTTTCCTTCTTGCATCACTCTGGTCAACACAGCCCACATCATTTTGGCCACTGTGTTACTCCTGCTGTGTCTTAACATTGAAAATGTTCCTTGTGAATCCTCTTAGAAGATTATTTGCACCTTTAACATTCTGATGGAGCACTGGAGTTCTCAGTGACGGACTCCAACTGGAAAATACAATTGGAATCACTGGAGAATGATTACAAAGAGTATAGAAAGAAGCAATTGCCAAGAACATTTATATTACTACTTCAAAGTCTAACCAAGCCTCTACTCCTTCAATAGTGAAAACAAGGAGACAGGAGGAGAATAACAACAGAAGGGATAAGAAAGAGAAGCAGCTGGAAGAAATAAGCCGGAAGCCCCAGAATGGAAAATCTCTTGGCAGGATCTGTGGAAAATATCCATATCCATAGAGCTGAACTATATAAAATAGTGCATTACCAAATGAAGATTTAAATAATATCTTATTAGTAGGCTATTGCCTATTGTGCTCAAATAAAGAAAAAAAATGGACCTTTGATAGTTTAGAGAGCAATCTAACTATGAAGGGTCAAGTGAAATCGATTTCTTCCTCTGCATGGTGCCCTTGGTCTCTTCAGTTTTGCATATGGAGACTTTCTCACCAAAACTCTCCTTGTTGCAGAGAGTACCTGTGGCTTCTCAAAGCCTTGTCAGCACTCAGGTGTGTCAGAAGTGGGACTGGGTAGTAGGAAGTACAGGAAACAATGCCAGAAGTATTTAATTAAAAAAAAAAAAAAAACAACAAGAACCAGCATGTTATTAAACCAAGAAAAAACTAACCACACAAAGTATCTTTAACAATTACATATCAAGATACTTACAGAGCAGATAAAAAAATTCCATAAGCCAACTCTCCAAGATAAATCTATGACACCTAAAAGTTAATTTGCAGTGGTCACACATGAAGCTGTACAAGTACAATGTACAGCAGAGGCAGCCACCTTATGACTTCTTAGAGACACATTGCAATGAAATACAAATTATGAATATTTTTCCTCTGGGGGAAGGGAGGAGGAATGGGGAAGCCTGAACTAGATCATTTAAGTGAATTAGTTATGACGTATCCACTTCTAAAACTATTCATTGCTTTTGACAAATGCCTTGAACACACTTTGTGACTGTGGTAGTACTATATAACGGATTGCCTTGGTCATCTGCCCCAGTTTTCTCATGTTGAAAGTTAGGATAATACTGAATACTTTTGCAACAGTTAATTATCTACTATATTTTTTAAGATATAGAAGGATCATGTATCACTTGGTGTTAAAAGTGCAGCATCAAGTATACATGTTACATTGGTCAACATCAGAGGTACAGCAGCCTAACTCATTCTGGACAGTCACCTCAAACTTAATAAAAGCAGAATTGTGAGACTTTGTCACATGGTCAGCTGCAAATCTAACTGAAATTTCTAATCACAGAGGAAAGACAAAGAACTAGAAATGACTGTTAAGGGGAAATATTTTTAGGTATTTTCACAACTATAAGTATTTAGATTTTGTATATAGCTGACCACTGAAAACTCTTGAGATTGAAGACGAAATCAAGTATGATCTGAAACACAATTACATTGTCTGAAAGATAAAGCAAACAGGGTCAGTTTGGATCCTTCCATGAGACAGAAGCTATAGTCTGAAATCTTGAGTGATTACTCTCCTAAGCTTCCTATCTAATTCTTGTCGGCATGAATGAATCATATTTATATTACTTTCAATTTTAGGATACTGTGCATTAGAGAAGCATAATTCATCTTGTCCATTTAGATTGATGCTATTGCATCTATTTACAGCCATTAGACATTAAAAGTGTGATTATGGTCATTAAAAATGACTATGAAGGCATGTAATTTTATTTTTGAACCACTGGTATTTCTGTAGCTACTTAGGATAGCAACTATTGCTTTTTATAAAAAATAATTTCTTGAGGATTTTTTTTTCCTTTTTTATTTCTTTCCTTTTTCACTTCAGCTCTTTGCAGAAGCAGTGCAGCTATAAAAACAGCCTCAGTCCTATGCTGGCTCAAGTTGTCAGCAATATTGTAACGTAAGATTCTGTTGCAAAAAAAAAATCATCAAGAGCAAAGATGACAGCTTGACTTTGACATCACAGGCAGAGTTACAGGGCTGGCATGTAAAGAAAAAAAAATCGTATCCTTATTGGATATGAAATTCTCTAAGATAATAAATGTGGAAACCTGTAATGACATTTTCGGTCAGTCTCCTGAATATAACTAATAATCAGATACTCTGCTGTTTCACAACTTTGGCTGCAATTTACAGCTACACATAGACAAATCTCCCAACTCAGTAGACTGGCAACATAAATAAAAAAGCAAAATGTACAGAGAGACTTGAACAATGTGAAAAGGAAAAGAATTGCAGGGAGTTTAGACTTTTTGTCTACTCTGTTAGCTAAATTTGTGGTTAAGATTAAAGGGGTGGCCCTTTCCCATGAGGAATGACATTGCCTCACAGAGAGTGAGGGGAAAGACTTCCAGCCAATGGAGACACAGTTTCACCTTGACTTAGGAGCAGCATCAATGATCAAAAGTTTTGGAGTGGTGCCTGCCTCCAGTGAAAAAAAAGATTCCTCTATCTGAAGCACACCTTTTAAAATTGGCAAATCCAATGTAACAGCAGTTCCAGAAAGGCAGCTGGAACGACCTGAGCCTAGAAGAAGCTTGTACATAATACTAGAAACCAATTTAAAATTGCAACATTTGAATACATGCAGCGCTATGTATGTGACATAAAGTCATGGGATCCTTTAAAAATATGATTCTATGGCCCTGTTAAAATACATGCAGTTGACTACCACTGTCTAGTTCTCCCAAGTAACTAGTCCAGAAACTAATATATATACAAGATTGCATTATGATCTAACAGCTTGGAAAAGCTGACGTCTCAAATCATTAATTATTCTTTTAAATCTAGAAGCATGAAAGTTGGAAAAATGTCATTTTAAAATTAATATAAGTGATAAAAGAAAGCAATAAGCAATAAAAGGGAAACTATACCAAAACATTAGCTATGTTATAAACTTGAAAATGCTCTATTTTCTTTACATATAATGCAAAGCTGCTTCTTATGTCTGCATTAGCACTTCCCGTATCTTAGCTACAGTATATGTGTGATGATATAGGATTTTGCTCTGTGTGTTGTGGCTGGTTATATATTTCTCAAAAGTTAATCCACTTAGAAATTTATTAAGCAGTAAAACTAAAATTCTATTAACCTTAATGGGATTTACACAAGAGAATTCACACTTAATATGGATGCAACACTGATTCTTAAAACTGTTGCCAGAAAAAAAAAAAAAAGGAAGACAGGCTTAGTGTAGTTAAAGTAAAGCCATCACATTTTCTATATATGTAGTCCTTCACAAGGGTAATCCTCTGTGTATTAAGGGGAGAAGAAAGAAACACAGACTGGATAGTATTTAAGCTTTTCAGATGCCAAGCAAGATAACTGCACTTGCAAATAAAGGGTAATCTTATTGGTATGGGGCTAATAAACAGTGGCATAAGGATGGAAAGACATTATCTTTAGTTTTCTTATGGGTCCTGAAAATGCTTTTGCTCACATTTTCTTCTGTATAATGCTGCACAGTAACACTGCTATTGGAATACATTCCCTGTAATGTAATATATATATGATATAACGAATACAAATTCATGTTCTGCCTGTACCATCCATTCCTCACAACCAATCAAAAGTAAAATTCCTCAGACTTTTTTTCAAGGGAATGTTCATCTCTATAGTTACTAGCTTAAAATTAATTGTAGAATAGCTTCTAAATCATCTAGTTAACACATGGGAGATGATTGACTTCATTTGGAAAGGCTGAGTAATCTCTAAGTATGTGATCCTGAATTCAGTTTTCCAAGAAAAAAATTATTGGATGCAAGGTACCAAAATGTAAGATTGCTGAAATGTTGAGATTTTGGTGAGAGAAAACAGCAGGTCCTGAGTTTTGTTCAAAGAGAACCACTTAATGGTGTGTACATCAGAGTGAGGGCTGCACAGAAAAAAATAGAGACCCTGAGGCTCAATGCGTCACCTCTGCCAGTGAGGAATGGAGCAGCCCTTGTTGCAGAAGTGACAGCAGAAGCTGGAGAGCATTTTGGTTCCTGTAGGTACAGCACTAGGACTCCCTGGGCTTTGAAGCTTTATGGGATCACATGCAGGAGCTGTAACTAACAGTCAACTCTTCTGATGGATACAGTTCAGAAGTTGTCTTTGAAGCAGCTTCATGGGTTTCAAAGTGGTACGTCAGACACATTTTGAGCACTGATGATAGAAAGATTGAATTATTTGTCTTGCCACTTTGTCCTAGGAGTACATTTCACTCAAAACAAATGATGTTACCTAGATTATATCCTAACCTAGTCCCATTGAAAATATTTGTAATATTGAGGTCTAACCTTCTGCAGAATAAATTCAAATAAAAGCCCTTGAAACACTTATGAAGGAATTAGAAAATCTTGTGTAAATTACTAGAAACACGTCAGACTTCACAAAGTTCATAACTTGAGTTTTCTGACATAAAAATAGCAGTCTGAAGTAAAATTACTGAAATAATACTGTAGTACAAATAAATTGGTACTTTTATAATGAGTCACATGGTAAGTGCACTTGGATATACTGACATTAACATGCAATCTGAAATGATGAAAAATAATCACTTCCTTTCTTATGCCACTTTTTATGAATTAAACATTCACAAAATAAAGACTTTCTCATGCTCTTAGCATCTTTGCCCTTTGACAATGTAACTCTGATACCCTAACACAAACATAAAGCTTTCTAATACAGATTTACAGATAGAGGTCTGGTTTGTTATTCCATTCATGTCATTCTGCCTTGTGAAGATAACCATTTTAAAGCCAGTAAAGTCGAGTTCCTCTCTGCACAACATCATCTGCTGTGTCAATATTCTTCATTAGCTCAGATAAACTATGCAAAAATCTGAAAACGATATTAGGTGGTGTAGGGATTAATTTAATGGTAGCTATCTTCTGAAAACAGAGATAATTTTATTTTGGTCTTACAGTAAGTTTTCTCATACATAGAATCAGAGCCAGGCTACATGCTGTGAATCTAAGACTGTATCATTTCTCTCCATGTGGGTAGAGGGTTCATTTGCAAGGGCATTTACATTTTAAGATTCAAAGCTTCTGTTTTTTGGATTGTGTTCTCCTTTTCATAACATAATTGCAATGATACAAGAATGACAGAAAGTTATTTGTCTTTACATATGTGTGCCTGGAATCTTGAAATGGTGATTGATTTTGGTCACAGCAATTGATCTTCCTAGAAAAAAGAACAAGAAGCACAGGAAAAAAAGTTCTGAGTCAATCTTTTAATAAAATGATGAGACCAGACAGTCAGGTACCCTAATCTTCGTTTGAAAAACCACTTCATACAGAAAGAAATAGGAGATATTTTTTTCATAAGCCCACCAAACTTAATGGAACCTTTCCCTGACATCCAGAACTGCAGGATCAAGCCTCATATCTGTAAGCATCAGCCTGTCAGACCAGTGAGGGCTTGGAGAACTTCAGCATCACAGTGCACAAACATGCTAGCTAAGACTGCAAAAAAGAGGCGGGACTACCTGTGAGCCTACAAATAGGTTTTGTACTGTCCACAATATAGGATATGCCAGCTTCTCCTCGGAGCACAAATGCACTTGTTGATGGCCTAGATCACATTGTCAGGTGAAGTGCCAGTGTGGTGGATGATGGTAATTCACTTGCTGTTCCTGTGGAGGAGTATACAGGTTGCAACCAAAGTCCTTTAATACTAGGTTTAATGTTGGATGTGAACAGTAAGTAGTTGCCTACAGTGGCTGCACTGAGTTACAAGCAGTATCTACTTACCTGTCTGTCTCAGAAAAGCAGTTTAGTCACCTGTCAGAGCTTTCTCTTTAAACCTCAAACATGCAGGGTGAGAAAACTGAGTATCTCTGAACATTTATGCCATAGTCCCCAGCAGTGCACAGAACTTCATGCAAAGATCATAGAAACAAAGAATCCACTGCTCATCTTGCATTTCTTCGGTGTTTTTAGTGATATTGAGGGATATTTTACATTCAAATATTATCTGTCTTGAATTAATGAGGATAGAACCATTCGGAACATTGCTACATATTTTCAGTATTCCTTATGTTTTTTTCACCCTGTGAATGTTCTTGAGGGGAAATATACCACAAGAAAAGACATATACTAAAAGAAAAAGTAGTTATACTGAATTCTCTCTCCCTTTCTACTCACATATCCATCTTTACTTCTGTAAAATATCTACATGGCTCATGGGCCACATGAGAAAAGATAAAAATACTGAGCAAGGAAAAAAAAAAAAATTTAAAAGGTTTCGTGCAGCAAATTGACAACAGGCATCATAGTACTTTCCTAATATTTAAAATCCTCTACCATCTCGAATCATATTCAGTGAGGACACAGCCACTGCATCTGTACTTCCTTGCTAATTTGTCATGCTACACCATGCTCCAGTAACAGCTTTCCCAAATGTTCAGATCAGGCATCAGTTTGGATGAACACATATTCAGTCATTTCGTAATGCTAAAACCCACATTCCAGGAAATGGAGGTGTGAGCAGGTTTGCGTACGTGAATGTGAGAATTCAGAAGACCAGTACTCTGGACAAGTACAGACAGGACATCTGTAAGCTGATTGTCCAAGATCAGTTTATTTTCTTCTATAGTTCCTGATTCATCAGTCATGTTTCTATATACATGTATAAATGTGTGTGTATGTAACATACACGTCCACACATGTCCATATTGATCTTTTCTTCTCAAGTTTCTACCTAACACTAAAATACAATTAAATTATTATGAGTCACGGTATTATTTAAAATTTTACTTGCAAGTTTCTATACATTTCATTACATCTCTTTTTAAATAAATTAATGTAATTATTTTTACATAGCATTGCAATTGCAATTATTTTTAGATGACAGTTAAGATTTAATGGAATTAGTATTTAACAGATTTCTGCAATCTGTCCAAGTCTGTTTGTTAAAGAATAATATTATTTCTACTGCTGCATTTGAAGTAAAAATTCCTTGAACTCTGAGAAAATGAGAAAATCGGAATTTTACAACACAATGTTAGACTATGTCCTCATACAGTGCTCTCAAAGCATGCAAACACAGCCACACATCTTGGAAGCTGTTGCTATAAAATCTCTGATGCAAATAATCCTTAGTCAGTCTTTAGTCAAATTCCAATCATTCAACAAAGTCTGGAATTTATGAAAAGTCAACATTTTCTTTCAGAAGGAGTGGCCAAGGAGTCAGGTGATGAAATAAAAATGCTGGAAGAAAAATGTTGAGAATTTAAGAGATATTGCATAATACTCAAATCTATTTGTAATTAATTTTTTTCAGTAAGTACTTTTCAATAATTTTCATATCTGGAGGTGAAGAAATTAATCAGTTAAAATCCAGTACATAGTTAGCAATGAACACATCTTTTGTCCTGTAAGAATTTATCCTGTTTTATCCATCACTGAATCCTGTGAAAACAATTATTAAGTCTTCTGTCAGATTTATCTAACCTATATAAATAACTATAGATAAAAATATTTTACACTTTTAGGGCTTCTAAATTTTTTTGTCATCTGTATTTCCACCTCTCATAGATACAAAAATAATTTATAGTAATTCTGCTCTGAGCAGCTATGGAGATTAAACATAATGACATGTACGTTCATGGCATCAGACATCCACTGTCAGAAAATGAGAAACTTCCTTGAAAATTGCAGGCACTTGTGGCAATTACTTCTATCTTTTCTGATCTTTCCAGAGCAAGCAAAGAAACAGCAGCACAATACAAAGTCTCCTCTTTTTTTTAGGACTTTTATTACTAGTTGATGACAAGTTGTCTTCAGAATTACTGTGAGGGTATAAGCCATGGATGGATGTAATGCAATCAACTAAAAATAGTTTACACTGGGATTCCTTGTTAAATCACAGTAACTATCTTCTTTTGATGCATTCTGTTTATTTGAGGTGACATTAAATACTGTTCCATTTATGGTCTGTATTTATTGATATACATAGGGTAGTTAAAATTTAATCTCTATGAAAAATATAAAAATTTAGCATGCTTTCCTATTAGTGGGAAAAAACAGAAGGCGGTGTTATGCAAATTGGTCAGTTACCCAGATGCCTGCTTCTATGAGCAAGGGATTTTTCTCCTCTGTCACACTCCAACATTTGGTGTACCCTGGGTACATTCTCTGACCCTTCAAAATTAGTCTGAGAGTAAAAACAGTTTTTCCACTCACTTTTATTGAGGAAGCCTCCTGAAACTTTTATTTCATCCTTGTAAAGGTGCAGCAGGGAGCCTAGTTCTTTCAGGATCATCACAATATTTGGAAGCCTTTCTTTTCCAATTTTCTTGTCAGCCCACAGAATCTCATAATGGTTGAGGTTGGAAAGGACCTCTGTAAGTCATCTTGTCCAGTCCCCTGCTCAAAACAGGGCCTCACAGTAAGGAAATATTTCCAGATGTTCAGATAGAATCTGCAGTGTTTCAATTTGCTTCCATTGTCCCTTATTCTACTACCTTCATAGGAACCAAGGTAAGTCTGTCCAGTCGGTAGTTCCCTGGGTCCTCCTTCTTACCCTTTCTGAAAACATAACATTTGCTTTCTTCCAGCCCTCACTAACCTCTTCCAATTGCCATGAATTTTGTAGAAAATTGAGTGGTCTTTCGGTGACATCAGCAGTTGTGGGTGAATCCCATCAGGTCTCTCAGATTGAAATACCTCTAGTTTGTTTAAATATTGTCATTTCTGATCCTCTTCCATCAAGGATATCTCTTTCTTGCTCCAGACTTTCCCCTTGGTCCCCAGGGCCTTGCACGTCCAAAGGTTGTTCTTGCTAGTAAAGACTAAGGCAAAGAAAACATTTGGTACCTCAGCCTTTTCTATGTTCTGTGTTACCAAGTCTGCCACATTTAGCAGTGGGACCATGTTTTCTCTAATCTTACTTTTGCTGCTTAAGTACTAGTAGAAGCCCTTTATGTCGTCTTTGATATCCTTCACCAGGTCCAGTTCCAGGTGGCGTTTGACTTTCCTCATTGTGTCCCTGCATACTCAGATAGTGTGTCTGTCTCTCCCAGGTTACCTGTCTCTGCTTCCACCTTCCCTATACTTCCTTTTTGTACTTGAGTTTGACCAGGAGCTCCTTGCTCACCCATGCAGGCCTCCTGGCATTTTACCTGGACTTTCTGCTCTTTGGGATGGACATTTTTTGAGCTCAGAAAAAATGATTCTTTGATAACAACCAGATCCTTGGACTCCTCTTTCCTCTAGTGCTCTATTCCATCAGACTTTCAAGCAGTTCTCTGAAGGGCTTCAGGTCTGCCCTTCTGAAGTCCAGAGTTGTGATCTTGATTTTTTGCCCTACTCCCTCTTTTCCTGTTCCTAAACTCCATTTCTTAGTCATTGCAGCTAAGGCTGCCTTTGAACTTTGCATCCCCAGCAAGAGTTTCCTTGTCTGTTAAGTATGAGCTCCAGTAGACCACTTCCCCTCATGGTTCCTCTGTCATTTTTGTCAAAAAGTTTTCATCAATAGTCTCCTAGAATCTCACAGAATCACAGAGTCATGGAATGATAGAGGTTGGAAGGTACCTCTAGAGATCTAGTCTAACCCCCTGCTAAAACAGGTCCACCTAGATTAGGTTGCAATCTCCTTTTGCCCTGTTGTGATGTCACTTCAGAAGATACTGGAGTGGTTAAAATTCCCCCTGAGGACAGGGTCTGTGAATCGAAGGCTATATATAACTTTCTGTAGAAGGTCTTGTGTACCTGTTCTGATGAGGCAGCCTACAGAAGACACCCACTGCAATGTCTCTCATCCCCTTAAGCTCTGTTAGTTCATCACCCATCCCCAGAAAGAGTACCATGCACTCCAGCTACTTCCTCACATAAAAAGCAGTTCCTGCCTTTCATCTTCCCAGTCTGATCTTCCTAAAGAGCCTGTATCACTCCATTCCAGCATGCTACTCATATGAACCATCCCATCATGTCTTCATCATCCCAACAAGATCACAGCCTTGCATCTGTACACAGATCTCTGATTCATCATGCTCATTCCTCATACTTTATGAGTACAAGCACTTCAGAAAGTCAGCACAACATATGGATTTCCCAGAAAAGGTCTGGAAGGACAATCCACATAAAGGTGTCTTGCAGGCACTTCCTTGCATACATGCAAATGCTTGAGGTGACTCCACCTAAACACAGTTTTATTGATTATATGTTCCCTTGGTTCACATCAGCTCAGGCCCTTGCAGAAGATCCAAGCAGCATAGTACAGCTTTGTCTTATATCTCCTGTAGCCCTTTTTTTACGTAGGATCTGAGTAAAAAGTTCTGAAGCTTCTAAGGACAATTGCCAAAATCATTCCAGGCCTCACCCGAAAGATTTGCTTCACTACCTCATTTCAGAGCTCTACCCTGTTCATGGAAGTCACTGAGACTTTGCAATAAAAACTCCTAATGCCCATATGTGGCAAGCATTTGCTGTTTACACAGCCATTAGCCAATCTTTCCAGAAGATTTCTTTCTTGCATGCCATTTTCTTACTCAGGTTACAAGTGCAAAAAACAGAGGCCTGTAGTAATATGTTTTAACAGGCAAAAACTCAAACATGAAGTCACAGCCACATTTTTTTTTTCAGATGTGCTTTTCAGCATAGTCAACAGAAGAATCAATTTTAAGTGGGTTTTTTCCTGCTTTCATGGTAAAATTTACTATAAAAGATCTTTTCTTCAGGCTGAAATCTACATTGAAAGCAAGATTTAATCAGGAATTACATTTCTTAATACTGCTTTGCTGAGCTTTGATTGATCAATTCAGCCTTCCCTTAGTCATATGACAAATGAGTGGAATGAAAGATGAATAGTCTATCTGGTCCTTCCATACTCTGTGGTATTCAAGCCAGCCTTAACAGAACTGCTGTTTAATATCAGTCTGAAAAAAAGATCAGAGCCTATTACAAACTACTGTACCAAAGAAATATGCAAATCTTTCCTTGTTCCATATTCTCTTTAGCCTTCCACTACAATTATAAAATTATAGGGTATTAATAGAAACTAAATAAAGCACTCTGAAAAGATGAATTCCAAAGATGCAAAATTCAAATGCCAAATAAAAAGTATGCAATTAGGCTCTTAAATAATTCTTATCATATTTCATGCTAATATTAGCACTTCCAAAAAACAGTAGAAAACTGCATATTCCCAGAGACACTCCTTTGAAAAAGCATAGTGAAGCACAGAATTCTTGGTGACTTCTTATATTTTGATGTTATGCACAAGTAAAATTTAGATCCAACTACAATAGTAAAATAATTTTGCACTCCATAAGGCATTAGTCATATTTACATGATGATACTGAGAAAAAAAAAAAAAAAAAGTAGGTTTGGACAAATGCAATAGCAAAACTGAGGGGGTTTTGTGTAGATTTTTCAGAGAGCACAAACTTCTACTTTATTAGGCTCTTCAAGTACGTACATAGCAATGAGCACTACTCTCTCCTCATTGCTTTTTAAAACCTTTATGTCTATCCAGATCCCATAAACTTACAGATTCTAATAGCCTTAATGAAGAAAAAGAACATTGTTATTCAGTTTGACTCAAGCAGATCTCCATTCAGAATGACAATGTCGCCATTCACAATGCCATTGCTGGAGTTGTGTCATCCTTTGTATTTCTTGTTTTTCAGGAGTTTTTAACTTGTCAGTTATTTTTCTTTCTTGAATCTCAGGCTTAGCAAATAAAGCTGGTCAGTCCATTGGACTGTCAGGCTGTCTGTCTGTTATCTACACACATATTCTACACTCCTATACTACACAATGCTGACTGACAGAATCATTTGTTTGATGAGTTATTTGGAATATCACTTCATACACCTCAAAATGACTGTTTCAAAAAGTACAGTTTGTTAAATGATTTACCCACTATACGGTCAAATTAATCTGAATTTCCTGATGACCAAAAGAATCTAATAGAATATTTGCAGGACTGAGGTTTACATATTTGCTTCTTATGGCTTGAGGTTCTTTGCATGTACTAAATCTCCAGGATCATTCTCACTCAGAATAGATACATAACAAGATATTAGAAATTGAGTAGACATTTTGATTTAATAATAAATTAGGCAGCTTTATCACATTTCAGAGCATACTCTGTATTGGATATGGTTACATACCAGAGCAAGTTCATGAAAATCAAGTTTACATTTTATACAACTGCAAATGTACAAAAGTCTAGATTCATATAATTCTAATCAAGTTACATCAGGAAAGGCAAAGGGAATACAGGTCTCCTCTCCTTTGTTAAGTGAAAAGAAAAAATAAAAAAAAGAATGGAAACCATAGCATTTCAGGAGGAAATCTAGGATCTGCAGACCTCTAAACTGTGGAAGTGATATTTTTCATAGATAGTCTTGTCCATTACTCAATTCCTTTTGAGGACAATCTGTTGGGAAACTCCAGAATACTGAATCTTTGGTGTATCATATGCAGAAGATCTGTGCACTGTCTCCCTAGACATGTATTTCATCCTCTTCTTTTCATAGTAGAACTGCTTTGACCTCAGAGATGGAATCTTCTGTGACTGTAGATGCCTGGCTACCATCAAGAATGCAGAAAGGATTGTTAGGCAAAGAGGAATCTCATGAGGTTCAACAAGGACAAGTGCAGAGTCCTTCACCTGGGGAGGAACAACCCCATGTACCAGTACAGCCTGAGGATTGACCTGCTGAAGAGCAGCTCTGCAGAGAGGCCTGGAGTCCTGGTTGATAATAAACTAAACATGAACTAGCAATGTGCCCTCATGGCCAAGAAGGCCAATGGCATCCTGGTATACATCAAGAAGAGTGTGCCCAGCAGATGAGGGAGGTTCTCCTCACCCTCTGCCCTGGTGGGACCTCATCTGGAATCCTGTGTCTGTTTCTGAGCTCCACAGCTCAGGAGAGACAGGGAACTTCTGGAGAGAGTCCAGTGCAGGGCTACCAAGATGATCAAGGGACTGGAGCAACTTTCTTATGAGGAAAGGCTGAGGCTGTTCAACCTGGAGAAGAGACTGAGGGGGGACTTCATTAAGGTGTATGTCAAGAGGATGGGGCAGCACTTTTTTCTGTAGTGTCCAGTGACAGGACAAGGAGTAATGGACAAAATCTGGAACACAAAAAAGTTCCACTTAAACTTAAGGAAAAAACTTTACTGTTAAGGTAAATGAGCCCTGGCACAGGCTGCCCAGGGAGGGTGTAGATTCTCCTTCTCTAGAGCTTTTCAAAATCCATCTGGACGTATTCCTGTGCAATGTAATCCAGGTAGATCTGCTTTGGCAGATCTGCTTTGGGGCTTGGACTAGATGATCTTTTGAAGTCCCTTCCAAATCCTACCATTCTGTGATTCTGTAATGTCAACACATCTACAATACAGCCCAGTTGTCACACCTTCTACATCCTACATTCCCACAGGGTTTTCTTTAGCTAACCCAAACAGCCCATCTGCACTGCATGCAGTCGAAATATGAAGAACTTTTCTATTTCATAAATGTGATCACTACACTGTTGCACCTACATATTAATGGTGCTTGAACAGCTGCCTCAGATTTAAATCTGCTTTGCTTCCAGGTGCTATATTGGTAACCCCAAAACTGATTTTCTACTTTCTAAGTGTGCTGTGATCCAAACCAGGAACCAATCATAACCTGGAGTCAGATGTCATCACAGCATGATATTAAATACTCACTTCAGGCTACACAGTTTGCAGTAGCATACAAGAACTAGCTGGAGCAGGAATGAAAGTTGGGTACTAGCTGAGCATTCTCAGCAGTGCAGCTCTCTGAGAACAAATTATTATATCTAGAAGAAAATATTGCATGCTAAATGCTGGACCAAATGCTGGAAAAATTGGAAGATGAGAGGAACAGATGGCTCTCTTTCTCAGACCAGGGAAGACTGAAATGAGACAGTAGGATCACAAGCAAGCAGAAAAAAATGCCCTGATATCTGAACTTCCCTTCTCTTGTCTTCCTCTCTTTCCCTTCTTCTATCAGAAAAAAACCCAAATAATGTAAGTTTGGGATAACCAGTATGACCATGGAAGTCACCAGAAAAGTACCAAAGCCTGGAGAAAAAAGTTTCAGCCCTTCAGAACTGTACTCACCTAACCACATTTAGTCCACTCAAAATGCTCAGTAAATGAAAACAGTTCCAGAAGAAACTATTTATTTATTGTTTTAGGCTTAGATGCTTGCTTGCTCTGGAGCTGACATATGAAGTCAGATTACATGTAGATATCTGTATTCTCCTTATTTTAGAGGTGCCTTCAATAGATATTTAAATAATTCATTCTTCCATGAAAATTGTTTTCAATATTTTATATTATATATTAAAATTTTTAATATTGGATATCAAACATATCACCTGTTTCACCAAATAATGTTTCTATGAAGGTGTCTGACTTGCTTTCCTAATCAGAAATGTTTTTAAATATTATTTCTTGCTCTAAAAGGTGATCTTTTTGAGATCACCGTTGCAGAAACAAAGTTTACCATTTACTAACTGGCAGTATAGTCAGAATGTGCTTTGAGTTGACTAGATGTATTATCACCTGTCAGCTATTTAGAGCTCATATTAAGTTAGAAGAGAGACCCACACTGAGTCGGGAAAAACTACATCTGCTTCCAGACATCAAACTGACATTTCCTGGAAAGAAAACGCCCCACCTGTTCACCAAAGTGTTTGGAGCTGTCAACAGGGCAAGCAGATATTATTTTCAGGATAACCAACCAAAACCAGATTAGTGAACATTAAAACTTTGCCATTACATTATTAACTCCAGTATGTTACCCAGGACTGGAAGTATTAAATATAGCACCTGCTGGAAACTATTCAAGGGAAAAAATTAGACACAGAAATAAGGTCACTAACAATGACTCTAGGAGAAAAACATGCCCTGAAATAAATGGATTCCAATTTTCTTAGTACTTGGGCTAGAAACTGTTTTCTCATGGATGTTTAGTGCTTTCTTATAACATGGGAAATGTTTTATTGATTTACGAGTCTATTGATCCGAGAGCCTGGTTTTATGGGATGTAGCAATAAAAATAACTACAGGTATGCAGCTTCTTATGTGTCTCTGGGTAGTTTACCGTACTCACCATCAAGTATTGAGGTATTAGCATGAACTCAATCAGATCACTAAAATCATTGTTCAGATTTTTTAGTGTGAACTATATCTTCCAAATTTTCTTTCCTCCTCATAAAGGAAGGAGTTTGCTAAGCAACAAATTCGGCATTTCTTCTTGTGATTGAAACCCTGAGAGCAGTTATAAATAATAGGAAGTGGAATGCCTGGGGCCTAGAAAATATTCAAAATTGTTCTATTCAAAATTTCCCTTGTCATCAAGTGAAATAGATGTAGGCAATGTTTTGCCTATAGTCGACCAAAACCAATGCAAGCAGACATTTTAGCAAGATTACGAACTTGTACTTTAGATTTATCTCAAAGATAGACAATTCATTCGCTCAATATTTGGCATAGTTTTAAACATTATCTTTTTAATTGTTACAGAAACCAACATAATCATATTTGTGAAAACTAGCACTCAAACTAGTTAGATCAAGTAAAAATAATATAAATAGATGTGGAGAAATAAAAAGCAAATAAGTTTCAAGAGATAATAAAGTGGAAGTTAAGAATTTCTTGTTTCATAAAATGTAGCTCACTTGAAGAAAGAAATCTTATCAATAGATTTGATGTTTTAATCAGATTTGACAGTACCAGAAGGTATATTTCTGTTTGCTTAATTGAAAAAGTATTTTTTAAAACAAAACTCCTCTCTACTACAATTACTTTCTTCCCCAAATTGTTTCTCAGACTAGTCTTTTTTTTTTTTTTCCTTAAAATTACCAGAAAGTTACTAAGTTACCTCTGGATATCTATCTAGGAGGGGTAGGTGGTAATAATGATGTTTACAAACAATTGTTATTTTGAAACACTGTCTTGCTCACAGCTTCACAATTTGGAGTATCGTGTTCTCTAACTGTGATATTACAGTTTTGTTTCTAAGGGATCTGATTTCAGGGCTACAGTTGTATCATTTCAAATAGGATTTTGCAATACAGCTCTTCCTGCCGTGGAATTCCAAAGCTTTTAAGTTATTAAAATTTTATGCATTCGTATATTTTCTATAGATATAATATAGCATAGCATTTTCACTGAGGCAGTTATGATCCTCTGAAGTCAAGGCTTTGTTGCAACATCTAAAGTCAGATCTGAATGTCTTTCAGAATTTGCTCAGAATTTTATTCTTTTATTTACCCTGTTCTAATAAAAAATGTTAGCAAGTCAGTTGATTTACTGATTGCATATCTATGCCAGTCTCCACAAAAGCTGAAACTTAAATTTTCCCTTTGTATGTAATGTTTTGATATAGGCACTGAAGAATAACATGGTGTTCCTACTGTACCAGTTCTTCGTAAAGAACTGCATGCAATTTACTGTACTATATGAACTGTGAAATCCTTATTCAAGGGAGCTCTCAAATGGTAGGCAAGAAGTATAACAAAACCCACATATGTTGCTGGTATTTCTAGTCAATGGACTAGTAGAATAATTAATAAATGGGATAGTTTAATTCTCTTTCATGTATGGAGATGAATTTAATTCTTTATTCTTGTAACACATTTTTTAGATTGTATAATTTTTTAGTTTAAAATAACACGGTTAATTTGAAAGCAAGAAATATTTTTACTCCTTTTTTTTTTTTATATAACTCAGATTTCTGCATGTAACTGTTGGGACACAAACTACTCCCAGACTATTTGCAGAGCATGACAAGCATGTCTTGTTCTGCCATAAATTCATCAGTACCACTTCTCAGAGTTTTAAATCCCTATTTCAAAGGCAGAATTCCAACTAGATTCATACTGGAATTCTTTATGATCTCCTTGCAGACTTTTAAGATACCTTGATTCTATAAACACTCTACCAAAGGTTATCTTGACTCTGGATTTCAATTAGGATTCATGTTCTTGCCTGACTCTGTTAAACAACTTCATTTAATCATGTAATTGCAAATTTTCAAAAATCTCTTTATGATATGATTTGATTATCATCCCTTCAAAAGTATTATATATTGCTTCATGATGAGTAGCAAATGACAATGCAGTAATAAACAGTAGTTAAGAAGAGAAGATACAAATAATTTCGACTGTTACATTTGATATTTTAAAAATTTGTCTTCATTAACAATGAAATAATGACATTTCAGTTAAGTAGAACTTTTAAAAAGTGACAGCTTGACTAAAATTTTTCTCTTTTATTTGAAAAGTTTGAAATTTGTATTTCAAATACATTGAAGGAGATATTTAAACAAAAAAAGTATCAATGAAGAATACTCACACATTTCATTCAGAGGATGCTGAAGAAAAGATGCCAACTACTTCAGTTAGAAATATAAATATTTTAAATCAATATTATAATTTCCTTTACAAATTGTATGTCATAATGTTCTCATTCTATATATTAACACATACATGCATGTATGTGTGCACATATATATCTAATACTCTATTTCTCCATATTAAAGTATTTTGGAAAGTTTGTTCTTATCAGATGCATTATGAAGTATTTACATTCAAAAACGTAAAAAGAAATCCTACACTAATACTAGTTCTCACAAGTTGCAGTGAATTATGTTTTAAATTTAAGATCAGTTTAGTCTAGTAGATATAGAACAGCTTCGAAATTATCCTAAATCTGCATTTCTAGGATTCCAGACAACCCTAGAAATTTCAAAATTAATCAGGCTTGAGACTGTGATTACATGTCCAGAATAATTTGAGTACCTGGTAGCATTTTTTCACAATTCTACTTTCAGCATGTTTCTGCATCTTTTTGAACGGGCTTGAGTAACACAAAGTCTATCTGAAAGTCAATATGAAGCCTTCAAACTCCATTACTTTTGTTTCAGTGGATTAAGTTAATATAATCAGGAAACAGGAATAGAACTGTGAAATTTAATTGACTAGTCACAAATATTTGTACAGGTCAGACTTCAAACTCTGACTTTACAATGTAATGGATTAAATTTTAGAGAACTGCAGACACTCCAAGTACCTTGTAAACACAAAATTAGACAAGAGTTGACTTTTCTCAAATTATTCAATATATTTCATTGCTAAATTATTACCAATCCAAGTGCCACATTCAAAGAATCATATAAAATAGGACTAAGAGCAATGTGACATCTCCCTCTTGCCTTCCTCTAAAGACATTTCAAATACAATTTTTTCACCTTTTTTAAATAAAAGTCTTCATTTCTAAGCAGTTAAGCTGTCATTTCCAATGCTTTAAAAGGATTTTTTGGCTGAATTTTACTTCAGATTCCTTTGATATTCAACACAGCTTAGCAAACTAAGGTATGCTCTAATGTGAAATGCAACAAAGTAAAGAGTCACAATCCTCACCTTAAGGGAGGGACTAAGGTGCCACTGCATTATCTACGAGTTCTACAAATATTTGTGTTCATGTGAAGCATTTTTTTTCCGGTTACATGCCTTGCAAACATTTAGAAAAGAAAGGCTTTGCAGTAGAGAGCTTAAGCTTTCATTTGTGAGTCCAAATGTTGCATGCTTTTTATAGACAGCTTTACAATCCCCCAAACTATAACAAGTCACATTGCCTGACTAAAACAGAAGAAGCAGCAGCTTTGCAAAAACGCAAAGGAAAAAAAAAAATACAGTAGATATTACTAGCCTAGCCCAGTGGGCATATATTGTTGGTCACAGCATGGATCTGACACTGTGGGCATATTTACGGCATGGGGTATGGAGAACTACACATACAAACAATCGTGAGAACAGTATATTTTTTCCTATGTGAAACGCATTGAAAATCAACCCTGTGATGTAAATGGGGAATTGGACTGTTGTGGAAAGTCTACTGGTTTGTGTGCTTTTTAAGTGTTGAATTTTCTTTTCAAGTGATCAAAAGTGTCTTTGAGTCATAACAGTCAAAGATGGTAAAGACCACATATTGCTCTAATTCTGGTCTTCACGACATCTTGCAGAGATTAATGCTTGAAAGATATTATTAGAACTTTTTATTCCTTTATCCTAGACTTACACCATATGAAAAGCTTGCCATGATAGGTCTTCAATATCTTCTCTTTTTATTTTTGAAGCTGTATGATGTAAATTAAACAGAGAAAATAACATCAAAGCTAAAAGAAAGAACTAATATGCACTACATAAAGACATTTAAACACCAGCCATACCCACTTATGCTCAGGTAGTAGAATAATCACACTAACGCTTGAAGTTAGTGCTACAGCCTTCCATTTTACATTGCTTCCTCTCTGCCTCTTTCTTTCCCAATGAAATTGCTGAGCCCATGTTTACAAAGTTTCTTCTCACATACACAATAAGGCTAAACAATACTATAATTCCTCTAGTTGGTAAGACACGGTACTTTCAGGTCCTTCTTATCACAGTTTAGTCTAGTAGCAAAAGGAAAGGTTGACAGAATCGTATCTGTTCTGAATATCGCCAGGAAACCATCCCTGGCAGAGATTCTTTACACCCGTGAGTTAGCTAGCGACAAGTAAACAGACTGCTGTGGGCATATACCAGTATGTCATAAGAGACATTTGAACATATCCATGGCTTCTAGAGGCTCTGGTAGTAAACAGTGGATTTCTAAACCAATTTCTCAAGGAAAGGCTTCTATTCAAAAATCTTTTCCAATCTTCTCCATTTGAATTAACCAACCTAAGCCCATTGGTGTACTACCAAAATAGATAATTTCAATGTATATCTAATTCCAGCAAGTATAATAACACTAAATTTTTCTGTTATTGCTTCTTTGTGGCAGTTAAACATTAAAAAAAGTCATATCTTTACAGACAAAAAAAACAAACCCATGCCCTGGTTCCACAAAGGAACAAGATTTTTGTAACAAATAAAGTAAAAAAAAGTCATTCCTTTAACTATCAAGAGGAAATATTGTACTATAAGCCTAATACAGAAAAGCTATGTCATCGTTGATAGTTCTGTACAGTTTAGTATTTATTTCAAATTGCTCACACAGCAAAATAAAAGTGTTGCTCATTCACCCATGTAATTATTTAAATAAGGAAACTATGCCTTTTTTCACCTAAAAGCACTTCAGAGAAATGAATTTTAAATACTATCCCATTTTCAAATATGAAAACTGGGATATATGGAAAGTTGAAATGCTTCCAAAACTTAGCACAGCATCAAACTTCAATATAAATTGAACCTTGATGTCCTGACTCTTTAATCAGTAAAGCAATCTGAATACAAGAGCTGGCAAATAAATTGAGTAGGAAGATGCATTTTCACATAGTCATTTTTCAGAAGGGAAACGAATATTGTCTTCCATTTTCCAGTTAAAAGATACAGTGAAGATTAGTCATCTTTAAAGGAGATGTTAGCACACTACTTACTGGTAATGCAGGAGTAAGTGCAGAAGTGTCACGAAAACTTACATTATCTACCAATGATATGAAAAAGCTTTTGGATTTTAAACAGTTTAAAAGCTTAATTCCTACTTTTTAAACACACATAGAATTTTTATATTTAGACTAGAAATTAATGATACACTGTGCCAGAATCTATAATTTACATATGGCATAAATATATGCATATCATAACTTCCACTTTTGAATTAAATATAATCATAGTGGAAAAGATTATTTATCTTTAACAAATAGTAAAAGTCCTGCCTACAGATCAGTCGGTAAGTGGGTGTTGACCGCTTCACAGTTATCTGCTGAAAGCTCAAAGCACCTCAGAAGCCACAGAAACTGACACAGTAAGCGAAAAAAAAAGAGTGTATGAATCTTGTAGTATTTATGAGCATTAATGCTGGGACACAATAAATTTCCACGGCTATCTAGAGCTAAAATGCTTATTGTAAGAGAAGTATCTGAGCTACAGCAAGTCCTCCTTCAACAGACTAATCTATTTTCAAGGCAACTACTGCATCTCTCTTGTCAACCAGTTTAATAACTGCTGTAACTCTAGAAGATGCAATACCCTGGTAACTTGAGAAAAAAAGCTTGAAAGCCCTCCAGAGGTAGATCTTTCCATATACATCATAATCTCATTTGAAGGTCTATTTTTATCTCTTCCACTATTCCTGTCTATATTATAATCAAAATCTGACAGATCAATATGCTATCAAAGATCTGAATAAGCATTTAAAATGAAAAGTCATTATCTAGAATATTGACTAGCATGAGGAGAGTGTTAAAATACTTCAGGTCTTGTCAGACTTCAATAATCTCACAAAAATGGCACCTGTCTGCAAGTGACATATACCAGCCTTGCTGGAGAAAAAGTCAATCACTTTTCCCATCAGACAGGAATCTGGTCCAAACAAAGTATAATTCAACATATCATAGTACCTGTTCAAGCACAGTAAAGAAAATGCTAATGGTATATCAAAAATAGGAGGGGAAAGCAGTTTTGTGTATTTACCTTAAAAGTATCTTTTATGTATGCAGGTAAAAAAAATCCTTTTACATTTTATTTTGAATCAGAGACTTACAGATGTTAGACTCACAAATTATTATTTATGAAAATATAGGAATGAAAAATGTTGAAGAATAGACTCTGCAGCTTAAAGTTCGAGTGAGATAGAAAGTTATTTTTTGAATAATAATTTCTTCAGCATAGTAGCTGTTATGAGGACACTTGCAAAAAGGAGAATAAGACTGTCTTGTTAACACATCAAGGATAAGCACAACTGTCTTAATTTCAATCCAGTGCTCCTTTCATCTGAACGCAGCATAAAAAAGCTGAATATTGTCTGGACAAGGAATGGCTCCCATTGTCCTCTGACACTTATTCCTTTCCACCAATCTGATTTACATCCACATTTGAAAAATAATCTGTGCTTGCAGAAAAGGATGTTTGTCTTTCAGCATCCTTGAATTCCACATTTTTGTGCAACCTACAGAATGCTGTCTTTAAACCAACATTCTAGAAATAGGTTTACAGTCTAAATGAGCTGCAGGAAATTCCCATGAAGATGTAGGAATAACCAAGATTTTGAACCTTGAGTTTCTAACATACTGTTTACCTGACATTACCTGGGAAAGTAAAGGGAAAGAGTATAAGAAGTGCAAATCATGGACCATTTCCCGGTACAGACTTTAGTCTGATGTTTTCTCCAACTCCAAGCTAATTAGAAGGAAAACTCTTCTTATTCTGACGTTAAGGAGCCAATAAACAAACCTGCAACACACAGTTTTGTGGAGGTTTTCAGTTGTTTTTTTTTTTTAATTTTATTTTCACGTCTCTCCTGCTTACACAATCTTTGACTGCAATCATTGTCCCTTTTTCAGTGGAATCATGCCCTGAAGACAAGCTCAGTGTATCAGCTTAGACTTTGTGGTAGCACTGTACTCCCAATACTAGCACTACCTGGAGAGGTTCCCTCCTCTATCCTTTTCAACTCCTCTCTTCAGCATACACACTA
Source organism: Colius striatus (assembly GCF_028858725.1). Classification (NCBI taxonomy): domain Eukaryota; kingdom Metazoa; phylum Chordata; class Aves; order Coliiformes; family Coliidae; genus Colius; species Colius striatus. The sequence goes on from NC_084761.1 coordinate 35,998,613, forward strand.
TACACCCTTTCTGCACATTCAGACTCATTTGCATGAAAATATGGAGTTCCTCTCCCTATGATTCTGAGGCAAAAGTGACAGAAAAACAGTTCATCCCCTGAATCTGAGTCTTCAAAAAGGTGACTACTGAACGTGTTCTTAGTATTAACATGTACTAAAATCATTACAGGTTGAATGTGATGCTGTTACTGAATTAGTAGGTTTTTTTGTTGGAAATTACTGAAAACTAATGAATTTCTCTCATCCAGTGGAAAATCAGTAGGTAAACTAACTCATTTGTGGGAACTATACATGAGTTTTTTAGTAGCAAGTGGGATGGTGCTGGTAAATTTGTTTGTGGAGATTAATATCCCACATATACAGTTTCTAACAGATGATATGGAAGGTACAACATCTTCATGCTCTTCATTACATTAATATCCTTTTGAGGGGATGAAATTGTACCTGGCTTCTTGGATCCATCCTTTTCATTCATAAGAGGGTGCATCCATGGTAGCAGCACTGTGATTAGGCTCTTCACTTTTGCACCAAGAGAAGGGGATGACGTGAAAGACATTTCAATTGCTTGATATTATTAGATGCTTCTTATAGTATCAGCAGAAGCTGAGGAAAATAAAAACACATATAATCATTAATATATTTCATTTGATATATATAAAAATGCAATCGACATTCACAGTAATAACCCATGCAGACAGATTTCCTTTTATTATTTTTAATATTTTCCTTTTATTATTTACTGAAACACATTAGGATGGAACTATGAACTTCTGCAACTTAAAATGCTGAGATATGTATAACATACAGGCTGTGGAGCTGTTGTATGGGATTAAAAAACAGGAAAAGGTATCCAGTTTGGAAAGAATTAATTGATTACTGTTCTAATACTTCAGCTACTTCAATATGGATATGTGTTCTGTAAGGACACTCACTATATAATATGATTCAATCTTTTCTGAGTGGAGACCAGTATTAAACGTGGCTAAAGTTTTCCTAAGGGAGGATAAATGTGCAATTATTCTTCAGCCACTTTGAAAACCTCAGGCTTGATAGTTGTTATTTATTGATCACAAACAGTAGCACACCTGAAGGTAGACCATAAAATTACATGGTTAAATGAAATATTTAGTAAGAGTACCCTATTGAAAACCAGAAAGAGTTAAAATTTCAAGTGAGAAACTATTCTCCTCATACTTTAAACATCAATATTCAACAGCAGTTGATCATAACTTTTTTTTAAAAAAGTGGAACATCTTCAGCATAAAAAAGTGTCCTCGTTTGGGCTGGGATAGAATTAATTTTTTTTGTAGTAGGTAGTACTGGGATGTGTACTGGATTTGTGCTGAAAACACTGTTAAATACACACGGATGTTCTGGTTGTTGCTAGGCAGTGCTTGTACAGCGTCAAGGCCATTTCTACTTCTCCCACCACTCCACCAGCAAGTGGGCTGGGGGGGGGCACAAGAAGCTAGGAGGGAGCATGGCCAGGACAGTTGACCTGAACTAGCCACAGGGTTATTCCATACCATAGAACATCATACCCAGTATTGAGGCTGGGTGTGAGTGGTGGGGAGGGGAAGATGGCTGCTGTGGCATCGAGTTAGCAGATGAATAGCAATTGCATTGGGCATCATTTGGTTTGGTTTTCTTCTTTCTTCTTTTTTCATTCTATTTTTTTCTGTTCTATTACTTTTCACTGTTACTGTATTTAATTTCATTTTAGTAAATAATCTGTCCGTATCCCAACCTAGAAGTTTTACTTCTTTTCTCCAGTTCTCCTCCCCATCCCTCTAGGGAAAGAGGAGGGCAAGTAAGCAGGTGGCTGGTTCTCAGTTGTTGTCTGGGGTAAAACAACGACAAAACAGAGCCTGTAGAGGAGTCTGATCCTGTAAGCGTACCCCATGCATGTACTTCTACCACATTCAGGAAGCATAAGCTGTTATGAGACCAAAGAGTTTTGTCACTCATATATGGAGAGCCTTCTTCCTTGGTAACTATAGTTTGTTTCTGACCACAGGAACAGTTAAAGCCATGTAAATTCTGGATATGACATTTTTGGCACAACAATTAGGATACATCTCTAGAATCATGTCAGGGGCAGGAGTGGGGCACAATTTTCTCATCTGATTAACATCCAACTGCAACCCATGCCCAGGATGCTGATCCTGACACTCAACACAAGAACACCTGTTGCATTCTTTAGAAAAGGCAAATGAGCCAAATGTCTAAGCACTACGTCTCTACCGGTCTTGGTCTTTAAACATTTCGGCTATATCTGAACCTAAATATGGAGGCAAAGGGATCTATGTTATATAGGGAATAAATTTCAAGGCCAGTTCAGCACTGAACTTCCAATATTTTGTTGTTACAGTTCAATAAAATCACTTTATGCTACGTTCATTTCTGTTTAAAACAAAGTGAATGTCATACTTTTTTTGTCATACCATTTTTATTCAACAGGCTTTTTTCTATACCCATTAGTTAAAAAGTTGTAACAAGACAAATCATTTATCAAAATGAAAAATGTTGTACTCCTTGAACAAGGAAAGGGGTATCTAAATAGAATGTCCGTGCCCTGAAATTAATGGAACCATCTTACACTTAATATTTTCTCTTAAGTAGTTATGTAAGCACTCCAGACCATTAATGAAGTAGTACAAAATCACAATTTACAGCTGAAGGGCAAAACTGCTAACAAAGCATTTCAGAATCATGTCACCAAGTGATACAGTCTAGAAAAATAAATGTAAGGATCATTGAACTCCGATATCATAATTAAATGCATACAACATATGACAAGGAGAAAGCACAATAAAGTTCATTAAAACTTGTCTTAGAATCTAAGATGCAGAACTAATCAAGCAAATGTACTAGGGAAAGGTCAGGTTTATAAACAAGATCCACTTTCCTTTTAGTAAAAAGAATTTTTGAATAGATTTTTTTGTTATTATTCCAATTTTAAATAAGAGTAGTGGTACCTATTTTGAAGAAAAAAATATCCAATCTACCAGAGGAATTACAGACAGATAATTCAAATTTGACTTGCCAAGTTAATTGGCAAGGCAGACAATTTGCAACCTGCTACAGAGACATGCTGAAAGATGAGTGATAAATAGAAACAGGAATTGTCAAAGACAAAGCCTGTCAATGATATAGATGTTGTTGAACATGAGTCTCCTGCTCCATATTGATACCATTCAATCCCTTAGTATAATCAGGCTGTCTTAAAACACCTTGATGTGTGCCAGCAAGTACAATAATCACCTTTTTCAGACTTGGAGGAACAATCTACTCAATCTAATTCCTCATTGCTTTATAGAACTTAGACAGAAAAATTTTATTTTACTAATGTAAAATATACCATTGAAACATTTTACATCACTAGACCATTTTGTATTTGTCAAATATTAAGGCTTAACTTGTAAGTTGAATACATTAAAAAGCATTACAACATATAATATAGATCACACTCATATGGGAATATTCCTATAAAGAAGTCTACCTTATAAAGGTCTACAATCTCATCAGTTACAACAACAGTTCAAGAACCATTTACCAGGTTTTGATTTGCAGTGTTTAAGGAAGGTCATTTCCTTGTCAGTTATGTGAAGCTTTCCATGTTGAAGATTCAACGACACTAGATTCTTGTTTGTCCTCATAGGACATGGGAACTAGAAAACAGCATACATAGAGACACTTAGAACTGCCAGGTTTATCAGGAAATACACACAACACCCCCCCACCCCCCAAAAAAAAAAGATTTCGTGTTCAATTTAGCCCTCAAGCACAGTGAATTCTAGATGTAGGCCTTCTGGACTAGAGACTCCGAATCTAACTCTTGCTGTGCTGATATATATGGAACAAATATATATATATATATATATATATATCTATATATCTATCTATCTATATATATATATATATCACCTATTGTGAACTGACAAAGGAAAAAAATATCCTATGCTTCTTACACTGAGGCAAATTATCCCAAGCAAAAGCAAGGGCACAAACTAGAAGAAAAACAGGTATTTTACAAGGCTATTAAGAAGTACAAATTCAACTAGGCAGACATGTTGATGCTAACCTAATAATTTTTACTCTTTCTATGAGCAGTGACTGGGTGCTCTCCTTGCAAAGGCTAGAGCATTTTCTCTATAATTCTATAAACAGTTTCTACTACTGTAATCAGGGCTATATCACCTGACTATAAAAGGCACAACAGTATCTTATATTTACATGATTTCTTACTGCTTTTCAGCAATTTTCTAGTTGTTATCATTCATTTTGAAGACTTCTGTTAGCTATCATATTCAATCAGAATCTATAAAATACAGAGGTATGTATGCTTATAACTTGTTTTAATACAAAATATTAATAATTAATTTTAATGCATGAGAAAATTAATCTAATGGTTAGACATGATCAGAATGAATCTGGTACCTCACACCACACACAACTTTGCATTTAACTTGTGAACAGAGAAAAAAAAAGTGAACTCAGAAAATTCTACTTAAAGGAAATGCAAACAATAATGTAACTGAGGTCCAAGTTAATTGGAATAATATACAAGAAAAACAGGTTAGGTTGGAATTTCAAAATTTCTTAATGGTGGACTCTGGAATTTTATTTTGCTCTCCTCCATTTCAGTTTTTCAAACAAAAATGTAAACAATCTGTGGAACCAAACACAATCCTCAGTTAATTTAAAATTGATTTAAAATGTTCATCTATGAGACAAAAGATCTTTAAAAGCTTTTGCTTCAAAGTGGAGTAGTATGGTACAACCAACAGCTCTTCCTCATCCACATGGCTGTCATGGTTTGACATGACAGCCTTTTCTGGTATGGGGGAAGGGGCTGCAAAGATGGCTCCTGCAAGAAGTTGCTCACAACTCTCCCCAGCTCAGAAAAGGCTCACTTCTGGGGCTGAGCCAATTAGACGCCTCCACGATCACTTTTTAAGAAGAAGCCGGAAGGGGAGGTGTCTTCCTCCATCTTCTTTCCTTCTTCTGCCCCTTCTTCTCTTCTTCTGGCTGGTGGTGGTGCAAGGAGTAGGAACGGTGAGAGGAACAACCATGCAGACTCCAAGGTCAGTGATGAAAGGGAGGAGATGTACTGTAGCAGAGACTCCCCTGCATTCTATGGAGAGAACTGGTGAAGCTGAGATTTATTTTCATTTCTTTAAAGACCCCACATCAGCGGGAGAGACTCATTTTGATAATGAGCCCGCATCAGGGGCAAAGACTCATTTTGCTAAAGCTGACCCCGGACCAGGGGCAGCGATTCACTTCATTAAAGGCCCCGAGCCAGGGACAGTGATTTTGGCCGGAGGAGGCCTTGTCCCGAAGGAGGGGCCCTTTATCACTATGGCCGGAGCAGGCCCTGTCCCTAGGAAGGGACCCAATATCCACAGCTGCAACTGTGGGGAGGAACCCACAACAAAGCAGCTCATTAAACTTATGCCCAGAAGAGGCCTTGTCCCGAGAGAGGGACCTTGCAACTGCAGAAACTGCAACCGCGGTGAAGAATCCACGTCAGAGATATTCACCAAGGACTGTGTCCCGAGAGAGGGAACCTGTATCGGCAGAAGCCGCAGCTGCTGGGAACAACCCACACCAGAGAAGTTTGTTAAGGACTGTGTTCCGGGGGAGGAACCCCGTGTTGGAGCAGGGGAAGAATGCCAGGAGTCATCCTCATCTGAGAAGACAGAAGCGGTAAAGCCCATCTGTGAGAGACTGACCACATCCCCCATTCCCTGCCCCCCTGAGCTGTTGCGGGGGGGGGAGGAGGTAGAGATATCGGGAGCAGTGAGCTGGGCCCGGGAAGAAAGGAGGGATGGGGAGGGAGATCTTAAAGTGCTGGTTGTAATTTTCTCATCATCCTACTCCCTTTTTGCTTTTATTCTGTTCTGTTTCTTGTAGAATAAACTTTCCTACTTTCTTCTCTAAGTCGAGTACTGGAGTCTGTTTTGCCCAGAACCATAATTGGCAGTGAGCCCTCCCTGCCCTTGTCTCAATCCACAACAATCTTGCTTATCTTTTTACTCCCATTTCGCTGGGTCCTCCGCCATCTTAACGAGGGTGGGGGTGAATGGGGGCATCGAGAGAGAAACTGTCGTGGTGCTGTTGTGCTAGCTGGGCCAAACCACGACAATGGCAAAAGGCAGAAATAACACTAAAATGACCATGAAGCTCACATGTTTGTTGTCTTCTCTATTTAGAAATACATTCACAGGTTGAAGGACTCCAGAAAAATAAATACCTGACAACACTGGTGCAGAAATCTAAGGAAATTTTCAGAATTTGGCAAGCCCAGTCCAGATATGCAGATACGAAGAACATTGTAAAAAAATGAAAAGAGATGGGAATAGTATAGTTTTCAGACTAAAAATGTGGTGTTTTTCTTCTTATGAAATTACTGTTCAAATCTTACACCATGATTAAAGCTTGGGTTCTGTGTGAAATAACATTCATAACTCTAAAATACATTTTTATATTACTTAAATGAGATAGTTGGAACAGATATACAATACTCCCCTAAATTGATTGTGTTTCTGAAGCTCTGTTAGAATAAACTTTACATTTATTTTCATCAACATGGCAGACTTGTCCCATTATCCAGATTCATATTTGTTTTCCAGAAGATTTCAATTGTAAGTATTTGGTAGCCAACCCTGAATAAAGAAAAAATCTGTTCATCATTCCCCTAATATAGATATATGACAGTCTGATGTCCAATAAAGCTTGTACTGCCTCCAGTTTAGGAAGACTCTATTCATAATAAGTGGTAGACCTAAAATTTAAATATATGTATTTTCCCAAATGACTGACATTCAAAACTTTATAGAATATTACATACAAAAGAACTGTGTTCCAATATCATTACTAAGGTTGCAAGAACAAGTTCTACTTCAGCATTAGAATTCTTCTAGCACATTCATAATGATAAAGTACTTAACTTCACAATCCACATAGCTGTGTCTCCTTCACTATACCAAGCTGATGGTGTTCACCTCACTAGCAGCTAGTTGGTATTTTGTTTTCTCCTTTTTCAGGTGTTATCCCAGGACTTGATTACCATATAGTAATTTCCTCATAAGCTTCTTCATGAGTCTCATCACAACAGTACCAGAAATTCAGATACATTAACAAATTTACCTTTGAAACAACCTAAGGGAGGAAAGGAATTTATTATGGCCATTTTACTGCTTAGGTGGTAATGCACGTAGGATCAGGATAGCCAAATAGATAACCAAAAATGCATGAAGGAGCTTCATAGTTTCCTGAAAAGTGCTAAAGCACTTTATTTCCAGCATACAGGTGCTTATGAAATTTCTTCAATCAGACTATGCCCATCACTAGCCATGAATATACATTTTAACATTTGACCAAAACATATTAAGGATGAGAGTATCCATGAATCATGGATTCCCACTCTTAAGCAACTTGGATCTCATTTTTAGAGTGTTTGGCATTCTACTAACATTTTATGTGCTTTAAACACAAACTTCAAGCTGCAGCAGAAATCTAAACACCAATTGTAACTCTTAATCTTCAGCATTTCTGCATATCAGTCATCAAGATCCCATCCAAAAATACTGAACACCTCTGAAAACACTTTTACATAAATTAACTATCAGCAAAAAGAAAATCTGTGGAGCTGCTGTGGGCAATTTTCAAATACTCTAACTATGTAACCATTCTCTCACTGCAATTCTCATCATCATTTGCTGTGTACCTTCTAGCTTCCAAAAAATGGAAAAGTCTTGACTGCAATCTCTTTTGCCATAAACTCTGAAATTCTTGCAACAATTTCTTACAAGTATGTACATGATTGTGCAATTGGTACACTATGTATATATGTAGAGACCCATTTGCATATGTAGTGCAGCTGATGTGCAAACTATAGATCACTTGACTGCAACTCCAGTTTGGGGTTGTTTGGGGTTTTTTTGTAACGCAATATTTGAAAGAACAAAGTACAAAACTGCCATCATTGTTTAATGCACTAACACTCTCCAGTTTTCAACAGACATCAAGACTTTGGTGCTCCACATATATGCAGGTGACCTTTATCATCATTTCCATGACAAGGCTGCAGAAATTATGGCCTTGCCTTTGCGTTAGATAGGCCCAAACCAAACTCAGGCTTCCATCGTCCTTGAAATAAAACTGACACTTCAAGTCACTTTATTTCCAAAGATTTTTTTAATTGTGATTTATTTCCTGTGACATATGAGTTACCCTGAAACAAAATTTTATTTGTAGTATCAATATAAAGCCAATAGAACTAGCTCCACACATAAAAGCTGCTGGAGCATGTTCAAAGAAAGGCCATGAAGCTTTGTTTATCCTGGAGAAGAGAAGACTGAGGAGAGACCTTATCATTCTCTCAAACAACTTGAAAGGAGCTTGTGGTAAGGTGGGGGTCAAGCTCTTCTCCCAAACAACAGGTGTTAGAACAAGAGGAAATGGCTTCAAGTTATGACAGGGAAGGTTAGAACTGAATATTAGGAAAAATGTCTTCATCAAAAGGGTTGTCAAGTGTTGGAACAGGCTTCCCAGAGAAGTGATTGAGTCACCGTCTCTGGAGGTACTTAAAATACTTGTAATTGAGATGCTTAGGTTTTGTAGTGGACTTGGTAGTATTCAATTAATGGCTGTACTCAATGATCTTAAAGTTCTCTTCTAACTTAAACGATTCCACGATGCCAGGATTCTAATTTCTTCATTTCTTTTTTGTCTACTCTTGTATAAATGACCTGAAATATCCCATTATATAAATTCTTATATTTCACTAGAGATGAGATAGTTTTTACAATGATATAAATGATAATCATGAAGTATAATTTTACTAACTGTTGTAATTATTACATTGATACTAAGATCTGAAGTACAATAAGATAACAAAATTTGAATACATCAGTGGACATTTTTGTTCCTGTAAAAGCATTTTTTTATCACATTCATTGCAGACATAGATGTACAGAAGAAATAATAAATGAAGAGTTGAATAATCGAAAGCAATAGAGACTCCTGAATACTCTAGTAAATTTTTGGTGTACTGGAAAGATACTTCATCTGTTGGCTAATACAGAATCAGAGAGTAATCATAAGTATATCTTCACCAACACTGAAATATGTGTCAAGACAATAAAACTATATATATTCTTTTGTTCAACATCTTTGGTGGAGAACTATCATTTAGAAATAATACATAATAGCTCTATAATATATAATATGTAATTATGTTAATAATTAGTATAATCTTGAGATGAGATGAGGGCTATTAGTGGCAGTGGATACTTTGAACCTTGCACATTTAGTCAAAAAGACCAATGTCATCCAATCAAATTTCTTTAAAACGAATTGCAACAAACAATGGCAGCACAGCTGCTATTAGAATTATAATTGAGTTTAGGAGGGAAACAGCAGCTGAATGCAATGCAGATAATTAAGGAGAAAGCTTTTGTTAACACTATCAGTAGGGTCATGATTCTGCAGATTGTGAACTTATTATGATAGAACAAACTATTCTATTTTTATAACAGAGGTATATTCTGGCTTTTATACTGATAAAGTATATTCTGACAAGATAGCTGATCTCTTATTTATTTAAGCTATCCATTTAGAGAAATGATAAGCATTTACAAAATCTAAGATTACCATGGAAACCTTATTCTTAAAAGCTGAGGATTATGGGGAGAATTGGTTATACAATTGGATGGAAAATAACAAGCCTCTGAATATGACAAAGGCTATAGCTATGAAACTACATTAAATAATTTATCTCTTTCAGACTAATATATATTTTACATTAACTCAGCACTGAAAGTGAAGTCATAGACCTTCTTTGGGTAAATAGTAAAAATAAAACACTTTAAACTATAATATTGATGATATTCAGACAGAAACTATGTAAATACAAGTCTTTGTGGTCATAACATCCAACTCAGGTGTTAGGGAATTACAAACTCCAGGACTGGGAATTACAAAAGTGATCTAAAATTTGTATTTTCTGTTGTGTAGGAAATACAAATTGAATAATTTTGTAGTCTAATCTTGCAACAAAGATTACCCATGTAAAAAAGACAAACAAACAGGTATCACCAAAGGATTCAAAGTCACTTTGAGCTTGCAACTTGGCACCACAGTCAGGCGGTATGAGATGCTTGACCATTCATAACCACAAGTTATGTTCCAGAAATGGAAAGGTCATTAAAATGCCAATAACAGCATTACATACCGTTAGCAATATTCGTGTTATAATCTCTCTTTATACAAACTGGAGTGTAGGTCTACCCCAAAGATGTTGTCATGGCAATTATACTAGCAACTCCTTTAATCCCTATAGCACAGACTCAAGATCTTTGTTTTTGACACTATAGGTCATCTCACTGGCAAATCTAAGTTTGTTAGGGACAAATGAGTAATCCTGGTTTGGAATCTCATTGACCTCAATGCATAAATAAAACAAGCAGAATGCGTCTGACTGGCAGTAAGCCATGACTGTGATATGTGCAATAAAAACACTAATATGTTAAAGTGATTTTAAACATGTTTTGATATTTTGACCTGCTGAAAATTCTATTTTTGACCCTGCAACCTCCTGAAATAATATAACAAAAAAGTATTTAAAAATACTTTAACATTACTAAATATTTGCCCATGGCAGAGTTATTTGGAAGTTTTCCATTCCTGGTTCTCAATCTTCTAAGGTTTTACTTCACCTGACTTCGGAAAGAATAAAGCAGAGCTTGTCCTGATTTTAAATTATTTTTATCTGTGTTTCTTTGGGAAATCTATCCGCAGCCTCAATACAGACAATCTTAGTTAGTTCATTATGACAATGGAAGTCAATTGTGCTTCAGCAAGCCTCAAGAATGGTATCATTTCTGCCCAGTTCCTTTCAAGAGAATCTGGAAAAAAACAGGTATCAGTCATTAAAATGTTCCCTTCAGCTCATATGCAGAGCATGTTGTGATCTCCGTCTTGCAGATTAGTTTCCATCATGTCTCAGCAGAAATCATAAGCACCTTTTAAACTCTATAAAGAGTAGTGTTGATAATTTACTAAAACTTTCCTAATACTCTTTTTGCATTTGCAGTGGGAATAAATGCATGAAACTTAAAAGACAAATGGAGATGAAACAATCTTGCAAGTTTTCAAAGGTGTTTGTAATGTTGACTACTCAAGCAAGCATTTGACAAGAGTTTATTTTCTGAAAATTTCACAGGATCGTTGTGACTTAGATGTGAAGATCATATTTTCCTAAAGGCTATTAATAAATGTATTTTTAAGCACCTTTTTGATGGAATATCTGGAAGATTTCCTCCAGATGATCATATTTCATTAAGGCAACAGCACTGGGGACCTGTCCCTACAGAGCAAGGCCTGTTTCCCTAAATAACCTCTATAGTTAACTACAGTTTGCCACTTCAAAAACTTGGAGTCTAACAGCAAATCAACAATATATCCTTTTAGCAAGAAATTTCTTGTACTAATTTAAAATGAAAGACTGTTGACATGATTGTATATATTGTTATGATCACAACTGAGGACAGTAATGCAAAGCAACAAACAAGCTACAGTTGGACTGTTTACCAACTTCATTAGATCTTGATCTAATATGAGGCTGATAAATTTGCATACTTTAATAGAGAAAGTTCTCTCAGAGAAATATGCTGCTAACCAACCAATTAAATCAGAAAGCCTTGAACATCTTTACATGTCCTTTCCTCTCCAATTGGGTGTTTTTTGCAGTTCTTCAATGATACTAACAATTTCAAATACTTTGCACAAGTTTCACTGTTGGTTTGTGTACTAGATGCACTAAACCACTCCATCCAAACCTTCTTCACTCCTGTTACAGGCTCCTAGCATCACTTCAGTAATATTATCATAAAAAGCAGAGTATTCAAACAGGCAGCTCCAAAATTCTCTCAGTGAAATATCTTCTACTTTCATATTCAAATGTTTCCTGTTTACACTGAGTACAGCTATGACAAAATTAAAAGAGATTTAGCATTTCATTAAGAAACTAATTTTCAAAATAATAAACAGGAATGCTTTTTTTCCCCTACAAAAACCAGAAAATTAATGTTAACTAAATGAGCTACTATAGCATACACAGCAGCTAGTGGACTTATTGGTAGAGGCAAAAGTGTCTGGAAACAGAATCAAAGAATTGGCAGGCTCTACCTAACAGCTCACAGCCTGCCTTAACTGGTCTGATGTCCCACCATCAAAGGACAGGGGAATATCACTTATGTCATTAATTTTTTTTATATCTTTCTTCAATTTATAATGCAGGATTATGTCTCCCATTCTTTCAGGGACAAAAATCATGGTAGGAGTCAACACAACACAATTTCAGCAGTGAAAAATTCTGGAGTTTTAGTTTTCTTTCTGTCTACTTTTTTCCACTTTCTTTTTTCGAGAACTTTGTAGGGCCATGATTAAAAGGACTGTCATACTCTGGATAAGTCGTATATGGAGGACACTTTTTTGCACAACTGCAATGGGTGTCCTGAGGCATGGCATTAACTACTGGCAACCCAACACTGAATGGTCAGGTAACAGGTAGCATTTCATTTTTATAGAAACGAGTGAAAAAAGAACTTGGTCTTCCAGATTTTCATTATCATTAAAACCTCATTTCTAATAATGCAGAAGGGATAGGAACCAAGACTGACTTTGCTGTCATGGAAAAAAAACTAATAAGCACAAAAGGTGCAAAGCAAATGACACATGATTAAACATGGAAGCCCTCTTAATGCAATCTGACAGGATTATTTTTCAGACGTATTCCAAGTTTACTCCTCCCTTTCCTCCTTAATAGCAGTTAGCATTCATTTTCCTGCAGTTTCCTTTTTATTGATGAGAACTTCCCATAGTGATGCAACTGCTACTCCACAAAGTGGTTAAGAGCAAAGCTTGAAAGGTGAACCTCCCTGATCACTGTACCATACTGCTACTGAGCTCTCATTGGATGCAATGGTCTATAGAGTACATTTGGAGAAGGGTGACTTCTGTGTGAAAGTTTTACATTGCACAATTCAAATTTACTAGATTAATGAGATATAGTACAGTGCAATAATATGTCATATATATCACATATTACTTTAAATCTCCATATGAGTATTAATCAAGGAACCTCTTTAATATATCAAGAGCTTGTATAGCATCTACTGTAAGCTATAGTTCCACATATAATACATAATTTAATATTTTCTTATGACCTTGAATTCTATTCAGACTTTTATCCTACCTTCCTTCATCTACATGGAGTTGACACTCATGAACTCAAATACATTTAGGCATACAACTTCTGTTGATAGTAAAGTAAGTGAGGCAGAAAATCTTTGAGAATCTGAAGGAAATACTTTCATGACACACATTAAAGGAGAGGAGTAGCACTGTGTTTCCCTTTTTCTCTGTTTTCTTCCCCAATTGGGATAATGATGTGTCAATTTTCAAAATTATTTTTCTTTTATTTATTTTATGTCAGCTGTGCTTCACATGTTTGATATTGAGGCAAAGTTAATGTCATGCAGCTTACATGTGGAATGGAAAGTGGGGGTGTTTAAGGTTGTATCTAGATCTTATGGGTATATGGTAGATATTGCCAGAATATACAAGAGATTAAATGGTGCTTATCAAAAATCAATGTATACTATTTTTTCCTATCTGTGCAAATTTACTGGGTTCAAAACACAGTGGATGTAATTTCTGCATTTTGTACATAGCAGCTACCCAAATTCAAGGTCAAATTCAAAATTAATTATTGAGACAAAACTCTCAGGCCATTGATTAACGTGGTAACAAGTTAAGTTTTACCTTATGCAATGATTATATATGAGCCATTACTGAAGTCTTGTATGGAATCAAGGATATTTGACTGATTCATTTAATGCTGTTAGGGTGTCTTCATTTAAAAATATTTCTAAAAACTCTAGCTGTAATTAAAGGCAGGATAATGGTTGTCTCTCCCTATAGAGGAGTGTAAGATAAATTGGATCAGTAAAAAAAGACTTCAAATACATTTGACTCATATTTTGTAAGAGATTTCTAAACTGAATGTGTGCTAAAAACAGATATGAGATAAAACTTAACACAAGTAAAACATATGATTAGGCCACATGGGAACCACAGTCAGAATCCATTTCTAGACACAATTTCTTGTGTGACTGTTGGTAAATCCCTGATTTCCCCACACCTCCATGTTCTGATGGCAAAATAGACATTAAACTTAATCCTTCTTTAGGGAAGTATTGTTGAATTCAATAGCACTTCTGATGAATTCACAAACTATTAATATGTAGGGAAGGTCAAACAAAATTTTCCTTGATTTCTTTTCACCTTTCATGACTGAGGGCTAGGCTATATAACCCAGTAAATTTATTTATGTCTGAAAGCTCTAAGAGGGCTTGACTTATAATGCAAGTATGTCTGAGTACAGTGCATATCTCAGTTATGAAGCATGCTATCCAAGGAAGTCATTGCAGTTGAAGAAAGAATTAACTGCTCAGTAGGAGGGCTTCATAAACTTCTTTGTTATTACAGTTGCTCCACAGAGCCCCAAATGTCCAGTACAATCTCCTTCTGATTGTATTGTCTGCTAGGAACTCCAAAGTTATTGTAATGAATGATGAGGCTTTTTTTTTTCTTTTTTTACTATATAATAATGCACTTAAAAAACCATGTTGGGAGCTGTAAGACATTTATTTACCATGGTGGGTTAATCTCATCTGGGGAGGTATAGAAACTCAATCATGAGTGCTACAGTATATAAGCTAATTGCCAGGATAAAACCAAATGAATAATTACTTAACTTCAGAATGAGGCCTGGGGGAATTTTTCTTTAATAAAGGTTTAATTCACTAGTGATAATGAATGCAATCTCACATGCTACTGAACAACACTATTAGCATAATGGCTAAGATACAAAAAGCTATAATTAGAACAAAATAGAAATGTTAATTACAGCTACGAAGGTACCAAACAAAAAGAGAGTTTTCCTTTACCTGTCAAATGGGTTCTTGCCTGTGTAGCTTTAGCAATCCCTGTGAATGGGTCATCAATTCTGCTTGAGTGACTGACAGGCAGAAATTAAAAACTGAGGCTTCCTTTGCCTTTTCATTTCAAAGAGGATTGCAATTCACACAGGAGGCTTAAATAATGAGAGTACAGGTGAGGGCAGTAAAGACTGTACCTCTAATCATAAAGATTAAATATTAAGCTCTCATGTATCTGAATCCCACACTTCAATTCCATTTCACAAAAAGATGGTTCCATCATGTCAGCTCAGGAATATTAGATTCCTTCCAAGTTTATTTACTACCCCTATACGTACTTGTACACAGCACCGTGTAGATGGACAAGGCTTGGCAGCTGCTGAGAAGTTTACTGATAACAAGCAGCTTCATTTCCGACACTAACAACAACAATAATAAGAGCTCTTTGTACATAAAAATTTGCACAATCTCTTATATCTTGCTTAAATGAAATTTATGAGATGTCCTCATGGAAGAGCATTCTTTTGGGCCATTTCTGCTGTGTGTTTTCTTTAATCTCATGCTACAGAAATATTAAATTTACAGATTCAAGAACTCAGAAGTTCTAAAATATGAGAACTAATGTTGCATTTTTTCCCCCTTACAGCACTTATTCCATGTATAAAACAGACACGAACAGAAATGGGAGCTATTCAGTTTTTCTTTTTCTCTTCATCCTTCTGTACTTGATTCCAGACCTTGTTTAGCACACATCATCAAAACCCTGCACTGAATATGAAATTACCAATTTCTTCATAGACTTTTTTGTGGTGTTCTCAGCTTTTTTGTGGTGCTCTCAGCTCTCACTATAATTAATCTATCCTCCCAAAACCTCTAAGAATCATATAATTGAAGCACAGAAAGACGAAGGCCATTTTTCTAAATATTCACTAATTTGGGTGCTTGCTTTGATACAACTACAAGTTCTAAGGGGGAAAGTTGGAATTTATGTAGCAGTGCACACATTTAAACACAGTCCACATTAATTTGGACTTTACACATGAACTTTTATGCATGTCCATAAACAGAAAATAAATCTGTGATAACTGATCAAAGAAATATGTTGATGACCCCATTAGAGCAGATAGGTGAAGATAGGAGAGGAACCCAGTCCCCCGCAGTGGCACACAGTCATATGAACCATGAGACTAAGCCTTCCACCATTCCAGTTCTGCACCTTGCTTGTTGCAATTTCTGCAACAAATGAGCAGGCAAGGGTGCAAAGGAAGAAACAAAAACAGTAGTAACAATCTGAGAAACTAGAGATTTTTTTGTTATTGCATTTTCTGTTCTCCTTTCAACTTGAAGAACCTGAGGACAGATCTTGGTAGGAAAGACATCTAACACCATGGCCATTAAAGCTAATGAAGGCTGACTTAAATATCTAAACCTAAACTGAATTCACAAACTTGTCAGGGAATAAACTTCTCTCATGATGGAGCCAGTCAATGGCTCTCCTGTGAGCATGGTTTGACACATATCTACGAATATGGCACTTTCAGTAAGATGTCAAGGAGAGGGCTTAGTTAAAGTACTTTCTTTTCAAGCAATCGAAGCATTGATGCAAAAACATTGGCTAAACCACCTTAGGGAGAGGAGATTCAAAGCTCACGTGTTTGAATAGGTCTCTCACCACCTGGCTATATAGGTTATGAAACCTTTCCTATCCTATTAAGACATAGAGCCACAACAAAGAAATAGTCAAGCTTCATTAGATGAAACTGTGGAAAAAAACAAGATCCCGGAACATGACATGACATTTTAATGCAGTAAACAAGATACTCCTGTAGGTGGCAAGAAACCTGGGTTATTTTTCAGTTCATGTGTTTTATCTAGTGACTATTTAACATTAAATGCATCATAGTTATTACAGTACAGACCAGAAACTAAATTACTTCTTCCTAATCCCCCTCTCCCCTAGCAGCAAGACTAGACTTTTGCAGCCCCTAGATATATCTCTCTAGTATAGCAACTGCCCAGCAGAACAATGTCATCAGGTAATGCAGTCCAACACACCCAATCAGCCTATATCACGATTATGAGACTAATCTAAGAGACTGGAAACACAGATTGGAATGTTTTCATGTTA
Organism: Colius striatus; assembly: GCF_028858725.1. NCBI lineage: Eukaryota > Metazoa > Chordata > Aves > Coliiformes > Coliidae > Colius > Colius striatus. The sequence goes on from NC_084761.1 coordinate 36,015,755, forward strand.
AGTAAATCACTGAAACTTGAAATACTGTGTCCCAGGCTAAAAATCAAAGTTTTTTGACTCAATAGAAGGAAAAACTTATTGACAGTGAGAGCAGTTAAGGAGGAAATCACTTGCCTGTCCAGAAACATTGTGTGGTTTCCATTCCTACAGATTTTCAAGATAGTATTAGATTAACTGATGAACACTTTGGTGTGACCTTAAACTTTCCTTCAGCAGGAGGTGGAACCAGAGATCTGAGCTCTCTTCTAACCTGATTATTCTAGGCTCTCACAGGAAAAGTGAGTAGTGACCTTTCTCACCAATTACTCTGTGGAAAAAGCAACAGCTGAAACCAGGCCTTATGAGGACCTCAGAACTACCTGCAGTAGTATGCCAGGAATGCTTACCAGAGTCCTTCACTCTGTCTCATTATTTCAAAATGTCTAGAGAGGTTGCAGGCAATTTCCATGTATGGGTCTTGCAATGGATTTTTATTTTTTTCTTTTGTCTCAATAACTCTGGTGTTAAAGACATGATAGCCTTACTAGAGAGTAAAAATATTTCTGTCTAAACTGACTTTTACATTTCAGAAAAGAACAGTTTTTCATGTTAGACAGAAATGACCTGTTAGGGTAAACTGCCCACTCCATCAGAATGCTATGCAACTGTAAGAGATTTCAATTCACTCTGCTTAAATTATGATGCAGAAAGCTAAACAATTTTCTTGTATCAATTTGTCTTTCATGCAAAGTAAGGTTTTCTAGAAAAAAAATGATGTAAAACTAACAAAAAAGAACAAAGGAACAGCTGTAAGTCAAGAGTTCTTATGCCAACACACTGTTCAGCTGGGTTCCACATTCATTTCCACCCCCCACATCATGCTGATTATAAACTTAGATGCAATTCTAACGTTTTCATTTAATTCAATTTTTTTCCATGTTTTAAATTCATTGTATTTAGTGAACATTCAGTTTGAAACATGCAATACCAAAAGAAACCCCCACAGGTGCAGGGAATTTGAATAATCAAGTCCACATAATCCCTAAACCTCAATGCACTGAAGTCTCCCTGGGACCATTTTAAATGTGCAAAGGAAACAAATGTCCAAATTATTCTAAATAATTGTGAGGTAACAGATAAGGCAGATGATTAAAATATTGATATTTGTATTAAAGTAATGCCTTCAGTCACTCACAGAGATACTACCTCTATTGTGCCAGATGTTGCATAAGCACACAGGATAGTGCTCTTCACAGGGGAATTTACTGTCCAAATCTTGTTTTCCTCTCAACAACCATGTTGTAACATCAGGTCAGGAGTAGCCAAAACTGAGTGTTGGGAAGAAACAAAAACGTGAAACAATTATTCAGGATGCCCAGTAAGACAGTAAGAGAACTGGGCAAGCTTCTGTAGCTTTGTTTTTGTGCCCTGCTTTCCCAGATCTCTCTGTAAACTAATCGTTTTTTATGTTCTTCTGCTATCCATGTCAGCTAAGCACTGCCTGTTTTCAATACATTTTCCAGGTTTTTAGGTGCTTCCATTTTCCTCAGTCTACTGCTATGTGTCAGAATTATTTATGTTGCTGGATTCTCCACAACACTTCATAACATTAGGATAGTTCCTTTACATATTTTTTTGCAAAACTGTAAGTTTTCAAATTAAGTTTGCCCTACTGTTATCTAACTACATCCCAAAGATGAAAAAGAACAAATGGGGATATGCAAAATGAACAATGTTGTGCACACTCTCTTAATAAATTAATCTTCTGTGATCAGACTACACAATTCATTTGATGTATTGTTGAAATACAGCCAATGACTGAATATAGTCCAAAGAGCTGAAGGACAGTTCTCTCCTAAAAACTAGCATTATCTGGAAAGAAAAGTGTCATAAAGTAAAAGTTATAATCTAATTGAAACCTTAAATTCCATCCCTTAGTATGTCATATGACATACATACTCATGCATCATTGAAAAAACAGTGGGGAAAATCAATATGTGAACATCTGCTAGCATCCATACCTACCTTACAAAATGACAAGACTGACATCTTGGAAGTGGAATCTTCAAGCAGTTATTCTTGATAGTTTTATTCATGGTCCTGAAAGTGCTCCCAGTTTCACATCTGTTATAACTATATAATTGAATCTGACTGTTGTGTGGAACAGCAATTTTTATTTTGTCTTTATTTTTACCTTTTTTTTAGCTGAAATTTCCTTTTACTGAACTACGTGGAAAAGAGAATGCCTTTGCTACATGGCAACAGATACGATCTTGACTATTCCAAGGAATTAAGTCTTTTTAAGCAAGGATTGCTTTATTCAAGTGAAGCAGTATTATGCATCCCAGTCTTTTGCTGTCAGCTAAAAAGACATTACAAGTTAAAATACCAAGTTGAGGTTTATTCAAACCAGATTTGAACCAAGTATCATCTGCATAATGCACACTTCCTTCTCTAACTCCATATAATGGACAAAACATGTCAGAGGTGCAGAAAAATACCTGATGACTCACCATGTTCTTTATTTATCAGAAGAATTTCTTTAGATATGACAAAACCATAGCTTTTTATTTGTTGTATTTTTGCAATAAATCCAAAGACTGCGTATAGTACACATCCAGTTTTCCTGTAATGCAAACAATAACTTTTTGGCTGGATAAGTATCCAAACAGCTAATTTCCTTACTCTCTACCTGTAAACCAGGATATATCTTTTGGATTTTTAGCCATATCAGGCTATTGAATTTTATATTTACTCCACAAACAATTCGATTTACACAGTATCTTTTGTTACATTTTTTTCTTAGACTTTTTCAGCATTTTTTATTTGAGGATTCAGGAGGAAGAGTTAGGATGGTAAAGATTTGCGGCTATGACTTATTTCATAACAAGCAAGAGTAGAAAATAAGATTCCTCTCATCTCCATATTTACTTTATTACACCAGACACTCTCTTTGACTTGGTACTAAACAGTTCTGAAAATGAGGCAAATTCCTAAATATGGATTTAGAAGCTTAAATTTAGGCTCTTTAATCTGAATTGTGCTTGCCTGCAGGGTACTCAAGCTCAAATTCACCCTTAGTTTCAGGGAGTGCAGTTTCTCTGGCTTCACTTTTGCTCTCAGTGAATAAGTTTATTCAGGCTTGAGAACGCACTTTACCACCTGTCAACACTTTTTTTTTTTGGTTGTGATGTTTTTATAATGAAGCTTTACCACCTTCTACTAATTTCCAAGTGAGCTCAACCTTTTCTGAGAACCACCAAAAGCTTTACAATGAGCTGTTGTTGGTTTACTTCTTTTCAGCAATGTATCTTGCATCTATACTGATTACTAGGCTTTGGAAATAGGCTGAACATGTATTTATTGACTAAACAAAAGTACAGTAAAAGTAGAAAGACACAGCAATATTTAAAATCTAGCTGATTACCCTTTGGTGGCAGATGACTAACAGCTTACCTCAGCAAAGCAAAAATTGCTGCCAAAGGTTTCTTCATAGAAATAATCCTTATTTATTATCCAAGTTCACAGCTGTATACACTGCAGGCAGTAACTAAAAACACTTAAGAAGCACGATGCTAAAAAAACAAACCCCAAGCTTATGTGACTATGATGCTTATTAAAGGTCCAATCCTTCCTCATTAAAACCAACAGGAGGGGTTCTGCCAATGATTTAGTAGTAAAAGAAATAATCTCAGGGAAAATATTCAAAGTCATAAAGCTGCATTCTGTTCATTAGCAGTAAATGTGTGATTCTCTTTGGCATGAACAGTGAAAGTGCTAAATAGCTCCACGAATTCTTAGGTTACTCAATAATCTCTTTTCTTGAAATAATGGGATAACAATAGAAGCTATTTTCTGCCCCGAGTGCACACACAGCCTCAGCTGACTGAACTCCAGTATTCCTTTCATTTAAAAAGTGTTTATACACAGCTGTTGTAATTTTGGGGCTAGATTAGCAATCTTTACATGTAACGATATTTTTATAAGATCTATTAAAATCTCACTTATTAATAATAATCACTATTCAGTATGGTAAAGTGTGTGGAACAAGATCAGATGAAGACAGTAATATTCACTAAGCACTAAGTTGCTTTCATTTGTCCTTCCTATGCTGCAGTCTGCAACATTTTCATATAGTTTGCCAGAGCCAAATATGAGACCCAGCAAGGTTAGGTGACAAAATATCAACCAGTGATTCAAAATAGGCTGAAATAAGTGAGAATTGAACAGATTCTACTCCTTTCCTCTCATATTGCTACTACAGGAAATAATTGTCTTTAGATTTAAAAAAAAATAAAATCTGATATCGCTTTTCCTGATGCTGGGTTTGGGAACGATATTATAAAGGACACCTCTGTGTAAGATGTCTGATCCAGTAGCTGACCCTTTGCATTGCTCACTGCCTTAGCATTCATCTGCTTCACAATGATCAAGCCAAAACATGAAAGCTGGAAGCAGTGATGAATAATATTCCCTGCACAGAGCCTATACATCTATCAGGATTAGACTCTGTGTCTCAAGAACCACGAGCCAGAGTCAGTGAGACAGAGAAGAATGGAAAACTCAGGAATCTGGGAGAGCAAATATGCATCTGACATGAAATGAAGAACAGAAAATGTTTCCAGACTGAGTATGGAAACAGAATTAAGAATAAGGAAACAATCTTGGACACTTTTGTCAGTTCTTTGAAGTGAAACTTTGAAGTGAAACTTTTATCGGTGGGGCACATGGTGGAGGCAAGGTTTGTTTATTCGCAGCTGTGCCAATTGGGGTAATCCAGGGGTTCTTGGAGCACAGGGAGTGGAGGGGAAGTGAGGAGAGACACCAGGAGCAGTGATCATGAGATGGTAGAGTTCAAGATCCTGTGTGGAAGAGGCAGGACAAAGCAGGACCGTGACCCTGGATTTCAGGTGAGCCAACTTTGGCCTCTTCAAAGACCTGCTTGGATGGATCTCATAGGATAAGATTCTAGAAGACAGAAGTGCCCAAGAGAGCTGGTCAATCTTCAAGCACCATTTCCTCTAAGCCCAAGATCAGTGTGTCCCAACACGCAAGAAAGGAGTAAAAGGAGATAGGAGGCCTCCATGGATGAGCAAGGATCTGCTGGAACAATTCAGGCAGAAAACAGCCATCTATGAGAGGTGGAAACAGGGGCTGGCTTCTTGGGAAGAGTATAGGAACATTGCCAGGGCATGCAGGGGTGCAACTAGGAAGGCTAGAGCCCTTCTAGAATTACATTTAGCCAGGGAAGTTAAGGACAGTAATAAGGCATTTTTCAAGTACATCAGCAGCAGAAGGATGACGAGGCGGAATGTGGGCCTGTTACTAAGCATAGAGGGTGCCCTGGTGTCTGAACATACAGAGAAGGCCAAAGTATTGAGAGCCTTCTTTGCCTCAGTTTTTACGGCCAAGGCTGACTCTCGGGAAGCCCAGTCCGGCAAGGATAGTAGGATGGCCTGGACAGCAGAGGACTTGCCTTGGGTGGAAGAGGAAGAAGTTAAAGAACTGTTGGCCGAGCTTAACTCTCATAAGTCAATGAGTCCTAATGGGACGCGTTCTAGAGTGCTGAGGGAGCTGGCTGATGTGATTGCTAAGCCTCTCTCCATCAATTTTAAACAATTATGGTGAACAGACAAGGTGCTTGAGGACTGCAGAAAGGCCAATGTCACTGCAGTCTTCAAAAAGGGCAGAAAGGACAATCCAGGAAACTACAGGCCAGTCAGCCTCACCTCCATCCCTAGAAAGGTCATGGAACAACTCATCCTCGATGTTGTCACTAAACATATGAAGGAAAAGATGGTTATCAGAGGGAGTCAACATGGATTCACCAAGGAGAAATCCAGTTTGACCAACCTAATAGCCTTCTATGAGTGCATAACTGGCTCGCTAGGTGAGGAGAGAGCAGCAGATGTCATCTACCTTGATTTCAATACGGCTTTTGACTCTGTCTCCCATAATGTCCTCATCAGAAAGCTCAGGCAGTGTGGTGTGGATGAGTGAGGACAATGAGGTGGATTGAGAACTGGTTGAATAACAGAACCCAGAGGGCGATGATCAATGGCACAGAATCGAGTTGGAGGCCTGTGGCCAGTGAGGTTCCACAGGGATCGATTCTGGGGCCAGTCTTGTTCAACATCTTCATCAATGACCTGGATGAGAGGATTGAGTGTATTCTCAGAAAGTTCGCTAATGAACCAAACTAGGAGGACTAACTGATTCCCCAGAAGGCTGTGCTGCCATTCAGTGGGATCTCAACCATCTTTGACAGTTGGGCAGAGAGGAACCTCATGAGGTTCAACAAGGACAAGTGCAGAGTCCTGCATCTGGGAAGGAACAACCCCATGCAGCAGTACAGGCTGGGGGTTGAACTGCTGAAGAGCAGCTCTGCAGAGAGAGACCTGGGAGTCCTGATTGATAATAAGCCGACCATGAGCCAGCAATGTGCCCTCATGGCCAAGAAGGCCAATGGCATCCTGGGATGCATCAAGAAAAGTGTGGCCAGCAGGTCAAGGGAGGTTCTTCTCCTGTACTCTGCCCTGATGAGGCCTCATCTGGAGTCCTGTGTCCAGTTCTGGACTCCTCAGCTCAAGAGGGAGAGGGAAATGTTGGAGAGAGTCCAGCACAGGGCCACAAAGATGATCAGGGGAGTGGAACATCTTTCATACAAGGAAAGGCTGCAGGAACTGGGGCTGTTTAGTCTAGAGGAGACTGAGGGAGAATCTTATTAATATTTACAAATATCTAAGTGGTGGGTGTCAGGATGTTGGAGCATCCCTTTTTTTTTTCTATGGTATCTAGCAACAGGACAAGGGATAATGGAATGAAGCTGGAACACAAAAAGTTCCATTTAAATATAAAAGTATTTTACTTTGAAGGTGACGGAGCAGTGGCACACACTGCCCAGAGGTCTTCAAGACCTGTCTGGACATGTTCCTATGTGATCTGATCTAGGTTGACCTGCTTCTGCAGGGAAGTTGGACTGGGTTATCTCTAAAGGTCCATTCTAACCCTATCATTCTTTGATTCTGTGATTCCATGATTCTATGAAGTGTGATAAGAGTCTAAGAGCTTCCTTATCATAAGGTCTCCAAAAAAAGGGAGCCCTCTGAGGGTGTAGCTGACCCAGTCCACTTAGGGATCAGTGGAATGAGAGAGCTCTGAATGAATTAGTAAGCTGACATATTATCGTGAGGCAATATCAGCTCAACTACCAGAACGATGGTGGGATTTGTGTTAAATCTGGACTAATTAGTTGCATCTCTCAACAAGGCATTAGTCCAGGTTCTGCACATTTGCCAATGTGAAGGTATTGTCCTGATTCAAGAGCTAGCCCTGCAGTGCTATAAACTATTCTCCATTATGTAGAAAAAGCAACTACTGAAGTAACACACACACAAGACATTTAAGATTTTACAGGTTCAAACTAATGCTTATATAAACCAGACTGAAACAAATACAGGAATTGATATAAGTCATGATTGAGAATTGTCAGGTGCATCACAAGAGAAATGTGCCATAGAGTAGTTTATGAGCCATTTTTTTCTAGGTGCAGCTTGTTGCCATCCTGGAAGCCACTTACCTGCAAGCCACTTGCCTGCAAGTCCTCTATGTAACTAGAATTAGACATAAGAGCATGTCCTATGTTTATCCACACCAAATCAGTTCAAACTCAGAGAATTTAGATATAAATATTACTAGTGGGAATCATTTGGTGTCATGCCAAATAACTGACTGGGATCTTTGGAGAAGTTGAAGACTCACAACTGGAAGATTTTTTTAAATTTTTTCAAGTTACTGAGATAACTGTCTTTTTATTATTGCACTGATCTCCTGATCTTTCCCTTCACTCCAGTACTTTATCCTACAAATTTTCCAGTTCAAGTTTTCTCTTAGCCTAGTTTTTCTGCTCTCTTCACTTCCCAATTCTGTTCATAATGGTCAAAATGTCATTCAGCCCCATAGCTCAATATGTTGCTGTAGTAGCTAAAAATGCTGTTCAGATGTTTATGGCAGTTAACAGACCTTCTGGTCATGCTTTTGATGAATCGCAAACCTCCCTAGTTTCTCATACAGGAAGTCACTGATGAAACCTGGAAATTGTCTACAAAGCAGCAGTATGCTTCCAAAACTATGGATATGCCAGAGATTTTTAACCCTAGGAAGTTTAACTTCTTGTTGTTGCAGTTGCATTACTGGTTTTCTATACATAGCATAGTGATTTCTGGCGTATAAGTAATTCTCCATATAGTATTCATGCTTCATTTGAACATTCAGTTTTGCTATGGCTGATTACACAACAGTTAGGTCAGGTAAAGAATAATAATAAGTGTGCATATAATAAAACCAAATTTCTAAATGGGAGAACACACCTATTAAATGTTGAAACCATTCTGAGGGATGTGGGGTTTTTTTTTTCCCAATAGAATTCAGGAGTACAAAACACGCATTCCAAATATATATATTTCCTTGAAAGGTAACTATAAAAAAGTATGCTGAGAGTAAATTAATATTTGCTTATTCTGTTATTATAAATTATATGATCTTTCTAAATAGAAGCACTGGAATAATGAAGCTAATTTTCAAAAATTATTCTAGTATATTCAATTACAGATTTTAATTATTTTGGAGAAATAATTCACAGTGTTAATGAAAGAGACAGTAGTTAGAATCATGGCAGAGTATGGGTTTCATGTTTCTGCATTCCAGAAGCCTTATTAGAAATGTAAATCAAATATTTGATGAATACTAAGTGCCTGTTGGGGCATTGAAATGAATATTACCATTGTGGCTCTGAGAATCAGGTTGAAGTAGAACAGAAGTCAGTTAAGGTAAGTGGATTTCAGTGCCAAAGGGAACATTAGCTGTTTTAAATAGGCCTCTAGAGTATTATCCAGTACTAAATATGAAAAAATAGATGTTTAAATAACACTCAGGTTGTGACACAAACCTACAAAAGACACCAAAATTTCAAAGTTTTAGCTGTTACTTCGTATAAATTAACCTCATCTCTCATGATGATAAAAATTAACTGAGGACATCAGAGTGGTGGGGAACATGTAGATGGCACATGGAAGTTAACTCCAAGTCTCCTATGTTATCCTCTAATCATTCAATATTACAGTTAATGAGAATTTTGCCCCTGCTTTTGAAGACAGTAAGTCTTAATGCTGGCCCTAGCTTATACTTTAAAATATGATTTGATATTTAATGTTCTGTAAAAGCATCCAAAACTCACCGTATTCTACAAAGGGCATTTTGATAGACTAAAAGGTTTAATAGTTTTGAATAATTACACCAGTTCTACATATTTATTTTTCATACAGTAAATAGTACTTTGAAAAGTCTGCAAGCTAAAATTATTCTTAAGAGACATCACGCTTTAGAGAATGTGAAAATAGAAAGCATAGATGAGCTACATCTTCTAAGGCAACAAAGATTGCATCAGTGAAACAGCTATTAAACATGTTATTCCATCTCAGGTTTTCCACAAAGAACTATGTCCCGTGATTTCTTGTGAACGTTTAAGAAAAGATCTACCTCAATTTTGATCTACCTCCTCATTTAAAGGGATGGAGGAATTACATCAGCTAGAAAAAAGTATGACAATTCTGTGTGCTTTACTACCTCATAATGGGGTATACAAACACTATCAGTAGTCTTGGGGTGAAGAGATAATTCTGTGCTTTCAAATTTGTTTAGACTGTAGATAAGTCTGAACATAAATTGACAACTTGTTTACATTTGACAAAGTTACAAACAATGATCCTCTAAAACTTAATGAAATTTCCACCTTTAAAGGTGGCAGAAGATAAGCTGCTATGCCAGATTTTTCACTATTTAGATGAACTTTCATGCAGGTAATAATTCCTGTGAAATTTTAATTCTATCTGAGCAGAACTCAGAAGAATAAAAGAATTTCATTTTGTTTCAAATTGAAATTCCATACTTTTTGTACCAAAATGTTGATTTACATATTAGGATTCAGACAATTTTGTGTAGTTATCTCTATTTTTTATGTTCTTCCCTTATAACATTTTTTTAATTAGATCTGTGACCAGTACATTTCATGAGTTATTAAGATATCACTGATAGTATATTTAATAACAGAAAATGTACATGGAGATTTTGTCTGCTTGAAGTATTACTTGAATGACTCCATGTTCAGGGGAAAGGAAGAACCAGTGTAATAAACACTTTTTTTGCTAGTGCTTTGACAAAAAGGGCTAAATCAGCCCTGGTTGATCAAGAGTCCACAGTTTTGAAGGGTACTAAGCCACAATCTGTCACATAGCCTAAATATAACTCTACAAGTTTTTGAAAAATTTTCTTCTTCCATATAAAGATGTTACATATGAACTTAGCATTACAAAAGCAGTGGCATATATTTAAGAAATACAAGTTTATATAAGTAATATACAAGTAATACATAGCAATGTCTATCTGGTCATTTCTGAAAATATAAAATTTCTTTTCTTGTATTATTACTGTCATCAGAAAATTTATTTTCAACTGCAGGAAGCATAGGATCAAGCTCTGAAAGTTTAAATAACTTTCAATTGCTATCCAGGTGCAATTTTATTTTAAAATGACAAAGACTTTACACTCTAACAGACAGTAACATTAATAAAAATGTAATTTTGATTCTGGATCATGGAATTTCAAATGTTTCTCTGTGTCTTTTAGTGTAAAATATGCCATTAACTCTGCTAAATCCATAAAAGGAAAATCAGGATGGTTACCACTAGTTCCTTTACAGTGAGAATCTCATCTCACTTCTCAGTGGAAAAAAGTGTGGAATTGTGTAAAGGCTTTGTCATAATAGATTGTAAATCTTCTCCTTGACCTAGAAATATTGATGAAATTGATAAATCTTCAGAAAACATCAGCATTTTCCAGGAACTTTACAGCAAGTATTTATGCAGAATTTCATGAAATATGTCACAAGGAAAGCTGTGGAACACACATGTGCTTTTTTTTTTTTTTAAAGGATGAAGACATTAATAAAAATTTTAAGTTTTAATTCTTATGCTTTTGCCTAGGCCCTTTCTGTAACATTCAAATACCTTTTCAGTACTGGAAAAACAAAACAGCAAAAGCAGCTTTAGTAAATGCATTCATTTAACTAACATAAAGTTTCAAACGTTCATAAACTTTCAACTTTGTTATACTAGAAAAAAGCTTAAGTTTTGCAGAGATTTGATCTGATATGCTGAACTATTTAAAAAAAGAGATATAAGTGACTTAAGTCATATTTAATTACTTTCACCTAAAAATTTAACCCACAGTTACAGTATTGTGCTATTAGGTAAACAAGAGTTGCCCATATATCTCTGAACTTATGGCCTAGACCCATTATTTGCAGTGATGATCTTAATTTGAGTCAGTTTTTTATTGATGTCATTGTCCTCTAGATTATACCTGACAAGTTATGTCCCATCTGTATATGTAGAAGATAATACATTTTGCAATAACTATTTGGGATTTAATCATTTAATCTGGAATATTTTTTAACAAAGGTGTTACAGATATTGTATCCATTATATTAAAGTACATATAACATGATTCCATGTTGTTGGATAAGAAGCTAGGAAATTAAGATGTAGGCATTCTTAGTTGATTGGGTTTTTTTAATTTTCTGTTTAACATTCATTTTTTATCAATATTAAAATGCACAAAACCATCATTTTCATACTTTTCAAAGTGGCAAAAATATATTAGGTTCCCTTTTTTACTGACAATGTTGACAATTTTCTTTAAGAAAATGCAGTCTATTGATGACTATCTAAAGTATTTAGTCATCTGCCACACAGAAATTTATTAGATTATATCTTGAACTATATCAGAGAGCTATCTTGGATCTTATCTTCCACATATGTTCTAGAGACTTTGTTCCAAGAAGCTGGACGATTATCACAGCATTATAAAAAAGGCATCCAACACAAGGAGTGCAGTTTCAAAAAATGGATTGAAAAGAAATTACCACTGGTATGCAACTTTCAGCACAACTTATATGAATTCAAATACTAGTTCATCAACCAGAGGAGAAAACTTCCACAACAATACTCATGATAATAGATGTCCCTAGTGCAGAAACATAGGTTCTTCATGGATGACAGACAATATTAGCAATAATACACTAAAACTCAGTTTCAGATAGAATAGTAGAACTGAAACCAATGTAATCCCAGCAAGCCAAATAGTAAAAACCCCAAAATTTACTCAACATCAAAACTGACAACCAAATCTGTTTTCTTTACGAGAGACACTAATAGCCTAACTACGTGAAGGTAGAAGGCCTCGTAATTCTCTAGGAGAGTTATATAGATAAAGAAGGCGTTTTGATCAAGTGGATGTAGCAGTTGATAGACAAGTATTTAATCTTTCTGTTGAGTAGGATGAAAAAGATAATTTCGAGAAAAAATAATTACTCTTTAGATCAAAAGATACTACTTCATCTAGAGTTACTACAACAACAGGATGGAAAAAGATCACAATATGAAGGGAAACAAAGGTCTATGCAAGACTTAATACACAGGATGCCTAAGTGATAGAATTCACATAAGTAGAGAGCTCCTTAGTTACATTTTTTTATGGCTGTATCATTTTCACAGTGCATCTGAAAGAGACAGAATCCTAAACTATAAGGTTGAAATACTAGCCTGGACAGGAATTTAACAGAAGTGGTTCATACTGACCTCAATTATTGATATAAAAAATGTTTAATGTGATGATACTGCAGAATATAGTTTTGCTATAGAATTCTGGTTAGGCTTGGGATTGAAGAGTTAAGGAATTGTTTTATAGATGGCTGTTCTTGAAAAAAAAAAAGGAAGTATCTCTGTGTCAATCAACCAATGATTAAGTTTATGCCATCTAACCTGGGAGAGCTTTAAATGCAAGACTGGATTACAGGAACATGTGACAGGACATTTTAAATAATAAAATGTTTTTACTCAGATAATTTATGTAGCAGCAGAAAGAAAAAGTTAGCTTTATGAAGTAAGGAAAAACTTAAAAAAATATTACAAATAGAGTGTGACGCAGATGACAGCATAGTACTTTCCTGTTATTTGTAAAGTTGTAAAGAGTAGTATACAGCAGAGTAAAAACTATTATATTTTACAAGTTTTTTTCCCACTGCTTTCAACTGGCAAAGGATTCTGTATAATAACATAGAAAAGTAATTTTAATGGAGCAGAGTCCTTATGCTCCTACTTTTGTAATCATGATGATTAGCTGAATGTTATTGTTACTGATAGATTGGAATTTGCCTGAAATGTATCAAATTATCAAAACTTAGCAGGAAAAACAAAGGGAAGTTCAGATTTTCAGAGTTTTATTAAACAAATTGAGCAGTTCCTCTACTTTGACAGCTATTTTTCAGCAGAAAAAAAAAAGGTCTGATTTTTGTTCGAAAGCCTTTGCATCTCTCTACTTTGACAGCTATTTTTCATCAGAAAAAACAAGTCTGATTTTTGTTTAAAAGCCTTTGCATCCCACTCAGTCTCCTGTATACCTTCACTACTGATACAAAGAATTCAAGGACCACTTTTTCATGAATAGTACCTGTCTTACAGACAACAAGAATTAGCTGAAGTTGGATACATGTGTACCAGGTCCATGCCTTGTGGAGAGGACTAAGTATGAGTATGTATGTGCATACACATATGAAAGCCAGACATAAAAATAAGCTGTTCCTTAGAAATCAAAAATTTTATGAATGTGGGCCTAATAACCAGATTTAAGGCAATTGTAAACTATTCAGACCAAATTTCTATCACCAGTATATGATAGGGACAAATAATTTTAACTCTTTATTTTTCCATCAAATGAGAACAGTATATACTTGCCTATAGTCCAGTAGTACTGGAAAAATTACTGTTCCTTACAGGATGGATAAAAATTATTTAAGAAAAAAAAGAACTCTAATATGATGTGAACTAATACATAAACTGGATATTAGAATGATTCTCCCCTCATAATTATCAAATAAGATGTTTAAATTCTTTACATTCATTGCCCTATCAAGAGATCTTGGGGCATGGGAGCAGCAATTATCTGTATTTCCTCCTGTTTAACAAGTGATTTCTGTTCAGTGAATATGGGTGTTTTTTATTTCAAGACATATTATGCAACTTTATTTTCTGTATGTACTACACATACATATCCACATCTCTGTATAGATGCATTATATTGTGCAATTTCTAAAATATATTATAAATATTATAATATATATCTTAGTATCTGTTAAGTCCATCTCCTCACAGACAGCAAGTTCTTCAAACATTTAAAACCTAATATATATCTTTCTGATCAAGAATATTGCTATGATAAATCTTTTCATGTATTATTGGAGAAAAAGCCTTCCTAAATCATGTAAAAGATATATTTGTAGAATAAATGGTGAATATTTCATTTCTTTCCCACATACTATGATTTTATGCTAGAATTTTTGAATCTCTTAATAGCTACCTAATCTTTAAGTTCTTTTTTTTTTTTGCTGACTCATTTTTTCTGTTAGGGTTCAAAATATCCTACTCAAAGCATGGAGAAATACTTTCCTGTCAAAACTGAGATGAAGTATAAAGTGAGGTCTCAAGAGAGGTCTGTTCCAAGTCTGGTTCTGTTCAATATTTTCATTAATGACTACTAAGATAATGGAATAGAGAAGACACTTATAAACCTTGTAGGTGACACCATGCTGGAAGCAGTTACAAGCACTTTACAGGAGAGCAGTCAAACTCAAAATTATCGTGATAAATTGGAGAAATGTGCCAAAGCCAATAAGGTAAAATTCAATAAAGACAAGTTCAAAGTAGTAAACTTGGAAAGAAGTATTCAAATGCTCAAAAACATGGGAAACTCTCTAGACAACAGTAAAGAGCTGTACTATATTATAAAACAACAAACAACAGCAGTTAACAATACAATTGCAAAACCAGCAAATGTCATCCTGAGATGTTTTAAGTGGCACACTGCCATTCAGGCAGGCATAAGAGAATGAATGAATCTGCTCCATCATTATCAGTGGGCTTTCAAGAGTACTTTCTCCATTTAAGGATCTAAAGTCAAAGTCTACATGAAAAAAGGATTTACAAACTAGTGCCATTAAGACAAAAGTGAACTTGATTAATTATCTTAATAGAAGGCATCTAATTTTTTTACTTAATGTAGAGATTGACAGACAACAGTCAGAGATTTCAACAGGTATGAATAGGATCTTGCCACAGCAGAGAAACCAGAGGGAAGAAACAGATGAGAATGAGCTGGAGACAAATCATTGGCTGCCGCAATACTTTCATATTTGTCCATAGTAATGAAACGAGGATTGTCTACATGTACCAGTTGGTGATTTGGAAAATCTCCTAGAAATAGAGTCCAGAAATGCAAAATAGACAAGGCAGCATTATGTTTATTTGTTAACCATTTCAGTGTGGCACATGTGCTAACTACCTTACAACTTTAAAATGGTTTTTAAATGTGCGTGCTGTTGTATGAAGGAAATGTATTGCACTTGATAGTATTGCATGAAAGGTATTAGCAAGCTGGTTCAATAGTATTTGTACATAAATAGCCATTAGTTGTTGTTCTTCTAGGCCTGAGATGGGCCAAAGTGCTAAGAGAGAAGATGGGAAACTTGATCAAGCCACTCTATTGCTGTGATGCTAAATCACAGTAGTCAAGAATGGGGTTAAAAACCTTCAAATTTGTGATTTGGTGTGATAAGCACTTACAAAAAAAATGCTGACCCATGGAAGATCCTTTCTCTAAAACTCAGCCAGGTGGTCCCAGATGCAGTGAGACTGACATAGACACAGTTCTGTGTTCCTACCACTGGATTCACTGTGACATATATCATGCTTTCTGTATGTCGGGGTAGAGAGACCCAGGTAGCAGAGAAAATTAGTCAAATGTAAGGATTTATACTCTGTCTATAGAGTGTAGAGAAGTTAGGTCATTTAAATTTTAAAATTCCCCAACTTTCTTTAAAGTACGTTTGACAATGCATCATTATTTGTACAGTCTATTAGTATTAGGATTTAACACAGATGGAACAAAAATCCACTCCGAGATTACATAGCTTATATGTAAGAGGAAGAGACAAGACAGGAGAATATAAATAAAACGGCATCAGTCTGTATAACAGGCAGCACTGTCAGCATACTACTAGTTTAACTGATGTCAACTGTTCTGTAGACATAGCAAAGGAGAATTTTAAAAAGAAAATTTACTTGCCCAAAAGTGGCATTGTAGTTGCAAAGTAAAATGGCAGTGCAATAATTCTAAAGGTGATGTAAAATGTGAACAGACTTGCAAAAACTCTTTCCATCAACTAAGCATGACATCTAATTTGTTTTGGTCTCTACTTTGTTAGCAAAATACATTAATATATCCACAATGAGGTTTCAGACTATTACTACTGACAAAAAAATATCCTTTTCAATATGTTAAAACAAGGTTGGTGTCTGGCCTAGGGTACTCTTGGTTGTGTGGGAAATCCAAATTGAATTTCCTGTTCCACTTTGTACACTCCAGGAGGAGCCTACTGATGGTATGCTAACAGCAGAACACTCAAGCAAATTAAGTTGTTAAGCAAGAAATTTACCTTCCTTTAAAAGACAAAAAAAAAATAAAAAAGAGAGAAACACAAACTTATGTTTGCATATACGTGGTAGGTTGCAAAGGATGCTTGCGGACAAACATTGATTAGATGGAGCTTGGATCCAGCAAGGATTTTTACATTGCTGTTGACAAATATTCCAGATGTTATAGTTCTTCAAACTTTTAGACTCCTTTGTAGGGAGAATCAGTAGTCAAGGAGAGGGGTATACGATATGTATTTTATTTCTTTTTGCCACATTTGATAGTGAATCACCCACAGTCTTTAAGACCTGTAGAGATCATTAGATCAGACTTGCACTTAGCCCTGATCCAGCAACCATTATGTAGGAAATCCAAAGCTTTGCAATACTGTATTAAGACATTTTATTAATTTATCTTTTCATTAATATTAACTCACTTATAGATCTCTTCCATGGCAAAATTTAAATTTCTTGACCTTATGTTTGGATTAAATGATGGTGTCTGCCTCAGGGCTCATAACCACATAGGTGTGGAGAACATGATTGAACAACAGTATAATGAAACTCATGAGTATTATGTTCTGTCAGATGCATGAGAGCTATTATACTTTTGTTTCTATTACAGTATTCATAGCTTCCCATCACTTGTCCTGTGAGATTTTGTTTGATGAAAAAGAAATAGTTTTAGGAGACAATTTCCAAACGTACAGGAAGTATATTTTTCTTCAGAATGTGTATGGTACTCAACTCCAAAGGGGTTTATAAACCCCTATAAATAAGGGTTTACTGGCATGACTGTGACAGAAATTGCTATTAGGTGTTGTTTATATTTAAGAATTTATGCAAAAGTTGTCACAAATAGGAACCACAGTAAGGAAGAATTGAGAAAGTAAATAGCCGCAGATCGAGTTGGAGAAAACTTCAGATAAACAGTGCTGTTTCCGAGCTAAACCTCTAAAAATGTAAGAGGTTTCCAAAAGTCCAAGTAACAGACACCAGTTATCATGGAATACCCCAGTGAAATTGAAAAATAATGAATGTTCAGTATGAGTCAAGCTCTGAAAAACAGATTGTGACAAGGGCAGTATGGAACTGTTCTACTATCCTCTATGAGCTTCAGACAAGGAACCTGGACCTGGGACCTGCTGCATCTCCCCTGCCTGTCTGTAACTTGAAAGGGATTTGGCATTGACTACTGAAGACACATTGCCAGAGCAGTCTGTAACCTAAAAGCTCCTTCCACTAATACATGAAAATTTAAATATATATAAATTATGGATACTTCTGTGCTTAAATGAAGAGTCATTTACTACCTCCTTGCAAAGTTAGAATGTTCAGCAGTGAAGCAAGGCTGATATAAATTGAATCGACTTATAGGCAATGATTCAAATTCAAGTAGACTATGTGATATTTCATATCCTTAGCCTAAACACTGGATATTTTGTATAAATACAAGATAGTTATCAAGACCACAAAGATGGAAAAGTCTGGGGTTTAGTAGAGGCAGCTTAGAAGGGTCAATTGCAGAGAAAATCTTTATTGTGTTTACACGTTATTTGAAAATACTCCAATTATCAGGATGCTGCAATTTTAAACAGCTTGCATTTCACAGGTATTTTATAACAGTCTTCTTCACAGTTTTCACAGCAAGCTCTTTTCATATAAGAATGAATATAACCATTTTGCTACAAATATTCTTGGTTTATTCTGATAATTTTACTATCTTATCTTCAGTGCCTAACCTTTACATCAAATAAGCAGATTTGTAATTATGTATGACTGATGTAATTAAAACTCTCAAGAGAACATGTGAAATAAAAAGTCTTCAAGATTTTCCTGTCTAAATTATTCTTAGCCAAAGACACTACTCATCATTTCATTACTGGCAATGGAAAAGTGACAGGACATTTAACATCTGAGCACTCATTTTTATAGGCTTTGTTTTATCAGTAATGTTTAGATTCGTTAAAAAAAAAAAAAAAAAAAAGGAAAAAAAACTAATAAAGTAAACGAAGAAAACCACAAAAAAAAATCAGTAAGAGTACAATGAAATGGAAAACTTTCCAAGGGGAAATCCAGAGTCTTTTGGGGTTTTTTTTCTGTGCTCTGACTAAACAGCCACAAGGCCAGGGTCTCTTTTCTTGTTTTAACCTTCTGTGGATCAGTCACATGGGCCTAAAGGTTGCAGTGTTCATCAAAAAACTCAGTATAGTAATTATCAGTAGACCTCTTCACCATTCTGCCCAGACACATAAACCCCACTACCCCTTTCCATTCTTGAATACGCAGCCTGGTGGTATGAGGTGCTCTGCACTGGCACAAAAGACAGTTACATCAAATCAGTACTCAGCAATTCAAAACATTTAATGGGAGCTTCTCTCCCAGGCAATTTATAAAGGTTATACTTTGTTAATAACTTATCTTCAGAAATAATTACATCTGTATTATAAAATTGAGAAAGGACACTTTACAGATAGGTGTCATTTATTCAAAATGCTTCCATGTTAGAAATCACTTTATGGGTGCCCTTTAGACACAGGCACATCTCTATGTTTCAGTAATTATTCATCACTTACACGTTCATAATTTGGGAGTTTTGAACTCAAAATGAATAAGACTACGCATTTCTTCAAATGGCTGAATGAGCCTTGATAATACTTCATAGCTAAGAGACTCTAAATAAATTAAAAAACAAGTAGGGAAGTATGAACCTTTCCTAGTCTGCCTGTGAACACAGTGAAAAGTAGCAATAGCCTCCCAAATCTAGGATATAAGACAGAAATCTGTCTCACAGTCACAAAATCTCTTGTTACCATAGTGATGGGGATTGAGCAAATGACTAAAAATATCTGGTCTTATTCACACTGTCTTAGGAATATGACCTAAATGACATGTAATACATGATTTTCCATGATAAATTAATTGCATTTACTAGGAGCCAACACTGAGAAATGCATAATGTACAAGTTTAATGTGTGGTCAGATACTCAGAGACCACCTTCTCAAAGATGTAGCTTGAACAGAGAAGAAAGCATACAAAAAGTTAAGATAAAAAGAAACCATATGTAGGTCATTAAAAAATCAAAAGTACCAATTAAACATGGATTTCTCTGACTAAACAAAGTTGTATTTTAAAAGTACTATATGGAATTTAAAAGTAATTTAAAAGTACTGTATGAAATTTTTGATACATAAAACTATCTGTAACCTCCAAAGAAGATCATCATGTGCAAGGATCTCCCAGTTGTGATGACTTTCAAAGTTAGAAAGATGCAGAGATAATATCAATTCATGTTTAGATCAGCTTTGGTTCATGGCTCCTACATATATCAGTACAGATCAAAAATGTGCTACTAAAATGCACCAGATGCAAGTGGAATCTCCCATCTCAAATTGTGAAGTGCTCAAAGAGACTATAAGTCTCACCCAGAAGCTGACACGGCTGCTCTACACTAGGTAAGAGTGGAGCGTTGCAGGCTCCTCCACTGACTGCCCAGGGGAAAAAAAGCAAAGCCAGAAGATGAGAATCTAGATTTATTTGAAGGGCTTAATCATTTACACTTTTATTTCTATGTTTTAAAAGTAATGATTTCCCTCCTCTTTTAACTACAGGATATCTTAATTCTTGCTTTTTGGCATTTTATTTACAAATATTGAATGTTGGTAAATATATGAACATTTGGAAATGCTTGCTGGACTGAGCTGTTTAACGATGTTGGAAGTCAAACCAAGAAGCAAATATTTTGCCTGAAGATATCTACAAATGAAGACCTGCCACAAAATTGCTCTGCATCATCAAGTATATTTCAAGATCATATGGAATTATATTCTGGAATTGTCAGGCACAGTATAGTTACATAAAATGTACTTTATTTCAAGTATAATGTCTGAAAAAAGTTAGTCAGATAGGATTTGTTCTGACTATTCTTTTAAAAGTACTAGCTTCTTTACTCATACAAGTTAAAAAAAAAAAACACAAGCAAAATACCCAAAGCCTGCAGAATCTACAGTTGAAATTTCGTTCTATTTAAAGC
This sequence comes from Colius striatus, assembly GCF_028858725.1. Taxonomy (NCBI): domain Eukaryota; kingdom Metazoa; phylum Chordata; class Aves; order Coliiformes; family Coliidae; genus Colius; species Colius striatus. The sequence goes on from NC_084761.1 coordinate 36,036,351, forward strand.
CTTTTTAAGAAATCTGGACAAATAATCTGGAAGACATTCTGTATTGCAGCAGATATTAAATATCCACAGTCTCTCAAAAATTCTGACCATTTCTGTTCCTTTTTTTGTCAAATGATCTCTCGGAAAACGTTGTTTTATACACTGGAGAAGTTTCTGTCAGATATATATTTACAATAACTTATAAAATACTGATTTGTTTTTTTCTCCTGAATATTTCCCTCTTTTTTTAGAAATATTTCTATCAGAACCAAGATAATACACATAATCAACTTTGTATGTAAACTTAGGCCTATGTACAGGTCGTATGATTGGGCAGCTTGCTGCAGATTTGCACTACAGTAAAATACACATCATCCTTACTGAATGCAAAGGAGAACAGTTAGGCTGAAAAACATCTCTTGCACATACTACAGTTTCTCAATATGGAAAGACTCTTCAGAGTTAGGCTGGTAGAAAGACGTTGAAGTAAGTGGATATAGTGATTAATACTCTTTTTTACTTGGCTGATATGCACAACTTACATAAAGCGGTGTTATTAAACTGCCTCTCTATGGTAAAAAGCAAGGTGAAAAGTCACAGTGTAAGACATTGTCCTCAGTACAATCCTAATGGAGAAGCCTATAGATGCCTTGCCACAGCTACTTAAAAAAGAACAAGGAGGATATATACCGGTAGGTTGCCAGTCAATTATTTTCTAGATAAATTTAATTAATTAAATTACATAGACTGAGTGAAATAGATTAACTCAGAGATAGGTGTTGTGTGATTTATTTTGCAATGCTCAAAGAAAAAAATTATAGAATAAAAATAAAAAACATCACAGTCCCCTATACTTTCATGTCCACAGGACATTGCAGCTGATTCACCTAACTCACAGATTTTTGCAAAATTGGTGCAATTCTTCAAATCTTTCTCTCTGAGAAACAGAGGATACAAGCCTAGCTGATTTACTGCTAATTAACAAAGCCACCAGTTTTCCTGTACAGGTTAACAGTAATAAATCATTTTACATCCTATGCTATGCATAAGTGTCTATAATATGTCTCTTTCTGTCTTCAAAGCACAGCAAATTAATGTCAATTTAACATTTCAGAAAAACATCATCTACCTTTTAAGGAAGAGTTTGTACTTTGATCTTTGAAGGCCATAAATTAAAAAAAAAATGCATTGGGCTGCAATATTTTACCACATCTACAAACAAAGAAGCTTTGAAGGTATAAATTTAAGACTTCCTATTAAAGCACCAGTTTATCATTTAATTACAATATAAACATCAGTTCAAAACTTTTAGTCAGTATTAGACTGTATGTTATGAGTTATGCAGCCTAGAAGAATATACCTTTTAAATATACCTGTTTAGGAGGATATGGGTAATGTTTTAGAAATTAATTAATTTTATTGATTTTATTTCTAATATATGGAGAAAAAAAGTTTTACATATATACACATTGATTTATTCTTTTTTTTCCCCCTATGTGATATGAGGAATATAAAGTCTGATTATGGAATTTAAAAGTCAAAACTGAAACGATGTTGTGAATCTCCAGGTGACATGATTTGCATCAGTAAGTTATTTGGAGGGAACTCAAAGCCTACCCACTGAATATGTTCAAATTAAGTATTACAATCATCCTACTTTACACTGAAGTATAAACCATTAAGAATGCAGAATTAAAGGATGAGATGGCAATGGGAATCAAGATATAAACAATTAACATGCATCAAGAAGGCATAAGAATTGAATAGAACCTAATTCCAGTATTTAACGGTTAGTACATTTCTATTTTTATAGAATACCAACTTGCAAAATTGTGTTTTCATACATGGTTGAAAATTCATCCTAATTCTCATTTTATCAGCTCTTTCCTGTGAGGAAAGTTATTTTCTAGTGTACACACTCATCTAATGTTAAATATCCTCTATGATGAGATGACCACATTTTTTTCTGGAAGAATAATTTGAAGAGCAAGGCATCAGACAAAAAGGAAGTTCAGATTTAATTTGACGGTTTACACTGCTTTTTTTTTATTTAATTTTTTTCTTTTTTAATATCTTCATATAATCCTTGGGGTGAAACAGACTACACAACCAGAAACATTCACAAGAATGCAGAAGGCAGCGAGTAGAGCATCTGGAGGTAAGGAACACAGGAGGGTTTGGTATTAGTCAGCTACTTCCTCTTCTTTCAACACTTCTCTGTAGCCCTAGTCAAGCAGCCCTTGTGTCTGTGCCTTCTTGATTATGCCTTCAAGCTATTGTCATCTATGTTTCTCTTGACCATTGACGTTTATTCTTTATGTGTGTCCATGAATTTTCTACAATACAGCTGAACAACGTCTGTCTTCTCTGCCACTCTTGCTTGACTGTAGAGTGAGCCATCAAGCTGGTGAGGAAACAACAGAAATAAAAACAGTTATAAAAGGTGATTCCATTAATAAAATATATAGTACATGGATTGCTCAAGAAAATCCATGGAGGAATCTTCTTCAGTGAGGCTCTCTAAATGTAGAAGTTGGGGTTTTTTTTCATTATGAGAGATGTTTAAGTGTTATTTGTTTTACACACAGTCCCTCAAAAATACAACAGAGCAATAATACCAGAAAAAAAGAAAATCTTGGCAAGAATGAATAAAAATGATTCTATTATTCTATGAAAACAATAAAGTGTTAAGAAAATTGAGATGATACTCAGTTTTGCATTTTCTCACCTACTATATCGTTACAAAACCTCCTTCCTGACAGTTTGTGACAGTGCCCATCATTTCACAGTTAACAGTTACAATCTAAGGACCGCAGCACAGTGACACAATCATAAAGTACCGCATGCAAGAGATAAAATAGCTAATGGTGATAGTTAATAATTAACCTCTTCATTAAGTGACCAGGAGAGTCTCTTTATTCAAGCTAAACTCTACAGTTCTGCAGTGATAAAATGACATCTTAGAAATGCAGCGATACATATAGAGACATGAAATCTTCTTTGCACCAAAAATCAGTTTAAAGTAATTGTGTTGCAGACATGGAATATTAGACAGACCACAGAAATTAAAATAAAATAAAATTCTATTAAAAAATTGAATGGCTTACATTTCTTCTTGTACATCAACTCCTCTAATTCAAAATACTGAAGTGGTGTAGAGAGATTCAAAACACCAGCTCAACATTTAATGTAGGCTGTCATTTTATGGTAGCACCTTACTATTGCTGATAGTGGTGGCCCATGATTTGTAGACTATAATTATAGGCATGTTTCACTTTCACTACTGCAAGAAACAAGTCAAGGGTGACTAAAGAAACAGATGAGGAGATGGAACCAAGAGATGCAGCATATATAAAAATCTTAAGAGAAAGCAGGAAAGGTTCCATTCCTGTAAACTCAACCAGATTGATATATAAAAACAATTACTTCATGGTGCTGATAAGAGATGATCCATTTCAAAGGTGATTGGATAAAACTATTTTGGGATAAACACATTTTATTCCAAACTACAGAAGTAGCTCAGGAACTGTGTGAAATACTATCTGCACATAATCAGTCTTGAGAAAAAGGCCAGGTTCTGTATCTCAGCAGAGGAAACTGGAACAGTGAAACTTGGCAAGATGAGAAACTCTGTGTTCAACATTCAATTTTTTTATTTAAAGTAGGTAGTGAGAGGAAAAATACATGTTCTCTACGGCCTAGCTATAGATATCAAGAAATGCTGTCTCATCTCATTATTATATCAGCAGAAAAAACCTCCTCTCTTCCAGTATATAAAGTGAAGGAATATTTTAAAAGGTTGTCAATTACTAAATAATATGGCTTGATTTTTATTACCCTATTTGAGATACTGAAAAACTAACAAAATAGATTTTTAATGGATTACTTAGTTTCTACTTGACCCACTTGTTAGAATTACGTACTAGTTTTCTTATGGTGCACTTCTTGATAGGAGGCTTAAACATCACCAGAAAACTGATAGCTCAGCTGAAATTATGCAGCCCCCATTAACACTCAACCCACAATGTTCATAAGCGCTTATAATTTTATATAAGCTTTGAGATAGAAGGCAAAAGTGCATATCATAGCATTCTTGTATGTAATTTCTGAGCAGCCTACATTTCATTTAATAATACTAGATGACAAACATGAAAAACACTAATGATACTACAGAATCCATGGGGTTTTCTTGTTTTAGTTTTTTTTCATAAAACAGGATGGGAGAAAAGTGCATTAAGCACTTTGTTAGTTACAGTCTGTTTCTCTACCTGAAAAACTGCAAGCTCCGGAAGTTACAATACAACATGCCTCTACACCATGGCTATCTGAAGGCAGAGGGATCAAATGTCACACATATCATTCTTTTCTAAAAGTTAAAGGGAATCTTCTTGAGATCAACTGATAAAACTATGCCAAAGCAGAGCACTATCACTGAGTTTTTGCTAATCTTGAAATTACAAAACCATGACAGACAGACTAGCTGAGCATAGGCTTTTTTAATAGCAAAATAGTATCAAGGATTCTTACACTACTAGACTATGTGGTACATGAATTAAAAAATCAATACATTACATTAATCTTTACTCTCTTGAATGTCCTATGTTCAAGCCACTCTCACATATCTTTGAATGCAAATGGCTACAGAATCACAGAATCTTAAGAGTTGGAAGGGACCTTGAAAGATCATTTAGTCCAATTCCCCTGCCAGAGCAGGACCACTTAGAGTAGGTCACACAGGAACTCGTCCAGGTGGGTTTTGAATGTTCCCAGAGAAGGAGACTCAACAATCCATCTGAGCAGTCTGTTCCAGTGATCCCTCATCCTCACAGTGAAGAAATTCTTCCTTGTGTTTCTTTGGAACCTTTCGTATTCCAGCTTATATCTATTGCCCCTTGTCCTATCATTGGACATTAATTCAGAAGGGCCTGGCTCCATCCTCCGGACAGTTGCCCTTTACATATTTGTAGACTTTAATGAGGTCACCCCTCAGTCTCCTCTTCTCCAAGCTAAAGATCCCCAGCTTCCTCAGTCTTTCATCATAAGGGAGATATTCAACTCCCTTCATAATCTTGATGGCCCTGCACTAAACTCTATCCCTATCCTTGAACTGGGGGGACCAGAACTGGACACAATATTCCAGATGCGGTCTCAAGAGGGCAGAGTAGAGGGGGAAGAGAACCTCTCTTGACCTACTAACCACAGCACTTGTAATACACCCCAGGATGCCATTGCCCTTCTTGGCCACGAGGTCACATTGCTGCCTCATGGTCATTCTGCTGTCCACCAAGACCTCCAGGTCCCTTTCCCAAACACTACTCTCTAACAGTTCATTCCCCAACCTGTACTGGTACATGGGGTTATTTTCCAAGTGCAAGACTCTAAACTTGCCCTTGTTGAATTTCATTAGATTTCTCCCTACCCAACTCTCCAACCTGTCCAGGTCTCGTTGAATGGCAGCACAGCCTTCTGGTGTGTCAGCCACTCCTCCCAGTTTAGTATCATCAGCAAACTTGCTGACAGTGCCCCCTGCTCCTTCATCAAGATCATTAATGAATATAATGAACAGTACTAGTCCTAGCACTGACCCCTGAGGGACTCCACTAGCTAGAGACCTCCAACTAGACCCAGTTAACAATCCACCTCACTACCTGGTCATGCAGCTTCTGCTTTCTCAGTTTTTCTGCAAGGATGCTGTGGGAGATGGTGTCAAACACTTTATTGAAATCAAGAGAAACCGCAACCACTGCACTAGCACCATCTATCCACCCAGTTACGTCTTCATAAAAGACTTTCAGGTTGGTTAAACATGACTTCCCCTTGGTAAAGCCATGCTGACTGTTCCTACTGACCCTCTTGTCCTTTAAATACCTGGAGATAGCACTCAGGACGAGTTGCTCCATCACCATTCCAGGGATGGAGGTGAGACTGACTGATTTGTTGTTACCTTGCTCCTCCTTCTTACCCTTTTTAAAGACTGGAGTGACATTGGCTTTCCTCCAGTCCTCTCCTTTTCTCCATGACTTGCTAAACGTGATGAAGAGTGATTTAGCAATGACTTCCGTCAGCTCCCTCAGCACCTGCAGGTGCATCCCATCTGGGCCCATGACTACTTTAAGTAATTTATTGCTAAGATGCTTTCTACTGTCACGAGAAGCTTCAAAGACTTGGAGATGTGCCATAGTTCTCTTCTGAGTTCAAAGATCAAGGCATTTGTCACTAATTGTTTTCCGGTGTAGTGGACAAATGCTTGAACTATGAATCAAAATTCTAGAAGACAAATTGTAACTTGCACCTAAAATAATTACAGAATCACGTAGAATCCTTTTATTTACGTGAATAGCTTGAAAAGACTGAAAAGGAACTGTTGGTCATTTACCATCTACAATTACAGAATTAGCATCCAAATCTGCTTGCCAACTGTTCTGCTGCAGCTGTGTAGATCTGCACAATGCCTATGGCTTTGTAAACTATAAGGATTGAGCTGTTATTTCCAACACTGTTAACATTTTTAATTCCTAGTCAAATGTACAGTTTTTTACGAAATACATAATGCTAAAAGTCATATTTTGTGTGAAAACACACTATCAAAAAAAAGGGAGTTAAACTAAAATAATAACTTACCTACAGACTCTTACAACTGAATTGATAATACAAACAGTAGTAGATAGACACATTGGAACTTTAAAGTGTCTCTTTCCATCTGAATGCTAACTTCCATGGCTTTTAATAATGTGTATTCATTAAAGTTGCCACGAAATTCCCTACCCCTCCTCCCCAGAAAAAGGTTTTTTTAATAATATAGAAATGCATTGAAATCAATCTTTTTCATAAGAACATACCAGGAAATGTGGTATTAGAGTTTTCCTGTCAGAACAAGGTAGCATAAACACCAGAAAAGCCAAGACATTCAATAACCTGAATTGTATGTGTATTTGCTACAGTGAAATTACTGAAAGTAATTTTAAAACTCTAAAAGCTCTTAACTTTGTCTTGATAGAGAATGAGTAGAAAGGAACTCTCCAAAGTTTCATCTCTACTGCCCTATGAGATAACTTGTCTATGTCTCAACAGAGGAAATAAAATATATATAATGAATAATTTAAATGCTAGATTTTGCATTTCAAGCAGTGTAATCGTCAGAAATGAAAACAAAATGTAGCTGAAGGTCTTTCCATCAATCACATTTAGAGCTTTCTTTTTTTTTGAGGGTATAACTGTGAATAGTAATTTTATAGTTAAGGTCATAAGCAACTGTATGCTGTAAAGTCAGTTGTAATTTTACTTATCACATCCAGATTGTGGTAAAACTAAACCAATCTGCTTGAAATATTGTTGAATTGAGAAGAAAATTTTTCAGATGTCCAGTTTTAATTAAGCAAGGCACTAGTCAGATGAAATGTTTGAGAAATTGAGATCTGAGTATTTCTCAAATTCTTGTCTTTTGCTGTTTTGTTTTCTTTTGGCGGTTATAATATATTGGATTTTTTTTTTTTAACAAAGTAACTTAGATGATGAATTTCATACTTGTTATCTTCTGGTAATCTTTAGCACTCTCTCCCTCTAGCCAAGAGCTTGCAAGATTTCTCATCAGACCATCTTATTATAATTAGAAAATATCATTTGCACTTATTCATGATTCCACTCTGACACAAAGAGAAACCTCTTCCATCAATCTTGATCTCTCTCCTGGCTAAAAAGTCGCCCAGGTATTTCAAATAACCTGACAGTATGAATCTGCAATCTCACCATTCTCATAATCTGATACACCCTCTAACATTTTCCACCGAACAAAGAACTGAACCATCTACCAGCTTAATTCATCTCCATACCAGCAGGGGCTGTGCATTCATTATTTTTACCAGAGATTCTATCAGACAACAGCAGCATTTTAATTTGTTTGTCAAATTTCAAAGAAATTGCAGTTTCATACATTTCACAAGGAATACCCTGAGTGGACTCATCAGCACAACAGTTTCTAGATAGGTCTAGTCAGTTTGTAAGTGATGCCTACTCTCTACTCTGAGACATGAGAATGCATCAAGCATGAGACTATCCAAGATTTGTATCTCTGGACAGATCAAATCCACTGTATTTGAATCCCGCTGTACAGGAACAACATTGTCAGATGAACAGGAAGGGAACTACCTGACTTATTAGATGCATGGGTATGTAGAATATGCACAGTATTTCTACAGATTTTTTTTCCCAAATTTTGAGAAAAGGTTTTTCAAAGGTAGTTAATTATGTTGGGAGGGCAAGTCCCATTGTGCTGCCTTACAGGAACAAAATTTTGAAATGTTTTCCTAACATTGTTTCCAGATTTATGTCAGATTCCAGATATAGTTTGATTTTTCAACCAAGATCCTCAAATCACTATAAGTTGAGGCAGAGGTAAGTTATTTGAAGAAGGCAGAGCATTCAGAAGAAAGGAGAGAAAGTCTTCTTACAATCAATAACCTTTTAATGAAAATGTATTTCAGAATAATTCTGATCTTGTAACCATCACAATCTTTTTTAGATCCACAGTAACAAAAATTATATGACAGATATAGACAAGTAGCTGCTCGAAAGACCAAGTGTACAATCAAATCCTTGCTTAGGTACAGCAGCTGTCTACACTACATATGTCTTTGTAAAATCAAATTCGTGCTGCAGATCTGATGGCAATGGATTGAATGGCTCTTCCTACTGAATTATACATGGAGCAATTTTTTTTTTTTAACTTACAATTTAATTTTATTAAATTTACATATTCTGATTAATAGTGCAGTGTAAAGAAATATTTAATATGCTCTGGCACTACTGTATAAATGATGTCTTACATCTATATTTTGTGCTATTCTATAAGATTAATTTATTTTAATGTTGTTTTCAAGTTACACTGTTCTTTTTCTCATATCGCACCAAAAATTGCATACTAAACTACCTCCTGCTTAATGTGATTTCTCTCAAGTTACACTATTCTATTGATAACTTTTATAGGAGATTTATTGTTTTAATAGAAGAAAAAAGATAAGCAGGGAAAAAAAATGCTTTTTATTGAATAAATATTTAGAACATACTAGAGAGGACAAATATCAAGCATGATGTTTGAAAAGGAATTTCTATCAAACAGCTTATCTGTATTAATATATATTCCATCAGATAGAAATTTCAGTTCAGATAATGCTACTAATTAGTTTTGGCTGATATCGGAGTATTTTGTATGTCCCATTTATAAAAGCTGTTTGCCCATCTGTTAATAGGTTGGAAGTGATTAAAGGACACTTATTTTGGCTGTTGCAAAGGCCAAATCATTTTAAAACTGCAAATGTGTGACAAAATCAGCTAAAGGTTTGCCAAGTTCAGGACCTGATTTTCTTAAAGAGTTGTAGTGTCTGCTTCTTTTCCCTCCTGCCTAAAGTATCCATGAATTTTCAGTATATAAAAACAAAAGATCAGCCTACTATGACAGGCCACAGCTACTACCTATCTATTTAAACAGAGGTTTTAAACAACTTTGGATGTTTTTACATCTCTAGCAAAAAAAAAAAAGCATTTTTCTTGCTTGTATATTAACTTCAGCATTATATTTAACTTTATAGCATTACTTCTGAGACCTTAACTAAAATGTGGTTTACAGGAGTACTTAGTATCACTGTCTTATTTTACCTGTGCCTTCTCTTCCTGCCTATTGTTTCATCAGTGTGCCTAAAAGAATAGGAAAATGAGAAATAAACCAACATGGAAAATATCAGAGAAGAGGGTAAAGATGTAAGATGGAAAGGACAGCCATGGGCAGTGAGCTATGAATCAACACCAAGCAGTTATTTCCATCTAGGGAAGAGTACTTCAGTCATATGTTTAGCTTAAATGAAGACAAGAATTAGACTTGTACAGGTAGTTGAAATAATCCTGTATATCATTTACATACTATGGCCTATCCAAAGGTAAATCGCATGTGCTAAATTAAACCCTGCTTTTTCTCCATTTTCTCTATCACTTGACTTGATGCTTTACAGTATCAGGAAAGAACACAATCTCACCCTTACTCCAGACAAAAAATTGCAATGGAGCTGTGAAGGGAGCATTCAAACAGATACTCTAATCCTGGTTTGTCTGCAAACCTCTGAATAATTTTTTCCTTGACTGGATTTAAACTGTAATATCAAAGTGAAAAGATCAGTAACTAATCCTAGTCTTATTTTCTTCATCTACAAATTTAATTTCATAAATGAGCAACATAAAGTGCTACCAACCTACATTAAAAATATACTAACGGTTTTGTACTACTTTATTGGAAAAGCACTTTCTTTAATGATTATGTGTCTTAAAAATTCAACAAATGAAAGGATTATCACTGAAATCATATTAATCTGCAAAGGATTAACAGCCTACTGTTGAAAGACTTCATGAACTGCAATAGGAGAAGATCTGAAATAAAAAATGCAAAGAGCTTTTCACATAAATAGTGCAAAGAGATTGTAAAGGTTGAAGCAACAAAAGTGAAAATGGACTGAAGCAAAGAATGCTGATATGAATCAAACACTTCAACACTGAAAATAAAATAACAGAATGGGAAATGTGCTATAAGATGTAACATCCTTACCACCCGTATACAGTTTACTAATTTTCTTTGTCCCTTTTCTGTGATAAGCTGCACTCTCATTATCATTCATAATGTTAAGCAGATTTAGATACATTATTTTAAATCCCTTGTTTAAAAATTAAACAGAATTTTATTGAACATTCTAAAGTTAATGAAACACTCAGATTTCATACTGATAGTCTTCTTTAAGGGAAAGAAAGAACCCCCACAGTTTATAAAACACTTCAACAGTACACAGCTTAGCTTTTAGAATTTCAAAAAACAAACAGATTGTTTTCTCTCTGATAGATTTTCCTTGCCTGTAGGACATTAATGAAACCATGGCCAGTCATTTCTTGTTATTCAATGGCCAATGGAGTTTATTTTATCAAATCTCATTCAGTAGTTATTCATATTCATGAAGTCACTTATGGATGTGTTTGATTTTAGATTTAGTACGATTTAACGATATGCTTAAAGTTAGGCACATACTTAAAATGTTATGCTGAATTTGGACGGAGACAGTTGCGTGCTTACCTGAGCTAAAGTTAAAATTAAGCATATGCTTAAGTGTTTTGCTGAATACAGATGGAGTGCTGAACTGGAGCCCAGTGATTACTCATAAGTGTCAGTATGTTCTCAATCCAGAAATTATCACTTTACAAATAAAATCTGAAGATATGTATATACATAATCAATATATGGCTGAGTAGAATTTTGATGACCAGCTAATTACAATTCATGCAGACTTAAGTTAAGAATGTGATAAAACACTTTTAAACTCAAAGATATATCCCAAATTGTTGAGTCAGGTTGTACACAAAATAAGACAAATATGTCAGTAAAACAACATGGAGGCATAAAGACAAGCCGCAAGAACAAGCAGAATAACAGCTTTCACTTTCAGTTGAAGTCACCGTTTTCAACCTCAGTGGGCCTTTCATAGTTAGTCTCAGGGCCTGATACTAAAATATTTCTATTATTTCTAATATGTCTAATATCCTGAGGCTGCAATCATGTTAATGGGAGGTTAATATATGCATCAAACAGATCTTATTTACTATATAGAAGAACCTAGAATCACTTGGAATGACCTGATTCTGAATTTTCACAACTTAATGACTTACAAATTCTATGGATTGGACTTCCAAATAGTGTATGAATGACTAAGACCTATTCACATTCTATCACACTTTTGTCAGTTTTCAGTATTAATTTCCAAAAGAAAACCTTTGAAATATAGGTCTGAAAATAGAACATCGGTTTCATCTGCTGTCATTTTTACAAAAGATGAATAGAATCATAGAATTATAGAATGGTAGGGTTGGAAGGGACCTTCAGAGATCATCTAGTCCAACCCCCCTGCAGAAGCAGATTCACCTAGATCAGGTCAAATAGGAACATGTCCATGCGGATATTGAAGACCTCCAAGGAAGGAGACTCCACAACCCCTCTGGGCAGCCTGTGCCACTACTCCATCACCCTCACAGTGAAATAGCCTTTTCTTATATTTAACTGGAATTTTTTGTGTTCCAGCTTCATCCCATTACCCCTTGTCCTGTTGCTAGTTACTACAGAAAAAAAGGGGTGTCCCAATCTCCTGACATCCATCCTTTAGATATTTATAAATGTTAATAAGATCTCCCCTCAGACTCCTCTTCTCCAGACTAAACAGCCTCAGTTCCGGCAGCCTTTCCTCATATTAAAGATGTTCTGTTCCCCTGATCATCTTTGTGGCCCTGCGCTGGACTCTCCAACACTTCCCTGTCCCTCTTGAGCTGAGGAGTCCAGAACTGGACACAGGACTCCAGATGAGGCCTCATCAGGGCAGAGTAGAGGGGGAGAAGAACCTCCCTTGACCTGCTGGACACACTCTTCTTGATGCATCCCAGGATGCCATTGGCCTTCTTGGCCACAAGGGCACACTGCTCGCTCATATTTAGCTTATTATCAATCAGGACTCCCAGGTCTCTCTCTGCAGAGCTGCTCTTCAGCAGTTTGACCCCCAGCCTGTACTGGTGCATGGGGTTGTTCCTTCCCAGATGCAGGACTCTGCACTTGTCCTTGTTGAACCTCATGAGGTTCCTCTCTGCCCAACTCTCAAGCTGGTCGAGATCCCACTGAATGGCAGCACAGCCTTCTGGGGAATCAGCCAGTCCTCCCAGTTTGGTGTCATCAATGAACATGCAGAGGGTACACTCTGCCCCCTCATCCAGGTCATTGGTGAAGAATTAGAACAAGACTGGCCCCAGAATTGATCCCTGTGGAACTCCACTGGCCACAGGCCTCCAGCTCGATTCTGTGCCATTGATCACCACCCTCTGCGCTCTGTCATTCAGCCAGCTCTCGATCCACCTCACTGTCCATTCATCCAAACCACACTGCTTGAGCATTCTGATGAGGATGTTACGGGAGACAGTGTCAAAAGCCGTGCTGAAATCAAGGTAGATGACATCTGCTGCTCTCTCCTCATCTAGCCAGCCAGTTATGCATTCATAGAAGGCTATCAGGTTGGTCAAACAGCATTTCCCCCTGGTGAAGCCATGTTGACTCACTCTGATAACCATCTTTTCCTTCATATGTTCAGTGATAACATTCATGATGAGTTGTTTCATCACCTTTCCAGGGATGGAGGCGAGGCTGACCGGCCTGTAGTTTCCTGGGTCATCCTTCATGCCCTTTTTGAAGACTAGAGTAACATTGGCCTTTCTGCAGACCTCAGGCACCTCGTCTGTTCTCTGTGATTGTACAAAAATGATGGAGAGAGGCTTAGCAATCACATCAGTCAGCTTCCTCAGCACTCTAGAATGCATCCCATCAGGACCCATTGACTTATGAGCATTAAGCTTGGTCAACAAGTCTTTAATAGGAATAGAAAAAGAGCATCTCATATTCCTTCTTTCTCACTTAGCACTGGATGCAGTGCTCTTCTTTTTTATGGCTTGGAAGTATTCAGTAATCTGGAAAGATGGAATAAAGAACTAGTTTATTGGATAGATCATTTCAAGAACTGCATGTGTACTGTAAAATGTTCTAAATTTAGTCAGGAATTCAAGCTTTACTGAGCTCGACTAAAAAGTTCAAAGAAATAAACCCAGCCTAGTCAGTAACCACAACTTTTAGGGAGGAACCTGGTAATACGTAGCTTTAAGCTCAGATGTAGAGGGTGATGGAGCACTGGAACAGGCTGCCCAGAGGGGTTGTGGAGTTTTCTTCCTTTGATGTCTTCAAGACCCGCCTGGACATGTTCCTATGCAACCTGATCTAGGTGAACCTGCTTTTGCAGGTGGGTTGGACTAGATGATCTCTAAAGGTCTCTTCCAACCCCTACCATTCTATGATTCTATGTACAGATTCAAAAAAGGAAAATATTGCTTTCTCCTTTCCATCTCCTTTGTGACTGCTCTCTGTCCTGCTACCTTGCAATTCTAATGGTGTTTTCATTTAATGAATTATGAAATCACTAAACTCACAAATATTTATATGGTCAATGTGTTTGGATTTTTCTGTGATGCATTTCTGACCTGGCTACCTCTTAGAAAGATGTATCATCTGTAAAACAAAAAGGAGAGAGAGAGAAAAAGCAAAAAAATACATTAAAAAAACAACTCAGTGTGTAACTGAAGCATGTACCTATGTCCCTCTCAGATGTCCTTACCATTTAAATTACTGTGTTCCTAAAACACTGTGATAAACTAAGCATGTTAGAGAACAGATATCTGATATCACATCAAAACATCACCCATTCAAATATTCTCTTCCTAACAAAGGCCAACAAAAGAGTATAGGCAGCCATAAGAAACATGGCATTTTCAGTGGTGATTCTTTTCCATTATAGACTTGTAATTATCAACAACAGTTTAGTGACTGAGCTAGAGGCAGTATCTATACTCTTATGTTTAGCAGCCAGTGAATAACCATTCATATTTTCTAATCACTTTTTGATCCTTTTTCTATTTTCAGGCTTCACAACACCTGTGGCTGCCAGATCCACAATTCAATTATGCATTACAACAAAAGGATTTTTGAGGTTTTATTCTAAACTTGCTATTTGATGACTTGAACAAGTCCCTCTAGTTTTTGAGATATTAGACCACTATATATTATTCTTTACTATCTTTTCCGCAACTTCCAAGATTTTATTCCTCATCCATTGTTTCTGTTGCCTAGATTTTATTATAATGAATAAATGGATGGTAAAACGATCTGTGATATCAGATTATCAGTATATACAGCATGAAACATTTTCCCACCTGATGATTCCCAGTTTATTTAATCTATTTTATGACAGGATTTTTTTCCACACCTCTGGAAATCCCATTCACTACTTTCTAGATTCCTTTTCTTTTCAGGACAGTATGACTGGCATGTGGTATTTAAGACATGGATGTACTACAGATGTACTATGAACTATATCCTGATCAGTAGCCAGCTACACAGGTTGTATAGACATTCTTAGTAACTTCCAACGACATTATCATCACTAGACCTAATCTCCGTAGTTTTCTGATCGGTTAAGGATTTGATGCATTCAATCGGCTGGAGGAAAGACTGCATGCCTGACAGGTGATTTGTTCCTATCCATTTCATCAAAAAATGAGTCCTATTGGCTGCATGTTTCCACATGTTTTTGGCTACCTTATGCTTCAGATCCTGCTCCCTAGTCTTATTTACTCAAATCAGAGTCCCATATTCAACTGTATACTAGCCTATTATGTACCATCTTAGGCCTTACTATACTCCATGGACTTTCTGACACTGTAGCCCAGCTCCCCCAGCACTTCTACTGATTCTTCTTCTGACCTTGTCATGGTTTGACATGACAGACATTTCTGGTAAGGGGGAAGGGGATGTAAAGATGGCTTATGTAAGAAGTTGCTCAAAACTCTGCTCCCCTCTGAGTCAGACGCACTTCTAGGGCTGAGCCAATTAGATGACTCCATGATCACTTTTAAAGAAGACACCAGAAGAGGAGGGTCCTTCCTGTTTCTTCCTTCTTCTGTATCTTCTTCTTTTCCAGCTGGTGGTGGTGAAATGAGTGGGAAGAGTGAGAGAAACAACCATGTGGACTCCAAGGTCAGTGAGGGAAGAGAGGAGGAGGTGTGCTGTAGCAGAGACTCCCCTGCATTCTACAGAGAGGACTAGTGAAGCTGAGATTTGTTTGCATTTTGCTAAAGATCCTGCACCAGGGGCAGTGACTCACTTTGCTAAAGACCCCTAGCCAGGGGCAGTGATTCTTTTTATTAAAGACCCCATGCCAGGAGCAGAGACTATGGCCAGAGGAGGCCCATATTTACAGAAGCTGTAACTGTGAGGAGGAATCCATACCAAAGAAGCTCATTAAAATTATGCCCAAAAGAGGCCACATCCCAAGGGAGGGACCCTGTATCTGCAGAAGCTGCAACCGTGGTGAAGAATCCACATCAGAGATATTCACGAAGGACTGTGTCCCATATGAGGGACTCTCTATTAGCAGAAGCCACAGGTGCTGGGAAGAACCCACACCAAAGAAGTTCATTAAGGACTGTGTCCCATGGGAGGGACTGTGTATTAGAGCAGGCAAAGAATGCCAGGAGTCATCCTCCTCTGAGAAGAGAGAAGTGGCAGAGCCCATCTGTGAGAGACTGACCACATTCCCCATTTTCTGAGCCATTGGGAGAGGAGGAGGTAGAGATATCAGGAGCAGTGGGCTGAGTCTGGGAAGAAGGAAGGGATAGGGGAAGGAGATCTTAAAGTGCTGATTGTATTTTTTCTCAATCGTCTTACTCCCTTTTTTCTTTTTGTTCTGTTCTGTTTCTTGGAGATAGCAGAATAAACATTCCTACTTTCCTCTCTAAGTCAAGTACTGGAGTCTGTTTTGCCCGGAACCATAATTGGCAGTGAGCCCTCCCTGCCCTTGTTTTAATCCACAACAACCTGAGTTATTTTTTTTTTTCTTCCCATTTCGCTGGGACCTCTGCCATCCTAACAAGAGTGGGTGTGAATGGGGGGTATTGAGCAAGAGATTGTTGTGGTGCTTCTGTGCTAGCTGCATCAAACCACAACAGACTTGATCTGTTACCAAATCCTGACTGGAGCTTCTCTCCTCACTACTACCTGCCTTGAAGTACTCTTACATGTTCAAGTTTTCCCTTCAGCCCTAAGATCTTTTCCTCTCCCTACCTCTTATTGTGTTTTGTACTGCCTTTGGCTAGCAATTTCAGACAACTAACCACAATGATTCCAAGTTCCTGCCTGTGTGAAAATGACCAATTCAGAGCTCATTCAGGTGTACATGTATACAGGGATTCCCTTCACTGAACTTTTTCAACATCTTTTCATTTACCAAAATGTTTTCATAAACAAATAAGAAAATACTATTCTGTTTAAAAAAAAAAAAACAGAATAATGTCAGCAATACGTTAAGTACAACTAAACCACTCTTTCAAGCATTCTATTTCAAGCAAGTCTATCCACAGATCCTGAATGCTAGACACCGATCACCCTTTTTTAATCAAATAATGCAGGTTTTAAAGGCTGCAAGTCAGTATGCTGACTTGTATTGCAGATTTCAAGCACTGAGGTATTAGTTACCCAACTGTTAGAGAAAAACTTTCTTCTTAGAAGATTGCTAATAAACTTCAAGAAACTGCAACTGCAAATAGAAAACCTGGCTCTGCACATCCATGTATATTTTAGGATCATCAGCCAGTAGTGCAATTAACTAATGGAGAGAGATAAAACTGGGGAGTGATAAAATGCATGCACATGTTCATAGTATCATTTAGTATTTCATTTTATAAAAGTATATTTATTTATTTATTTATTTGTTTGTTAAGTTCTGTGTCACCACTGAGTAGTCTTGTCCAGTTTGGTTGCCTTCTATATTAGCTTCCTATATTTTGGTCTTCATTGCTGTTTTCTATCTAGGGGTTTGACTCCTGAAGCTGCTCCTCCCAAAACTAGAATTGCTAAAGCCTATAATTACATGAATGCCATTCAACCATTTGGAAACCCTGTCAGGCATCTAATGTACATGCTGAAAGGCAATCTACATTTTTGTTCACGTGGTCTAAAGCCAAGCTAATGCCTAATAAAGCCACCACCTATGACTTAATGTGATAATGAAATTATACTTCTTGTGCAACTGGGATGTGATTAGCTATTTGAAAGCAGTGTGGATGTTGACACCAGCTGTCTGAGAGAAAACATGAGGAAAGAGTGGACACAGTGATGCAATAAACATACTACCTGCATAAAACTTCAAAAGTCATTCTCCAAAAACTAATTTCTTGGCAAAGATCCAACACTACAGGAAGTGACTTTGCACTATATAAATGGTTGGCTATAAATGTATTAAATGTAATGTAATGGTGGCTATAAATGTATTAATCCAAAACAAGATAGATACTTGATAAATTTCTAAGTTACTTTAAACGTATTTCAGTAATTCACATAAGATTTCCCATTTTCCAAGGGACTCTGAGGTTCTCCATCTGTTGTTATCAGTATATGGTTCTGATTACGAGCTGACAAGAGAAACTAAAATTCTACTATGCATGTGATCAGCATGTACCACGACCAGATCTCTGAATATCTCTAATATTCATGAATCAAGTTTTAAACACTTACAAGCATCATTCATTAAAAAAAAAATGACATTTTGAGAAGATAAACCTTTGATCAGCAGACTGCTGTCAGGCTTAATATAGCTGAATGAAAACTATTTTTTCACCTTACTTAAGCAAGGTACATTTTATCTTGCTTTCTCAAAGTAAGTTGTCCACGTATTTCAAAGTGTGTCCTCTTCTAACAATAGGGAAAATCATATCAGCCTCTGGAAGGTGGGAGGTGAGAAATACATGCAAAGATTCTTTAGAAGTTGCACTAGCCAGGCTATTTGATAAACTGTTATAAGAAAGGAGTCACAGGGCTTTATCTTCTCAGAATCTTCCACATAAAACAGTTCAGTGAAGCATGTGTTTGACTCAGAATGAGATGTGCCCACTTCACACTGTGATGAGCCCCTTGCCAATTGAGTTCAGTCTCCTGCTTCCCCCTTGCAAAGAAATTTAATTGGCTGTTATGGCAATTTGTATTCTGATAAGATTCCCGAGAGGAAAAAAAAAAAACCAAAACCACACAACAAAACACAAAAAGCACTCAAAACGAGAAACTATCTCATCTGAAAACTTCGTATAGTATTTTTCTTCTACAGCCCTCTGTTTATGCTGGTCCACCATCTCAGTGAGTAGCTACTCTTCAAACAGCCATTCCTCCCTTCAGACTTCCAATTTTTTACTAGAGCCATCCAAAAGTTCACAATTCTTTACCTATACTTCCCAAACTACCTTTCAGGTCTTCAATATATGGTCTAGTAGGTTGCATTTGCTTTCACATGTGGTTAACTCTCCTTTTTTAATTCAGTTTTATTCTGTCTGAGACAAGGGTGGCCTGCAATAAAGACCTTGCTTCTACTTCACAAGCCACCTGTTATCTTCTTCACCAACCTGCCAATTCCTCTATTGCTTCCTAGTCATACTGCTCCCCAGCCCACTGTGCCATCTGCACAGCAGGAATTCAAAGTGTTAGAAGTCTCAGCTTTGTCTCAGAGCCTGTGCTGCTTTGTGAGCAGAATAATTAGTCTGGAATGAAAGTATCTTTTATTAAAGAATACTGATTGCATGGAAAGCTACTCCAGATTCTGGGGTAGCAAACTGATTTATTGCCTTCCAACTCTGTCTTGTTCCTGTTTTGTACAGGGCCCAAGATCTGTTTGTGAATATCTTAGATTTTCTTAACTATGACAGGATATACATGCATACCATAATTACATTAATCTACAAAAAATAATGAAAATTTACTCAAAATACAATTTTTAAATTTCCATCAATTTATGAAAGCAGCATTTCCAGCATTTCTGAAATTGGGGAAAAACTGAAATGCAGGACCCTGATGACTCCAAAGGATAAGACTTCTGACCCAAAGTTTTAAAAAACAAAAAAAAAAAAAAAGAAAAGAAAAAAACACTAAAAAACCCACAGAAAAACTTTTACAGAAAGACCACAGATCACTGCAGTCCAAAAGAAAGTGTAGAGTGTTCTATAAAAGCCTGGAAGAGGGGACTAGGTTGCAACCGGACATAAAATTCATCTCATCTGCTATAGTTAGTGGTACCATGCCACAGAAACTGAAGACCTTAGCCTTGGTCCCAGTGTCTCATCATGCTGGTCACAAGTAGAAATTCCACAATAAGTAGAAAATAGTTAATATTTCAGACAATTCTCAATTGCAGTAAAAATTAAAAGACTACAGAGGAATATGGAGAGATTAAGTAATAAAAGGAAACAATGAAGTGATCTTGATTGGCGTGACACAGAGTACATCAGGAGCTTAATAGCACTTTAAAACAGGGAGTGAAGTAAAGGTTAATCTTAAGACTGAACATAAAGTGCATTAAAGAGGTTGTTTTGGATCATCTACAAAGAGTTTCTGCCAAGCCTACAAGGTAGCACAGGAAAAACACCTGTAGTTGCATTCTGGAACTTTGAAACTGGTATCACTCATCAATGGGAAGAATAGAAGCTGATCATTCTATTGTGAATACGAGATAATAGATTGGAAAAGGATGTTTCATATTTTGTTCAGTTCAGATTATTATTCTGTCTAAACTGTTGAATTTGAACTATGGAATCACTTTGCATGATAAACAGTAGAATTCCTTATCAGTCTTGAATCATAATGCAGAAATGGGTAATACACATCAAGCTTTGAAAGAGCTTTCATTTTAAATAAATGTCTCCTATTTTAGGTCAAGTGTAAAACCCTACCAAAGTGAAAATTGCAAACAAACCAAGCAATTTCAGCTCTTAAAATACCACAGCTGTATTCTATCTCTTCCCAAATAAAGTAAATCAGTAACTCAAAAAAATGGCATTCTGGTAACCTGACATCTTGACTACAATACATTTTTCCTCAGGTGTCTTTTGCTGAAAGATTTTATTAAACATATTTTAAAGTTTAATGAACTAGTCTCATTTTTTTTTCCTTTGTTTCTGTTAATTTTTCAGGGAATACATAAAAGCTATTCTGAAACAACAGTATCCCTTGTGTGCAGATGTAAGCACAGCTACAGGCACTTTCTGAGCACACTTCCTGTTTTATCCAGATTGATAACCTACAGTATCTTTGTTGCCTTTCCTCATTAAAGAAAATTCAATCACTCTTGGAAATGTTCCACAAGGGGATTTTCTTTCACATGAAATGTTCAGTAGCAAAGGTGTCTTTGTGAACACCACACTTTCTGCTTCTTGTTCCCTACTTCATGTAATGACTACATTTTAATCCAGGTTAGTTTTTCTTCTTGATAGATTAGACATTGTAGTTGACTCTAACCAAACAAAATGCCATGAAGCAAACACAGAAGTTTATATGGTACCTTACCTACCAGGAACAGGAGTATTGCAAATGCAAAGCTAAAATGATGCTGAAAATAACTGAAAGGTTGTGCTCTAAATTCAGTTGTGAAAACAACATAACTACACTGTCAATACAAGCCTACCATTAAAGTCTTCTTTCAATAAGATATTTCAGGTATATTTATCTATACAAATAAAGAGTATTGTCCTGTCTTTGGATAACATGCTCATTGCAGGCTCACTCAAAACTTTGCAAAACATTTAATGACTTTTGAAGCTCCATTTTGGGCTGTTGCAGACAGAAAAAAAAAAAAAAAAACCATAAAAATAAATCAAGAGTTTCTACACAGTGACTAAGGCATTCACTTGTGAAGTTGAAAACGCATATTGAATCAAATGCCCTAAATGAACAAGCAAAGTGATTTAACTTTTTTTACAGCCTACCCAAAACCCCCTGTGCATGCTTGTTTTCATGAAGGTGCTCAAATTTCTGGTTTTCCCCGTTCTTCCCCAGAGCAGATATTCTAGGGCTGAGAAATTCTTCTTGAGAAAAATGCCATTTAAAATCATTTTGGGGCAGGGAGGAACATTTCATCTTTAGACCTCCAGGATTTGCCTAAATCCGGGGTATATTTTTCAGTAATTTTCTCCTTGTAGAGGAAGTGCTGTCTTATCATTGCTAAAAAAAAAACCCACAAACCACTTTTCTACAAGCACTACACACTAAAGGCAGACCTTGCTATTAATGCAAGTGTTTGCAGTGTAGCGAGAGAAACTCTGACTCCCTAAATTCTATAAACTCACTATGAGACGTAGTTTCTCATGCTTAACTCAACCTTAACACCAAGCAAATTTAGTACTTAAGACATTCTTTATTTAATAAAAGGTAAGGCCAGGCATTTTGATGCAATATTACAAGCAACATACTACAAATATATGTAAAATGCAATTGTAACTTAGACTTAAGGATCAAGTGCCTCTCTAAGCCAGAGGTAACCTGTTTTATCAGACTCCCCAAGACTCTTCCATGCTATCAAAGGTGAAAATTTACTGCATTTGGTAATACTTCTTCTGAACTTTTTTTCTGATCTAAAGTTGCTTAAGGATACTAATCCCATTCCATCCTGTCTGATTTTTATTTATTTTTGCCATACTATTTTATAACTGTGAGTGTAATCTGTGGACTTTTTACTATTCCTCAGGAATACTTCCTCAGAAAGGTTTGCACATCATCAGCTACCAAGGGTTACTTCACTCTTATTTCATAAATCTACAGGATTCTTCAGTTAATGCCTTTATTGCAGCTTAAATGATCTTAACATAAGTTCCTAAGACATTTCAATAGTTAGAATACTCTCAAGGCTGAATGGTATCCTTTACTTTTAGTTACTGCTGATTTAAGCTCGTAACAGAGACTAAATATGACATCTTTGGGCATGCCATTAATATTGACAATAGACTTAGGAAAACAATAGTGTCAAATCTAGAGACATGCTGTGTCTGTCTCTGTCCTTGTAATCTTGAATCATTTTGACTGATGAGTACTGTTTAAAAAAAACATGTAATGAAATGTTACCAAAACAATCTTTTCTTCAATAAATCAGTTTCATACTGTAAACTACATTTTAGATTCAGTATCTTCACTGATGAATGTCATCCTATAAATCTTCAGACTGACACACTTTCTAGTACAGTTTTCAAACCATAAACAACAATATGAGTCATCAATTTGCAGGTAATTTCTGAGGCCACTTGTAAAATACAAATTTTAAGATGGAGAACAAGTAGACCTCAAAATGTGTTGTTTAGTCTCCACAGATGCAGTTATTTACCCTTTCAAACCTTTTCAAATAGAATACAATATTAATTTCTTAGCTAGCCCATTTTTTACACTGAACCAATTCTAACTCCAATTTAGTCCCTAGCTGTGGTTTCTCATTACTTATAATGTAGATAAGGAGTTGAGTAAAGGAGAGCCAGTAGTGCACTGATGTAAACAAGAATCTATGTCTAGCAGGAGATTGCTGTCAGATTTCCTCCAAAATCTGTGTCAATAGTGAATATAATGCTTCTGTTAGCATTCAGCATGGAGTAAGAGTATACTAGTAAAGTGGCAGATAGTTGGAGAATGGCACAAATAAACCTGGAAGATCCAGGCATCATAGAGGAAAAGAAGAATTGGATGATATTGCAGACTGGAGTTATATAAGCAGAGTGAACAATAAAAATGCCATTTTATAAATTCATTGATGAGAATAAATTCTATACAAGTTTTTTAGTTAGAGATAATGATAGAGGAAGACAAGGTCTCAGCAATTTCCAGCATGACAATAAGCAATAGTTGAGTAAAAGTAAATTTCATCCTAAAACTATCAGAGGAAAAAATTACTGCTACCTATGAATTGTTATATTTTGTATCATTGTGGTGATGGCTTTTAGGACAGCTATGGCAATGAAGAATGTCTCAAATGAGAGGAAAAAGGAACTAGTTTCACCTTGTTTATCCCAGAGGATCAAAGGTTGCCTGTGGACATAATTGATTCAGTCAGGAGTGGGTTTAAAAAGTCATGGAGAGAGAAGCACTATGAAATCACATGGCAATGTTGACAAAATAGAGAGTAAGTACAAACTGCCCTTGCCTAAAATTAGGATGAAAACTAAATTTCTGACCACCAAAGGAGACAAGAGCTCCTGTGTTTTTATGGTGGCAGTGGGAGAAAAATTTTTAAAATAACTAAGTTAAAACTAGTGCTTAATAAATATCTAAATGGCTCAGTCACCTACAACAAGGCCCTGTATTAATTATTTGAAAATACCCTTGTAAGTCCAAAGTCACTCCCGTTGTGAGTTAACTGACTGTTAGGACAATTTATAGAGAACTGAACTACAATACAGAAAGAAAAGTTGTCTTTTATATAAGGGCTAGGTTCATAGTGTTTTCCAAAGAATGGAGATAATTTTCTGACTGTATCCATCTGACTAGGAGTCATTTAAAAGTAGCTATCATTATAAGATGCCTTTAAGGATAACATTTCTCAATTCATGAGGTGCTAAAATTTCAGCTGCCACTATCCCGAATCTTGTCTAACTCAATTTAAGCTATCAAATCTTCTCTATTCTTTTACATTGTGATTTATTCACAGATGCTCCCTTTTTAAGAATAAAATGAACATCTAGAGAATAAATAAAACATCCCTTCCTCTTTCTTGCAAACCTTTCAGTCTTCACAAGTGTTTTCTGACAGGCTAAGATATGTTTTAAATTATTTTATTAAATAGTAGGATCTATTCACTTCTAAGGTCAAACACAATACTTTAAGCATGGAAGTTACCTCCAACAGCTGCTTGCTACGTTGTTACTTTTAACATTTATACTTTCTACCTCAAAACCGTGTAGTTCCTAAATCCTGTGTATAGAATGTAAAAAGTTTTGTTGAGTGTTTCTATTGCTTTCTGATCTTTACCTCATTTTAACTATAGGATTTGAGAATCTGTAGTCTTTGCAGTGTTTGGCATTTCTCATAAAATATTTGGAAAAATTACTTTAAAGGTATGGTAATCTAAATAACTTGTTTTCTGCCTTACATTACATGAGGCTAGGCCAAGTATTTTCAGCTTTATTTGCCCAATGGGGGGGAAAAAAAGGCTTATATTTCCAGATGACATGTTGTAAAAATCAGGTTGGTGAAATAATAAGATAGCCATGCCATTAAGATAGAGATACTTGGAAACCTGTCCCCCTTCTTAAAGAAAAGGACAATCTAGATAAAGTTACTTCAACTTTGAAATTAGCATGTGTTATCTAACACAAGGTGACTCTTAGCATTGAAAAGTCTGTGTACTCCACATTTAGTGTTTAGTTTAGTTTAAAACAGGGATCTGTATGTAATACATAATATCCACATACATTATGCAATAGACTTACTTTCATGAATGTTCCATTCAAATTAGTGCACCAGTACCGAAGAAATGCCTTGTCCATAGTAATGGACTCACAGTACTCATAACAATTTAAGGATCTCTGATAAGCTAAGAATTTTCCAGACCCAAATACTAGCTACTGATCTAGCTATAAACAGTGTTTCCCCTGTGTTGATAACAACATTGTATATAATATTGATCACTTACATTACAAAAATGAAAGAATTTCTAATGTACACAGAGATGAAAAATATATCATTTTACAGACTTTCTCATCCATCTTGCTTTTCTGCTTTGCTTGGCTGTACTCTTTCACAGAATTTGGTGCAATCGTGCCTCTCCAGTCTTGGCATTCTTTGCCTGCTGGGAAGATCGGTGTGTTTTTGAAAAAGATGTCATTTATTCAAATTAATTCATATTATTTATTTGTATTCTAGCTATTGAATTAGAAGCTTCAGTTTTCAGAACTGAAAATGGGCTAATGAAATTAAAATCTTTATTGTGCCATCTTTGTCCATTATTTGCACAACAAAAGAAACTGCCTTACTGAAAGAGGTTCACAGTCATTCTTGTCCAGGATTCATTCTCCAAAAATAGCAAACTCTAAAAACTTCTGAGAAAATTTTAATTGCAAACTGTACAGAGAAATCTCCAATCAACAGAGTTCCATCTCTCAAGATTGGCTGGTCTTCAGTCACTTTTGTAAAAGGTATGGGGGTTGGACTAGATGACCTCTAAAAGTCCCTTCCAACCCCTACCATTCTTTGATTGTATGATTCTATGAAAAAAAAAATTGAAAAGAAGACACGATTTTTAAAAAAGGAAACAAATAAATGAAGGTTTATTTTCATTTAAAAATTCCTTTTGTTTTTCTGTTAAGAAAATGGGAGCACAAGAAGATAAAAATCCTTATATGTGTTTTCTTTACTACTCAGCATCCCTGATGTTACTTGTTTAAATTTCCCTTCTTTATAGAAAGCTTTCCTGAAGCTTTTTCTCAGTAAACTTTGTCAATGCCTTGGACTGGAAAACAACTATCCTGCTTCTGTCACATGCTTTTTGGAATGCTTTGACCAGGACTGCACACTGGATTTCAGATAAGGCTGCACTGTTAATTTATTGAAAAAAAACAATATTCTTTCCCTATTTGTCATATTAACCTCTAAAAATATACTATGCTTTCTTTGATTCTACTAGGAAAAATACTTATATAAAATAGCAGATAAGAGCTTAGCCTTCTACTCAAAACCAACAGAAAATTCTGCCAAAGATTCACCAATGATAAAAGCTGAAAAATACTAAGGAGAGATGAACATGGAAAGAATGACATGACACAATGGTTAAGACTCAGAATATCTGTTTTCATATTCTGTCAGATACATTCTGCAACCTCTGTCAGCCTAGGAGTTGCCATCACTGCCAGATAGATACAACATTCTCTCTAATGTTACACACTTTTATTCCTGCAGGGAACTGATGGTAGTTTCATGATTGCTATCAGGAGAGATGAGTTTCCTAACTGGGAATGTTACTTAGGATGGAATGATGTCCTACGCTATATTTAAAAAAAACCACATTTTTTACTGTGAACGTAACAGAACCCTGGCACTGACTGCCCAGGGAGGTTGTGGAGTCTCCTTCCTTGGAAGTCTTCAAGATCCTCCTGGACACATTCCTGTGTGACCTGATCTAGGTGAACCTGCTTCTGCAGGGAGATTGGACTAGATGATCTCTAAAGGTTCCTTCCAACCCCTACCATGCTATGATTCTATGATTCTATGATTCTATGCATTCTGCTCTATATTTGATAAAGCAAGCACGTCATAACATTAGGAAACATGCAGCTAAATCATGTTAAGTCTCTATATGTAAGAAAGAATGGGATTTAAAGATACATCTCTTTCTTTTGTGCCTTTATTTATTTGGCTGAGCACCACATCTCTGTTTAGTGGGATGGATTTTACAGCTTCTGAGTCTTTGAATGCTTAACTCAGAGGATCCACTACAAAAGTCAGTTATCTAAGTCAGTTCTAAAAAGATCAATCAGTTAGGAAAAACTGTAGAATATAATCTCTTGTCTGTATTTGCATGACTTCCTCCTCTATGAAAAGAAATTATATTTTAAAATTGTCTGAGACACCTAGGTATGAAAGATATAGGCATCATGTACCTATCACAGGCAAATATCTCAATGCAGAGACATTCAGAGGTCACAACATATTGGGGATTACTGCTTCAATTGTTTATTCCTACAGCTTTATGCAAATATTTTAGGTATATATGTATATATGGTAAGAGATTATATACATATATAAGAATTAAAACTTCAGTACAGTATAAAAGTATTTAAATATTCCAGAAGAAACATAATATTACAATGTCTATTCAGTTCTTAGGTAATACGAGATATAAGAACATTCACAATCTCATTAGAAATTCACAATAATTGAAGCTATAATTTCACACTAATAAATTCTTTTGTTATAAACTATTTTTATTTTCAAAAACTTCATCTGAAAATATTTTCTGATTTACTCTTTTAATTGACACATGATTCATTTGATTATATAATTCAAAAATATACAAATACTCACCTATCCATCTAATGGAATTTTGACCAATCGAAAAGACCTAAACTCCTCTATGGATCAATGAAGAAATTAAGACCTGGTGGGTTTTCCTAAAATTTTTGGTGCTCAGACTACATTCTGACATGCTAAAACATTACTAAAGTCGAATTTTTTAGCCTCAGTTTCCATCTATTTTGTGATATGCAGATTTTTTTTTATATGCAGAATGCAAACTTTCTGGTACGGGAACTACTTGTGTTCACATGTAGGTACAGCAACTACCAATGCAAAAATTACTGTTTCTATTTCCAAGCTTTCACATCTCCAAACTTTGACTTTTCGATTAATTTCACTGAATCATTATGATTGGAAAAGACCTTTAAGATCATCAAGTCCAGCAACTAACAACGCTGCCAGGCCTGTTACTAAACTAAACCATATCCCTCAACATCTCATCTATGCATCTCTTGAATGCCCGTAGGGATGGTGACTCCACTACCTCCCTGGACAGCCTGTTCCAATGCTTAATAATCAGTATGCAGTATAAAAGTTCTTCCTAATATCCAATCTAAGTCTCCCCTGGTGCAAATTGAGCCCATTTCCTTATGTCCTATCATTCATTACTAGAGAGAAGAGGTCGACCCCCACCTCACTACAAGTCCCCTTCAGGTAGATATAAGAGAGTGATCATGTCTCCTCTCAGCCTCCTCTTCTCCAGGCTAAAAATCCCCAACTACCTCAGCCACTTCTCATAAGACTTGTTCTCCAGACCCTTCACCAGCTTCATTGCCTGTCTCTCAACACACTCCAGCACCAACATGTCCTTCTGTGAGGAGCCCAGAACTGAACACAGTATTCAAGGTGCAGCCTCAGCAGTGCCAAGTACAGGGGGACAATCACTTCCTTGGCCCTGCTGGTCACACTGTTGACACTTTTGATTTTAACTTTCAGCCAGTGCTATCTCCTTTGGACTGCTGCAATTTTACTTTATGGTTGCCTATGTAAATTAGATTTCACTAACACATGATGACAACACTCGTCTTCGTTTTCCCTCACAGATGTGTATTTAGACTACACCAGAGCTTGTTAAGAGTTTTCAAATGCAAGAATTCTGGTTTTGTAAAGTAAATTATATAGAAATTCTCAGTCCATTTATTTTATTTCTTCTGATTCATAACTTTCATTTCATTTTTACCGATTTACATGTTGTTGCAGACAAAGCACTTGTAACATCAAACTATGTTGTCTTTCCAGTAACCTCTTTTTCTCAACCAAAGGTCTGTTACATTTCCTAATAGCACAGTTACTGTCGATATCACACTTCCAACGCCAAGCAGCCAGTGTAAGATGTAATGATTCATGGTATAGAAATAGCTATTGAATCAGCACTAATTGTACTTTTGGTGTCAGGTTCAGCAGTGACAACATAACCAATCCTCTCTACCCCACAGAAAAGGAACTGACCTCAGGTACAAGATATTTTCTAGAATTCATTTGCTCTGTATCACAGCCACATTTTTAAAACCCAGGTATTTAAAATAAAAATATTCTTCATTTCCTTTCATTAAAGTATTACGAAACATCCTTCTATATTCTAAACACAAATATATATTTAAAAAATAGTTTAGCGTCTTTGGAAAAATATCAATTTGTTTACCAGAAATGTACCAGGCAGGCTGTGAACAGAGAAGAATAAGGCCTCTGAAAGTGTACTCACAAAGGTTTCCTTTTCAGAGTTGATATTACAAGTAATTAGCTTGACATTTAATAAATGACATTTCTAAGAACTGCTAAAGCTGACTTAACAAGCAAACAAAACAACTTTGTTTTGTTTAGAAAAGGTAGTTGCATTGTTGCACATTTTATGTTAAATGCTTTTGTCAGCTCATGTTGAAAACATCTACATGCATAAAATACTTGAAATAAACATTATATCTGCAAACTGAACTTTCTATTATGGTGCTCTCTGCTTAGCACAAACTTTGATAAAAGGTCTTGTGGTAAAGCTAATACATATTGCAAGTGAGTGGGCCCATATAAAGTTATAATAAATTAACTCTGAATTAAAGTTTGTGCGGTTTCGTAAGCATGTTAAACCACAAACAAAGCAGACTGCATTTTACATTTTGGTTTCAAAAAAGTAGAAGATAGACTGAAATCATCTATCTTTAAACATTTCCTATGCTTTAGAACTGATACTGATATTGGTAGGTAAAGTAATCACTTTGAAAGATCAAAAATGTGTGTGTTAGTCTAGTTAACCAATGCAGGGGATAGGTTTTTTGACGTGTAACACATTTCAAGGGCACTTAGATAACCACAGCAATTCAAGAAATATATCTGGACTTTGGTCTCATTTCCTGACTGTGTTAACAAGAATATTAAGTGTTTATATCATGATGGTCTCATCTGCTTCCAAGTGCCTGTAATATCAGAGTAACTTTCATCTAGTTCAGTTGCTTGGTTAACACACCTTCACTGGTTAAACATGGGGTGAGGTACATTTACAAAGTCATCCTGTTCAAAAGGAAACATGAGCAAAACCACCAAACTTTTTTTTCCTAATGCTGGAGTTCAATAATGATAGGGTTTACTGAACCAAGCAGTGTATCTGTCTCAAAGCAATATTCGCATGTACACAAAAACTCATTTAATATCTGAAGTATATAACATACAAAAGAAAGATAAAATGCTGGAATGAGTGAAAACAATGCCAAATGTCCAATCTATTATATCTTTAAGATTTTGAGAGAAAAAGAAACATATGCCTTTTTCTCTTTCCTTACTTTCTTCATTAATATCTTTTATAACCTAAGATAACAAGATTGTGAGCTCCATAAGCATCAAAAAAGTCTTAAAGTGAGAAGAAAAATAATTTTTTTGCAAAACCAAAATAATTCTTGAAAAACGTGATACTTTCTCCAGAAAATTTTCATCTCTAAAAATGGGAAAAGCTTATTAAAAACAAGATTTCTTAGTCTGCAGTAGTCTTGAAAGGGCAGAAACCTTACCTGAAAAAATAAATTTATATAGAGTTTTCCATTGCAGTGTACAACTTGTGCCTGAAAATCATGAGATTATGTAGCTAAAAGAGCTCACCTTCACCAAAGCAATATTGGACTTAAAAACAACCAGAAGTTACTTTGTGGGTCCCTCGTTGTCATTGCATTGGCACAGGGACACTTATGGAAAATAGCTCTAAAATTTCCAGTTCAAAAGAGATACTGTCTTCACTGACAGTCCTTGACACCTCTTCTGCTAAACCTCGAAGATCATTTGTTTCCCCATGCTAATCTAAGTCTGATCACACAGCTGATTATTCTCCCTTTTACCTCTTGTATAGCTGATCCCATCCTAGCTGATCCAGCTCATTTCCAGCCTCCCAGAGACATCCTATTTCATGGCTTTTCTTTACCTCAGCTGTATAAACCTTTCCATTAAAGAACTCACTTTCTGCCCACAAGGCACTTCCATAGGCCTGTTTTATTGTAGTGAAAATGCAAACAACGGGCAAAAGAATCCTGTATACACATGAATGAAGTAGGCTCCCTCAGAAAAAATCCTTTGAACTGCAATTTCTTTCCCTTCTTCCCTATCTCTTTGCACCATAGGTTATTTTTCAAATGTGCTTTCACAGCAGTTCTTTATTGAACTGAACGGTACTTCTCTGGGACCTAGCTATTTATGCAGTAATTACTATTGTTCAGCCCTGTATTTAATAGGCAAGTGAGAGGACTACTAAAAATATAGCAGCACTCATAAAGGTTGCCTACAAATCCCTTTAGAAATACATACAAAGCTGTAGTCCCAAACAAAACCTGTTCCATTCAGCAAAGATTTTCTGTTAAACTGTAATGCAAAAAAAAAAAAAAAAAGAAAAAAAAAAGAAAAAAAAGGGAAAGAGTAAGGACTAGTTCAAACAACTACGGCCTTGGTTGGGAAAGCAAAACTCTATTTTATCACTACTGCAAACCGTTCTCTCTTTCTGTTGCTTCAAAATCCAGGTAACTCTAATTTGCTCTAAACAGCTTTTGATTTCCTATGTGAATATCTTTCATAAAGGTCAAATGGTTTTCCTGTCTTAGAAAGTGAAATCTCCTAACCTTGTGATTCAAGTTGTATTTAAAAGTGCATTGTTTATTTGCAGAGCTACAGCTTTTTCTTCTCCTTTCCTTCCTGCAAATCTTTTTTCCAGCTAACACTATCCTTTATAAAATTAAACAGTTTACATGCTTTCTCATGAAAAAGCCTCGTTAGTTTTGTATCTTCTTTTACTAAACAAGCATGGGATTTTTTCCTGATAGATGTATGATCATAAACTGTGATGAATCAAGCAAGAAAAATAATCAGTTCCAGAGTTTACTGCTATAAGATGGAAGTGAGCCCTCACAAATTGTGCTAGATCATTTGAAATTATACTTGTAATAGTGTTAATTATCAAGAACCCCCCCTACTTTAGGAGCACATAATGAAAACCAGTTACAATGGAATCTAAGAAGGATAACATCTCTTCATCGGACTTTTTTTTTTCTTTTAACAGAAAAATTGGCCATTTTTCTTATACAATAAGAAAAAATTAGGTAAATGTGCCTGAAGCAGACAGGAGTAATTTGATTGTTTCTTAAAAACTCATTTATATTGAGGACTCAAATTGAATCCCAGCCTTGATTTTTTCCATTCTACCCAGGTGTGACTGACTACAGATCACATAAAATGGTGACACAAAAGGGAATTAGAGCTAGACTTATGCTTCTGCTGAAGCTCAGCAACTACCCAATGTTCCTTTAGAGAGGAAAAAAAGGGTGCAGATGTTTCCACACTGAGTAAACTCAAGAGAGAGTGTGATTCTGCAGCCCTTATTTAGTAGTGACCTTGAGCAACATACTAAGGGCTCCAGCTTTTGGCAGTCCTTCAGCTCTGAAGATCAGATTTTCAAAATTGTTCTGCTGTCATAGACAAAGCAGTACCATCCAACAATTGGCCTTTCAGTTTCTGGCCTCTATTGCATCAAGTCTTTCATTCAGAAAATAGATTACTTATTAGCATCATCTGTTAAGCCAGGGAAGGAAAACTGACTTTCATTGTAAAATTTAATTTTCATCAGGGCATCCAGAAATTCTAATTTCTTATTTTTACTTCTTTCATACAGGACCTATCTGTAGAAAAAATAGGTTTGGTAAATGTTTAGATATATGGCTTCTGAGATTCTGTTTTCTTTCCAGTACCAGATCTGTCATTAACCTAACTATGAAAATATATATACTAACAGTGACTTGGAAGAAGCTGTTTCAACTCATTGAAAGAAAGGTAAAGAATCTCAATCAAGCTTTGCTGGCCAGAATGAGTCATTCTGGAGAGAGTAGTATTACCTTACTGAGTAACTCCAATCATAAAAGACAAGTGTTCTTGCAAGTGTTTCAATCATAGCATTATTTTTTTCAGTGTAAATCAGATGGCTTATTTGAAGCACTTCACTCAACACTGAAAATGTTGCTAATACTAATACATTCTGCCACCATGCTTTTGCATGAATGGGTAACATGAACATTGTTACTAGCCCCTCCCATCAAAATTGGCTTTTCAATTACAATTGAAGCTGAAGATTTCTTCACTGAGAGTGTACATCTATAAACCCTAAAAAAAGCCTCAATAAATCTAACTTATACCCCCCCAAAAAATGAAAAATCCAAGTCAGCCTACTAGACAAAAACTGAATTCCAACTTGCCTCCTTGTATTCTGCTAGAAAATCATTATTCTATATGACAGAAATAGAGGTGGGCAACAGAATGAAAAAGCTGAACTAAGTTCAAACTAGCGCCTGGTTGTGACTCATCTCTGTTCATGAATAAGGATGAACCAAGTCAATGCAAGGTTTCTGGCATTATTTCCTTATCATCAAATATGTTTGATTTCTCACATATTTGTCATCAGCTCCTTTGGCTTGGATTGTTTTTGGCTGATGGAGATAAGTTAGACCTTCATTTAATTCACATCTTTAGTTATCTAGCACATTGAAAGAGAAATAGTCTGCATTCTATGGCCTCTACATGAGGAATAACATACAGCAGAAAACAAAAGTGGGGCAGGGAAGCTTCAAATTTCTGTTCGAAAGATTTCACATTTTTGCTGAGAGAAAAAGGAACAAAAAGCAGACTCCAGGTCAACCTGCAAGCCCCTTAGTCTTGCAGGCCACAGTGGACTACCATAAATAAAGAATCAAGGCTTCTCCAAAGTTTACACAGCCTTAAAACCATTTAGTTCATCTGTATCTTATTACTCATATAAACTTTATTCAACAAAGGTGGGTTAGAAGACAGCAAAAGAAGAACTTCTACTCCTCTTCTTTCAGTCTGTCCTCACTTGCACAGTTCTGGTCCTGTGGAATGTCCCAGAGAAAGACTGCCAGCAAGAAATGCTGATAAAAATGTGTGTTGCCTTTCCACCATGCAAGATGATAGTATGAATTTATGAGGGTCATGTAACTACAGTAAGGAGCTATGTTAATAAGCTCACAGAATATTAGTGAGAGTTACTCTCTTGCTATTAA
Organism: Colius striatus; assembly: GCF_028858725.1. Classification (NCBI taxonomy): domain Eukaryota; kingdom Metazoa; phylum Chordata; class Aves; order Coliiformes; family Coliidae; genus Colius; species Colius striatus. The sequence goes on from NC_084761.1 coordinate 36,070,332, forward strand.
TGGTTTTTTAAAAAGGCAAGTTGCTAATTATTTGACATGAACAAACAAACAGTTTGTATTCATTCTGTACTATCAACAAAGTATCTGTATCCATTTTGCTCTATCTGTAAGCAAAGTGGATCAGTAGATCTTAGGAGCTCATATGGAATTTTATATATACCAAGTGACATACACACAAACACTGGTGTTAAAGTACCTACAGCCTTAAAGCTTTTGTCTCATATTTTTAATTAACTTAATTATTTAGCTCCTTTAACAGCATATCAAGCCTTCCTCCAATAGGAATGAAAATATTCATAATTTAATATGCAGTTTAAACTCAGAGGAATACAATCAAATCTGTACAAACATTTACAGAATTAGGTTTTATTCCTAGAAGATATGGAAAAAGCTCTGGTCCTCTTACTTTACAAGACAGTCGGACTAGTGTCATTTGCTAAAAATATTTTAGAATTACTCCTGACATTTTTTATCAAATAATTTACTAGTTCTTACTGAAGATATAGGTATTCAACTAGCTGGACAGATGCTTGGATATGTTTTGAAGAATATTGACATGAACAACTGAATATTAAATTAATAACTATTACTAATAAGTAGTACATTAATATTATATAAATAACGCATAATAATTAAAAAATAATAAAATGTTAAAATACCACTTCCTTGGATATATCTAGACATTTTTACCACTATTTCATTATAAAATCCACTAAAGATAAGGAGATAATCACCTTTACCTCAAAAATATCCTGCCATTTTTTAAATTTGTGTATATTTTTTTTAAAAAAACACATTTTTACAAATGCATAGACTTAAAAGCATTAAATAGCAGGTTTCCTTAAATCCTCCTTCAAATTAATATTTTGGCAGATATTGCAAGGAGTGATTATGAAGCTTTTTTGTAATGTAACAGACAACAACTCACATGAGCTAATGCTCAGTTTCAACTTTCTGTACGTGTAGTACAAATATACAGCTGGTACCAATAAAATATTCCCCGATTTTATTCTAAAATATGCTGTCAAATTATTTTACTCTCTCTTTTTATTCATGACCCCAGAACTGCAATCTAATCTCCTAGCATTCACATAGGGAATATTGTGCACATCTAGAGCTTACTTTCACATATCAGCTCAAAGAACCAGTGTGTCTCTGACTAATACACTCAAATAGGAGACTACCACAGAGTAAAAACATCTATGTCCTGTGAAAAGGACAAGTTTATATATATATATATACATATATATTTTTTTAATAGAGAAAAAAGTGCCTATCGTCATATTGATAAACATTATTTGGAACCACTTTGATGGTAACTCCACAGAGGTTTCTACTCTTCATTGCATACAGTGATGTGCACAGCATGAATGGTGGGAGCAGGACATCCAGTCTTGTTGGCCAGCAGAGCTGGACCAGCTAGGAAGGAAAAGTAATCCTGTGCTGAATAGACTGTAACAGATTGCTTCCTCTGTGTAATGAATGGAGGATGAAAGCACAAGCTGTAATCGAGAGCTAGCTCCCTGCCTGATCCAATCTGGGGGTGGACAGCTATAGGCTGCTGCTGAGGCAGTTTAAGGCAAGTTGTCATTCTGCAATTTAATCCTAAAAAACAATCAAATACAGGTTTTCAGAGCCTTTCTTTGCCTTTTTAAACAATATTTGCAAAAACACTTTGAGGATATAGTCTAAACATTTCCATTCATTTAGACAACAGTATCCTATTGATAGTATATTAAATCAGTTCTTCTTTGTCTGCTTGCATGAAAATTTAGATTTTGTAATGTGTAAAAGACCTAAACAGAAGGCACTGGAAGACAGAACGGATGTCAGCTCATTCTCAATACCTGATTGTTTCAGATTCCATTGGCTTTTCATAGTCTTAAGTTTCCTTATATCAAGATTATAAAGTGCGGAGAAAAAGGGAAGATCACAGCAGACAGATCATTTTGCTGCTAGTAACAGCCTACCTGGGGATCTTTAAGTGCAGTAGATTAAGAAAATGTTTAGTGACTATCATGATTCAGAGCCCAGTTAAGTCTGTGAAAGCCCTAAGAAGCATTTATGGCAAACATGTTTTTGTTATTATTTCTGTTTATCAAGGAAAACTTGGGTCAGTAATTGTCTTATTTTCACAACAGTCAGATGTTGTTATCTATTTCTTGGTGCCCTTTGACTGAAAGAGATGAAACTGAGTAGGTTCATTAGGTCTCAAAAACATTAAGTCTCCAATTTGACATTGGGAGCTTTTACTACAGATCTCTCCAGTCACATTATTTTTAGGATTTTTTCCATGAAGGAATAGGAGACCAGGTTCTCAGCTAGCCCTTATACTACAGCAGCTTAGGCCAGTGAAAAGCTAATACAAGCTAAATTCAGGATCCAAGCAGTAAATGCTGGCAAAGGGAAGATTTAGCTGAGTATTTCGAGATCCATACTGCAAGATGGAGGTCTCAAACAGGGATAGGCTGTCTGTTTGGCAGCAGGTACAAGTTGGGACAGGAGGTAGGACAGAAGGATACATATCCAACAGCCGGGATTAAAAACCAAAGCTGGAGCAGACAGAAACTGGTTTTAGGTCTCAGGATCACAGACCAGAGCTACATCCAAGTGCCTGACGAGGAAATCTGACTGATGGGAATACCATCAGCCAAGCTTTCAAGCCAACATCTAAATCCCTGAGGGATAGGCTATGGGCAGGCTATTTGACGGTTTTTCGGATTAACAGTGATTAGGTGCCCAAGTATAGAAGTAAGATTTGGAAGAGGTTTGACATACGTTAGCATTGTTGAATACAGAAAGGTGAACAACAGGACCTGACAATAGTACCATCAGTCAGACAAGTTCTTGGTACTTGTTCATATATGCAAAGAAATATGTGTAATAGCTCACAGGTGCCTTTCACTTTGGGTTTGGAGGACAAAGCATAAATATTTCAAACAAGCTAGCATAGCCTATTGAGAAGGAGGAGGTTGGAAGATGAATACAGTGTGTTGTCTCTGAGATTCACAGATTTAAAAAATGTTTTGAAATTATTTAAAAAAAAAAAAGAAATCTAAATTTGTCTAGTACCAATGTCGATAATGTTTTGAAGTTTTGCAGAATGTTACAAATAGTACTCAATATGAGGAACTATTATAAAATATCTCTCCCTCCAAAAAATCAAGATATCTTTTCTAGGTTAATAAGATAATATGTACTCTTTGTACGAGAGCAGAATGTACTCCTCTTTACCTTTATGTGTGATCTGAAGCCCAGGAATACCATATAACCTGGGAGAAACGCAAGGTAAACCCAAGGATATGCTTTAAAAAAAACAAAAAAACCAAAAAACACAAAATTATATCTTTTCTTTATCTCTATAAACTTAAATTGTAAAATAAAGTCCCATACTATGCAAAAAAATCACTTCAAAATCTGGTTTTAAACACTTAGAAGTAAAAATTAAACACTTGAGTAAACACTAGCTTTTAGGTTGAGTTTTTAACACCAGTCTTGAATTTCTAAATTAGTTGTTCTTGCTGGATATATTTAAAGTCATTATAATCTAAAAACTGCTTTGTGACAGTAGGAAATATTTGATGGCTTCACACTCAATTCCTCACAGACTAGACTCTGTCATTCTGACTGTAGCTAGCTGCCACTCATGTTGGAATTGTGACTATGGAAGTCAAAGAATGAAAGTAAACAAATATTTTCTACAGCAGCATTGCAAAACAGAAATTTTTCCATATTGGTAAAGAAGACTGGGCAAGTGGTATTAGAATCATAGAATCATAGAATGGTAGGAGTTGGAAGGGACCTTTAGAGATCATCTAGTCCAACCCTGCTGCAGAAGCAGATTCACCTATTATCAATCATCTATTATCAATCACGACTCTTATTACTGAAATACGTTACACTTCCAAAAAGTAAAGTCCTTATTATGTTCCTGAGTTTTAAATCTCTCATGTTCTTCTATAACGCACTCCAGGAATGTTCAGGAGGGTGACCTTCAGTTGTTTGTGAATTCCAAGTGCGAAAGAAAGGTTACATTAGATAACGCCGGTTGAAAAGATGTTACAGTAGAAACAGCACAAGATAAATCACAAGTATAGCTATAGTTCCTTGTGGGTGTCATCAGTGCAATCTTACATAAATTGGGGAAACTAAATGAGCTTTCTTGAAATTCTCAAAAAATCATAAGAGCTTGATAAAATAACTAGTCATTGTCTTCATGACTCCAGCTTTTTGTAGAAAATATGTCAGAAGATACAAATACAACCACAGGGGTGGGAGAATGCAACAGGCCCACATAAGGATTTCCAGTAAACTGCTTGTGTCTGCAAAATATTGTCACAAAGGTGCAGGTAAATTCAAAGTAATTAAAAAAAAAAGTCAAAAAATTCAGGATTATAGACCTCAATGAGATATTCATTTGCATACAGATCCTTAATCCCCGCTTTTCCTACTTTATAGTGATCTTTTAGACATTGCCTCAGTTTTCTTTGACAAGACTGGCCCTTGGGAAGCTCAATCCCTGGAGGAGAGCAGAATAGTCTGGAGAACACAACACTTTGTCTTCATGAAGAAGGTAAAGATGGATACTTGGGGGTTGGACAAGAGGTCTCTTCCGAAGTCCCTTACAAACCCTTCAGATTCAGTGAATATTCTGTGATTCTGTGACACCCGTAAATCCCTGGGAACTGATGGGATGAGCCCACGAGTGCCAAGGGAGCTGGTTGATGTTATTGCTAAGATAACCTCGATTATTTTGCTTGATCGTGAGGGACTGCTGGTGTGCCTGAGAACTGGAGGAAGGCCAATGTCACTCCAATTTTGAAAAAAGGCAAGACAGAAGACCTGGGAAACTACAGGCCAGTCAGTCTCACCTCCATCCCGGGAAAGATGATGGAATAACTCATAGTGGATGTCACCTCAAAATACATGAAGGAGAAGATGGTTATCAGGGGGACTCAACATGTATTCCTACTTGACCAGCCTGATAGTCTTTTATAAGAGTATAACTGGCTGGCTAGATGAGAGCAGTGGATGTAATCTACCTTGACTTCAGCAAGGCTTTTGACACTGTCTCCCATAACATCCTCACAGAAAGGCTCGGGCAGTGTGGGTTGGTGAGGTGGATCAAGAGCTGGTTGAATGACAGATCCTCTGGGTGATCTGGGTGGTGATCGATGGAGCCATTTGGAGGCCTGTGGCCAGTGGAGTTCCACAGGGATCAGTTCTGGGACCAGTCTCATTCAACATCTTCATCAATTATTTGGATGAAGGGACAGAATGCACGCTCAGCAAGTTTGCTGATGACACCAAACTGGCTGATTCCCCAGAAGGCTGTGCTGTCATTTAGTGGGATCTCGACGAGTTTAAGTTGGGCAGAGAGGAACCTCATGAGGTTCACCAAGAACAAGTGCAGAGTCCTGCATCTGGGGAGGAACAACCCCATGCACCAGTACAGGCTGGGGATTAACCTGCTGGAGAGCAGCTCTGCAGAGAGAGACCTGGGAGTCCTGGTTGATAATAAACTAAACATGAGGCCTGGTGAAGCCTCATGTGGAGTCCTGTGTCCAGTTTTGGGCTCTCCAGCTCAAGAGGGACAGAGAACTTCTGGAGAGCGTCCAGCGCAGAGCCACCAAGATGATCAGGGGACTGCAGCATCTTCCTTAAGAGGAAAGGCTGTGGGACCTGGGGCTGTCTAGCCTAGGTAAGAGGAGATTGCAAGGGGAACTTACTAATATTTACAAATACCTAAATGGTGGATTTCAAGAGGTTGGGACATCAGTTTTTTTTCAATTGTATCTAGCAACAGGACAAGGGGTAATGGGAAGAAGCTGGAAAACAAAAAGTTCCATTTAAACATAAGAAAAAACTATTTCACTGTGAGGGTGATGGAGTATTGGCACTGGCTGCCCAGGGAGGGTGTGGAGTCTCCTTCCTTGGAGGTCTTCAAGACCCACCTGGACACATTCCTATGCAACTTGATCTAGGTGGACCTGTAGTGGGGTTGAACTAAATAGTCTCTAAAGGTCCCTTCCAATCATTACCATTCTATAATTACCACCTTCTGGGCTCTGTCATTCAGCCAGCTCTCGATCCACCTCACTGTCCATTCATCCAAACCACACTGCTTGAGCTTTCTGATGAGGATGTTATGGGAGACAGTGTCAAAAGCCTTGCTGAAATCAAGGTAGATGACATCCACTGTTCTCTCCTCATCTAGCCAGCCAGTTATGCACTCATAGAAGGATATCAGATTGGTCAAACAGCATTTCCCCTTGGTGAAGCCATGTTGACTCCCTCTGATAACCATCTTTTCCTTCATATGTTCAGTGATAACATTCATGATGAGTTGTTTCATCACCTTTCCAGGGATGGAGGTGAGGCTGACCGGCCTGTAGTTTCCTGGGTCGTCCTTCCCCTTTTTGAAGACTGGCATGACATTGGCCTTTCTGTAGTCCTCAGGCACCTCGTCTGTCCTCTGTGATTGTACAAAAATGATGGAGAGAGGCTTAGCAATCACATCAGTCAGCTTCCTCAGCACTCTAGGATGCATCCCATCAGGACCCATTGACTTATGAGCGTTAAGCTTGGTCAACAAGTCTTTAACCTCTTCTTCTTCCACCCAGGGCAAGTCCTCTGCTGTTCTGGTCATCCTGTTATCCTTGATGAACTGGGCTTTCCGAGGGTCAGCCTTGGCCATAAAGACTGAAGCAAAGAAGGCTCTCAATACTTTGGCCTTCTCTGCACCCTCAGACACCAGGGCACCCTCAGCATTTAGCAGCAGGCCCACATTCCCCCTTGCCATCCTTCTGCTGCTTATGTACTTGAAATTACCTTATTACTGTCCTTAACTTCCCTGGCCAAATTTAATTCTAGAAGGGCTCTAGCCTTCCTAGTTGCACCCCTGCATGCCCTGGCAATGTTCCCATACTCTTCCCAAGAAGTCAGGCCTTGTTTCCACCTCTAATAGATGGCTGCTTTCTGCCTGAGTTGGCCCAGCAGATCCTTGCTCATCCATGGAGGCCTCCTACTTCCTTTTCCTCCTTTCTTGCACATTGGGACATGCTGATCCTGGGCTTGGAGGAAGTGGTGCTTGAAGATTGACCATCTCTCATTGGCACTTCTGTCTTCTAGAATCATACCCCATGAGATCCGTCCAAGTAGATCTTTGAAGATGCCAAAGTCGGCTTGCCTGAAATCCAGGGTCAGGGTCCTGCTTTGTGTCCTGCCTCTTCCACACAGGATCTTGAACTCCACCATCTCATGGTCAAGTTGCAGCCGAGGTTGCCTCCAACCTTCACATCTCCAACCAGGCCCTCCTTATTCATCAGTACCAGGTCCAGTAGCACACCCCTCCTCGTTAGTCCCTCGATATTGTTGGAATGATAGTTTGCCCTGCATTTTTCAATAAGATCTAGGAAATAATCTATATATTGAAGAGGCAATAGTGAACTCCAAAAAAAAAAAAGTAAATGAACAATCAAGCAGAACTTTTATTCCTAGATTTTGTACCATTTTATATATTTTTTTTTTAAATTACAGTAAATATAACTTATAACCTGTAAAAAGACAGAGTCAACTTCTTGTATGGCTGTTAGAGGAAAAACAGCAGTCCAGTCAATTATCCCAGATCTTACCTGAGAGATGAGAAGTTCTCTTTTTTATCATTCTCCAAAGTTCTACTCACAGAGCCAATCCTGGACAACTCAGTAATACTTATTCTCCCTATGAAAAAGACAAGTGATATAGCAAAGACTATATTTGTTTCTATACATAAGAGCACAGCCAGTTCAAGAGAGATACCAAGTCATCATGGTTTTCTGAAAGAGTGAGAAACTTTCCAGAAAAACTAAACACACACACATACTGCAAACAGACATCATTTCCAATGTCACTCTGCATTTATTTTGCAATCCATTATGCAGGTGGACCACACATTCCACAGAGCTCTGTTTTACATTCACAAGCACGGAGAAAACTAAACCACTTTTAAGTATTAAAAATGCTTTATAAAAGTTTGTATTAGTAATGTATACATACAACAATTGTTTTAGAAATACCAAAGATAGCAAAAATATGCAATAGCCTTCAATTACGTACACTGTAAGTACTGTCCCTTTGCTGTTGTCATGATTTTGGCCAGTCAGAAATGAAGCAACACAACAGTCTCTCATTTGGTGTCTCCCATTCACCCCCACCCTCATTAGGACAGCAGAGGCCCCAGCGAAATGGGAGGAAAAAGATAACTAAGGATGTTGTGGATTAAGACAAGAGCAGGGGGGGCTCACTGCCAATTATGGTTCCAGGCAAAACAGACTCCAGTACTTGACTTAGAGAGGAAAGTAGGAAAGTTTATTCTACTACCTACAAGAAACAGAACAGAAAAAAAAAAGTGAAAACAGAGCAGGATAATTGAGAATGTTACAACCAGCACTTTAAGAACTCCCTTCCTTATCCCTCCTTTCTTCCCAGGCTCAGCCCACTGCTCCCGATATCTCTACCTCCTTCCCCCTCAAAGACTCGAGGGGACAGGGAATGGGGGATGTCGTCAGTCTCTCACAGATGGGCTCTGCCACTTCTCTCTTCTCAGAGGAGGATGACTCCTTGCATTCTTCCCCTGCTCTGACACAGGGTCCCTCCCATGGGACACAGTCCTTAACAAACTTCTCTGGTGTGGGTTCTTCCCAGTAGCTACGGCTTCTGCAAGTACAGGGTCCCTCACATGGGATACGGCTCCTTTTGCATATTATTTTAATGAGCTTCTTTAGCCTGGGTTCTTCCCAACAGCTATAGCTTTTGTGACTATGGGGTTCCTCATAGAGGACATGGCCTCCTCTGGCCATAGTCAGTGTCCCTGGCCTGGGGTCTTTAACAAAGAGAATTACTGCCTCTGATGCGGGATCTTCAAACAAATCTGTGCAAACAAATCTGTGCTTCACCAGTCCTCTCCACAGGATGCAGGGGAGTCTCTGTTCCAGCACATCTCCTCCTCTCTTCCCTCACTGACCTGGGAGTCCGCATGGTTGCTTCTCTCTCTCTTCCAGCTCCTTGTACCACCAGCAGCTGGAAAAGAAGGGACAGAATTAAAAAGAAACAGGAAGAACCCTCCTCTTCCGGCTTCTTAAAAAGTGATCATAGAGGCATCTAACTGGCTCAGCCCCAGAAGGGGGTCTAGCTCAGAGCTGGGAAGAGTTTCGAGCAACTTCTTACAGGAGCCATCTTTACAACCCCTTCCCCATTACCAGAAATGGCTGTCACGTCAAACCATGACAGCTCCCTTCAGGAGCTCTCCTTACACAATAAAAATATTCCCTTGTATTTACTTTCCAAATTAACATATTATAGATATTATACATTTTTAAAGTAATTTACATTTTTTTACTATGTTCACAGACACATACAGATGAATTTGGAAGCTTTCTGATTATTTTAGTAGCCATATAGTCATACTACAATATACCATGGGCAAAGCTGCTGAACTGAAGATGCTCAATCCTCCAAGCCTCATCATGCCATCCCCACCAAACCTCATGTCAGCACACTAGCAAACAGATCATTATTTAATTGTCTCTCTGGAAAACATTTATACTTTACAGAGAAAAACAAAACATTGGGAAGAAAACAAATTAAGTCTCTTAGCTTCAGTAAAACAAAGGGGAATACAAGTATGAAGTATCATTTCAAAGTAAAGAATATAGGGAGATTCAGAAATAAATCAATTCCAACTCATCCTGTGAACTACTCTCACCTCACAGCAGCAGATGCAATGAAGCACATGCAACTTTCACTCAGTAACAGCCCACTCCCATTAGCCTAGCAATACACCTGTACAGTTCTACCACACTCACAGATCAGACAGAAAAAAACCACTACCATAGCATGTAGCTCTATTAGATGGAGTGACACACCCAGAGTAGCAGTGCTGATGTCTTGATTTGTACTTGCTTAGGAATATAAATTTCCTCCTAGTTTATGCTGTAATTTGTAGTATATCACTTTAAAATCAAAGATAATTTCTCTTTTACATTTTAAGTATGTGCACATGCTGATTTAACACAGGTAAAAATGTTTTCCATTTCAGTGCCATAATTGTGGATATTTCCTCAGTTTTATCTTCAACACATTTATGCACTTTTGCAAATTATGTTTTAAATAGAATGACCCTAAACTCATTCTCCTCCAAGTTGTAAACCTTCAGTCTCTTTGTTCTTGTGCTTATTAACATGTCATTAGCTCCTCAGTCATCAGGAATTTTTCTTGTAAAATTTGAATTTCAAATGTAGAAAGCAAGCAGAAAAAGAACTGTCTTTGGCATAAACATTTCAAGATATCTTTACATACATCATGTACATGGAAAGGCTCTACAGAACATCCATAACTTCCTCAGCATGGAGTACACTACTGTTCCAAATGCCAGGTACATATCTTTAATGAGAAAACTTAATATTAGCATTAATCCCACAGCATTTTCAGCTGACATTGTCTTTCTTCTTTGCATGCAAGTTTTCACCATCTCTCTTGCATTTTGGTACTTTCATTTCATACTTTACAGTTTTATTAGCATTTATTTGCTATATCTAGATGTCACAAAACTTTGAATACACTATATAAAGACGTAGAGTAAGACAATGATGGAGAACAGTCAGACACAGGTAATCATCCTGAAAGCATTCCAGAAATCCATCTAGTATAATTGCCCTTTGTCTAGAGTAGTAAAACCAGTAGTCCTAGCAGACAGCAGATTCTGACAATTTTCACACTGTAATGTTTATTCAAAGATCAGCCATTCTGATATTAGTACACAAGATAAAATTTCAAGTAACGACAAAAGTTCCATCAAGACTATGGGTAATTATTCTTTAAGGTATTTCTCTTACATATCCTCTACATAAATACATATTTGTATAAGTACAAGCATGAATGGTTGCAGTCTTCCACTGCTAGATTCCTCTTCAGTCATCTCTTTAAAGAGAGAGAGTTTAGTTCATGACTGTTCCCTGAGATCTGCTCTCTCCTTTTCTCACTACCTTCAAGTCAACCTTTTCTTCACCTGCCTCTTCTTTTCCTCTATATCTCTTCTCCTCTCAGCCAGCCATCATGGTAGATGGCAATACTTAATAAATGGGGCTGCAAGAAGATTCAGAAGTGTTCCAATCCAAAACTATTACTGACTCTAAATGAAGGTAGAAAGTGAAAAGAAGGGTTTGATCATGACTTGGGAAAAAAAAGAAAAGAAAAAAAAATGCAGCATTGCTACTGTTCAGCTCAATGGAATACCCAGTTGTGGTAATTCCCTTGTTTCTTTCAGTGTGTAAGGACCTCAGTCTCTGAAAGTACAACCATTTAACAGTCAGAAACATTGGCCAAAACTAATTCTAAGGCAAAGGATGAAGTCATAAGCATGCACAGATGTTACTATTTGAAAACATTAAAGAGGTACTGAATTTCCTGAGTACATCCCAGGCTGTGTTGATTTCAGCAGCAATGAGTCATAAGGAAGAAGATAATAGTAAAATTACATGCTTGGGACACTTTTCTTTGCCACTCACATTTACAAAAAAAAAGAGTGTCTTTAAAAACACTTAATGGTGAGGACAGCATTCTGAAAGATTGCCATTGCCAAGTACTAAAATAAATAAATCTGTTTGCCTGTGTTTATACAGTTAAGCAAACACAATGCTCATGCATTACACATTTCTGATGATCTCATGGAAGGCTCAGGAGATCTAATTTCCCAAGTATCTAAGAAAGGTTAGTGTTGAAGGTCACAGGAAATTATGAAATTATTTTAGAGAAAAGTTTATTTAATGGAATTTTGGCAGTTTTATAAATAACACAAATAAAGTGGGACTACTCACACATTCTGTGCCAGTCCTGCTCTGATTAATAATTGCATTGAGTCTACTGAAATATTCAATTAGGTGAGCAAACACAGTCAGGAGGCCTTTTTTTTTTTTTCAGAAGTGACTGAATCTTTTCTAAGTTCACTTTAGTAGCAGCTCAAGCCTCCTTCAACATGAAACAGGGATTTCGTGCGGAGCATGAATATTCACCACAATGTGTAAATTTGGTTAGCTCATGCTATTCTTTCTGTAGTTATCTTATCCTTGTGTTCAGGAAGAAAGGGGTCTCAAATTAAGAAAATATTGAAAGAGATGCAACCCAATATCTCTATTCACTTTGACAAAGTCTAATTCAAAGTTTCAGAAAGCTTTCTATATTTCTTTAGGGGAGAAAGTAAAATCTCTAAGAGCTGTCTTGGCCCATTATCTACTAGCGAACTGGAATTTTAACTGAGGGAGAAGAGCTTATATTAGCTATTTTGCACTTGTACCAGTACAAGAATAAAGACACATAGAAAAAGAGATAATTTAAGCTATTGCTGTTACTAACTCAGAGAACAGGGCATCAAAAGTGGAAGTATGAATTTATTAGAATAGAAATTTCCAAATTTTTCACCTTTTTTGATGTTGTTCAGACGTTCTTTTCCGTTGTTTTGAGATTCTATTTGTAGAAAAAACTTTGCCCTAGACATTTTCTTTGTGGAAACACTCTCATTTTCTCTCATGTCTAAAGAGAGCTACTTAACTACTTGCTATCTTCAGTAAGATAGCAAGTATCAGTCAATATCTCCTCACTAGGCCCTAAAATAACTAGTGTGTAAGATCCACATCATCTTTTACAAAATAGTCACTTATATATTCACCTACATATCACAGTATCCTTCTACTCTACCTATTTCTGTTTGTTGCAGTTTGACTCGAAATATCTCGATATCTAAATTTTGATAGTTTGTTTGATTTAGAGTATTTGAAGTGAGGTGCAATCCATCAAAGATAAGTATACTCTTGAGGGGGAAAAAAAAAAAAAAAGATTAAATAACAAATCTAGAAATAAAAGTGGATCTTTGGGGCTTCAGAATTGCCAGATAGATTTTCTCAACATTCTTACTGAATTGCAAATATCCCTTTTTTGCCTTAGAACTTGTCAGATTTCATAGTACTGTTTGACTTGGGCCACCTGTATAGAATACAGGTAAAAGCCTATACGTTAAAGATTACAGGAAACTGGATCTGGTTTATATCTTGCAGTATTTAGTGGCTTCATTCCTTTTATCTCTAAATAAATATTTGACAAACCAAAGGAGTAAAGCTTGAAGATATTTTCCTCTGAATGCAGTTTTCTCCATGTTGAGTGGCTTGAACATTTTCTCAATAGAAAATGAAAAATCAGACTTACAAATATTTTCCTTCAGAGATATGTATCCATCAGACCTTGATAACCCTACATAAGTTTTGATTTACCTGAAGTAAAACTGGAGAAAGTTGTCAAATTTACCAGCTGACTAGGCCTGAAAAATGGTAGAAATATTTCTACGATGCATATTATTATGGTGATTTTCTTTTCTAGCAGATGGCAGAGGAACACACAAAGCCAGAACATTCACTTTGAAAAGGGTATTAAATTCCAGTCTTCAAAGCAAAATCAACCAGAGATGCTTGGAGAAAGAATCCCCTTAAGACACACAGAATTCAGGGTCTTCAGTGAAAAAAAGTTCTTTAACTTCATAAAAACAGAAGTTCCCTTCCACATCATGAAATAAATAAATTGATCCCAAACCAGGACCAATCACAGGACATTATATGAATGCCACAGAACAGTCACAAGATTCATACAACATTTTGCTTTAACTTGTTCTACATCAGAGTGTCTCAGAGTCACTGGGAGAAAACAAATAAGGGTCACATTCAGTATAAAAAACTGTCAGCTGAAAAGATAGCATTTTGATGGAAACTGGAGCTTGTAGCAAGTTAATATTTTATATCCAAATTATCTGCTTTCAGGAGAATATGTTACTTGTGAGAAACAGAAAACAAAACAACAACAAAAAAAAGGCAAAAATAAAATTTCCAAGGTTGTGCTCTGTTCAAATCTTTTTTCAATTTTCAGCTGGGTTTTTATATTCATCACTTTTCAGGTAGGTTTTCATATTCATCAACCAAGACTATGAAGTAGCTCATCATCTATGCACAAATCTATTAATTGACATGGAAAAGTATCAATGTCAAGTCAGATGAGAATGTGGCCTATGATGAAAAATGCAGCAGAGGGCAAACAGTAAAGTGACAAATTTCCTCCTGTTTAAAAAATATAGATGAAAGGAAAAACTTCTCACCTTCTTGATCCATAGTGTACTATGGAGTTACGTAGATATAAGCCTTATAAGAAGTTTCAACAGTCTTTTTGGGGAATCCACTGCTTCAGGTAACTTGTATGATCTTTTTTCTAACCAAGAATCTTGCTGAGAAACTCTTTTCCAACTTGCCTTTCCAAAATCTTTGATGTCATAAAAGTTGTCATCATTATTTTCTGAAAGAAATTCTGATCACTCACAGGAGTCTGAGTTGAGCCCCAGCTGCAATAGCATACAGGAGTTTGTTGGGAAGATGCACATCTGTTGTATTTCTGTTAAAGTGAATATGTATGTTATTAAATTTATTATAGTTTTTAAGTATTTCTTTTGCACTGACTTATGTCCAAGCTCCTGCTATCAAATAAGATAACAGTTAAATGAACATTTAATTATCTCCAAAATGCCACAATTCCCTCAGTGGCATTTCCCTTTATTTGCCCTATGAAGTTTTGTCATCTGACTTTTATTCTTTATTTTATTTTGTTGAATATGTGTTTGTTCTTAAATAAAATATATGAAAAAAGAAAGTGAACAAACAGAGCTGCAGTTTTTAAATCTTGAAGCTGCTTCTGACTGCAAAAGTTTTATATATAAGCTAAGTGCCCAAATACAAAAATATTTGGCAAGAACCTATCCATCCTTGACTCAGAACTTCAAGATTAGATTTTGCACCTATCTAACAGTTGGCCACTTAGCATTGGCCTATTTTATGCAAATAGTCTCCCATTTAAATAACAGTTATTTCCATTTATTAGAGTAATTCAATTTCCTAAGGACAGCCTAATAATACAATTGCCCCATTATGACATGGCTAAAAGTAGTCAAATAGTTGTTATTATATTTCAAATATGTTACTGCTATTTAGCATTCTATCATACTCACAGCATGTTTGGTAGCTTACACATATGAAGTACAGAGATCTCTGCCTTATCAGAACACATAGGTCATTGTTCTAACAAAGATCGTTATATTGGTGCATTTTGTAATGTTCATGTAGGTAAAATTACTAGACCTTTAATGAAAAAAAGTTTATTTGACAATCATTTTACACACATATCTATAGGTAGTTCAGTAGAAGTGAATTACTGTAGTAATTACACAGTATTTTACAGAGTCCTTATATCTAAATTCTGAGCCTGTGTTGTCACAGGCTCTAATACCAGAAAAGAGGGGTGTGTTCACAAGATCTCAACTACTCCTATCAGTGTGAAAATATCCTAAAGGTGTTTTATAACTAAGCCAGTTCCTACTGAAACCAGTGGACCAGACATGAGAAGGGTAGTGGCTGCACAGAAAAAAAAACCAAAAAACCCCAACAAATGGAGAGAGATTTTGTAACACAGATTTTTAAAACATGGGCCATGTATATCCACGCATTCAGTGCCCCAGAATTTCTAGCTTCAGTTAAGAAAACAAACAAGTTCCCACATTGGTGTCACTCCCTAAAATATCCATGATGTGTCCAATGTGACATCCATCCATCTTGAGTTCTCCCCATCGTACATTCTGATATAGCTCTGCAATGACTTCCTGCAGGGTCTCAGTAGATATCATATTTCCTCCTGCCACAGCCACACCATTTCACAAGTGCATACCCCAAGCATGATCCTGGGGAAGAATACCCTTGCAGCACAGCTTCCTGGCCACAGCTTGAGTACAACCCATCCCTAACTGGTGATGGCAGACCCGGGCTGGTGGTCCCACAGTGACCTCCTGACTCCTCTACTTTGGAAGCTGCTGGCCTGTGCTGCAACCCAACAAAAGCCACATATGTGCTGCCCTGTATGGTGGCACACATTTCTCCAAACTGTTAAAAGCAAGTTGACCACATCTTTCCATGGCACAAATACAGTAGGCTAATTCACTCAAGGTATGCCTGGAATTCCTCTCTTCATTTCAATAGATGTTAATAATTACTTAACAGTCCTGCATGATGAAAGGTAAAGTAAGCAAGGGAGGTAACTTTTAACCAGTTCCATGACATTTCATGTCAACTGAGATAAACCTCAAGAGGTTTATCCCTAATAGGAATTTGTTGTAGGCTCCTTGAAGTTCTATGCAAGATGCAATAAGTGAGATTTTTCATTCTTCTGTTGATTTCATCCTTTTGAAGTGGCCTCATTCCTTCTTTTATCCTCTTCTTCAGTGCTCAAATGAAAAAATTTCAATGGTCAAAATCAATGTAGCCTTCTGCTTGGTGCTCGGTGATACTTACACTTCAAGAGCTTGTTGGCTTAATGGTGTCTATTTGGATTCTAAATCCAGAGACTCGTGAGTTTTCAAGTATTTTAATAAAAATCACCACAAAAATGCACTATTTGGAGAAGGTAGTTAACAGTTATTTGGCTGTATGTGCTAAAACAGCAAGTAGTAATATTTCTACTATTCTATGATGATGATGGGGTATGTTCTTCTTAACTTGAGAGAATCTTTTCTAAAAATTATTATCTGCATCCTCGGCTAGTCTCTCACGAACCTTGTGTACAGGTGCAATCCCAAATTCAATGTACTTGCAATCAAATGCAAGTAACCTTAAATGAGAGGGAAAAGGAAAAAAAATGCAGCTATCCTCAACTGCCTTTCCCCTGAACATTATGAATCAATTATTTTCATTTGACAGTAGCTTTAGAAGGGACGTGCAAAAAGGAGCAGTTTTCTATATAGCTTGTCTCAAGATGGATATGATCTTGTCAGGCACAAATATAGCACTCATCAAATTTGTTTTCATTATGGAGGCTTAGAGAGTACAGATAATGCAGTAGAGGTAAAATACATAGGACAAAAGTAAAGATGTGGAAGAAACTCAAAGATAATTAATAGAAACAATATCATTCAAGAAGAAGGAAAGAGACTGTAAAAGAATTCAAAGAGTATGATGGGTAATGTAGATGATAGACAGTCTGGGGATAGCAAAGCTAGAAACAGGAGGACTACCAAAATGGGTGATAAGAACTAACATCAGTACTTGCAGAAGATGGGTCAGAAATAAGCCAGAAATATAAAAATGGTAATGGCTGCAGTGCAGAGTGAAAGCCCTTTAGAGCCAGATAAAAATACCCCAGAATTCTCCCAGTGGAAAACAATATATTGAAACTGATGCTCTAGGATTGAGCAGACAAGTGAGCAGAAAATTAGAAGAATGTTTCACCAATCTCTCTTAAATATACTCTTTTCAAAGGAAAGATTTAATTGAAAGTGTCAGCAGCACAAAGTAAATAAAGGAGATAAAAGAGTGGAAGAGATTCCAAGCAATTCAAGATTCAGCTAGCTAAGAGGAGTTTTAGGAAAGTGTTGAGACAGAGAGCTGACTAGAAGTGGCTCAAGGTATACTTACAAAAATGAAGTAAATATTTCTATTTGCAAAGCAAATTAATTTAGACTCCTAAAGAGATGGACCAGTGGAAATTACTGAAAGGAGTCTTGCCTGCATGTTACATCTTGAGGTGTTGTGCATAGATAGATATTGTGACCCACAGTATCTATAAACTACTTAATTAGATTAAATTGCTCATTTTTACAGTACATGCTTCGATGAAAAACAATGTCATGTTAATTTCAAATAATTTACCTTAGAAAAAATTATCTGTGAATGCATGTTAGTTCACCTTGCAAATGCCCAGTATATCACATTTCTCTGTGTAATTTCCATGTTTACTCATGTAACAGTTTTCTTCATTACAAGTAAAAGATTATTAACATAATGGTGTCTGTACGACAAAAATGAATGTGTGATGTGATAAAGAATGATTTATCTACTCCTTACAGCTGCTTATACATTTGAACTGGTTTGCAAGCACTAGCTCCATAAGGAAATTTTGCAGTTCAGTAAATAACTCCTTCCTTGCCCACTCCATCATTAGCAGGAAGGTAAGTTGCATAGACCCCAGAAGAAACCAAAGCAAGACAAACCTAAATATTTTTTTAAAGATCCTGCCAGTCTAAGAACTGCAAAATCACGTGAATCCAGTTTACAAAATGGAGAGATCTAAAATCAAATTTTTACAGGCTACTAAATCCAATTTACCCTGATATTGACCTTCCTAATCTCAGACCACATTCTCACACTCATACTGCACAGCTGAGCTGGCCAGGTTCCTGCATCATCATCTTAACTATCCTCATAGTTTTGAGACAGTTTAACTCCCCAAGCCTGCTTACCACAGATCCAGGTGAACAACCGTATCAGTACAATATATGCAGCTCTGTGCAGTGGGAGGGAAAAGGACTACAGCGGCTGTGATTTAGATCAGCTTAATCTAGAGCTCTTTCAATAGGAGCAGACCAACAAGGAGACAGAGGTACCTCCATCCCTATAACCGAAACATCCAACACTATTTCTGAGCTTCAGGTTTCATTCTTCATGGTCCAGCAGGGACACCATAATGTGGTGATCTTTTACAAGAGTAGAATGAACTTCTGGTTTAAAATTCAAAGACTATTTTGGATTTAGAAGCATATATCTTATTATAGAAAAAAACATTGTGAAATGTGGCTTTCTTGTCTTCCCCAAAAGTTTAATTGATTTTATGGAACTGAAGGATTGTACCTTAAGTACTCCATCTGCAAGCTTTAGAGTTTTTCTTGAGACAAGGAAATTGGTTAATATACTGTACTTATATGACTGTAAAGTATTTGGCTTATTTCCACATTCTCAGCTAACACATAGTTGCTGATTTCTTGGAGTGGGGCGTTGATAGTATTAAATGTGATAACTTAAATGTATTTAAATTATTAAAGTTTATTTTTAAAATTATTAATTAGCTATTAGCTTTAGAAGCTATAAATATATTCTACATTCATCTTAAGCTGCAGAGGAGTAATGCCTGTCTAATCACAGTATTTCTAATACAGGCTAGACAGTATTTAAGTCTTAAGTCCTAAGTATCATTTTCAATGATCTGGAAGAAAATACAAAGCAATTGTTGAATTGAAGAGTGTGCAAAAATTGATGAAGTGGCAAGTTAATAAGGAAATGTTCTATAGAACGATATGTCTCAATTGGTTAGGTGGCTTTATTTGAACAAGTTTTAATAAGGACAAATGCAAAGTCATAAATCTAAGCACAAGGAATGCAGGTCATAGGTATAGAATGAGACATTGAAAAAAGAGATTTAGAAACTGTAGACAGGCAAGAAATTATCTGTGAACTCCAGTGCAAAGGCATTGTGAAATGAACTAGTTTGATCTTTGCAAAAAAATAAAGGAATATTGAAAAGAAGATGCTTTTTATTAATTCCATTTCAAGAACTCAAATCACCAGTGCTGAAACACCATACTTAGTCTGGCATTTCCATTTTTAAAAACACATTAAAAAATTTAAATATTCAGAAGTCAATTAAAGCATATTTTGACACCTGAAGAAATTGCCTTAAGGGCAGAGAAGGTCTATATTTAGTTTAATCAAGAGAATGCTAGAAAATCCTTTCTTCATGTTGAGAGAAGCTAGAGTAAACCAGCAGAAAGTGTGAAGGCAATAAGCCTGTCTTGGCTGTTTTAAGGAACATGTATCTATTACGTATACACAAATCATACAGATACATGGCAAGTAAAAGCTGCTAAATAGTTTTATTAAGCACCTGTAGAAGGTGTTTTCCCTAGAAATGCTTTTGTTAGGATTTCAGAATTGGTTTCATTTTTAAAGGTTCAAATATTATTATAAACCTGAAGTATTCTCTGTGATGTTTACAAATAATTCTTCTTTTATCTTTACGGAATTCTTTGTTACAGAGTATGAAATATTAAGCTGCAATAAAATACTTGAGATTATGATGATTTTATTTGCCAAATATGTGTGGACCTGCTTCTACAGGGGGGTTGGACTAGATGATCTCTAAAGGTCCCTTCCAACCCTACCATTCTATGATTCTGTGACATAATTTTGGCAGAAAAATAAAAAATATACAGACAAGAGATCTGTAATTATGTAAAAAATAAAATGAAGTATTTTCCTGACAGTAGGTTCCATGATAAATAACCAGTAGAAAGCAAAATGGAGGAAATCAAAAGAGACAAGAGAAAAATTATGAAGTTATTTAGATGCATGACACAACCATTTTCTTCTTCAATATGGGCTACCATATTTGAAAATAAGGCTTAGATCAACATCCTTGTCCCTGAATTTACAGCTTTACAGCTTATTTTTCTCAAAAATTATCTTTTTTCTCAAAAATCATCCAGATAAATAATAAGCTAAACATGAGCCAGCAATGTGTCCTTGCAGCCAAGAAAGCCAATGGCATCCTGGGATGCATCAAGAAAAGTGTGGCCAGCAGGTCAAGGAGGTTCTTCTCCCCCTCTACTCTGCCCTGGTGAGGCCTCATCTGGAGTCCTGTGTCCAGTTCTGGGCTCCTCAGCTCAAGAGGGACAGAGAACTTCTGGAGAGAGTCCAGCACAGGGCCACCAAGATGATCAGGGGAATGGAACATCTTTCATACAAGGAAAGACTGCAGGAACTGGGGCTGTTTAGTCTAGAGAAGAGACTGAGGGGAGATCTTATTAACATTTACAAATATCTAAATGGTGGATGTCAGGATGTTGGGACATCTCTTTTTCTACTGTAGCTAGCAACAGGACAAGGGGTAATGGGATGAAGCTGGAACATAACAAGATCCACTTAAACATATGAAAAAACTATTTTACTGTGGGAGTAGTGGAACAGGCTGCCCAGAGGGATTGTGGAGTCTCCTTGGAGGTCTTCAAGACCTGCCTGGACATGTTCCTATGCAATCTGATCTAGGTGACCCTGCTTTTGCAGGGGGGTTGGACTAGATGATCTCTAAATATCCTTTCGAATCCCTACCATTCTATGATTCTATGATCTTAGAATTACACCACAGGTGACGATGATTTTGCAAAATGTAAAGGGGAATGCAGAAAGCTCACCTTCAACCTTCACATTGTGGCAATTTCATCCAAAACCAACACTGCTTTATGTGACTGTAAATTCTGTAGAGCCTTTACTTCTCTTTTTCCCAAAGATGTCTAGAAATATAACCTGTTCTCTTATCCTCTAATTTGAACAAAAATGTATTTTCTTGAGAGATCAATTCTTATCTCTTTCATGCTGACTTATAAAGTTGCTGTTTTCCTTTTATTCTGTCAAATAGACTTTCGTATTCTCATTGCAGCTGACCTCCGAATGCACCACAGGAAGCAGAAAAGTTTGATATCATCACTGCAGGGTAACTTTGTGTTATTGAAACAATGACTAGTTGAGCAGCAGGAGACTCTGTGAGAAGCCTCTTAATTGTAATCATTGAGAAGACTTCTCCATCAAAATCACCCTGGAGCTTCTGATCTGATTCTTGAAAATGACAATGTTGAAGTAGCAGTGTTTAGTCAAAGGAGGATTTTACCATAAACAGGTGTGGTAAGCAAAGTGCTATGTTTCTGGGACATCGCTGAGAAACGAGTCTATAGTTCTTTATAAATTCACCACATTTTTTTATCTCCAAATTATTATTTTAACCCAAATTATACTCAATGTAACTGTGCTCCTACCAGTCATTAATTAGAAAGGAATAATCTTGGAGTGCTGTCATTAAAGTTTTTGCTTTTCACAATATGTTTGGAAGATAGCTAGTAGGAAGGTACACAACTTGTAGGATGAAAGCAAAAGCAGACTTTTGGGGAGACTCTCATTTAATTCCCTTTTCTCTCTCCATTCCTGTTCAGAGAAAATCCCTTTCATTCATACATATACACATGTGCAAAGATGGCTTAACTTCCCAAGGACAATTAGCAAAACAGTTGACTGGGATAAATAAAGAGCTATTGTACAGAGCTTTTTTTTAAAAGGTATACTCTGTCTACAATTGACAAGACAACAAATAAATCACTAAATTTGCAGCAGGATAGATATAATTATGAAGAAAAAGAATGCAATAGATAGAAACACCAGAATGGATTTTTACAGGAATCTACTGAGCACAGTTGTTATACGTTTGGTAAGTATGTACACGATGGTATAGGTACAGCTAATCCCAGTTTTGGATGGACACTTATATAGATATAGATAATTATGTCTGTAATTAATAAATACACTATGATTTTGAGAAAAAGAGTATCATCTTGTATCTAATTTATCCTGGCACATTCCAAAAAGATTATTTTTTAAGTATTTAGCTTTTAGGTAAATAAACTAACTACCTTTAAAAATTTTGTTTAATAGAACATTCTGATCTATTTTAATGATAATGCTTGAGCTTGCATTTTGTCAACTCATGAATATATGTACAGGGTTTCCAGATTTGGGAGTCATTTTGTAGATCACCTTAAGAAGCTTTATGAACTATAACAGATCAGCTGCTTGGAGGCTGAATAGTAATACACCAAAAGTCTTCCTTGAAGGTCTTTTCAGATGTATTTTACTATGGCTTCATTTAAAAATAAAATTAAACATTTTTTTAAAAGACTGCTTGAAAACCATATGAGCTGAAACTCTTGGCAAGCAAAATCTCGCTTGCCTTTATTACTCCTCATTAAGATAATATTGTGTTACAAATAGATGGCATGGGATTACCAGATAGCCTTTCAGGAGTTCTTCTCCCAGATCTGGCACTTCTTTCAGGTGGTCCTTATTTTAAAGCCAGGGGAATGCCTAGAAAAGCATCTATGTCTACATATAAATATGCAAATGGTGGTCCATGACCAAGCCTCAGTACTGCAGCTAACAGATGCTGATTTTCCTTAGAGAAAGCTATTTGGAGTAGTACAAATCGCAGCCAGACAGAGTTCAGTATTTGAACTGGACAGTTCTTTTTCTTGACAGTATAGATAAAGAGGAGTTCAGGGGAGACTACAACCAAATGTCCATGGATGTGGCCAGTCTTCCATTTGACCTCAAGGACCAGAAAATAGATCATGACCTTCATTTTATTATAGTAGTGCAGAAACAATCCTTTACACAGGTGCAAAGTAATATATCCAAATATGACAGATATTTCTCTCACTAGTCAAAGATGAAAGGCATAATATGATGAAAACAGCTTCTTTAAGACCAGTATAGTCAGCGGTAGTACCCTTCTTCCTTTGAAGATGTGAACCCTTCTTCCTTTGAAGTTCCTTGGGTGACCAGCTCAAGAGCAGCTCAGTGGCAAAAAGTCTGGAATTTGGCCAGCTCCCTGAAAATAGCAACAATGTAGGGGGAGTCCTTTATTCATAGGGTAAACAAGCTTAATACTCAAGCTTTATGACTAAAGTATCTTGTTTTTCTCATCTATAGAATTGTGCTATGGATACTAGCATAATCCCAGGAGCTGTTGCAAAGCATTCTATAGCTGTTATATTAGCAATAGTCCTGAACATCATTCATAGCTCTCCTCCCTTCTCTTGGATCTGTATTGGCTTTTTCATGATTTTCCTAATATATATAAAAGCAAAATATTACCATTCACAAAAGGCTTGGTCAATCTGGTATATTTGAAGAACTAATACTTTCAATAAAGAAACTTCTTCTAGTTGTTCTCGTAAGAGACCTGTGCCCAGCTTTTTGGGTTATGGGGTTTTGGTTTTTTTGTTTGTTTTTAATGTGGGAGCAGACATGAGAATACTCTGTGGCTATTGCAGAAAAATACAACATCATGGTAATGTTACCTTTTGTAAAGTTGCAGATCAATTTCAAAATGATTTTAGCTCTGGCAGTCACTTGGGAAATAAAAAGTATCAGGTTGACTCATAACTGTAAATGCTAAAGGCTAAGAAAAAAGATAGAACTATAGGGTCAGCAGCAATTATCTGAACCCTTTGGAGAAAGAAAAGCAGTATGAAAATACCATCTTTCAAAAAAAAAAATCCTAGTAAATAATAAATACTGAGTAGATCAGCTGTATCAAGTGGCTCCTATCCAAAAATAAAAATTAACAGGTAAGAGGAGTTTTCTCCTTCATTGCCAAAAATCTATCTGCCTTTCCTCATTTATGGGATATAACTAGAAATAAGTGAATAAATACATTTACTTTTAGAATGAGCTATAACTTCCAAAGGAATAACTGAAATTCTCTCCTACTGTGTATAGCATTGATAACATAGGTAGTAATATAGATTCGAGCACTAAATCGTCAGTTGAATGTACATGACTTAGGATACTTTTTTCTGTTCTCCGATGATTTGTATTTAGGAGAGTTCTAGATCTTCAAAATCCTGTGTCACTTTTTCTTTAGCTATAGCTGGCAATTTGGGAATCTCTGTGTCCCAATAATGGAATGAATCTACTTTACTTTTCTGGTCAGCTTTCAAGTGCTGAGAACACAACAGAATATGTACCACACTGCAGATTTATCAGTCATGGTTTCATGTGGAGTCATTCCTGGTAATTGGGAAGGGGCTGTAAAGATGGCTTCTGTAAGAAGTTGCTCAAAACTCATTTAGCTCATTTAGCACAGCCAGGGACATCTAGGTATCTTAAAATCTAATTGTAAAACAATGCAGAAAGGAGACTCTGCCAGTGTAGAGTCGGCCAAAGAGGTCCCTCTTCAGTAAACATCTTACAAAATCTGTTTTACCACACAACATGAAACCTCACATTACCTTTTACTATAAATTCTTTGGAAATCAAAATGTCTCCATGAAATCACAATAGCTATTGACTCATTCTGAAGAAATTAATCTCTTTCTCTAACTCAAGAACACTTAAAGACATAGTTGTTCTCAGGCATATTCTCAAGTACCAAATTAAGTAAAGCCAGTAAATGTCTCTCTTCTGTTAATTTAGTTCAACTATTTGTTTTTCTCCACACTTTGTATGGAAATAAAATGAAAATAAATAAAAATAGTAACTGCAACAAAATATGGTCAAGACTTCAGAAATGTTACCTCTTTTGAGATAATTTCTGTAAAAATGGAAAACTGAAGTTGGACCAAAACCTCCCTAATTCTATAAAAGAGAGAAATAAATTATTAAAAATATTTATTTTTCTGCTCAACTGTTTCGGTTTTAACTGTTGCAAATGGTTAAAGCCGCAGAAAGCCAAATATCATTAAAATTTGAAAAATTAAAAATTAGTAAAAATATAACAAGATTTCATTTCTCAGAGCCTCTTTGCAGGTTCTAAGTCATACCTGAGGTCTGGACCCACTGTCCAAATTACTATCACCATTGGAACTTCATCCTTAACTAAAAATATCAGTAAAGTACTACTTGGGCAGTAAAAACTTTAAAAAGCACAGTAGCTGTATCAATCATAGTCACAGAACTTCTGTATAGCCTTATAAAACTGTGTCATGGATTTATATATCAAAAATTAACTTCTCTAGCACTGGTATTTCAACTATCTATTTGAAAGGTGGGAGCACATCTTTCAGTCTGAGATCTCCAAATAAACAAAAAGATACCTCTAAACTACTATCTCATTCTACCAGTCCTTTTAAGTCTTCTCTCCATTTATTCTGCATCTTATTTATTAAGCCATCAACTAGGTGGATACTCAAATGATGCAATATTAGAACTTAGTTTCATAAACTTTCTCTGCCAACGTCAAAAGCAAAATGTCTGAGAAAGTTCAAAGTGTATTTACTAAACTAAATACACAAGTTCTGCTTACTAAAAGGTTATATACCTCTCAAATGGGATACAGCTTCAGAGAGTTGGGCATGCAAAGAGGCAGAGTTCAGGGACAGGTCTCAATCCAAGGTGGAGTGAGATCTGGGACACAGAAACCATGGGTTTGCATTGTTATAGAGATCCTTGCATATTTTTATCTTATACCCATAAACAAACATCTTCCTGTTATTCTTTGGCCCTCTGTCCATCACTCTTCCTCACAATGTAAGAAAATGTTTAGTTTAACTACTGCATAAGGACTTCTGCCATTTTTTATTTAAATGACTAAATTTCATGTCAGAATCTACAGAGAAGTTTGAGGCGATTTTTATCAGATTTTAAAAAACATTAATGAATAAAAGCCTACAGAGAATGTATCACCCTACTGCAGCAGTTATATTACTTGATTTACTGTACTTAAGACAAAAATTGCCAGATATGAATGAATATTTACAGACACAGTGAGCTAAGATTTGTAGTTTCAAGTTGAAAACATAACCATAAACTCTTCCTTGAAATTTTATGAACATTTTAATTGTTAAGTGTCCAGTATATTGTAAACTGTCACTTTTACCAATATAGTGACTAAAGAAAGATTCAAACTAAAATAATGGATTTGAAATGTGAAAGGAAAAAGAAAAGGGAGGAGGAAGTGGGGAAGAGTCATTAATTCTGATTCAAATTAATGACATTTTCAGGGACACTGACATTATAGATGTAATGTGTAAGTCTGGAACTCCTGGCAGTAGGTGTCCTTTCTTGTCTTGCATTTGGCAGGAAGTATTACAATCTTATATGCAAAATAATAGGATGCAGGGACATGGTATCCATAAGGATCAGCAATGGAACCTCATACAGGGGATTGCACTGTGTCTTTAAAGCACTGTGTTAATTTTTCAAACCATAACCAGAAAACTACATCCCTAAAAAGTAAAAGGGTTGCCTAAAGCTGCAGCTTTTAAATCACCAGTTCGCAAGCGAGCAGATATATATATATATATATATACACATAACATTTTAAAATATTAACATTTTAATGGTAAATTAATTCTGAAATATACTAACAGATCATGTTAACTGTTGCTTGATCTTGTTTGTGTAACTTCAGCAAGGTATGGCCATAGTTGTCTATAATATCATCAGAAGACGTCTCTGAAACCAGAAGCTCCTGGACTGAGTCCTGGTAGATTCAAGTTAGAAGTCAAGCAGAGCATCCTAATGAGTAGATTTCTTTTTAAAAGCTACTTGAATTAATAAAAGAACAATTATTTTCACTCTCAATCTTCTTTTAAATTGTTGTAATCTTGGATAAATAGAGTTTAATGAGATCACCTTATGCTAAATTGATTTTTCTGTTCTACAGAGCAAAGTGCTTTTCAGTTCAGAACTCATCAATAGATGTAGTGAAGTTATCATGATCAAAATATTACTTTAAGTACATGAAATGTGAAGACATGCAGAGTACGTTGCTTTGCTATGAAATTCTAATATAAATGTGGGTCATTTATATATTCAGATTCCTAAAATGAATGTTTCATTCCTTACAATAAATTATTTTTTTCCCTTTTCAGTAGAGGATTTTTCAAAAACAGATACATCACTTTTGGAAGTCACATACATTCTCATAAGACAGATAAAGTCATCTTATGTTGAACTGAAGCCAGGACCTATGAAATCTAATACAAGTTTTGAATCAAATATATGATCTACTAAATCATATCAGTATTACATATATTGAAAGCTGAACTGATGAATCACTGGATAAATTAGAAAGAAAGTGTGTGACAATATAGTATTTGTTAAAATGGACCAGTGATTCATTTCAGTTTCAAGAACTTAAATGTATCAACTTTTGAAGAATTCTTTAAAATTGTAGAAACTTTAGAAAGGCAAAACACACAGGTAAAAACACAGTCTGTGTGTGATGCTACTGTGTGCTGTTGTTTAGCTGGAGGGAAGTGGTTTCATTAGGGTCTTCAAAGAAATGCAGCTATCCCACTATAGGTCAGACCAAGGCATTTCTTTGGGATTTTTCATTTAACAGGTAAAGAACAGAAAAAGAAAAGAAAAATTTAAAAAAGCAATAAACACAAAAAATCACAAAATATTTGGGAAAAAAACCTTTATGAAAGGCTCAGAAAAGTATATAGTCACTCAAGAAAGTAAGAATAAGATATGGCAATAGAACCCTATACGTGCATTTTTAATTTCAATCTCTGTTAATATTTAGACACGATGTTCAACACAGTAATGAACATTACTAAAAATTCTCCAAAAAATCTTAAATGTAATTCTAACTAAAACTGCCTATCTCAGTATTGCTATTCAACGTCCAGGATATCTGTTCTGGAAGTTCCAGGAAAGACCTGAGAACTCACATCCTTCAAGTTGTTCACCAATGACAAGGACATTTCCACTGGACCAAAGCACTCCTGATTTTTTAAAATATAAACCAAGGTTACAAATGGGACATAAATCAAAATCCTTTGTGATCTAAAAGTAAGAAAATATCCATGAGAATTGCATGAATGAAATAATTGCGAAGTTCAAGATTTAGAGAATTTTTAAAGCCTAATTAGATAATGGAATAAGTAGCAAAGACTAACTGCAGAATTGTAACTGGTAAAGAATGTGAAAACACTTTGGGCTGGTCATATAACCTGCTTTAAGACTCTTAGAACTTAGTGGAACCCCATTCTTTTTAATATTCGGTATTCTCCTGGGAAAACCGAAGTCTGTGATTACACTGAAACGTTAGTTTTCTTAGCATCACTCCATTTCCAACTTTGTGAGGATTCAAGAATTACCTGAATTATCTGCCAAAATAAATTATCCATTAATTCATTCTAATTTACACACCTTCTGTATTTTTAACCTTCTAATTAAAAGGACAGGCAAATAGATGTTATGTTCAAAATGAAAGACAGTAACATGATAAAATTCACTAAAATATGGTCCAACGTTATATTTCTGATGGTTTATCTTAGTCATTAAAAAGCATTCATAAACATTTATATGGACAATATCCCTAAAACTATTTCCTATGTATTTGGAGGACAGGCAATGTCTCTAAATACAGGCTGAGGTAGGACTAGTACATCAAGTGCCTTAGAGACAAGCCCTGGGGTTAATCTTTTCTTCTCTTGCCTCCTTAAACGGAAATAAATTCCTGATCTGAAGATGCCCTTTTTGCCTACACAACCTACCTCCCAACTTTAATCTTCAAGTACAAGCAGAAAAAATTTTCGGCTAGTCTGGCTGATAATCAGGACACACTTTTCCACAAAGACATAACTCCTTTGCTGAATTAAAAAAAAAAAAAAAAAAGATATGTGTGCAGCTATATCTTGAAGTAGGCCAACTAACTCTCCTGTCCTGCACAAGGGATCCTTACTTGCTCTGCTGAACACTTTCTCAAAGTAATCCTACTAGGTGGTCATAACAGAAGTCTGGTGTCTCTACAAAGGCCTGCCTCTTTTCCTCTGCTTTATAACCTGCATTTCCACTATCCTATACATAATTAGGCATAATTAATATTACTGAGAGTTTTCTCAATCCTAACAAGATTTTAAAATGGGATAATCACTCAGAAGGTATGCTTTCTCTACACAAAACTTCCCTTAAATAAAATAGCATAGTGTATCTTTACAGCTACTTTGCAGCAGTCCTAAATTTTCAGTCTTTGTCTCCCCATCTATTCAGCTGATGTATTGGTGCAACCAGCCTCACTTGTTAGAGGAAGTAAGAGTACAATATGCATCTGATTTCATCCTTTTTTTGCAAAAGTGATTAGATCACACCAGGCCTGACTCCCTTGGCTCCCTCAGAGTTTTCCAATGTCGTCCCATAAGGCTTCATATGCCTGTAGAAAGTATTATAATGCACGGAGGCAACTAGACTGCCTGGCAGAGCACTAGTGCAGTTGGGAGGTGCCAAACCCTGTCCCATGGACAAGGCCAGCCCAAAAGCAACTACAATCAGCAAGGACTGCCCCCCAGGGTTGCTGGGATGAATGCTCATGTTAATAGAAAAGAAGAAATACTTTGAAAAAATAAACAAAAGAAACTCCAACAACAATCAAAATCCCCCACCACTTGGGAAAGAGTAAATAAACTGTCAAGTACACATGCATGGCACATTACACCAGGCAACTTTGGCAACCATGAAATGAAGATCACCAAAGTCTCAGCAGGCTTTGTAAAGGAGCAAGCTTTGGAAGTGCTGCAGTGGATGGATGAGTTTTTTGCTCAGCCTGTGACAGAGAAAAGGCTGCACAAAGGCCAGGTAGCTACAGTCAAATTACTCTGGAGCTGCTATAAAGGAAACAAACTTTTACAACACCACTTAAAACATGCTGCCAGAGCTAGCACCAAGGTCTTCCTGTGCCCAGGTGGGAACTTGAGTATTCACTCCAGTGCTGCTAACAAAGACAATAAAAACCTGGTCACTGTGATGTTGCCAGATATAAGATGGAAAGCTAACAGGTCAATTGTATAAAAGGCTATTAATTTGCAACAAGATCATTTTATGCTAAAAAAAAAAATCACAATGGCTAGTTTCTCAACTGATCAGGCCACACCAGAGGTCATCATTAAGCATCTAAATTGGAAAGAAATGGCTAGTACATTTATGCTTATTAACTTTTTGTATTGTTTGTACAGAAAGCAAAAGGGAATATCCGTACACTTACCTACTGGGATGTGTTAGAGAGCCTTGCTACACTGAAATGATTTAATTTTCCATTGTGTATTCTCATTTATGTCTGTACAAAGATTATTACTACCAAAATTTGTAGGTAGACTTGCCTATAGATTATAGCATTATAAAGAGGTCATAAGGCAGAACAAGAACTAGCCCAATAATTTAACATCTCCAAAATCTGGTATTGAATTTTGTCTAAACTAAAGCACCAAGAATATTGTGAAAGATCACTGAAAGATAAGAGGAAGAGACAGTTATTCCACCCAACTACCAATACACTATCTGAATTTGTGGTTTTATACATTTTTAAAATTTTTCTTTCTCATTTTTTCCCAATTTCTGTTTTATTTCTTAGAATGAAACCATTTTAATTAGAAAAAAAAAATCATTCTCATGCTGCTGGATTCTCAGTTTTCCTAATCTCTGAGTGTTTTTTGCAGTTCAGATGCCCTAGAGATTTTTGTTTTGCAGCTTTTGAAGTCCAGCATAGGATTTAAGAAGCTAATATGTATCATAAAAGGTAACAAATTTGAAATTACTCACTATAGATTTTCCTATAGATTTTCCCACAAGTTTATTGTTGAAACTATCTCACAGAATAATAACAAGATGATGATCTCTAAATAGGTGTGTACAGCAACAGTAAAATGAAAAAATAGAACACTTAGGCCAGTGTAATTATAGTTAGTCATCAGTATCTGTCCTTCAAAATTACTGCTTGAATAAATACATGATAAGGGGTCAGCATTGCTGGCATCTTAATCGTCATACATTCCACATTTTTCTTAATGGGTCTTTCCTGTTTGCCAGGTTTTGTCATTTCTACAGGAGCACAGTGGTACTGCTGGCACAGGACAGCCAGCAATCAGTTTGTCACCTTGTTTTAAATGGATGTTGATAAAAAGAAGAAAACAGCCTCCAACGGCAGTATGTGTGATCCAGAGAAAAAACAAAACAA
The DNA here is from genome assembly GCF_028858725.1 of Colius striatus. NCBI lineage: Eukaryota > Metazoa > Chordata > Aves > Coliiformes > Coliidae > Colius > Colius striatus. The sequence goes on from NC_084761.1 coordinate 36,101,721, forward strand.
AACAAAGGAGGGACTTGAGAGCAGAGTTGTTTAAAACTTTTGAAAATTAGAGAACCATAAGATAATATTAAATATGAAGAACCTTCCTTAGAAGTTTATATCCTATTTTCAGAAGTCAATTATAAGGTCTGGAGCCTAATTTTATTTCCTTTCAAGGGATATTAGGCTACCTTACTCCCTTTAAAACTGAGACATTGGATATTTTTGTAAATTTTACTCCAATGTGATCATTCCTTTTATATTTACCACCTGACAAGGCAAATAGATTACCTTCTACACTATTATTAGCATTCCTTGGACACACTCAACTAATTTCTGGATACTTTATATTTCTGAATTAACAACCACATTGTTAAAAGTAGCATCTCCTTGATAACAGCCAACAGCAAGCTTTTGACATGCAGCAAACTGATAACACAGTTCCCGTTCACTGCATGGTACAATTTACAATACTCCATGAACCACGTAGTGACAAATACCTAATAGTGACATGACACTAGTCCATTTGTTTATGAGGTTTTTTACTTTCTTTTATACTAGGTTTGGGGCTTGGGGTTTTTTAAGATGAAGTTGTAAAAAAAAAGTGTTCGGGAAGTAGCAACTCTAGCTCAAGATAAATCTGATATTCATCAGAATTTATGTAATCAGATTATCTCTGAAAGTCCCATTTCTTAAAAAATTCTATAATGCAGATAAATTAAAACATATGCAGTAATGATTTAGCTGAGATGCAACATTGTCTACAATGGAGTCCTTCTGTGACCTTGCCAAGTTTGCACAGTATGCCAATAACAGAGCTGGGGTTAGAGAACTGAGTGATTAAAATTTTGCTCACTAGGATAAAACACTTGAAATGAATCACCCAATTTTCCCACATGTCCTTGGGTTGCTGCAGGCACAATAAATTACGTTCACATAGTAGCAAACAACTATAAAAAATTAGAGTTAATACATTTCATAGATGTCCTATTTTTAAAAATCTCAATTACCTTAAATTTTGATGGTAGCTGACAATGAAATATATGACCAGTATTTTTCAGGGTGAAATTTCAGAGCTATTTGTCAGATCCAAGATACACTGAATTCCACTAACATCTTTCTCCTGACTCAGTAGCCTCCAGAACGAGCCCATTTCTGACTAACATCAAATGCTGTCCACAAAGTATGTTCACAAAGAATAGACTTGAAGAGATGCTGAACGTTCTGGGTATAACCCAACAGTCCAGTGAAAGAAGTAGAATATAGATTAAAAAAAATAGCAACAAGCAATCACAATGGAAAATAATAAGTAGAAGCAGTAATGTAATTAATAGTTGTTGAAGCCTTGCATATCATGGCAAAAATGCAACCTATTCTGCAGCTGTTTGTCATTCTTGCAAGAAGTTCCAAAGGACTAAGGTTTACTCAACAAGGTAAATCTCCCAGATTTCCTCTGTAGTACAAAGTTTAAAAGTGTCCCTCAGAATGAGATTAAGAGCAGACTCTTCCAATTTCCTTCTCAAGGAGCCCATCTACTCTGCTCACAGTTAAAGACAGCCTGAGAATATTAGCTGCCATAGGGTAAAAGCCTATTATTTGCAAAAGAAGCTACAAAGGACTCAGTTTTTCTAGATGAGTAAAAGTCAACACCTATGTTTATGTAACAGCCTCAAACTTTTGTCAAGATAATACAGAAATACCTAGCTAGTACAGTGTGCCATCAAGCAAGGTAATCCGTAGAATGGTCTATTTTAAGGATTTTGAACGGGATTTGAAGGCATATGGACAGTCTTAAAAGGAGCATTATGATTTTTTGTTAAGTCCTGAAAGGCAACTCTTCAGCTTATTCTACCATTCTGCTGGTCTGGGAATCTGGTACTTCCAAGGTAACTGAGCTTGCTGTGTATCATGAAATACTCTATAGGCATTCCAGAAAATGACTGTGAGGGAACAAATGTTTATGTAAGTAATCATGTAGAAAACTAACAAGGCAAATTCAGAAATAAAAATAAGACAAATTCAAGACAACTTGAATTCCTAAACCTCAAACTAATGTATAGTTCTAAAATGTAATCACCTCTTTATCATTATGTGTGTTTCTTCTCAGAATGAGGTACAAACTAAAATTTTTTATATAAATATAGATTGAGATATACTGGACTACTATTTTTGTAGTCATTGGCTCCAATCAACATGCTTTTCATCAGTTTTCGATATTAGAATTTCATTGTAGATTTTAAGAGACATTAATTTTTTTTTAGAAGATATACTAGGATTTTTGAAGAGAAATACAACACAGACTCAGACTTTTTTTTTAAATCAGATGTAACATTCTTCTGGTGAAAGTAATTTCCAATCTCAAATGCATTTTCTGTAATAATAATATTCACAATTAAAAATTCAATATTTTTTTAAAAAAATTACAGAGAATTTCCCAGAAACAATATGTATTCTTAAATATCTTCTAAATTTTGATAACTAATATTAGATATTTCTGACATTCCAAAATGCATTACCATATCACACAGAGTCAATATATTGCCAATTCTTTTAGACCATAACCACAGAAATATTAGTAAGTTAAAACTGGATGCCAGGTTTCAGTAAAAAATAGTTCATTTTTCATGTTACAAATATTTGTATTTATTTTTAAAAAGTGACAGCTATTGTTATTGCAGAGAAAAAACAATTCAATCCTAATTGGACATTTGTCTTAGTAATAAGGTACAAACATATTACCTTTAAAAAATGCATATTAAAAAAATCACAAAAGTAACAAACACCCAAAAGCTAACTCTTCCACTAACTTTGCTCTAGGTTTAACTGGTTTTTAGGATGACTGCCTAGGTCACAAATAAAAGAAGCTTCTCCAGAAGCTAACCAAAGATAGACACAAAGTTCTCTAAACCAAATCTCTGATATCCATGTAAGGTAAAAAAATTACACAACAACGATGAGATGTTAGTCCATTTAAAATATTCCTTTTAGCCTTGAATTAGAGATTTACTCTAATGGTACTATAATATGCTACAACTATAGAAAAAATATGCAGTTGAAAAAGAAATTAAAGCGAATCAAAGTATCATTCTAAATTAACTAGGAAAAAAATATTAAGAGAAGATCAGACTTTGGTATGATGCTGAACAATTACATGGGAAACGTTTACTTTTCATATGGAGTGCATTCACTTTAAATTCTCATTCAGAAAAGCATTCTTATTCAGGAAAACACTTAAGCACATGCTTGACTTCAAACACATGCTTTGGGCCCAGTGAAGTAAATGAGATTTAATCACAAACCAAATAATGATTGATGTAAAGCCAAAAGATATTAACATGAATGGTTTTGTGATTCAGGCTTAGCATTTTTCAGCTTTTAAATACACACATACAGACGCGTACATATACACATATATACACCCCCACACAGACATACACAGAGAGATCTGTCTCTAAGCTAAGCCAAAACATGAGAAACCAGAATTCAAAATATAATTTGCTAAGAATCCAGAATTAAACTGAAAACAGAGACTTAATCCAGTGGCAACTTAATCTTACTGGCTTTTTATATTCCAAGATTACTTACTCTAAAGTAAACATTTATGAAAGCCTGAAAACATTTCCTATCTGGACTCTTCCTTCCATACTCTCACAACCTAGGTTTTGATCTCACAGGAAAGGAATGGTTTGGCTCTAACAAAAATGAAGTTTATATAGTTTTTTTTGTCATATTTTCATGCCATGAACAAGAATTGATTCCTCTTCTAAAGAGATGAGTCTCCTGGTGAGAGACTGATGTTGGCAAAAGCACAGGCTTTGCATCACAGATCACTTTATGGGCTTTTTTACATGAGATACAGAAGAAAAAGTATGACACTTTTTATAACAGTATGATAAATCTTTACAGATAGATTACTCTAATCGTTAATTATTCAATCACTTATTGGGTTAATCATTATTATTTTCCTTATAAGGAAAATGAAGACTCTCTCCTGTTTTCTCTCTCAAAGTAAAGATACCGTTTTAGAAGCTGCTGTTGAAAAGGCAGTTGGGTGAAGTTGTGTTGAAACTATGTAGCACAATAACATCCTTTTTCTGGAGTACATTTAAAATAGAGTTAACCTCTTTTTAGAAGTTTAATAACTGAAGCTGTAAGACTTTCCCCCTAAAACATAGCACTTGCACAGATCTGCCGAGTGGTAGGACTATATGTTTGAAGAGGTTTTTACTGTGCACTGAAGATAAAGACACAATTGTTACATGATGAAGACCTACAGATGTGTGAGCAGAAGCAGCTGAACAGCAAGAAAAGCCAAGAGAACAAGAGAATTATTTGCCATCTGACTATCAGATAGGGTGTGCTATCAAAATGAGAACACAGAAAATAAACTGCCATCTCTTTCATTCTTATTGCATTTGAGGGAATGATTGGTTACATCTTCAGTAAACAAGAAAAGTGGCTTCTATACAGCTTGCTCCCACCAGTTTTTCCCCATAACAGGAAAGGGAAAAGTATGCAAAAAAAACCAAAACAAAACCATCACCAAAAAAAACCCAACAAAAACAATAAAAAAAACCCACTCAAACTACAAAATTAGAAATAAACATTTTTTAATGTTTAAAAGGTTTGCAACTGAATATAAGGTCCTGCTTCAACCAAATTAATTACAAAAGTAACTGGACAAAGTTCCATATCTTGATAGTCTGTTATAAGTTGATCTAATGGTTTCCTGCACACTTAAAATCTTCAATTTTATAAGTATAAAACCAACAAATATATCTCCAGATTCCACATCAGTCAAACTATATCACAGAGGAATATGGAAAACAAAGAGACAGAAAGTGAAAGAAGAGAATCGGATCTTTGTAGAGGAAAGCCTGCACTAAGCCTACACAGTTCAGAGGTTTGACAGAACATGTAGGCTGACCGCAACTATGCCAAGAGTACACACAAGACATTTTTCTTCTTACCTGTGGCAGAAGACCTCATCTCCAAGAAACACGATGTTCAAGATTCTATCCAAAAATCCTTTCTACGTTGGTTTTTGTAAGAATGTGATATCAGTTGTGTTCTAACAACTTGAGGATTAAGTGCATTGAAAGTAATGCAGTAAAGTGTGTCCTACTTCCTTGCTATGTTTCCATAAAATCAAAAGATAATCTTGTTTCCCTAATCACTCTCTATGCGGAGCACAGATTAAAAGATGATCCTGCAACATATACTATTTTTGGTAAGCTCTGCAACAAGGTGATTTATATTTTTGGAGTCATACAAACTGAAGTGAATCATTCCTGTCTTATTTGCAAAGCTGCAAACTTCCAAGGACAGTTTAATGAATATGTAAGAAAAACATAGCTGAAAGTCATCCAAAGGCTGTCCTACGCCATATATGGAAAAGACACAAAGATGTATATATCCTACAATTATTTTCAATCTTGGATTCAGAAGCTGAGCAACATTCAGTGCTTGAAAACAGCCATAACACCCTAAGAACTGAGAAGATGATGGTTTCTGGGGACATGAAAGACTTCTCCTTGCTTTTAGTCCATTTGATAACTTCAAATATACAAGAGCTATCAAACTTTCCCTTGTAAATTCTTATTTCATTGGAAAGAAAGCCTTGGACTTGAAATAGCAACAAGAACTAAGAAGGACAGTATTTCAGATACAAATTAAGAGTCTAGTTTCTGTCTACATGGCTATATAAACATTCATAGAAATTACTAGATGTTTGGGATTCTTAACCAAATAGGTCTGGAATTTTAGGTATTATTCTGATGTTCCATTTCTATTAGATATTGAATCTGAATTGCTGTTTGGTTTGATAATTATTTACTTTATTCTTTATGTTAGCATAACATAAAGAAAGGTAGTTCTTGAAATACATTTTTTTTACTATATTCCTGTTATTCAATAATACCAGTCATTACCCTACAATTTTATTATATTGATATGACTTTAATGAGCTTAAGTATAATTACAATAGCAGATTCTAAGTCTCTCCTTAGAATAAAAATACATTATTCTCTATTAGACAACTCAGAATTTTACCTAAATCTTCTAGTTGCCACTTGTATCTCAAGTGTTACATGAAGCAGGAAGACGTACAGTCCACAGCCAGCTTAGATACTTAAATTGTCAAGCATTAAGCCTCCAAGTGCCCAAAGGAGGGTTTCCATCTAGAGAAGCAGTTCTCTTTTGTCTCTTCCCTAAAGAGAAAAAGAAATACACTCTTTAGAAGTATAGTATTTTGAAACCTGACCAACTGAAACCCATATTATTCTTTTTTCAGTTTGTTTTTAATTCCCCTCCCCAAATCACTCTATTGAACATTTTTACTACATGACATCATGATATTTTTTTTGAAATGCACATAAATATGTTTTAAGGGGTTTCAGTCTTACTGAAATAAAATGTTTCCAGAAAATCTTTTCAGTATCCTTTGAATGAAAGTTTCAGGAATCTTTTTATTAAGACTTTCAGGTTTTAACTTTGATTAAGGATGAATGGACAGAAATTCTGTTCTGACTGAAGATAATGGTGGGTTTTTTTCCTTAAAAAAACCCAAAACATCAAGATCTTTTCTTTCTGATCACATCTGTACAAATTATTTGCTGTGCTTTGCATGCAGATTTCTTGAAATCTGATACCAGTTATCCTTGATTGGTGACTTTTATCAAAATTTCACTACTATTCCCTTCCCTCTCCCCAGTTTGGGAGCAACTGACTGTTTGGGTGCTTTTTGCTGTATTTATGTAGCAGTAAAGAACATGGAAAATTTAAGCTCTGTTAGGATGAAATGTGGAATATACCATGCATGCATCGAAAATTGGGTTCCCAGTTCCTACTAGGCAGTGAACCTACATCTAGAATCTCTTAATTACATGGATCATTCCTCTATTTGTTAGGCACATGAGATTTTTGAGAAAAAAAGAAATAGAAAGTGCTCAGTCTGATGGGAAAGAAAAAAAATCAACAATAGCTTTTTATTTAATTCAATGTCCCTAAATTGTTCAAATGATGTCAGCCATTAAAGTCTTATAACTAAAGCCTTACATAACTATAAAATAATTAGGGCCTGATCTTGTAAAGTCTCTCTGGAGAAAACACACGTCTGATTCCCTTGGAATACTTGTGAACTAGGCACAGCCACTGCTAGCATTGATCTCCCTGAACTAGCTTTACGCAAACTAGTTTCAATACTGGGTAGCAGTAACAGAGCAAAGCTCATAAAAGGCTACAATCTTAAATCTTTACCAGTCTCCTCAAGCATATTTTTGTACTACACACTGCATTCTCTCATTGTAGCTACTCTTTTAAAACTGAAATGTTACTATATGCTATAGTAATAATTCTAAGCCTCTAGTTTTCCAGATTGCCTAAGGATGCCAATGATCAGTTCCTATAGTATTAATAAACAAAAGTATTTTAATGAAAAGAACTATGTCCAACTAATCCTTAGAGGTTTACTTACAAAAGCCAAATCAGAATTGGGGAAATATAACTGAATTATCTTTGGTAACAAGTTTTCTTAGTTATAGTGAATGTTAAGACAGAGATGTGATGATTGTTTCCCTCCACTTCTCTCAGATTCTACTGGAATTTCTTTGTAAAAAGTGAATAAATAAAATAACTAATGTCTTTCTCCAGCTATGCAACTGGATGTCAGGTATCATTTTAAAAGCTTCACTGTGCATTCAGAGCATGATCATGCTTCAAATTATGTCCTTATTTTACATCATAGAAATGGCTACTTGAAAATGTAATAATAGCCTGAGAAATAAAACTCATGATCCCCTGACATATTTTTCAAATTGTCATTCTTGCACACAAATTCCACACAATAATATTAGACTGCAGATTTTATAACCAAATGAGAACTAAAATATTAGAAAACTCACGCTAACCTCTCGATATTCTTTAAAAAATGATGATTAAGGATGCCTTATGCAATGTTATTAATAAGTCTTTGAAGATACAAAATATTGCTAAGAGCTAACTATTGTTCTGAACCAGCCTGTGTATAACACTCTCCCCAGAGACTGGGCTAACTAACCAGAGATTCAAGAAATTCAAAATATATGCCAAGCAATACTACATTTCACTGCCAAAAGTTTTCCCCAAGAGATGAATAACATTTTCCATAAGTCTGTGGAAATGATTGAATTAAGTTTGGTAATAAAATACTCACAGCTACTTTTTATGTATGATTCAACATTTTATTTCTCTACTGAAAAATAGGGGTTGCATTAATTACAGAAAAGGGAAGCTCATATTTATTATTCAATGAAAAGATTAACAGTCTAAAACACAATGTTTTAATACACTAGGGAATCTTTATCTCACTGTTTAAAGCATGAAATTTGCTTATCTTAACCTACTTTTCATCCTGAAAAATTATTCTTATTATTACAGTTTAATTTTACAGAATTTCAATTATATATAAAATACATTTAACACATTTTGTATTAAGTAGTGTTAATTATACAGTGGATATTTTGTAATTAAAATAGCTTAATTCTAATTGTCATAAGTTTCTTTACTTAGACCAATTCAACAACCACCAATTATAGCTAATAGGTTCAGGAACAGAATATTTTCTTATGTTTTTTTCCCAGCCAGGACTATTGAGGTAGCCATTTAGTGATGCCCAGCATTTCACTCAGGAATTTCTGCTTTGTTTTCTGACCTCTTTGGAGTTATTTCCTACACACATAAGTTTCTCTATTGATGTTGGCTATTCCATCATCCCACTGGAATATTGCTCTTATGGGAGGTGAAAGCTATCTAGAAAGGCAGCTTTTCAGTTGATGTAAAATAATATAGCAAGGCCTGAAAGTATGAAAACCCAATGTCTGAATTTAACCCAGTGGGTTAAAAGAGCAATGAGATTAAATATTCTTGATGGACTTCACTGCTGAGAAAAAGTGTTGAGCTTTCAAACTCAGCTCAGTTTAGCACTGTATACCTGTATCATCTGCATTCTACAATGGATACATGGATGTTCATAATAAAGCTTGCGACTACATCTGCTTGGATCATACTACTAAAATCCAATAGAAGACTTCTGGTTCCTACCCCACCCCTTACCTCAAAGGCATTTTTTCAACTATTGGTATTGGAAGTGGCTGGAAGGAATGAGGAGTCCAGATACCAATAGTGGTGTTAATAAACTGAAAATTACTTCAGTAGTAAATGATGTTATAAATTGGCAATTTCTTGCAATAACAGAACATCATCAACTCGTATTTTCCATGATTAGCTTCAAGCAGAAGCTCCTCATCCTGATCATAGCCAGGCCATTGCATGGCTGGACAATCACTCTTAGAGTTGTAACTGTCAGCCTCACTGCTGTTGTTGACATTAAACTAATACCTTCACTTTCTGGGTAGGAAAGATATATTCATTCAAATGGAGCACAGGAGATGAGTCTTCCTGCCTTCCTTCTCCAGTATTATTAAAAATGCAGTCACTATGGGAGAAGAATTGGTTGAGAAGTGTCTGGAGGTTGAGAAGTTCTGAGTGCCAACATGGCAACACGGGGCATTAGGTACCCCATTTTACCATCACACTGTGAGTATTTATAAGTGTGCTTCTGATTGGCTTCTCTCCTTATCCATAGAAAATCAGGACAAGCTCAGATCTATAGAACTGGAGGCTTATAAGTGATGGCTCACAGTGATACAAGGGAATAAAGTTAATTAAATGAAGCACTTCTTCCTCACAGCAGAGACCTAAAAGGATAGAAATGTGTTAAAGAAACATCACAAGATGTTACAGGCAAGTAATTAGTTTTGCTTTTTTGTTTATTTGGCTTTTTATACAATTGTGTTTACTTAAAAGTGCATCCTTCTGGGAAGAGAATGAGCTAATATTGGCTGTAATCAAGCTATGCTACTCTGCCTGATGTAACACCACTGAAGTCAATAAGAAATTTAAAGGTCACATTTGAGAACTGTTTCTTCTGTCCTACACCATATATTTATTCATATATGCCTTCTCCACCCATTCTCCTTAACTTAAGCTTCATCTGAGGAACTCATCTAATTAGTAAATTTCTTTTGAATTCTCTGGTGCTTATCTTTTTCCTTTTTTAAACACATTTATTATATGCTTTGAATATAAAATAAATTGTATTGCAATGTTATGTCATAGTTCATACAGGATAAAGCTAATGAGTTTTTACATGAGTTTGTAGTAAATTCTGGTCATGAGGCACGCTTAAGTACAAATGCAGGCATCATTTTCATTTATTAAAAAAACGTAGACAGTATCAAAATAGAAATGTCAACAGCAGCACTCTTCTGGTCTAGCTTTCTCCATGAAATATGGAACAGTTAAAGTATTCAAGCAATTCCTCAAATTTATGTGCTGAAAGCTATTCAAATATAAAATAAGTACTAACAAACGGGCAACCTTGTCAGTTGTAATGCTAATAAATCAAATTCACCAAGGTAAGTTAGCTACATTTTCCGTACAAGTGGATATATCATAAGAGCCTGATAATGATACAACTATCAGAAAAATAAATGTGCATTCTCTGACCTTGACAATAATTCACTAACAGCTTGCCTCACAATTTTCCTAACATTGAGCCGCTCTTCACAGGCTATCTAACAAGTGTTTACATTTCTGTGGATGGAGAGTTTCTGTCTGTGTCATCACTATTCTATTATGGATTTTAGTGCAGTATTAAGATAAATTATAGAAAAGAATAAATTTCAGGATCATATTCTAAGAAACCACCTGGGGACATTTGCAGGATAGCGGTCAGATGCACACTCAGTGTGTTTGCTGTGTTTGGGGGTATTTTCCTCTTCTTTTGGAGGACTAGCCTGACATCCTTCACAGCATTTCACATGGCTCTAAAACAAACAAGGATGGATTTTCTTTATGGATTCGTTTCTCCCTAAAACAGGTAATGAGTGGGATTGCTGTTGGGCTTGTAAGGAAGAGGCAACTTGCCAATATTGGACTCTTATTAAATCTTACTGGGACCAACTTGGACAAATAGTAGTTTCAATGAGAGCAAAAGAATCTGTTTTCTCTTAAATTGCTGAAATGATAGACTGTGCCCTTTTTTACTACTTTATAAGGTAGACTACAGACAGTAAAAAGAACTATTTAAGATAGAGGTGGTAACACAATAACAGTTGGTTATAAACTTTCCATTAAAAAAAAAAAAAAAAAAAAAAACAGGCTCAAAACTGGAAACAGGAATCCAAGCAGTTAGAAGATGGAATATGATAACTTAATGGAAAAGACTACATGATGCAGCTCCAGAAGAGGCAAAAAACTGAACCTAAAGGTCCTCAAATTGTTTCTAATGTGGGCTTCAAAGAGGAGACAAAGGAATAATGCAGGTCCTTTGCATGGTCTGTAAATCTAGGCTGTAGGGAAGAACTCTCTTGTCTTCACTAATATAAGTATTTTATCCCTGAGTGATTGTTCTTGTTTTCGGTAAGTCAGTTTAAAACATGGGCAGTCAGGCTTTCCACAACACAAAGCCACTACCACTGGTCACTGCCACCGCCATTTCCTTCATGCTTACTTATCTTCCTGTCATCCCGTGTTGTCAAGAGATATTGGAAACAGGAACTCTGTGACAGAACTGTTCCCAGAATCTGCATTCAGCACCACAGAATGACCCAAAGAAAAGCATCAAATAATCAATATTACTTTATCAATTATTTTAATAAATATCACTTTTGGGACATGAGATTTGGAATCATGAATATGGAGGAAGATGTTGAGAGTCAGCTAGGGGACTGCTAACACATTGCCTCAGTGGAGAGATTGGATATAAGTCTTATCTCCCTCTCATCTCCCTCCACCCACAAAGCACTGAATTCTGTAAAGACTGTGAAAGACATTGATACACTGTTAACAAAAAAGCATATCAAGGGAGAATTGGGTTAAACATCAAGACCAGTATCTCATCCGTCTATATCTGCTCTAATGACATCTGTTATTTTCAATGACATATCCATTATTAAATGATAATAAATTAATTGCTTTCTCAAAGCTAGAAAAGTGATGAGAAATATATTTCCATTGTTGTTTGAAGAAGCCATGTATAGAATAAACACTTTTTTTTTAACTTACAGAGTTAACTTTCTAAAGAAATAATCTCAAAGGCTGATATCTCTGCCCTGACTGCAAACATATCAACATCTACAACTGGCTTTGGGGGTACAGAATGAGATTACAAAGAGGGCTTGACTCACTTTAGTAAGGTTTTTTTTCTGTTGTCTAGAAATTTAATGAGAAAGAGGGAAGAAAGTGTACTTACTTCATTTTAAGATTTATTTTTTTGACTGAGTCAAGTAGCATTGCTTTTCAAAGAGGGTTTAGATTTTTTACTTTTCAGCAAATATTTTTTTTTCTCACAAAGTGCAATATGTGTAGGAGTCAGCTCACGTAGAAAGTGGTTCCCTGATCAAAACAGATGGCATGCTGGCAGGGTAAGTTTTAAATGGCAGAGTGTTGATGTTGAAAGATTTCAACAGCATCTTCCATGACAGGGACAGAGACATAAATGACAAATACAAAATACAAAGACATTTCAATAACTTAGCAGTGTATCACTTTTTAAATTAATTTTTCGCTCTTGGTTCACAAGATGCTAGAGGGAGCATTCCTAGCAGTGGGCACTAGACTATATTCTACCAATATATCTCAAAAAAATAAAGAAAGTTCTGGCTTTAGGCCAATGAACCACGAAAACTAAGGCTTTACTGGCATGGGGAAGGAATAAGCCCGCTACTGGAAAGGTGTTAGCAAAACTCTTGGTGGAACAATGACCAAGTAATTCTTCTCCTGATCTACAATTACATCAAATTCTCCTGGAACAAGGTTTTTGTTAAATTCTCTGAGCTTTCATCACATACATTTTGGTTATGCATTCAGTCTGTGAGGCACAGTAAACCTGAATGTTCAAATTGGGAAATCTGTGAGGGCTCTTTTCAGTGTATATAATGTTTTAATATTTTCCAAATTTTAAAAAATATTTAACCAGACAAATTATTTTAGAAATCCAAATGTACATATCTCCTGTCCTTCCTCTTTTCAGTTCTTATTCTTTTCATATATATCTGTAAATCAATATTGGTTTAAATATGTTAATTCATCTTTAAGGAGTTATTCTTGATATTTATTATACTCCAAACATTTCTTCATCTCCTCCTGTTTTCACAAGCTCTTTCCAGAGTCTCATTGTCTTTAAAAATGAAAAAACACCAAAAATACAGGCTGAGATTATCTTTTCATAGAATCCTAGAATTGTTATGGTTGGAAAAGACCTTTAAGATCACTGAGTTCAATCAGTAACCTCACACTGCCAGGCCCACCACTAAGTCAAATCCCTCAGTACTTCATCTATGCATCTTTTCAATATGTCTAAGGATGGTGACTCCATCACCTTCCTGGGCATCCCGTTCCAGTGCTTAATAACACTCTTGGTGAAAAAATTCTTCCTAATATCCAATCCAAACCTCCCCTGGCACAACTTAAATCCATTTCCTCATGTTCTATTATTCATTACTGGAGAGAAGAGATTGATCCCCACCTCATTATGTCCCCTTCCGCTTGTAGTAGAGAGTTATCAGCCTTGTCTCAGCCTCTCTTCTCCAGGCTAAAAATCCCCAGCTCCCTCAGCCACTCTTCATAAGACTGGTTCTCCAGACCCTTCACCAGCTTTGTTGCTCATCTCTGGACATACTCCAGCACCTCCATATCCTTCTTGTAGTGAGGGGCCCAGAACTGGATACAGAATTTGAGATGCAGCCTCACCAGTGCTAGTCACACTACTTCTAATAAAAGCCAGGCTACCACTGGCTTTCTTGGCCACCTGGGCACACTGCTGATTCATGTTCAGCCAGTTGTCAATTAACACCCCTAGGTCTTTTTCCGCAAGACAACTCTCAAGCCTCAAGCGTCTATTGTTTCATGGATTTGTTGTGGTCCAAGTAAAGGACTTGGTACTTGGCCTTGTTGAACCTCATGCAATTGGCCTCGGCCCATCGCTCCAGTGTGTCCAAGTCCTTCTGAAGGCCCTTTCCGTCCTCAAGCACACCTATGCACCTGCCCAGCTTGATGTCATCTACAAATTTACCGAGGGTGCCTTCCATTCCCTCATTCAGATCATCAAGAAAGATGTTGAACAGAACAGGCCTCATCACCAAGTTCTGGGGAACACCACTGGTGACCAGACACCAATAGGATTTAACTCCATTAACCACCACTCTCTGGGCCTGGCCATCCATCCAGTTTTTCACTCATTGCACAGTAGGTCCATCCAAGCCATGGGCAGCCTGTTTCTTCAGGAGAGTGCTGTGTCAAAGGCCTTACTGAAGTCCAGGAAGACCACTTCCACAGCCTATCCTTCATCCATCTTGTCATAGAAGGAGATGAGATTGGTCAAATAGCATCTATCCTTCATAAAGTCATGTTGGCTGGGCCTGAATCCTTGGTCACTCTAACTTTCTCTAAAGAAAGTTTCTCTAGAGAAGGTTTGTCTAATTTTTTTATCAGTATTCTAATGCTTTTAATTTTTTCCATCTTTCCAGATTCAGTTTGGCATCCAGCTGTCTGTGAAGCATTTACTGCCAATAAGATGTGGCATAAGTTATTATGTTAAGGCAAACCAGAACAACCAAGCCTCAATTCAGCTCCTTGCTGAAGAGGAAGACGCATAAGGTGGAGTGACAGCGCTGGGAAGCAACAGATCATCAGAAGGAGATCAACAATTTGTTTTTTCTCTGCAATGAGAAAGGTTTGTAGACGTCAGCTTGTACAGGAGGTACTCCCTGATCTGATAATGCTTGGGGCCAAACAATGAATAGTGAGCAGATTTTGTACAGTCACCAAGGCACTGGTTTTATGCCTCTGATAGAATATAGCTGACCTTTTCTACAGTCTGTGCTTTCAAAGAAAGGCATCAGAGTAAAAAAGTACACCATTTTTTTTTTCTGTATTGTGTAATTAGTTCCATGGAAATAATCCCATCTCTCTATGCCATTGATATGAACCAAAGTGGATTAGATTGAAACAGTAAAAAAGGCAAAGGTAGATTCATAAATACTGAATATTGAGTAATACATAGTAAATAATAGCAATGTATAATAATAGTATTACCTATTATATACCAAAGAATATAATAATCCCATTTTAAAATTATTCTGAAAGTCTTATATAGAACATATACATAAAATAAGTTACTAAGGAAGGCTGCTTTCCTTTTCATAAGACAAAATATATTCTATCTTCAAGGAACTACATCTCAGAAATTAAGCTGTGTCTTTTCATCATTCACAAGTTGCCACGTATCACCACAATAACAGTATTACTGAAAGGATATGTTAAAATATAGGGTTTTGCCTCATCCATTCAGGCAAGAAGGTGAAAAATAAACTACAGAAAATTTAAAGGTGTTTTTAATCATTTGATATTAAAAAAATTGACCTATTTTGTCAATACAATATTTATTATTTCACATGAATAAAACAAGGTTATAGAACTCATAGTTTTCAGTAAACTTTTTTTCACTTACTTCCCCTTCTAAAATATTTTGCGTCGTGCTCATAAAAAGATACAGCCACAAGGAACTCTCAAGAGGAATTGTTAGCGGTTCTCAAATTCAGGTGTGCAGTTACATAAATCTAAGTTTTTGTCTTCATGTATATATAAGATTGAGTAAACTTGAGTAAACCCTTGGCAAGTACCTGCCTTGGTAGGATACAGAACTATCAAGAACTTTTAAGACAATTTTGCTTAGAATTAATCAGCTATGTGCAGCACAATATTAGACTTCACAATTATATGTCTAATCAGGAATTCATACATCAGTTTTCAGTTACACAGGTTTGAATATTTAGGCCCGTGTTTCCAGTATTGCACTAACTTCATTATTTTGCTTTGGATACTTAGACTTTGAATAATGTTCCACCTCTTTTACTAGCATGATTTGAATCCACAAAAATGGCACCCATTGAATGTTATGTTTAAAAAGAAGCCTCTGTAGACAATTTGTAGAATTAAATTCAATAAGAAGATTTATAATAGTTTTATTTTCATTTATTTCCCATTTCTATGACAAATAAAAGCTTTATTTTATTTAAGGAAAAGGGGAGTTACTTATTGCACTCAGGGCTTACTACTGCTAAGTGTCCTAAGGAAAAGCAAAATACTGAGTAGAACTTGAAAGTCGAAAGGGGAAATCAGATGCAGAAATGAAGTGCATTTACTACAAGTCACTGCGATTTATGGTCATGGCAATACAGTTTAGCCGGGTACCAGTATGTCATGAATTCCCTCTTCAAAACCTGACTCTGTCAGTGAGCATTCCACTACACTTCTCAGGTTTGCTGTTCAGTGTCTGCAGACCTTCTTCTACTAGGAAAAGCTTTGTGATTCATATCATTGAGCTCTCTAGTTTGTCCTATCTTGTGCAAAGCAGCTAGCAACTGTGAGGAGCAAGACTGGTATTAGTGAGTTTGTCTATCTCAAGTACTCAAAATCGTGTGTCCCAGTTGGACAGCCTGAGCTTTAGAGAACAATCTGAGGGAATTCTTTTATTTGCCTTCTGGTTATTTTCAGGATTTTCTATGCCAAACCAGGAAAGCTTGAAATGTAACTTTCAGAAAATAAATAAAGAAAACACAAATATAAGTCTTGAATTTAGTCACTTTGCTTTAACAAAAGCACAAAACATCTAAAGGCTTGTAAAATGTCAAGATCTGGCTATTATGAGAACCTGTTTGACTTCAGGCAGCATCTATTTTGAAAGATGAGAAGTGCAGCAGTCTGGGTATTGCCTCCCTTCCACTCCTCTGTGAGAGTGAAGTGTTAACAAAACAAAAGCAGCTGTCAGCTAGCAGTAGGGAACAGCTAAAATGGCCAGTGTGGGACAAAGGGAGAAATGCAAGATATCTGCAAAAGCCCCAAAACAAACCAGAAAAAACATAACCCAAATATTTTTTCCTGCTAACATTTACATGTGGATCTGGCAAAGTCTGTCAGAATAACTATATCACTTCTAGGTCTCCATAGAAAATATTAGAAGACCAGGATACTAACTGAATCCTACCCAGATCCCCAATACTGAGGTCAAGGGTTTGGAAAAGCTCACCATTCAAGTCTTGAAAACACAAATGATAGAAAATATTAGTGACTATTTTATATTGTTCAGCATCATTTTTTGCTCCAGCTAGACCCAAGATCAGAACTCACGTGAGCTAAGATGAAAGTGCACCTAGAGGTACTTCACTTCCTACCAGAGCTCCACTAATTGGACAAGCTTGCTACCACTGAGCCTCTGATCCACAATCATCATAAGACAGTCAGCAAAATGAGCCACTATACACATTTCAATGGCATAAGATCACTTGCTTGCTTGTTGTAGTTATCCAAACATTTCATCCATCCATCCATCCATCCAAAATCTTCCTTGATAGAATCCTGTGTATTTTTAGACTGAGATCCTAGCATACTGTTTGATCCCCTGCTCCACAATATCACATAGGAGAGAACTGCCAGAGAAAACAGACTCAACCCTTTTTTAAGGAAGACAGCTAATATGCATCAGGGTGATAAAAAAAAAATCACAATAAAACAAGAGTTTCACATATCATATTGAACTGAACAAAGAAAATTGGAGAGCTACTGTTAAAGTAACTTGAAGAGAGCTACGATTCACTGCTCTGAAGTAGAGACACATGGTAAGAAAATAAGGATGACATAATTTATAAACTAAATATTGTATCTATGACTTACTTGACCAGAAAAGCCTCAAACATAGTTTCCTCTAGAGCCTTTAACTCATACTGAAATTACAAAGCAGCTCAGAGTTAATTCTGAACTGTAAGTCATGTAAGTATTCATAAAAGTAATTTTCATGATCACATGCCAATTCTACAGAAGAAAAATACCCATGTTATACCATATAAGAAACATCTTATTTCTATACCATGGTATAACCAAGGTTATACCAAGGTTATTTATCATGCTTGAGCAACTACAATCCCTACTTTATAACAAGATATTATCACTGTTGCTCTAACAGTATTGCAGCATGTACTGCTGGCACTATCTGGAGATGGGCATATTTCGTACCATGACAATTGACTCTCTAAACATCAAAGTCTTGTACCTTTACCTTCTACTGGTGAACATATATTGATAATCTGAAAAGTGTAAAATTCTCATTATGAAATGCCCATTCCTATTTGTCTACTATAGTAACATTTTCAAAATGATATACATCATGAATAGACTAATTTAAAACAAAATGTTCATTCAAATATAATTTGATGTTCCATGAATCTTCAAAAAGTTCTTCATATTCTGCAATCCACCTCTTAAAATGCCCGTTTTATAATCTGAAAATCAAACCTTTTTTCTGTGTACAGCACACAACTCAATACACATTGACTACCAGAGACGTAGCCTATTACAAAGAGGTATCATTCATGGCTTACAGTACTTAATGAGTACTTACAATGACAGAATATGTTGTCCTGATAAGATTATAAACACTATATCAGAAGAAAATCCATTAAAATGTAATTATACACACAAAAGTTACAGCATGAAAATCTAGCTGAGGCACTTGGACTGAAGGTCTGAAATTACAACTAATTTTACACATATAACACTATTGGCGGACTTAATTCCTACAGGAATTTAATTTAAAAATCTTGCAACTACATACTGATTAGAATAGAGCTCCAAGGCCAACAGGATTTTACTATTGCTTTTAATTTAATACAGATTTTTAACGCAAACCTGACTTGGGTTAGTAGAAATAGGGAAATCAGGTGTTTAAAAGAGTTACCAGTAACAAATTGCTGCAGTAAGTCAGTCTGCAAGAGGCTTTTCAACTACTGTCTTTGAAAAGTTCGACATAGGGAAGTACAAAAAGCAGTGCACAATCTGAACTACACAAAGAAATAACAGAATGAACTCATCACTTCTGCTGACAACCACAAAACTCACATGCTCTATGCAGATTGCCACAATCACCTGTTTGAGCCAAGATTAACATGAAAAACATAATACTTAATTTTTTATAACTGCCAGTAACATGATACAGGAGTTTCATTTCTCTATCCCTACCATGACCTCCATATGAGTAGTAAAGCGTCTGGATGACAAGCTAAAGTAATGCTGAACACAGATCATTAAATATACTTTTAAATAGGGATTCCTAAACGTCTTCATCAATTCAGCTTCTACAGGAGTAAAATGGAGAAAGAGGACGACATAGTAACCTAGGAAAGTATACAGATAGTATAAACAATTTATTTGGATATTCTTCTCTTTCCATCAGAAAAAGAGGAGCACATTCAAAGGAATATAAATACTTATCTTGCCAAAAGATAGATTGGTTACTTTTTTAACCTGAAATCCTATGAAGTCAATCCTATTAAAGTTAGTTGATGGCTAAAAGTGAGCTAAAATCTTAATAGGACATAAGTGGAAGAATTCTTTATTCTTTATGGTAAACATGAAGACCTCCAGGAGATACATATTTATGTATATAAAACCAGGAGATATAGATATAGACATATAGATACATGTCTCCTTCTGATTAAAAATGCAAAGACATGGAAGTCTCAAGAGAGGATGCCAAAATTTGAGTAGAAAGTGGAAATAGAAAAGATGAAGTAAACTTCTCAGCAAAGGCTTGTAACTTGGAGTGTAGTGCTGAAGAGGGCTACAAACAGGAAAACATATTCAGTGAAACTGATGGATTATATGTACAAAATCTTGCCATGATATTCTTAAATTTTACCAAGAATAACCAAGATGGGAACAAGCCATGGACATATGTAAACAGAATTTGAACATATTCCTGTCATAGTACTCTAAAGATATGCAGAAAGATAAATCAATATTTTAGGGAGTTTGTTAGGCTTTTTTTTATGAAATAGGCTTTATTTAAAACATTGGAGTCTCTCTAGAATATTATGTTCTCTTTTCCTCTTGGTTATGATCCTATTATTACATGCTATCACACAATTGCATATATAAAATATAATTAAGACATTTTAATGAGATCCTAGCAGTGTGAAACATGGTTACATTACACAAGCAATATAAAGACTCAAACCCATCAGAGCTAATAGAAAGTGTGTAAGACACTGAAGAACTAGCTGTCACACAGACATGAAGTTTAACTCTCCTTTTCATTATACTATTGTGAACTTGTGATGTTGCAAGAATGAAACTGGTGAAGAATGAATACTGTAGTCTGTGATACCCAAGACTGAAACTCTATAGAGTAAGAAAGAAAAACAGGACAAAGATCATAAGTAGAATGCTGCTTATTTTTCTTTCAACATAAAGTAGGAAAGCAAAATGGAAAAAAAAAAAAATCCAACCACAAACCTGAAAAATGCTTTTCTCCAATAGATGCTGTGAATAACAGAGATGTTATATGTCAGATGTTAGAGCCAATTTACTGAAAAAGTAACCATCCAGAGAAAGGGAAGACATTAGTATGTATTTCTTTACCATCAAAGTAGAGCAAATAAAGAAGACAGATAAAAAAATATTAATTAAATTTTTAAAAGCTGTAAGCATTCCTTTTACAATTTCTTGAATTTAAACTCCTTGGTTTCCCTTTTGCAAGTGACAAACCCTAGAAGTTCACCAACTACAGAACTTTCAAGGGAACTTTTGCAGAGAAATTTTCATTCACATCTTTCTTTCATTGAGTATTCGTAAAAAGTCTGCATTTGGAATTAAATGTATTGCCTGTTACAGCTGGTTTCAAATTAGGAAGTCTCTTTCAGAACAATAAAAGTTAAATCACTGTTTCATTAAAAGTGAAGTTATGCTCTATGTACATATGTCCTTAAGCCCACACTTACCAACCATCTATCTCAGCCATAAATGTCAAGGCTTTGCTGCTTCAAGATGCTACAGTGAGAATAAATAGCACATTCCCCCAGAAGAACAAGAGCTCAGTTCACTCACATGTGGTTCACATACAAACCTATGTTGGGTAGGTTTAGGCTGAATTATGGAGCAAATCTGAAAGGGGCTCTCCTTCCACAGTCTCAATACATATTTAGTATTGATAAGTGAAGCTTCAATAAGGTCAAAAATATCAATCCAAGCCAGTGGGACAAAAAGTTTATCATAGATGTGTGACTTAAATAACTATATTCACCAGGAATAAACTTTGAATTTGGTGCAAACACCATTTACACATGGTGTTTAGACGGCCACCTCAGAAAATCCTGCTTCACTTAACAATAATACACTGTTAAATTCAGTGATTTGCTCAAGACAGATATGTTAAAGTTTCTTTTGCATTCAATGATTGTATTGCCATCATCTTGCTACAATACTAGTTTATTCAAAGTAAAAAGAGAGATTATATATCAGCATTTATTTTAATATACCATTTTTGTTATTTTCTTTGTCAATGCTGCCACCTTCTGATAGTCAGAAATTTCACCAAGTGTCTCAAGTCCAGTATTTCAGTTACAGAACTGGACAACTTCATAATTGCAGTCTTTCCAGCCTTCAAACTCAGGAATCCTCTCTATCCCAGTCCATCTACTTGATTGTGATTTTTATGTAAGGAAAGAAGCAGAGATTTGAAGAATATACAATTGTAACACAGCAAATGTTTAGGAGACTAAAAGTGAAAGATGCTGGAGATGACATTTGTTCAACACTCCAGTTCTAAAACACCCATGCTCCCATATCACTGAAGCCGCTGAGAAGTTTTTGAAGTTGCTGGAAACTACACTTGCTGTATTTTGCCCTCTGTCCTGGAACATTTAGCATGGAAAGTCTTTGGATTTGTGAGGTTTAGGCCCTGTTTACTGTTTCTGTGCCATAACATAGTTTCCCATACTAAGTTCTTGGGTTGATCTAAAGTATTGTTGAGTCTTTTCAGTTGAGTCAATTGTTTATCTGTTCTATCTGTCAAGGTCAAGTCTACCTAGGGAAAGGCAATGGTTCCTATAAATGGAACTCCTCCCTTGAAGGATATTAAACACCAGTCTACAACTTTGAACCAAATTTGCCTCACTAGGAAAGCTGTAAATTTAATTTGTTCTGATTTGGCTCCAGAGCAGACAAATATTTTAAACTGAAGTTTCTCATACCCCAGACAAGTAGTCTGATCACTAAACTATGGCTAAACAGAGTGCCCACAGGCCTCCCTGTGTTGACAGTAGGCATCAATGAATCTTGGTCTCCAAGTGAAAAAGGAGGAACTCTCCTTTATGAATGGTATCAAAATTCGAGCAACAAAATGACCAGTCTTGTCAGAATTTGACATTGTTAGGCATAGCTGGAAGTAAAAATGTACATGGCACAAGAACTTTATTGACAGAAATCTAGACATTTTGAGGATTTGTCGTGGTTTAGGCCCATCAGGGAACAAAGACAACGATTAGCCTCGAGTACCGAAGTGGCTGAGAATTGCTCAAGGGCAGGGAGAGCTTAATTGCCGCTTAAGGTTCAGGACAAAACAGACCAGGCCACTCGGTTTGGGGAAGAAAACAGAAAAAAACAATTTAATGCAACATCAACCAAAACATACCCCAAAAACCCAAAACATAACCAAAATGAAACAACACAGAGTAATGCATCAATGAAGAGTCCAACCAGCCTTTTTAAGAACACCTTCTTGCCACACCTCCCCTCTTCCCGGGCTCAGAGTCCTGATCCCGGGGTTTTTACCCTGTCCCCTCCTGAACGGTTCGGGGGGGCAGGCAGTGGGGGTTTCAGTTAGTCTGTTCCCGATAGCTTCTGCCATTTGTCCCTCCTCAGGACAAGGTGGGCTCCACACCAGTCCTCCCTGCAAGTCCGTGGGGTAACTCACACACATGGCAGACCTGCACAGGCTGCTCCGACGCGCACTTATTCCAAAGGCTGCAGCTCCTCTCTGCCTCTCGTGTGGGGCTGCTCTGCGACGTGCAGGCTCTCCAACACGGCCTGTGCCATGGCCGTCTCCCCACACAGTCCCTCGCCCGGGCTCACTCACATGTAGCTGCTGGTAACTCTCGGTCCTGCCATGGATCTCCATAGGTTGCAGGGGCACAGCTTGCATTCTCGCCACGGCTTGCAGAGGAGTCTCTGGTCTATCGCTTCTCCTTCCTTCCTCCTTCTCTGGCTGAAGGGTCCGCGTGGTCGCCTCCATCTTGTATCACTCATACATCTCCTGACTCGCATTCCGAATTCCCGTCCCCTAAATAGTGATGGCAGAGGCGCCAGATTGGCCCAGCCGGGCCGGAGGTGGGTCTGAACCCAGGAGCCGGGGGAGAGTCCGCAAACTCTTTACCGGGTCTTCACTGCAACACGCTCCCCCTGTTACTAAGCCAAAAGCTGCTCCTTGCTAAACCAGAACAGGATTAGTTATCTTGTTCTGTACCTAGATTTTGGACTAAGGTGCCCAATTTAATTGTCACAAAACTAACATGTCTATAACATGTAACAGGGTCATATAGAGAAGGCTTTTACATGCCATTTGCCACTGCACCAAGGGAAGGACTGCTGAAGAGAATTCATTTCAGTTTAGTTCTTTCAATTTTGTTGCATTTTATTGTTGAGAATAAGTTCACAAGGGGCTCAGTTACATAATATGGTCCAAATGTCTTTAGGCTTGCATATGTAGCCATAATGCCCAATACGATAGCCTGTTACTTGTTGAAGATCTGCTACTCTGATTATTTTAATGACCCAATAGAACAGTGCACTCCATTGACTTTTAAGTGCTTTACAAGATCTCTAGGAAAACAGGTTACTCTCACAGATGATTATTCATCAGAGCCAGAAATGGTAGGTTGTATGTCATAAAAAAAGTTTTAAAGTTTAGCAAGTTGAAAATACCAGATAAGGTTTTAATACCACATACTGAAAGTGGTTTGTGACACAGAAATCATCTTAGTTGAATATATCTCAATACTCACTAATTATTTTTACAGGAAATTTTCTGGAAGAGCCACAACTCCACATGAACAGCCTATCAGTTTTTTCCAGTTGGCTTATCATATTAAGAAATGAAAAATAAAAGATTTATAGATTTTTAGGTCATATTAAGACTCAATCTGAGTGAAAGCTGTGATTTCAAAATTTCTCTAACAGAGAATGCAGGTGCAGTCAGCTGCTAGAAATATGTATTTCTATCATATCATTTCTAAATATCGTATGTAGAAATATGTGTTATGATAAGTTTCCAAGATCAGTAATATTTCTTTCAGAAATTAGTAGTAATACTATTTGTAAAGACTGGTTTCTGTAGAAGTTTTGCGTTTTTTTTAACTGTCTGCATAATAGTCAATAACATAATCTAACTCTGGGGACTTAAATTATTGTCCAGAATCTTGATTGTACAGTTGAAGTTATTTACAAAGAGCAGATTCCACTCTTGAGTAACATTGTTCTATTTAAATACATTCAGAGAAATAAGCTGGAATACTCTCAAATAAAAATATTGCATAATTGGAAAAATAGAGTGGAATAGAATAGAGTGGAATAGAATAGAGTGGAATAGAATAGAGTGGAATAGAATAGAGTGGAATAGAATAGAATAGAATAGAATAGAATAGAATAGAATAGAATAGAATAGAATAGAATAGAATAGAATAGAAGGAGAACGAAATAAAACAAAATAGAATGGTTCCAGATCAATCTGAAGAAGAAAAGCAAATGTACCATCTTATGTCGACAGTAGTGTGTTAAAAAAAATAAAAAATAATTTAAAAAAAAAGACATGTACAGTATATTCATTGAGTACCATGACGTACAAAAAAAGTCTGATCCACAGATGTCCATGACTACAGAATTAGGTCTCAAATATGTCAAGTGAAGGAAAGTCAAAAGCTCCAATTCTCATTCTTAAGAATGATCTCCTTGAATCTCCTTAACAAAAGGTTTTAAATGTTATGTCAGTATTTTTGACACCTTCACTTGCATTATTCTTTGAAGATAAATGCTTTAATTATCAAATATAATAAGTACAGTTGAGTTGTAAAGTAATACAGTAAAATAGTTAGCCATAATACTTTATAAGGTTACACAAACTCATTAGAAAAAACAATGTGGTAAATTCTTTCATAATGTCTAAAATATAACATTATTTTTTGTTCTCTAAGCACTTTATTGGGAGAACACATTTCTTCACTTTTCTTTAAGTGCTTCAAGACACATTCAAGTTCTTCAAGACACATTATTTCAAGTAAAAGATAGTAATTTCCAAAAGATCTTTCTAAGATTTACAGTTGACTGAAATAGCTTTAGGAGAGGGATGAATAAATCTGATAGCAAGGCCGTGAAGCTAAATACTGTTGCTTTAAAAAGGGGTTAGATTTTTCCAAGTCCTACATATTTGATTTTTCTTTTCATACCAGATCATATGTAGAGAGAAAAGGGATTGTGCAGAAAGGGGATTTTTTTATGTAGAAAAAAAATGGTGTGAGATTCAGAAAACTGAAGGAGGAAGAGGAAACTAATGGAAGCAGAGATGGCAAGGAGTGAAATACTGTATCAGTGCAGTTGTGATATCAAATCTTGAGTGCAGACTATGAGCTCTCCCTCATGCTGGTCAGTAGCGTATCACAGAAATGCAACCCTTCAGAGTACCTGTGTAAATAACTGCTCACTGCTGCAAGGCAATCACAAGGCAGCTCTAAAAAGCAGTTGCCCTGTAAAGCTTGTATGTATTCTCCCCTAGCTTCTTAAGTTCCATTTCCCTTCCAGCAATATATTTTGGAAGATTGCCATTAAAAATTCTGTATGGAACCAAAGATCAAGTCATACAACCTGGTGCTGAGTTGTAAGATAAGTCTGCACAAGTAGATGAAAATGTAAATACAACAAAGTTAAAAATATTTGAGGTAATTCTAATCTGTATAATATAGGTACCACTAGTAACTGGTGATGTAGTGTGTTCTACCTGAAACTGTAGGTAGTAAGGCACTAGACACATAGTAATCCAGATGTATGAAGATGAGCAAGAGATTTGTACGGACCATTTTCTGAAAATGCTTCTGGATCAGTAAGTGTAGAAGAACTTCATTGCCACTACATATACAAGCACTAAAAAAAAAAGAAAATATTTTTGCCTTTGCCTCCCATCCCAACCCTTCTGTTGTGTTGGCTTTTGCTGTATCCATGTAACAATCTCATCTCACTCTTTGACTGGTTTTTCCTCAACAACTATTTGTTCTTTTCAAACCTTATGGTGTTCTCCAAATTGGTTGCTTCAGCTCTTTGCTAAACCTCTGGAAAAAGAAAAGCAACAGTCCCTGTTACCAGGCAACAGGCAGTTTCTGCTGCTCATGGTTGTGATGAGGTGCAGTCCTGCTGCCACTGCTACTCCAGCTCCACGGAGTTCATTCAACAGCACCTGAAGCTGGCAGACAGTAGTTAGTCTCTTTATATTGCTCTGATAGCTGCTTTATAATTAAATCAGATAATATCAACTTTCTGCAGACTGATTTCTAAGCAAAATTTACAGCAGCAAGAGGCCAGAAACAACACTTAAGTGTAGTTTTAGTAAGGTTATTAGATTAACCAGGATTGCATGAATAAAGTAGTAGATCTAAATAAAATCTCATCCTTCGGCATGCAAACTGATTGCTTTGGGCATCACAAATAAATAATTTGTTCCTTTCACTTTTATTTCTTTTTATTTTTAAGCCAAGTGCCTTGTTTGTGTTCAATGGAGTCTAGCAGATAAAGCTAGAAAGACTGCAGTTTGCCCAGATGGGGAGCTCATAGTGGGTCTCACCATGCCTTGTACACAGCTCCAGCACTTTTCAAGCTTCTAGCATTACCTGTGAAAGTGAAATTCAGTTCATTCCCCGTACTTCTGGGTGAACAGAATTCAATGTTTAATTTTTTTTTAGGAAGTTATATAAGATCCAGAGCATCAGTCACAGAAAACTTTTACCTTCCTCTAAAATGGTCTATGCAGTCTGTATGGGTTGAACAAGATGAAGGGAATGTGTCATGGGAACGTGTCATGGTTTAGCAAGGAGTCGCTTTTGCTCACCTGCCCTAAGGAGAGACAAATAGCAGAAGCCACCAAGAACAGACTGACTGAAACCCCCATTCCCTCCCACTCTGAGTTGTTCAGCAGGAGAGGAGAAAAAGACACCAGGATCAGGGCTCTGAGCCTGAGAAGAGGGGAGGGTTGGGGAGAAAGTGGTCTTAAAGAGCTAGTTGTGCTTTGTCACTTGATGGGCCTAAACCATGATAGAGTGTCTGTGCTATAATTGTTTTCATGGTTTGACATGGCAGTCTTTTCTGGTAATGGGGAAAGGGCTGTAATGATGACTCCTATAAGAAGCTGCTCAAAACTCTCTCCAGCTCTGAGCCAGACCCACTTCTGAGCCAATTAGATGCCTCCATGATCACTTTATAAGAAGCTGGAAGATGAAGGGTCTTCCTATTCATTCTCTCTTTTTCTTCCTTTTTCAATCCCTTTCTTTTTTCCAGCTGGTAGTGTTGCAAGGAGTGGGAAGAGTGAGAGAAGCAACCATGCAGACTCTAAGGTCAGTAAGGGAAGAGAGGAGGAGGTGTGCTGGAGCAGAGACTCCCCTGCATTCTACAGAGAGGACTGGTAAAGCAGTGATTTGCTTGTATTTTTCTAAAGACCTCACACTAGCAACAGAGATTTATTTTGATAATGACCCCGTGTCAGGGGCAGAGATTCATTTTCCTAGAAACCCCTTGCCACGGGCAGTGACTATTGGCTGAAGGAGGCTGTGTCCCATGGAAGGGACTCAATCACTATTACAAACCCCAAGCCAGAGAAACTGATTCTCTTCATTAAAACTCTGGCTGGAGGAAGCCATGTCCTGTGGAAGGGACCCTGTATCACTATGGCCAGGGGAGGCCATGTCCCGTGGAAGGGATCTAATTTTCAAAGAAGCTTTAACTGTGGCGAAGAACTCACAACAAAGCAGTTCATTAAAATTATGCCCAGAAGAGGCCTTGTCCTGAGGGAGGGACCCTGTATCTGCAGAAACTGCAACCGTGGCAAAGAATTCACATCAGAGATATTCATTAAGGACTACGTCCCGTGTGAGGGACCCTGTATTGGCAGAAGCCGCAGCTGCTAGGAACAATCCACACCAGAGAAGTTCGTTAAGGACTCTGTCCAGGGGAAGGGACCCTGTATTAGAGCAGGGGAAGAATGCCAGGAGTTGTCCTCCTCTGAGCAGAGAGAAGCAGCAGAGCTTCTCCCACTCATCCCCCACTCCCTGCCCCCCTGAGCCATGGAGTGGGGAGGAGGTAGAAATATCGAGAGCAGTGAGTTGGGCCTGGGAAGAAAGGAGGGATGGGGGAGGGAGATCTTAAAGTGATAGCTGTAATGTTCTCATCATTCTACTCCCTTTTTGCTTTTATTTCATTCTGTTTCTTGTAGGCAGTAGAATAAACTTTCCTACTTTCCTCTCTAAGTCGAGTACGGGAGTCTGTTTTGCCCAGAACCGTAATTGGCAGCGAGCCCTCCCTGCCCTTGTCTTAATTCACAACATCCTTGCTTATCTTTTTACTTCTATTTCACTGGGGCCTCCGCCATCCTAATGAGGGTGGGAGTGAATGGGGGGCACAGAGTGAGAGACTGCCGTGATGCTTTTATGCTAGTTTGGCCAAACCATGACAATTGTACAGGATGTAGGTACATCTAAGCCCACTGTAAACTACCAATGCCATAGTAGTACTTTCAGCACAGCAGTCCCAAGCTCCAGCGGAGGTTAATTTACACAGTTTCTCAAGCACTGCAGTAAAGGCAATCCCTAACCATCTCAAACGACATTGCATATCATAAATTCCTGCAAGTAAAACTTTTTACAATCTGAAAATATCTCACTGCTCACAGAGATTATAACGTATCTTGCAGCACAGAAATAAGACTTCACTCTTTAGTTAAAACGTTCCCTTCCTTCATACCTCTATGTATAAATTGCACTGGATAGATCCAACCTGTTCCTGAATATACTAATCAGACCTCCAAAGAGGCCTTCAGAATGATTGACAGGGAAGCCCTTAATAAAGGCTTTCTGGTTTTGGCATGCAAGCAGGAGAGCAAGCAAGCAAGGAAGCAGCTTGAGTTACTTGAAATGCTGAGGTGGATGCGTTTGAGAAACTGTGAAGGGAGAGGTGTTTGATAAGCCCTGAATAAAGAGCAGATGCAGAAATTCTAATGGGCCTGCCGAAATGGCCATGGAGTAAGTGGTTGTTAAGTCTTGATTTTTTGTTCTTCCCATTGGCAGAAAGGAGAGATAAAGAGTGCAGTCAGCAGAATACAGATGAGCCGAACCATTCTTATTTTCAGTTTCCTGTGAAATGGAGAGCCTGGAGACCCCACTACCTTTTACAGGTCACATTTTAAATCCTTGCTTTGTCAAGGGAACCTCAGTTCCTGGAGGACAATGTAAAAGTCTGGAGAATGGGAGGCTTTCCCTTGGCAAACAAAAATGAGGTTAGAGACCTGTTGGGCAAGATGGAGACCCATAAATCCCTGGGAACTGACAGGATGAACCCATGAATGCTGAAGGAGCTGGCTGATGTTATTGCTAAGACACTCTCCAAAATTTTCAAAAGACTATGGAGGACTTGGTGAGGTGCCTGAGAACTGAAGGAAGGCAATGTCACTCAAGTCTTCAAAAAAGGCAAGAAGGAAGACCCAGGAAACTACAAGCCAGTCAGCTTCACTTCGATCCTTGGAAAGGTGATGGAACAACTCATCCTGGATGTCATCTCTAAGCACATAACCATCAGAGGGACTCAGCACAGACTCACCAAGAGGAAATCCTGCTTGTCCAACCTGATAGCCTTCTGTGAGATATAACTGGCTGGCTAGATGAGGTAAGAGCAGTGGATGTCATCTACCTTCACTTCAGCAAGGCTTTTGATACCATCGCCCATTACATCCTCATTGAAAAGCTCAGGCAGTGTGGATTGGATGAGTGGATGGTGAGGTGGATCAAGACCTGGCTGAATGACAGAGCCCAGAGAGTGGTGATCAGCAGAGCCAAGTCAAGTTGGAGGTCTATGGCCAGTGGGGTTCCAGAGGAGCTGGTTCTGGGGCCAGTCTTATTCAACACTTTCATCAATGATCTGGATGAGGATGAGGATGAGGATGAGGATGAGGATGAGGATGAGGATGAGGATGAGGATGAGGATGAGTGTACCCTCAGAAAGTTTGTTGGTAACACCAAACTGGGAGTACTGGCTGATTCACTAGAAAGCTGTGTTGCCATTCAGCGGGATCTCAACTGGCTTGAGAGTTGGAAACATCACGAGGTTCAACAAGGACAAGTGCAGAGTCCTGCATCTGGGAAGGAACAACCCTATGCACTAGTACAGGCTGGGGATTCACCTGCTGGAGAGCAGCTCTGCAGAGAGAGACCTGATTGATAATAAACTAACCATGAGCCAGCAATGTGCCCTTGTGGTCAAGAAGACCAATGGCATCCTGGGATGCATCCTGGGAGGTTCTCAGAATCACAGAATCTTAAGGGTTGGAAAAGACCTTGGATGATTATCTAATCTAACCTCCCTGCCAGAGCAGGAACACCTACAGTAGGTCACGCGGGAACTTGTCCAGGTGGGTTTTGAATGTTTCCAGAGAAGAAGACTCAGTAACTCATTTGGGTAGCCTGTTCCAGTGCTCCATCACGCTCACAGTGAAGAAATTCTTCCTTGTGTTTCTTTGGAATCTCTTATGTTCCAGCTTGTACCCACTGCCCCTTGTCCTATAATTGGACATCATTAAGAACACCCTGGTTCCAACCTCCTAACACTCCCCTTTATGTATTTGTAAACATTAATGAGGTCACCCCTCAGTCTCCTCTTCTCCAAGCTAAAGAGCCCCAGCTCCCTCAGCCTTTCATCATAAAGAAGGTGCTGGACTCCCTTTATCATCTTGGTTGCCCTGCACGGAACTCTCTCCAGCAGCTCCCTGTTCTTCTTGAACTGAGGGGTCCAGAACTGGACACAACATTCCAGATGTGGTCTCAAGAGGGCAAAGCGGAGGGGGAGGAGAATCTCTCTCAACCTACTGTCCACAGTCCTTCTAATACACCCAAGGATGCCACTGGCCTTCTCAACCACAAGTGTACATTGCTGGCTCATGGTCATCCTGCTGTCTACCAGAACCCCCACGTCCCTTTCCCATACACTGCTCTCTCACAGTTCATCCCCCAACCCGTACTGGTACATGGGGTTCTTCTTTCCCAGGTGCAAGACTCTACACTTGCCCTTGCTGAATTTCATTAGATTTCTACCCGCCCAACTCTCCAGCCAGTCCAGGTCTCATTGGATGACAGCAGTCTTCTGGTGTGTCAGCCACTCCTTCCAGTTTAGCATTGTCAGCAAACTTGTTGACAGTGCCCTCTGCTCCCTCATCAAGGTCATTAATGAATATAATGAACAGTACTGGTCCTAACACCGACCTCTGAGGGACTCCACTAGATAATGGCCTCCAACTAGACCCTGTCCCATTGATCACAGCTCTCTGCCTTCTTTCCTTCAACTAGTTAACAATCCACCTCACTATGTGATTGTCCAGCCCACACTTTCTCAGTTTTACTGAGAAGATGCTGTGGGAGATGGCATCAAATGCTTTACTGAAATCAAGATAAACCACATTCCCTGCACTACGACCATCTATCCAACCTGGTTATGTCATCATAAAATGCTACCAGGTTGGTCAAACATGACTTCCCCTTGGTAAAGCCATGTTGACTCTCCTAATGAACTTCTTGTCCTTTAAATGCCTAGAGACAGCACCCAGGATAAGTCGTTCCATCACCTTTCCAGGGATGGAGGTGAGGCTGACTGATTTGTAGTTACCTGGCTCTTCCTTCTTACCCTTTTTGAAGACTTTCCTCCAGTCCTCAGGCACTTCTGGTCTCGATGACTTACTGAAGATGATGGAGAGTGGTTTAGCAATGACTTCCACCAACTCCCTCAGCACCCATGGGTGCATCCCATCAGAGCCTGTGGATTTATGTACATTCAAATTGCTCAACAGATCCTTAGCCCAGTCCTCATGAATCAAACAAAATTCCTCCTTTAATCTGACTTCCTCTGGAGTCTGGGGCTCCTGAGGACAGTCTCCAGCAGCACAGACAAAGAAGGCACTTAGTAACTCCACCTTCTCTGTATCCTCTGCCACCATGGCACCTGCTTCATTCCACAGTGGGCCTACATTGTCTCTAGTGTTAGATTTATCTGCAGTGTATTTGAAGAAGCCATTCTTGTTGTCCTTGACCTCCCTTGCAAGGTACAACCCCAACAAGGTTTTAGTTCTCCTAATTACCTCCCTACATCCTCTGGAAACAGCCTTATATTCATCCTTCCATGATCTATAAACTCTCTTCTTTCACCTGAGTTTGCCCAAGAGTTCCCTGTTTAACAGTGTGGGTCTCCTGGCTCCCTTTCTTGATTTCATACCAGCTGGGATGCTCTGATCCTGAGCCTGGAAAAAGTGATCTTTGAATGTAGAAAACCATCTTGGGCCTCTTTATCCTCTAAAATCCTGTCCCATGAAATGTCCCCTAGTAATTGCTTGAAAAGGCCAAAGTTGGCCCTGCTAAAGTCCAGGGTTGCACTCCTGTTTGATATTCTGTTCCTCCTGAACAAGATCCTGAACTCCACCATCTTGTGGTCACTGCAGCCAAGGCTGCCCTCAACCTTCACCACTTCAACCAGATCCTGCTTGTTCGTGAGTACAAGATCCAGCAGTGCTCCTCTCCTAGTTGGCACATCCACCATTTGCATCAAGAAGTTATCATCAGTGCACTGAAGGAGCCTCCTGGACTGTAACTGGCTAGCTGTGTAGGTCTTCCAGCAGGTGTCTGGGTAGTTGAAATCCCCCATGAAAACCAGGACCTGTGAATTTGAGGCTGCTCCCAGCTGCCTGTAGAAGGCCTCATCAACTTCCCCATCCTGATCAGGTGGCCTGTAATAAACGCCCACAACCGTGGGTGTGTGTTTCCTCCCCCTCTACCTTGGTGAGGCCTCATCTGGAGTACTGTGTTCAGTTCTGGGCTCCCCAGCTCAACAGCAAACTTCTGGAGAGAGTCCAGCACAGAGCCACCAAGTTAATCAGGGGACTGGAGCATCTTCCTTATGAGGAAAGGCTGCAGGATCTGGCACTGTTCAGCCTGGAGAAGAGGAGACTGAGGGGGGATGTCATTAATATTTACAAGTATTTGAAACACGTATGTCAAGTGGATGGGGTGACACTTTTTTCTGTAGTGTCTAGTGATAGGACAAGGGGTAATGGAAAGAAGCTGGAACACAAAATGTTCCATTTAAACTTAAGGAAAAACTTCTTTACTGTAAGGGTGAGGGAGCCCTGGCACAGATTGCCTAGGGAGGGTGGGGAGTCTTCTTCTCTGGAGGTTTTCAAAACCTGCCTGGATGTGTTCCTGTGTGGCCTGATTTAGATGGACTTGCTTTAGCAGGGGAGTTGGACTGGATGATCTTTAGAGGTCCTTTCAAACCCCTACCATTCTGTGCTTCTGTGAAGGTCTCAGACATGGACACTATTTTCAGACCTCACACTGAAAATTCTGTGGTAGAATTCTAAAGATATGAAAAGAAAAGAACTTATAGTTTTGCTTCCTCATGCTCAAATAGTGGAAGGCTGGTGAAAACTGAGAGCATCTCCTATCAGTGTCAAGGCAATAAGGCACTAAAGTCACTGAAGAAATTGTCCACAAAGAAGCAATGAAATGTTCCCAGCATCAGGTGTCCTAAAGAGTTTCTAAAAAACAATTATATTTAGAAACAGTCTAAGTAATTACTCCAGGCCAAGTGAATTTAGAACATGTCATCTGGATTGAATAATTCACAGCAAATGGAGAGGCCTGAGATCTTTCTTCAAGTTTTGCAGGGGAAACTAAAAGCATTTGACAAGATACCATGGATTAATAAGCAAAAAGAAGGTGTGGAAAAGTATATTGAAAGGTGCTGACACTACATTTCAGCAGTTTTCATAACAATGAAATTCTTACTATGGTGCGTTCCTAAAACATTTAAATTGAGACTTAACTAGATTTCCTCATCAGCACTATTACTATATAACATGAGTGTTAGAATGTGATTCTGTGGTGTTTAAGTGTGTTTTCATAACTCTGTTATTGCAATGTCTACGTTGATCTCAGTTCTGCAGTGTTAGCCGTGACACTGAGTGACAATATACATTTCTCACTAGCAGAGCATTTTACTTTGTGCAACACCAACAGATACTACTTTGCTTAGCCAGCCTAGGGGTGGAAATTAATGACATTTAACAAGTGAAGGTTTATTCAGACTTCAGTTAGCAAAAACAGATGGAATTTTATTTTCTCACAATTACTATAAGTTCAGAATAGCTAAATTGTTGCTATGGAAGTAGAAAGGTACAACAAAATAAAATAGAAGTCTAACAATCTTGAGGCTGAAATATAAAAATGTTGCTTCCCATGCAAATTCAACAGAAAGAACACATTAGAGTAAATCACGGGATGATTGCATCTAATTATATAACAAGAATAGGTTACTGTATGTATATAATTGTGTTTGTGGGTTTTCCTGACTCGGTTCCATTCTGCAAGACAAAAATGGCGAGGTTTGCATGACATAGCACTTATATCCTACATAAAACAAACAATACTGATAAATGTGTCTTAGTAACTGGTCAAGTTTTTCCTCAAACTTAGCTCCTCATATTATCTCGGTAATTTATCTTTGACACTTTTCAATCTTTGTATTTGGTTTCTTTGTGTCCATTTTTACAGCCATTATAGGTTATGTTCTCTGACTTAGCCTAGAAAGGGGTTTACTTGCTTCTTTGCAGACATAGGGGGAAAAAAAGAAAAACTTAAAATGGGAAGTAATTCCACTGGGCATAGTTCTATCTCAAACTAGTCTATTCAGTGTGTAATTTAATTCCTAGTGCAGATCCATACACATTGACCCAAAAAGTCTAGCCTCCAGACCATGAAATTTTGCTACTAACTTCACAGGGATTTCTCCTGAAATAATCATAAAATAGAATGAAAAGCAGAGGTGCAAAGGGCAAAAAAACTCATTGAAAATTCAACAGATGCATTGCTTTTAGAGATAAACAAATTTGCCCAGATAACCTCAGTTTGCCCTCCTTTATGACCTAGTTTAAAAAATCTTGAGTAGAACTTCACATCAAAATGCTGCAGAAAAAAAATACAAAAGTACTCAATGTTTGGGACTTCAGGGAGTCCCAGATGCTATGGAGTTAGAGGATATATCTTACTGGTACAAAAAGTGAATCTTATCTTGACAGATTTCTATCATGACACTAAGATCTGCTTGCAGACCGAAAGTTTTATCTACTATCTAAGTTGGCTAAAACAGAATTTACACTTTTGTAATGTACTGTTGTAGTGGTTTTGCCTGTGCCAGGTTTGTTGGTAGCAGGGGGGCTACAAGGGTGGCTTCTTTAAACAGAGAGCTGCCAGAAGCTTCCACTGTATCTGATAGGGCTAATGCTAATCAATTCTAAGATAGACCCCACAGCTGACCCACGCCTGGTCAATCAGTGATGGAGGTAATGCCTCTGTGAACAACTTATGTGAGAAGGAGAAGAAGTTGCTCTGCAGTTGCAAAGCTGCAGCAGCAACAGGGAGTGAGGATGTGAAAACAGCTCTGCAGACATCAAGGTCAGTGGAGAAGGAGGGGGAGGAGGGTGCTTAGACTCTGAAAGAAAGACTCCCCTGTGACCTGTGGTGAAGACCATGGTGAAGCAGGTTGTCCCCCTGTAGTCCATGGAAGACCACTGGGAAGCAGAGATCCACTCTTGGAGGACCCCACACCGGAGCAGGTGGATGCCTGAAGGTGGCTGTGACTCCATGGAAAGTCCATGCTGGAGCAAGTTCCTGACAGGGCCTGGGATCCCATAGGGAGAGAGAAGCCAACACCAGAGCAGGTTTGCTGTCAGGACTTGTGATCCTGTGAGGGACTCATGCAGGAGCAGTCAGTACCTGAAGGACTGTTCTCCCATGTTCCCACGTTGGGGCAGGGTGTGAGGAGCTGCCCCAGTGGGAGGCCCCATGCTGGAGCCATTCGTGAGGAACTGCAGCCCATGGGAAGGACCCACGCTGGAGAAGTTCATGAAGGACTGTCTCCTGTGGGAGGGATCCCACACTGTAGCAGTAGGAAGTGTGAGGAGGCCTCCACCTGAGAAGATGCTGTGGTAAAGTCCATCTGTAATGAACTGACCGCAACCCTCATCCCCTGTGCTGCTGGGGAAGAAGGAAGGAGAGGTCTGAGAAGAGGGAGGGGTGGGAGGAGGTGTTTTTAAGATTCAGTTTTATTTCTCATCTCCCTGCTCTTATTGTTCTTTTAATAAATCAAAACTTTTTCTCCCTGAGTCTGTTTTGCCTGTAACAGTAATTGCCTGTGACAGTAATAACTCAGTGATCATTCCGTCCTTATCTGAACTAGCAAGCAGTTTGCATATTTCTCTCTCTCTGACCTGTCCAGTTTAGGAGGGGGAGTGATATTATGACTTGGTGGACACCTGGCTAAAACACCACAAATGTAATCATTATTAAGACATGAGTCACAGCTTGGAATCCCTTCATCACTTTAAAATATACATTTAAAAATATACATAGAATCATAGAATGGTTTGTGTTGGAAGGGATCTTAAAGATTATCTAGTTCCAATCCCCTGACATGGGCATGGACACCTTTCACTACACCAGGTTGCTCAAAGCCCCATCCAGTCTTCCAGGGATGAGGTAGCCAAAGCCTCTTTTGGCAATCTGTCCCAGTGCCTCACCACTCTCATGGTAAAGAGTGTCTTCCTTTCATCTAGTCTAAATCTATCCTCTTCCAGTTTAAAGCCACCAAGCCATCACCATTTGTCCGATGACTACATGTAAAAAGTCCTTATTCGTCTTTCTTGTGAGCCCCTTTGGGTACTGGAAGGCTGTTATGAAGTGTCTTCAGAGCCTTCTCTTCTCCAGGCTGAACAATATCAGCTGTCCCAGCCTGTCTTCATAGGAGAGGTGTTCCATCCCTCTCAGCACCTTCATGCCCTCCTCTGGGCTCACTCCAGATGGTCCATGTTCTTTTTATGTTGTTCTTATGTTCTCAATCTACTGGCCAAGCTTCTTTGATGCAGCCCAGGATATGCTTGCCTTTCTGGGTTGTAATCACACATTGCCAGGTCATGTTGAGCTTCTCATCAACCAACACTTCCAAGTCCTTCTCCTCAGGGCTGCTCTCAATCCATTCTCTGCTCAGCCTCTATTTGTGTTAGGATTGCTTCAAACCACGTGTAGGACCTTGCACTTGTCTTTGTTGAGCTTCATGAGGTTCACATAGGCCCACATCTCAAGCCTGTCAAGGTCCCTACAGATGGCACCCCTGCCCTCCAGCATGTCGACTACATCACATAGTTTGGTGGCATTGGCAAATATGATGAGAGTGCACTCAATCCCACTGCCTATGTCCCTAACAAAGCCAACTGTCGCGGTTTGGCCCAGCTAGCACAACAGCACCACGACAGTTTCTCGCTCGATGCCCCCATTCACCCCCACCCTCGTTAAGATGGCGGAGGACCCAGTGAAATGGGAGTAAAAAGATAAGCAAGATTGTTGTGGATTGAGACAAGGGCAGGGAGGGCTCACTGCCAATTATGGTTCTGGGCAAAACAGACTCCAGTACTCGACTTAGAGAGGAAAGTAGGAAAGTTTATTCTACAAGAAACAGAACAGAATAAAAGCAAAAAGGGAGTAGGATGATGAGAAAATTGCAACCAGCACTTTAAGATCTCCCTCCCCCATCCCTCCTTTCTTCCCGGGCCCAGCTCACTGCTCCCGATATCTCTACCTCCTCCCCCCGCAACAGCT
Organism: Colius striatus; assembly: GCF_028858725.1. Classification (NCBI taxonomy): domain Eukaryota; kingdom Metazoa; phylum Chordata; class Aves; order Coliiformes; family Coliidae; genus Colius; species Colius striatus. The sequence goes on from NC_084761.1 coordinate 36,139,565, forward strand.
CAGGGGGGCAGGGAGTGGGGGATGTGGTCAGTCTCTCACAGATGGGCTTTGCCGCTTCTGTCTTCTCAGATGAGGATGACTCCTGGCATTCTTCCCCTGCTCCAACACGGGGTTCCTCCCCCGGAACACAGTCCTTAACAAACTTCTCTGGTGTGGGTTGTTCCCAACAGCTGCGGCTTCTGCCGATACAGGTTCCCTCACACGGGACACAGTCCTTGGTGAATATCTCTGACATGGATTCTTCACCGCGGTTGCAGTTTCTGCAATTGCAAGGTCCCTCTCTCGGGACAAGGCCTCTTCTGGGCCTAAGTTTAATGAGCTGCTTTGTCGTGGGTTCCTCCCCACAGTTGCAGCTGTGGATATTGGGTCCCTTCCTAGGGACAGGGCCTGCTCTGGCCATAGTGATAAAGGGCCCCTCCTTCGGGACAAGGCCTCCTCCGGCCAAAATCACTGTCCCTGGCTCAGGGCCTTTAATGAAGTGAATCGCTGCCCCTGGTCCGGGGTCAGCTTTAGCAAAATGAGTCTCTGCCCCTGATGCGGGCTCATTATCAAAATGAGTCTCTCCCGCTGATGTGGGGTCTTTAAAGAAATGAAAATAAATCTCAGCTTCACCAGTTCTCTCCATAGAATGCAGGGGAGTCTCTGCTACAGCACACCTCCTCCCTTTCGTCACTGACCTTGGAGTCCGCATGGTTGTTTCTCTCACCGTTCCTACTCCTTGCACCACCACCAGCCAGAAGAAGAAAAGAAGAGGCAGAAGAAGGAAAGAAGATGGAGGAAGACACCTCCCCTTCCTGCTTCTTCTTAAAAAGTGATCGTGGAGGCGTCTAATTGGCTCAGCCCCAGAAGTGAGCCTTTTCTGAGCTGGGGAGAGTTGTGAGCAACTTCTTGCAGGAGCCATCTTTGCAGCCCCTTCCCCCATACCAGAAAAGGCTGTCATGTCAAACCATGACACCAACCCGTGAGGAACTCCATTTGTCTCTGCTTTCTACTTGGACTTCAAGCTGCTGACCACTGCTCTTTGAGTGGGCCACCCATCAAATCCATGTCTCTTAAATTTAGATGTAAGGATGTCATAAGATCATAGATTTTTAATCATTTTTGTTGGAAAATACCTTTAAGACAATCAAGTTCAACCACTAAGTTAACACTGCCAAGTCCACCATTAACCATGTCCTTCAGCACCTCATCTATGTGTCTTTTAAATGTCTCCAGGGATGATGACTCTACGACATCCCTGGGCAGACCATTCCAGCGTCTAATAATCTTTTCAGTGAAGAAGGTTTTCTTAATACCCAATCTAAACTTCCAGTGGTGCAACTTGAGGCTGTTTCCTCTCATGTTGTCACTCATTACTTGGGAGAAGGGACCAGCCTCCATCTCACTACAACTTCCTTTCAGGTCATTGTACAAAGTGATCAGGTCTCACCTCAGCCTCCTTTTCTCCAGGCTAAATGGCAGCACAGCCTTCTGGTGAAGCAGCCAGTCCTCCCAGTTTGGTATTACCAGCTAACTTGTGGAGGGTACACTCTGTCCGCTCATCCAGGTCATTGATGAAGATGTTGAACAAGATTGGTCCCAGAACCAGCTCCTGTGCAACCTCACTGGCCACAGGCTTCCAACTTGACTTGGCTCTGTTGATCACCACTATCTGGATTCTGTCATTCAGCCAGTTCTCAATCCACCTCACTGTCCACTCATCCAATCCACACTGCCTGAGCTTTTCTATGAGGATATAACGGGATACAGTATCAAAAGCCTTGCTGAAGTCAAGGCAGATGACATCCACTGCTCTTCCCTCATCTAGCCAGCCAGTTATGCACTCATAGAAGGCTACCAGGTTGGACAAGCAGGATTTCCTCTTGGTGAATCTGTATTGAGTCCCCTGGATGAGCTGCTCCATCATCTTTCCAGGGATGGAGGTGAGGCTGGCCTACCTGTAGTTTCTGGAGTCTTCCTTCTTCCTTTTTGTGATCTCTCTCTCTCTCTATAGGTTCTGGGCATCTATTGCTGGTAGTAGAATCAAACTGGTAGGAGTGGGATGGATGAGGTTCCCCTCCCCTGGCAACTTTAGTTTTAAGCCCTCTTCACCAGCTTGGTAAGCCTGACTAATTTGACTGACATTTCTAAATGCTGACTTCTCTAGCTACTAAGGAAAGTAGAAGTAATTAAAAATCAAACACTAACATTATAAGTACAGGTTTCTTCTTCAAATAGCAATTGTTAGCTAAGATTTGCTAAGCATCAAAGTTCAAAATTCAAAGAAATTCTGAAATATGGACAATATTCTTGAAAAACTCCAAAACTTTGTGTTTATCCAATTCCTTCTCTGTGTTTGGGAATTTTTCAGCAGAAAATTATTCTTCTCTTAAGAACATTTTTCCCTTGTTAAATAAAGAAAAATTCAGACACAAAAAACCCCAAATCAGCAGCAAAACAAAATAACTGCATAACATCATACTAACATATTAACAATGCTTTCAAATTATATTTTTTCCAGCTTCAATATTCTGTGTATTTTTAAAAGTTTACTTTAGAAATCAACTCCACAGGGTTGCTGGCAGAACTGCTCTGCCACAACAGTTTATACCGACCATCTGTGGTGTGCCAGAAGCTTCCCGAATGTTCTGCCACCTGACTCAAAATCCTGAAGATTTTCACATTTTTCTGCCAATTTTCATCCATACTATGTCTGTTTCCAACACTGAAAACCTAAAAAAGCAAAATATATATCTAAAAGACGCACAGGATAGTAAATTCAGCCACAATATCATGGCCAAAAAAAGATCAAAAACTTCATTTATCTGCATTTGTGGGCTTTAATCATCAAGGACAGTTGCATACTCTGAAAACAGAGTTGTTAAAGAACATGAGGATCACTGCCTCTTTTAGGGACACAGAATAAAAGTCAGTGTCATTTCCTTTTTAGCACATCATAATGTCAGACTAGATGTAAGGCTGATTTCTATTCTTCTAGGTCACCAAAACCTCTTTTTTTGTCACCAGACATGATACTACTGTCAATGTTTAAGTTGCTCATGTGTAAAGCATAGATAATACAACTATGCTTTGAGAATATTTGGTCAATTTGCAATAAATGAAGATTCTCTTCTGAAAAATACAGCAGATGATCAAAGGAAGCACAAGAAAAAAAAAATGGCACTAAAATAATTGAATTGTTATGTTAGCCAAGAACAGGAAAGGCCATGATCCAAGAAAAGATCCATATTTGTGCTTCATGTAAATGGACTACTAGGGAAACAGATCAGCAGCATGTGCTTAATCTTGGTTCAGGGAAGTGTTTCTTCCTGAAGAACAGACTCTTAAAAATGATGCCCTGTTTACATCATGAAAGAAGGTAAGACCAATTTCACTGAAGGGTGACACTGAAGGATTTAATTAGTACAGAAATAGGGTGCTTGCTCGGGAACATATAGAAAATAAATTCAGTGTGGTGTGAAAGAGCCATCAAGAGCTGACAATGTCATGGAATTACTATGTTGCCAGTGTGCATGATCATGTAAGCTCTGCGTTTTCTTCTATCTCAAGTACCTTGAAATGCTATGTTTCAGTAAACAAACAAAAGATGCTTTGTAAAGATCACCCTGTTTTTCTGAAAAATGTCTGCACTTCACATAGTCCCGAAATAAAGTTCCTACCAGGCTCAAATCCTCTTGGAGTCTGTCTCCGCAATAATTGATACTCACAAGCTAAAAAGCATGAAAGTCCAGAATGATGTACTAAAAGAATATACAGACAAGAAGCAGTATAGTAGTGAGACACTAGCTTGCTTCTTGATCCATGCAAGTGACTAATAAAACCTCATTTTCAAGAGCTAAGAATAAACCTCTATCAAAGATTTGGTCCAGTTGCTTCTGTACAATTCTATTAAGGTCAGACACATGCTAAAGTATACATACCTAGATTATACTTTAATGCAGATTCTAAAAATTTTTTTACTAACACAACACTGATACCACAAAATAGATAACTACAATTTATCAATATCTTATACATTCTTCTGACATTTAAGTAATAATATCTAACTGGCTCTTATGAATAGCTGCCTAGTAAGCATTCAAAAACCATTTCTATTTTTAAATCAAGATGCTCTAATGTACTGCTCCTTGGCCACTTCCAGCACAGAAAGCATCTTTTTTTACAGCCCAAAATAACTCTTTCATTGTAACTGTCTCAACACCAACCTATTGAATCTGTAACTGTCTTCCAGGTAGGCATAGATCTCTTGGTGCTTCCAAGTGATCCTTTCTAGACCCTGTCTACTCTTGAGCAACATTAGCAACATAATTTAAAGACAAAAAAAAAAAACCTAAAAATCAAATCACAAAAAGGGAGGAGGGGGTATCATTTCCTGTGCTTTGATGGAACAAGTCTCCTCTTTCCAGTGTGATCAGAATATGGCTGCACTGAAGATTTGTTTTGCCATGGTATACTCCAGATTGATGTCTACTACCTAAACAGGATGGTTTAAATGCTTATCTCTGCTTATTTCTACTGCAGAAACTTTCGAGATACACTTTTCAATCAATATGTCTAAACAATGAAAAAACCACAAATACGTACTTCAGGCATCTTACTGGCAATGTAGGGGGAAGTTTGATGGTGGTGAATTTGTTGTTTGGTCAGGGTTTTATTTGCTTTGTCTATCTCAGTTAAATGATTTTGTTAATTTGCTTGGAATTCATACCTTGTGTAAGCCAAGTTTTACAAGTCATTTAGCTGAAATATTCTCAATATGCACTCTTATACAAGTTTAAATAACTCCTGAAGCTCCTGTGAAAGAGCTGAGTGTTTAAAAGCCAAAGTCTTTTTCTAACTTTCCTCACATACCCTTTGAACTTTTTAAATGGGTAATGAATTTTCTCAACTACATGCTTCAGCTGGTTTCCTTGGATTTAATGCTGATATTAAGAACACCACCAGCTGTCACTTGCTTTCCCAGGCTCTAGACAATGACTCAGAAATATGTTGGCCTTTGTATGTATTATCCAGCTTCTGCCAGTATAGTGGTCTCGAATTTACGTTGACAATTTCCATGTTAACAGATTAAAGGGTACCATAAAATAATGCACAGATAATCTTCCATACTTTCTACTGAGCTTTCCCCTCTACATTCTCTCTTCTATTATTGTCATCCTCTTTCTCTTGTAAAATTTGCTCTTGTAAAATTTACTATAGTCTTTAAAATTATATCAGCAGTTTGCAAGTTGCTCAACAAAAGCCTATGACAAGCAGCATGTCAATGACAACAAAAGAGTCTGGTTCCAAACCAACACTCACTGCATTTTTCACCATAACCAAAATATTTCCAAAAGCTAAGCACATTTTGCTGTTAACAGGATACTATTCCCTGTGACTATATAAACATCAATTACCTTTCTTTCATGTACAGCAGGCTGATGTCTTCTGTCATAACCAAGAAACTTGCTATCTCTAGTAACAGATTACTCTATCCATGTCAAAACCTAGTACTGATTCTTAACATAAAAACAGATCTCTCCTTGTGGCCTAGATGCAATTTTTTTTTTTCTTCCTTGCTCCTCCTTCTCCCCAAGAAAGACTCCAAATGTTTACATTTGTTACCTGAATTTGTGTAGAAAGGATAATTGAATTTGTGTAGAAAGGAAGTCCGAGTGAACTTTGGCCTGAGTTCAACAGTAATTGAGATAAGAACTAGAAGGAAGTTTGAATTTAAAGGACAGAAATCAGAAGCTCAAGCCACCAGCTGTCACCCAGTGGCATGTCAAATGCTTATCAAGATATCATTTATGACATGTTTAATTGTTTCTTGTAATTTGATTAATAAGAAAGACTTCAGTAATCGTGAAAGTTTCATTATGTTTCTTTTTGAAGTACTGTAGGAAACTCTGAAACATTTAAAGAAGATGCTATAATAAGTCTTGGCTGAAATTTCTTGATTAAACACTTCATTTGAAGCTGATTTGTCAGAGGTGCAACTTCTTGCAGAAGTGTATGTGTTTTAACGAAACTTCCATGAGAAAATCTTGTCAAGTCAAAAGAGAAGATAACCAGAGATAAACCATGAGAACACTCAGCTCACAGAAGAAAGACGTTCTGCTGTGTTCTGAGACAGTGGCTTAACCAAGAGACTGTTTCCTTCTGGGTTCTCTAGTAAATGATCCACGATAAACTGCCATGGTACTTTACCTTTCTTTTCACATCTGATCTAGCCTCCTACTTCCTCCATAGCCATCTACATATTTACTTATTGCAGAAACTTTGCTACTTTGCTCTTATCATATTGTCCCGTCTGGTCCCAACTTCTCCTTGGCTATCTTAGTCCATTATAACCCAAATTTTAAGTTCTTCTGAATCTGTAACATTTTGTTCCACCAGGTCACTCTCCACAGTGCACCCAAATAAGGGTGAGCTTATTTAGTTGGTTAGTATTCTTTAACTGGTGATTGTCAGAAACAGTTCAAACTCATGTTTTCTTCAAGACACTGAATGAAACCACAGGTAAATCTGTCAAAATCTGAATGAATATAGGAGTTCACAGAGCTATCTCTAAAGCTTCATCTGTAATAAAATATACAGTGAGTCAGTCAGTTAAGACTGAAAAACCACTATGACCTTTTCAATCTACTTATGAAATTCACAAAGAATTGCTTTCCAGAATGAGTAGGATTGCATGATACAGTGTAATAGACTGAAGCCAAAACTAACAAGATCTTTGAAGGTCTTGAATAGTCTGCTTCCAGCGAAGTCTAGAGTCTCCCAGACTTGTTACCTGGCACACGAGCTATACCATCAGTTCTCATGAACAGATTGTGGAATTTACAATTTCCTAGGGAAATTTTTGTGCTGCAATCTACCCTGATTTTTTTCTGTTGTCAGGCTGCTCACTTCTCATGCCAGCTGCTCCACCCACCTGTTCCCCTGTGTATAACTTAATAATCTTGATTTGATATAAACTAGAGCAGACCGAGGAAGTGTAAACTTTCAGTGTAGGATGATAGCACAGGGCGACTCTGGGGGAGTAGAATGTCTGGCAGTATACATACAGCAAGCACAGGATTTTGATCGGCAGTAATGAATAGATTGGTTCAGAGGTAATGCTCATTAGTTGGTTGGTCTTATGGGGATTGATTCTGCAAGGGGCTGTTCATCTTGTATTCACACAAACATTTTTGAGAAAATGAAATGTTCTTCCCTACTTTCTAATCTTCTAACATTCCTCAAAATTAAGGATTCTGTATCCAAGTAGGAATTCTAGCTCTTACAATCAGAGTATGAACAAACTGACAGACACATCTTCCAGTCATTGATAAAAAAATAAAAAACAAAAACCAAAACCCACAACCCACTCCCTGACACCAAAACATCCTACACCCAAACCACTTTAAATCTCCTATGGAACTTCCCAAAGTCTCATGTTGAAGCTGAGATTTCCTAGACTTTTAATAACTTAGCTGTTTCGATCCAATGGTATTATTTGCGAAAAGCAATGATTTAATATCATAGAAAACAGTGATCTGATTGTCTTTAAACATCAGCTGCTGAAAAGTTAAATATCAAAAGTAGCAGGCAAGCTTACCAGACTCTCCTCCTCTGACATTAGAAAGAGGATGACTTTCAAATTATGGTTCATCTCATCTTTCAGAAGGTGGCAAGAAAGACATTTTAGAGTTTTTTTCTTTATTGACTAATGAGGTACTCTAGTGGGCTGGATTAAACACCTAACTTTAGAGAGTTAAACTTGTAAAGTTGGAATGTGACACAAAGTGCAGTCTAGAAATTTCCTTGTATTTACTACCACATACATGTTCAAAAATCAGTATAACACTATATAAGAAATGTAGTGTTTTGTATCACCATTATCAAGTCTTTAAAAACCAACCCCAACTACATTAATTTTCAAGGTTATCTGTGAATAGTTTATTACTTGAATAAGAAAGTTTTCTTAGTTCTCCCAATCTGGTGGTAATTTTTTCCCCTCTAGAACCAGGGAATACATCACTAATTAGTTTTCTAATTTTAGATTTCTATATCTTGGATTTTGTTTCACATTTGTTTAATTGCATTTATCAGTACTAATAAGGGTTTTAGATATTGAATAAAGATAATTTATTGAAGTAATTTAAACTTGTTTGTATATTTGTTTAAATTTACGTTAAAAGTCTACAGCCAAATGCTTGTATTTAGTCAAGCAGTACCATTGCCTTTGCTAGATTACTTATGCAAGTAAAGTGAGCAGAAGTTGTCTGCTATGACTCTTAATTAGATGACTAACTCATCATTAAAATCTATTGGGACGCAGAAGTTTAAATCTGGACAATTAAATACTTTCATGCATCTGGGCCTCAGTGGCCTCAGCATGCTGAGCTTGCTCTTCCCTTACTGATTTCAGTGTGATCCAAAGATGCTCAGCTTCTCACATTTCTCTACTTGGATATGAACTCCACTGGAAAACAGCAGTAGGTCTAAGGACTAACAGCTGGAAACATGGCTAAGAGGTGTAAGAGTATATTTGCAGTACAATAGTGGAAGCACGAAATGTATCTTTAAGCAAGAAAATAGATCTCAGCTGGTATCATCTAGAGCACTTTGGAACCAAGATACAAAGAGCAGATCATCAGAAGTTCACTGTGGACTTAGAAATTACAAATTAAAAGTCTACGCTACATAGGCAAAAATAAGGAGTGTTTCTGATAGGTAAAAATACTGACTTATTCACCAGAGGTTTAAGAGAAATAGCCCAGAAAGCAGGATGTTCACACCACTACAAAAATAATAAACTAAGTTTACCAATGAATTTAGAGAAAAGAGATAGGATATTGTTATCCCTTTTGGAAGCAATGGCAGTTTTCTAGTTGCTTTCATTTAAGATCAGGACTGTTATCTGTTAGCACTGTAGGTACATTTATTTCTTCACTGTATAGAAATATTTTAGTCTGGTTTTCCTAATCATTATGGATTCACAATATGTGTGCAGGTGCTTCTTTCCATAGTCTTATAGCACTCCGTTGAGTATTTTTCCAAGGGAATCCATACCTCTGTGATATAAAGATATAGCACTTATTTCTAAAGTCTGCCAACCACTGCTAGTGTTTTTTCTCTAAATACGCAATTCTGTATTTTAGACATTGTTACACAAGGTGGCAGACAGGAGCTCTTTTTTTACTCTAACAAATCTGGAAGAATTTTTATTTCTGTAATTGTGACAAGACACAGACCTAAAATCTCAAAACTTTAACCGCACTTAAACACACAAGCAGTGCATTCTAGCTAATTTTATAGTACAACATATGATGGGTGCTTCCAATAACCTTCACCTGCAGTATACTTCCACACTTAAAGAGATATATTGACATGAGAATAATTTATGGATTACAGTTATAAACTATTAACAGCTGTTTTCTGTGGGCCTGAAAAATACCCTTTACAAGTATGACATGCTTTGTTAAATTATATATACATATACATATATATATATATATATATATATATATAAAATATAGAGAATCTGTGCCATGGAGTTGCTTGGAAACAGATTCACCTTATGCTATAATTTCTCTTATTACAAAGAAAAAGTTTCTTTTTTTAATAGCTTTGCTGTTTTTCACTGTCTCCTTCTGAGATTTGCACTGCTACTTCTCATCATGAGACCTTCTCCTGTTAAATCACTATCATTTTCTTTCAAATACTGACTTCCATGTGTGATCCATTATTATTATATGCACTAAGTGAGAGGATCTGAGGAAGGCACTCTATAAACAACCTCATCATATTACTGAGACAAGCTGAAACTACTGTTTCTGCAGAAATTCCTTAAGCTCTCTTAAAAATTACTCCAGACTGTCACATTCTTTGTGCACACTTCTAGCACCATTTTTTTTTTTTTAATATATTCAGTGGTTGCTCTATTTAAACTGAAGAATCTGGGAGTCCATCCCAGCCATTTAGTCTAGCTGCAGTCTTTGTTTGTATACTGACCCCATGCCAAAACAGCTGTTCACAAATTTTCTGTCTCCTCACACACTTTTCCCCATACCTTGCTTCCCATGGGGAGAAGAACAGACATGAAGGGTGGAAGGGGGCTGTAGTATGCTGTGGCTAAATCTCTAGGTAGAACAATCACATGATTAGGTATATCACAGTGGGTATATCACAGTGTTTAGACATAGTCATTACTCATTCAGTGTTTAGAGTAGCACAGTCACTTTCCCTCACATTAAATGAGAAGGTATCGGAAGCAATCAGAGCCCAGTTCCTTCCTTTTGTGAGGGACAGATCCAAATCATTGGAATATCATCCTGGAAGAACTGTAATAACAGAATCTTTGAAAGACTGATCACAGGCAGAGTAATTCATGTCACTAGGTCTTCCCCCAGTGTTGAGGAAGTTATTCATCATTGCTAATTTCCACATTAGTCACACTGGAATTGTATTCTAATTTCCAGATACGTATGGGTGAGATGAAAGGAAAAGGATTAAGGGACTTAAAATGAAGATGTTGCAACACTTACTCAATAGAGCAGCTCTCAAGGGCTACTGCAAGGAACAGATTGCTTCGCCATGGTCCTACCTCTGAACAGACTTGTAAAGTAAAATTGAAAAGCTCATCGTTATCCTCTATTCTTCTTTGGCAGTGAAGAATGAAGAAAGAGATTGGAGGTTTCTTTCTGAGACACTGTGAGAAAAGACAGAAGAATGCCTTGCTATATAAGGCAGTAAAAAACTGCATATTCACTTCAAACATGCTTATGAGACTAGCAAAGGCAGCATGATGGCTAAACAAACGATCTTTTCCTTGAAAACTGTTAGGAGAGACAATTACAAAGAGACTATTAAAGTTTTTAAAGTGTCCAAGGAATTGAAAGAGAATGAATAAAACTATCAAACCAGCTGCCAAATACAGCAAATGAAGTCTGCTTCACGTCTATACAAACAAAAATGCACACTAAATTGGACTTGAGAGACTGAAATAAGGATAACTTTCCTGGGCCTTTTTTCTCTAGATAGTAGAAATAGATTGTGAGAAGGAACTCAGGAAATTGAAACTGTATCCTAAGATCTAAAAGTTGAGAGAAGAAGTAACAGAAACTGATAAAAGTTAGTGTAATGCAGAGATCCTAGTATTGCTGAGAATTATATAGGATTGTACCTAGTATTTTCTACACTCCTTGCTTTCATACCAGTCATGGCTCTCATTGGAAGTCATTTAGAAAGGAATTTCCATGTTGCTGTACAAGAGTTCAAACATACTTGGGCAACTAGGTTCACGTCATCCTGTTCAATAGGTACTCCAAAATGACAACTGTCAGAAGCTGGAATGACAGCCTGCTCTTATCTATCTCATTCAGTCAAGTACAGTCAAGGACTGCTTCATTTGAGGATCTTCTGATCTGCCACACTTTGTGCTATTCAAAGTCTAGACCCCAAAGAGAACTGCTCCTCTAGTTTCTCTCAAGTTATTTCAACTTTTCTTGACCAGTAGCCACACCATGATGGGGTATAACTCTCCCTTGCCAAGCGTGTGGTGGCAGAAGCAATAGTAACAGAAGCCCAGAGTGTCTCTCCAAAGTGATCTGATTCTTAAGCAGTTCCTCACTTCTGTCAATGCAACAATACTTTTTCCTCTTTCACTAGACTGTCTAGACAGCCAACAGAAGGAGCATATAGCTGCAACAATACTAGTCTCATGGAAATACAAAATAGTTAGATCCAAGCAGCAGAGTACAGTGTCATAAAAGGCTGAACAGGCCCTGGGTCATGGACAAAGGATGTTTAAAGAAAGTACACTTGAATTCCTGAAGAATTCTATCTGTAGAGGATATTTTTTTGGAAAAGAGGTCACTGAGGCAGACAGCTTGCAATTCTATTTTAATTCAAGCCAGCAAGTAATTGTGAACAATCCCACATATCAATCTACAGATACCGATACAAAACTAGTGTTAATTGAACTTACAGACAAGAGAAAAATGTACTTGTGTCAAAGATGTATAATTGGAATATCCTGAGTAGGAAGAGACAGACTTTGCTGTTGAAAGAGCATGGTTTCTTAAGATATTAAAAGCAGATCCTTGGGTCAAGTCAACAAGTATGTTATGCAAAACTAGAGTCTGGTTTGCTATGCATATCTGAGGCCAAAATGTAGTCATTCTCATGCTGACCAATCTCCTCTTAGTGCTTCAATCACACAAATGTTCATGGGTTTATCAGATTCACTGAAACAGAAATTTCCAAATAGGTAAGGAACGGGTGAGGGCACAACTGCTGTTCCACTCCCACACACACCATGATTCCTTCCCTTCCCGTCATTGCAGTAATGTCAAACTCAAGCTTTCAAAAATAATCATAAGCCAGGACTCTCTAAAGTAATAAGAATTACTTTATAGAAGTAGGACTAAAAAAACCCAAACACCACACTTCATAAGTAGGCAGGGAGTGTACAGGGCAAGGAGTTGTTTCTTGTTATTCATCTTTTATAATACATTGTTCCAAGTTCTCTTATGAAATGTTTCTGTAAGCCCAAGTTAAATTAGTGGCAGATGATACTATCTATAATTAATTCCACGGGATGTTTAGAAGAGACATGTGTTGGCTACTTCCATAGCCAATACATAAATATTCTCCTGTTTCGTGCTTTCCTCAGAACACCTTAAAATTCAAGATTCCAACAGGAGTCAAACAATACTGAAGAGAAAAATTGACCAGACAACTTTTCTAATTAGGTGCACTGAACAAAACAGAAACAGTTTTAAAATACATTTTCTACCTATGCATTTTGGTAATATGTACTTGTAAAATATGTAGATTCAGTGATATGCACAAGATTAAAGATACAAAGATTAAGATATGAAGTTGCATGTATTCAGATGTAGGATAAAATTAATCACTAACACAGGAAAAAGAGAAAAAATGTGAAAGTAACTGTGGCCTCTGACTATGTATTAAAAAAAAAAATCAAAACACATTAAACCAAAAAACAACTAATCAAGTATTAGTTACATTCACATTCCATATAGGATGACTTGTTCTGCTTTAAATAGACCTGAGTTTCATTTGCAATTAGAAAGATTTTATCCAGTGTCCTCTGTTATGCAGAAACAAGACTATATTATTAGCACTCTTCTTTAAATTTATCAGAGTTAAGTGTGACACAAAAACCTGAATTCAGTATGACACTACTCTAGTGTCCCTGAAATTTAAAATTTACATACTGGAAGTGACTTGGAGCTTTGTCTTCCTTTCAGTTGAAGCAAAAGTAACAAAAAAAAAAATCTTCTGCTATCTCTATTAAGCTGACTATCTCCTAAAAAAATAACAGTAAAACAATAACATTTTATCACTAGGAAGAGAAAGTTGGCCAATATTGTGCACATGCAAGACAGTCTCTTTGTGGTAGTTTTCTGCTTGTATTTGTCAGCCTTTCAGATTGTTCAAGAGGGGCAAAATTTGCTCTTTGACAAATGTAATTTAGAATTATTAATTTGCCAAATCAACAAGTCTTCTAAAATAACATTCTTAGCGGAGTTATAGCAAGAAACATAGCTAAACATGTAATTTAAAACAAATAGTGCTAGCCATTCTCCTTCTGTACTTTTTCTTGTATATGTATATTCTTGCCAGCTCATGGAAAAACTAGCTGAGAGAGATGAACTCAGCAGGAGATGCACATGGCTCTTTGATTTAGATATTGGTGAAAAAGAAAAAAAAAATCTATCTGTGGACAGAAAAGTGGAGTTTGCTAGTTTTGGTGTGTTTTGGTTTTTTTTCATTTACTGCAGGTAAAAGCCACTTTATAAGAAATGTAAAAAACTATGTTGCATTTCTTGATTATATAGTCATCAACGACCTAGCGTGCACACAACTATCAACATTGTACATGACCACAGCACTTTCTTCCTGGAGCCAAAGCTGTGACGTGATCTAGGGCCATTTTCCCTTATTTGGAAACTGCAGGGTTCATACTCCGGGCACAGTGAAAACACAACACAGGGCTATCAAGCAAAAGTAATCCTCTTTATTTAAAAACAGATGACTAGCTATTTGCATGGTTAAAAAGACCACAGTTTCCCTTGGGTAATCCCCTAGCTAGTCTGGTCTACTTTTTTTCCTCGATGGCTCTAGGTCATTCTTGGATTAAAAATTAAAGACTCCACTTTTCCTTTACTAAAATTTTCTTTGATACCTCCACATTGTAAAACAAACAAAAATCCAAAACAATCTCCTATACCTTTACAACTTATTTACTTTTTTAATTTCATTAGCTTCTCTAATTTATATTTTTTTTATGTAACATAAATATTCAGTATTGTAAAGTACTTATTTCTGGTAGTTCAGCTTTTGCAACTATTAGATTTTTGTGCTTCCTGTAAGAATAATTAAGGTTTCTAAAAGTATAAATGTAAAAGCAAGAAGTCTGCTATGGAAACTGCAAGAAACTAGAGGAAATCTTCCCATCACTTTGTGACCTGTACAGTTGGCACCACTCACAAGAATGGGTAATTCTGATTGTCAAAGAGGCTGTCCTACACCAACCAGGCAAGGATTTAGCACATCACATGAGCCATATCTCCCAAGCAGGTGCTAAGAATTGTTTAAAACTCCTGTATATCAAACCAAGCAAACTCCTAAGCAAATGCTGGTAGATGCAGCTTGTTGCCTTTGTTGTGCTCTGAGCAAGGATTTTGCAAAGGAGTCCAATTTCTATCCTACTGAGTGAGATCTAGTGAACATAACTGTAAATAACTAAATGTTCCTGTTGTAAGAGTGTTAGGTATTCATTGTAGAAATAGATGAATTATGGCAGGTAAAAGACCTCTCTCTCTGGCAATTTTACGAGTTTTCAAGTTTTATGCCAGACAATACAATAGTCACATGAAGCAGGAAGAAATTAACAAGCTTGCTTAGAAGTCATTATTATGACTCAAGCCATCAGATGGATGGCTTGAGGAAAGAATTAATTATTTCATAAAAAAGTAAGTGCTGACAGTAATATTTTTTCCATCACTAATATAAACCTTTAAAAAAAAAAAACCAATTATATGAAAGAAAAGTTGACCTAGAAACAGAAAAATTCATCAGAAACTAAATCTTTCTGAAGTAAAATTGAATAGAGAAAAAAATGGACATTTAAGGGCACACAAATTAGCTTTCTGAGAAATTTCATGCTTACTAGCAATCTCACTCTTTTTTAAGAAAATAAGTCTATACAACTATTAACTCCATTTTAAGACATAACCCACACTGAGAAATTACTGGCAGGATATCTTTTATAACACTGCACTAATATAGATCTCTGGTAACAGCCTTACACAGGCTGTCACTGCTATTCTGTGATGTAGGAGGGAGACAAGTATGCGAGGCAGCACAGACTGGCAGAGCAGGCTATACACACTACTCTTGCCAAGATGCCTGAAGTATAAAGCAAAACTGTGCCATTCAGCCAAATAAGGAGCCTGTGGAAATCTAGCAGCGATAAATAGTGACACCTAAGGGAAGGAGTGAACACTTCCCAAGGGAAGCAAACATTCATGCAATAGAAGGAAAAAAGCAGCTATCCAAGTCCTTTATGATTCCCAGGAAATAACAATTTTTAAAGGGCAAGTTGTCTAACACATTATCTGCCCAGAATAGTAAAACTGGCAGGGAATAAATAAATAAATAAATAAATAAAGTAAAGTAAATAAATAAATAAATAGGTGACTCAGTCTAATCATTCAAAAAGTCAAAGCAGTTGCTTCAAATATCACCTAGGGCAACTTCAGCCATCTTTGTCCTATGTGTAGAGTTTAAAAAAAAAAACTGTTATACAACAAAATTTCCATATCCAGAACATTAAAAGTAACATAATACAACAATATCAATGTTATGGTTGATACCACGTAAATTCCACAACAATATCCTCCAATATGGCCAAATAGACACATCCTCTCTGAAGAAAAAAATATTTCCCCCTCTGGAAGAACATGTTTTTAGCCTCATATTGTACAGAAATATCAAAGCCTACACATCCTTTAGACAATCTAGGCACTAGCATGGAACAGATGTATTTTCTGTTCTGCTCTTCTTTGGCCTACACTTCCAAAGTATCATGCTTTTCACTAATTTTCTCTTCCCCAGCTCTTATTACCAGCAGATTCCCACATCTGTCCCATCCAGCAACTATAATGCTTAAAGATGTTGTCACATGAAAGAGAAATCTGTACTGGCAAAAGAATTACATAGCTTTAATTCTGAACTTAATTTTAGCTTGAGCAATTCACTGATTATCTAAGTAATATACTTTAACAGAGAATAAGACCTCAAAGAATACTGCAGAATTCAACCTTATATCACAGACACACATTCTGACACATCTTCTGTATCTTATTGTGTCATGTTCTTGTTTGTCCATGTCCCACAATACAGCATCTGTGTGTTTCTCTATCTTAATGTCACCAAATGCTAGTTTACACAGAAGGGCTTGCTTAGGTTCTAGCTAGTTATATACTGTACAAACACAAATTAGCAGCTTACAAAAATTACTCTGCAATCTTTGGTATCTGAGAACATAAAAATAGTCCTTTTTATTCTCTCTAGTATTGGTATAATAGTAGATACTTAGAAAATGGTGCAGAAGAACAGAGCAAATATGCAGTGAAGTACTCTACCACTCCTCCATCTTCCAGTGGTCTGTGACTTGGGGAATTAACTTTATCTGCTAGAAGACTTCTCATTGTGTTTAATAAACATAGAAGGGTTCTCGTCCATGACTTTAAATCTGTGCAAAACCTTCTGGCATGCACAACATCCTCCAGCAACAAACTCTACAGTTCAGATGCAGGTGCACCCCATGTGAACACATGTTTTTCTTTTGTTCTGTTTTGAATGTTCCTTTGATGCTCTTCTCGCACAGACCAGAAAAGACGGTGGTCACTTAGACTCTATCTGTTCTCTCAATATTTCTCCTCATTTCATAGATCTTATTATATTTCCCATCAGCAGACTGTATAGTCATTAAGTCTATAGTCTCTTTTCACATGGAAGTCATTATGTAACTTTAATCTTCCTTGTATCTGTTTTTGCAACTGACTTCTGAGACTCAGAAAGTTATGGCATTTGGTTTGTTCTCTGTTCATCTTTATCATTCCTAATCTGTCTGCTTTTTTGTCATTACAGAATCATACGATATTAGGGGTTGGAAGGAACCTCTAAAGATCATGCAGTCCAACCCCCTGCTAAAGCAGGTTCATCACCCATCAGGTCATCCAGGTGCATTTTGAAAACCTCTGGAGAAGGAGATTCCACACTCTCCTGGGCAGCCTGTGCCAGGTCTCCTTCATCCTTATAGTAATATAGTTTTTCCTTATGTTTAAGTAGAACTTTTTGAGGTACAGCTTATGTCCATTACCCTTAGTGCTGTCACTTGAGACAACAGAAAAAAGTGTTGCCCTGTTCTCTTGACATCCACCTTTTAAATACTTTTAAGTATTAATGAGATCCCCTCTCAGTCTCCTCTTCTTTAGGCAGAACAGTCCCAGGTCCTCTGATCATTTTGATGGCCCTGCATTAGACTTTCCCTAGAAGTTCCCCGTTTCTCTTGAGCTAGTGAGACCAAGAAGGACTTCCCCTTGATAAATCCATGTTGACTCTGCCTGATAACCACCTTTTCCTTAATGTGCTTAGAAATGCCATCCAGGATGAGCTGTTCCGTCACCTTTACAGGGATGGGGGTGAGGCTGACCAGCCTGTAGTTTCCTGGGTCATCCTTCTTGCCCTTTTTGAAGACTGGAGTGACATTGACCTTTCTCCAGTCCTCAGGCACCTCACCAGTCCTCCACAATTGTTCAAAAATTATGGACAGTGGCTTAGCAATAACATGAGCCAGCTCCCTCAGCACTTCTGGGCACATTCCATCCGGTTCTATCAATTTATGGGTGTTAAGCTTGCCTAAGCTTACTACATTTATATTTTCATAAAAATACCCATAACTACTGTATCTCTTTCCTGACTATTAATAGCTAAGTTAGAACTCATCAATACATACATGAAGTGTGGTGGTTTAGCCCAGTGTCCACTTGTTGACAGATCCACAGTTGTCAATGAACTTATCTACATAGGAATGCAGATAAGTAGGCACTTCTTTCTTACACAGGGCTGGGGAGCACAGAGGATATCTCCTCCAATTATGCTCCTGTGTTAATTACAATTTTCAAGGGTTTTATACATTTTAAACAAAGAACTACATTTGCCAACAAAAAGCATGCATGAAATGTCCATCTTTTAATTTGGCCTTTATCTGGATTGGTACCTAACTACTATAAAATTTCTTAGTACCATAGTGATTGGTTAAATGCTAATGAAAATATATCAGTCCACTCACCCCATCCACTGATATTGGCAACAGATAAGTTTTTCCTAACAAACACCTGCGCCAGGTATCTTGTGATTATGAGGTATAGAAAACTAAAGTAACAATAGTTATTGTATTAACCATTTGTATCATAGTTTGCCACATATCACTGCTAAAGTTCGTGTCATTATGACAGAGGAATCAGACCGTGAAGGGCCACCTGACAAACACTGTGACGAAAATGAAGAAAGACCACTTCTTTGCAACTCTTGAGGTTTTTGCAATTTAAAGGAGTAGTTACTTAATCATCAGGTGATTAAACAATTTGAAAGTGCTTAGCTACTTAATTAAATTATTAGCAAGTGATTAACAAGTGCTTAGCTAGTTAGTGTTGTGTTAGGTTTTTGACTAAAACAATCTGCAACACACCAAGTCAAAAAATCCCTCCCCCTCCTAAACTGGACAGGACACAGAGAGATAAATATAACAAACAGCTTGTGAGTTCAGATAAGGAAGGAGAGATTACTCAGCAATTACTGTCATGGGCAAAACAGACTCAACTTAGGAAAAAAAGGTATGATTTATTAAAGGAACAATAAGACCAGGGAGATGAGAAATAAAACCATCTTAAAAATACCTCCCTTATTTAACCCATCTCTTCTGTCTTCTAACAGTCTGATCCAAACAGCTTGCAAGCAAAGTGTTTCCACCTTCCCTTTCCATGGGCTTCCTCACCGTGAGCATCTTATTTACAAACTATGCTCTTAGTTTGGCTTTCAGGTAGTTGAACACCAAAACTGTGATGTGCTTTGTGTGTAGTAACACAGAGATGTTTAGAGATTCATTAAACTTGTGGTATTAAAGAAATACAACTTTTCACAGAGTGGTACAACAGTTAAAGTCAATTTCAGAAGCATATCTAAGGTGGTGTCTTCCATTTGCAGAACAAAGATTCACAGGGAAGAAGAATTATTTACAGTATACAGAAGTTAGTAACTGAATTCAATTAGTTTGACTGAGAGTCTAAAAACTGCATCAGCATTCTTTAAACTGTAAAATTGTTTACACAGATACAAAAAACCATTTTTATTAACACAGACTGTTTATATAATATTACAATACAAATAAATTTCCTTTAGGGATTTTATGCATAAAGTATTCTAGAAAATTGTACAGTAGTGTCATGGTTTAGCAAGGAGCTGGTTTTGCTTCATAACAGGGGCAGCAGGTTGCAGTGATGAGTAAAGAGTTTTTGGACTGTCCCCCAGCTCCTGGGTTCAGACCCACCTCCGGCCCAGCTGGGCCAATCTGGCGCCTCTGCGATCACTATTTAGGGACCGGAATTTGAAGTGCTTGGCAGGAGGTCTAAGAGTGATACAAGATGGACACAATCACGTGGACCCCACAGTCAGAGAAGGAGGAGCAACAGACCAGACACCCCTCTGCAAGCCATGGTGAGAATGCGGGTTGTACCCCTGCAACCCATGCAGGGCAATGGCAGGACTGAGAGCCACCAGCAACTCCGTGTGAGTGCACCCGAATTGGTGAGAGACTGTGGGGAGACGGCCATGGCCTAGGCCATGCTGGAGAGCCTGCGTGCCGCAGAGCAGACTCACAGGAGAGGCAGAGAGGAGCTGCAGCCTTTGGGATAAATGCACGTTGGAGCAGCCAGTGCAGGGCTGCCGTGTGTGTGAGTTACCCCACGGACTTGCAGGGAGGACTGGTGCGGAGCCCAGCTAGCCTGAGGAGAGACAAATGGCAGAAGCTCTCAGGAATAGACTGACTGAAACCCCCACTGCCTGCCCCCTTGGGCCGTTTGGGGGAGTAGGAGGTAAAAACACCGGGATCAGGACTCTGAGCCCAGGAAGAGGGGAGGGGTGGGGAGAAGGTGGTCTTAAAGAGCTGGTAGGACTCTTCATCGTTGTACCACTCTGTGTTGATTTATTTTGGTTATATTTTGGGGTTTTATGGTTATGCTTTAGTTGCTATTTCATTAAATTATTTTCTGTTTTCTTCCCCAAGCCTGGTTTGTTTTGTCCTGGACCTTAAGCGGCAATTAAGCTCTCCCTGCCCTTTGGCAATCCTCAGGTCTTTGGCACTTGAGGCTAATCATGGTCTTTTGTTTCCTGATGGGCCTAAAGCATGATATCTAGTTATAAGCAACAACAATATAAAGTCTATTCTTATAAATGGTATGAGGACATCTGTTTAAAATAGTAAATTGGTGCTGACAATGTCTCATTTAATTGGAATTTTTGTGAAATGAAATAAAAGGTAGTCTAGGCTTAAACATATTTATTTGGCCAGAACTTAAAAGTGATTAATTTTTTATGTATTCTGCTAATTTGTAGAAAATTTATTTCACAATTCATTGAGTGGGGTGGGGGAGAGGGGAGGAGGAGGGGAATGTATCAGTCCTTCCAAGTTGCTATTTGGCATCACAGTTTCCTAAAATCTAAATCCAAGATCTTTTCCATTGAGCACAATCCTCTCAGAAAGCAAAAAGAAAGAGAGATGTCAAAACAAATCTAGCAGAGTGGTTCACAATGTAACCCAAGTGCCCAACCATGGCAAAGATCAATGTCATGTAGAAGATCTTCATGAGGATTTTGGTATTCTCTGTATTGCAATAAACTGCTCTACTTCTCCACTCCCCCAAGCACATCAGCTTTTTGAGAGGCTTTCCTTAGTTCTCTTTGGAATGGCCCTTCACTCTGCAGTTTTGCAAGGATTTCATCCCTCCCACACTGAATTTTACATAATCCTATTCATAGCATGGATAAGAAAAATTTAAAATTTTAATATGTAATAATCATCACAGCTCATATTATCACACAGTCCTGACTTATCATACTTTAATGTTGGCTGATACAATGCTAACATCTGATCTGCTCAGTTTGAAAACTAACGTGAACAGCATGAGTAATGTGAGATCTTTCAGCCAGTCACTACACTTGATCTGCACCTATGGAAATTTATAATCCTTGTTTGCATGATTAGAGCACTGCTACTTGTAGCAAACAGATAAGAAAAATGAAGGGGAGGAAGTGGAAGGAAGGAAGTAAAAAAGGGGAAAAATCAGCAAAGAATACTGGAAGCAACCAGTTTCAGCAGAGTTCAGTTGATAAAGGCTTGGAAATATGTGTCTGATGATAGACAGTTGCTCTGTTAATTCAGTAGAAGTTAACTCCAGTTAGGTTTTAGGATTAGCTGGGCACAGTTGTTCCCAGATTTAATAGTTAGCACAGCATAAACGCTTCAATCAAGGGAATGAATAGGCAGAGTGTCTTGGTCTGAAGAGCTCTTATTAAACCTTAGGTGGAGTGTCAATAACTCTCCTAAATTATAAAACACATTAGAAGATTGCAGTAGATTCTTGAGCATTTGTCCTCCTCTGGGGTGAGCACTTGCAGTAGAGTAGCTGTGCATCTGCTGTATTATTACCTTCTGTGTTTCAGTAGCATACAATATTGAAGCTATTCAGTATCCCTCAGTATAAAGCTCACTTAATTCAACACCTGGTACAAAATGCAACAAGCTGTTATTACAAATGGCAAATACACTGGAATGTATTTCAAGGAAAAAATAATACACACCCATGACTAATGAACTAGCCATGCCATGGATACACAGTCAAATACTAATATCTTTCATGTCAGTTTTAAACACAAAACAATGACATTAGTAACCTTCATTCAGACTGACTACGGTCACCTCTACTCAGAACCATTTGGAATTATTGACTCCTATTAACTTGTCAAAAAGTTGGCACTTCTGTAAATTTTTATTTAAATTTGACAAAAATGAAACTGGATGTTTTGTGAACACTCCTTTGCAAGCAGGGATATTACCATCTGTATAGAAACATTTCTGGAAAAGAGTACAAGGAATAGGAAGCAATCAGGGACTAATTATGAACCTAAGACTAAAGGAAAATTGAGTAATGGAAGGAATAGAATACGAATATACAGAGTGTGTTACTGCAGCAAAGAGAAGGGCAGCCAAAATGGGGATTGAATTAGTGCAGTCAAATCAGTTAAGAGAAAATTGGATGGGTTATAACAAGTCATAAGAAGAATAAAACTGGAGACATCAAAGGACTTTTAATAAATGAGGAGGCTGAAATTAATGAGGCACATCAAAAGGCTGAGACACTGCATTACTTTATAAAAACGTGCCTTCTGTGAGGCAAGTTGAGAACAGAACTGGCAAGTCATCAAGTGGTAGAGATATGTAATGCACTGTATTCACTGTAGGCAAGAAAGGACTTTTAACCATGACCATATGTACCTAAGAACTTCTAAACTCGGGAGAGAGGTATTTCTTTTTCATGACATGTATGCATTGAGATGTATCAAGCTACAGGAGAAAAGGAAGGGAAATATGGTATCATTTTAACAAAAAAGAATCTCTTAAAATTATTATCAGTAAATTCAACACCAGTTATTGCCCAAATAATGAAATTATATCATTTCCTATGCAGGAGGTGAACTGTGATCTAGAAACCTCATGTCATAAACTATACCCAGTCACCATTTTAGATATCTTTAAATTAAAATATAAAAGAGTAATGACCACATTCATTAGGGATTTGCATGAACTGAAGCCAATCAATGGAAAGCAAATAAATAATATTGATAAAACTTCTGTTTATTGATCTGACAAGGTATATCAGGAAATGTAAGCATTATATGTACACTTAAATATTTTCCTAATTATAGGAAGCATAGAACTGACTTAATCTTGACAAATGTGACATATTCTACATGTCTTACTGTTAATAAGTTGGCAAGGATGTAAAACAGCATAACAATGAAAATTGCCAGAAGAAAATTAATTAGGAAATGTTGCAAATACCAGAAAGAACAAAATATCAAGGCAGAACACAGCTCGAGGCCAGAGGAAGAAAATTAAAAATCCTGAAACAAAATTTAGACAGTCTTTCAGAACTCTGCTTTGTCATGGCTAAATCATTGCAAAATTGTTGCTGAGAAAACTAAAGAGATGAGGAGTAGATATTAAAGATGTTCTCTTGTCAATCTTTCCAGGATCCTTTGCCCTAACTCTGCTATTCAAAATCCCTCATATCTGCCACTGTCCTTGTATTTCACACTCAGCCCCCATATTCTGTGCTATTTGATATGCCTTCCTTCCCTGGCCTTGCTCTGCCAGTGTACTGCAGAAGGACGAAATGTGAGTTTGAACAAGGCAGAGGGTTTAACAACATTTCTTTATTCTTGTCACTGACTGACATTACAATCTTAGTCAAATTATCTTTTGTGGATTTCCTCGTTTTTATAATATAACTGAGGGATAGCAAAACAAGAAAGGCTTTTAGACTGTTTTGACAGTAAATTGCTACATGTAGGAGACTTTAGCTTTGTCTTAGCAGTATTATATAAATCCAGAGAACTGTAAACTTTTGCTCAGTCAGTACATTCAACTGCTTTCAGCATAGGGCTTCTTATTTGGATTTAGATGCCTGTTCAATCATTGTCACTAATGTGTACTATTCAAGTCTCCTTATTTATTCACCATGTTGAAGAAGACTAAAATCAACACGGTGCACGTATGACTTTTGTTTCAGTGCAGTTCACATATACAGTGTCACAAGATCATATTTCTGCTCTCCCTCATGTGAATGGTTTTATGAGCTGAACATAAATAGAAGCTTTCAGAACTTTTGCAGACACAAGTACAACACCTCTGCTAAGTGGCTAAACAGGGAAAAAGGCAATTCAACCTCTGAATAGCAAGAGTGCTAGAAAAGGTGGATCTGACCTATTTACTCAACTAAAAGGATATTAGTAGCACTTGTAATCCTCATTGATACTGACATGAAATGCAAGGTTTCTTTTTTATTTCCTCTCTATCTTCAAGAACAGAAGAAAAAAAAAAACCATTTTTCCCTAATACTGAAGTGAACCACTCCTGTCTAGAGCTTTTATTTTACCCAGAGATATCAAAATACTTTACAGGTATTTATGCAAGAATTATCTCTGCTTCACAGATTGAGTAAGTGCAACAGATTCTGGTGACCTGTTGAAGCAGCTTTACATCAAAGGACTGTTGGAACTCTAATTCTGGCTGTGTAATTTTCTGCTGCATGATCCTGACAAAGTTGCATCTAACTTTGAAGGGAAGGTTAGACAAAATGACCTCCAGACATCTCTTCCAATAACAGTATTCCAATATAATAGTATTCCATAACTCTAATTTACTTTCTGTTTTTCAGCTTTCCAGTCTGAACATACAAATCACTATGCAGACTTCAAACCCCAGATACAACATATTGCTAGGCTCTGCACAAAGTCAGTGCTTAATCAGAAAGCTAGTAGGACATAGAATTTTAAGCAGCAAAATCTGCTCCTTAGCATTTGAGCACCATAGTATCTGTGGAATGACAATTGAATACCATCATAAGTTTGAAAATAACTGCCAGCACATAGTTCATCATCACTCTCCACAGATAAAGAAAGCATCAACATATGTTCAGCCATAAAGATTACAAATTTAGTTTTAAAACATAAATTTCATAAAAAACTCTAAATTTGTCTACTGGTACTGAAAAAAGTGAGATCTCTCCTGTGCTGCAGTTTTGTTTGGATGTCTGTCAGCATTCTTGTCATAAAGTGGTTTGTTTCCTGTCCTCTGGGGAAACAATTTGAAAGCATAGAAAATACTATTTGAGAAGCAGGATAGTACAGATATGTTTTAAAGCAAAGAGGCAGACGACCTTGTAGTAGATAGCTTGACTGAGAGAGCTGCAAAAAAGGCTTAGGCAACCACCAGCATTATTTAAAAAAAAACAAACAACCAACCAACCAACAATCCTGCCAATTATTTTAACTATATTCAACTATTACTTTGGAAATCAGTACACAATGGCTGATAATAGTGCTTTTTTGATATCATGTTGCTCTGAGTAAGTGGTTTTTACTTCAGCTTTGTAAAATTAAGACTTTTTTTTTTCTTTAAAACCAACTCTGACCAGTTACCTTGCAAGTCTTCTGATTTTTGTTGATGTAGCTGCGTTTTTATAATTACCTTATTTGCCTTTTAGCAAGGACAACACATCTTCCAATTTGTCTAATGCCAGAGGTTTTGCTGACCATGCTCTAGCATCAACATTCTTGTTTTGTTGCTGCTTTCTCTGCAACATTTGCAAAAGATTCTTAAACCTTTTGTGACAGGTTTGTGTGGAGCTGCTTATGCTTAGTAACATGGGAAGGGGGCTGAAGTGCTGCCTCCTATTTCAGCCTGGCTGGGCCAATTTAGTGCCTCGATGATCACTAAGAATGGAAATTTGTATTATGTAGGAGGAGGTGGAAGGGTGAGACAAGATGGAGGTGACCATGCGGACCCCATAGTCAGAGAAGCAGGAAGAGAGGAGGAACACCAGACCAGAGACCCTCCTGTAGCCTGTGGCAAAAGTGCAGGCTGTCCCCCTGCTACCCATGGAGGACAATGGCTGGCCTAATGATTGCTAGCAGCTTCAAGAGGACTCTGTGTCAGGGGGTGAGTGCTGGAGACCCCATGCCAGAGGGGGTAAGTGTTGTGAACCCTGACCCAGAGGAAGCAAAGAGGAGCTGCAGCCTTCGGGATGAACACACGACAGAGTGGCCCATGCGGGGCTGCTGGGTGTGTGAAGGACCCCATGCTGGAGCAGGGAGGGCCATCGAGAAGCCCATCTGCCCTGAGGTGAGACAAGCAGCAGGAGCCATCAGAAAAGGATTGACAGAAACGCCCATTCTCTGCCCCTCTGCACCACTCAGGGGGAGGAGGTAAAGACATTGGGATTAGGTGGCAGAGCCTGGGAAGAGGGGAGGAGTTGAGGGAAGGTGGTCCTAAATGGGCTTGTTGTTTCATCATTTGCCCTACTCTGTGTTGCTTTCAGTTGGGTAATTTTTTTGTTAGGTTGTTGGTAGATGGCAAATTAAATTAAATTTCATTTTCTGCCCAAAGTCAATTAGTCCTGTCTGTTTTACTCAGGACCATAAGTGGTGAGTGAGCCCTCCCTTCTAAAGGCCCTCAGTACTTATCGCTTCCCCGTCCTGTCCAGTCAGGAGAGGGAGGAGTGAATGAGTGGCTGATCAAGGTTCTTTGTTCCTAGATGGGCCTAAACCATGATACCTTTGCAAATACAACATTTTTTAAGTTATTCTAATTATTTTAATTTAACCTTCTTCCAAATTTATTTTTTATAGTTTATGTAAACTGTCATGTTTTATGCTAACTTATGCTAACAGTACTATTACCTAAGAACTAGATAGTAATTTCTTTCATTCTTTTGATTCTTTGCTTTTTAAAAAAAATTTATTTTAGTACTGCTTTTTTCTTCCAGATTTATTTTCTCTTGGAGCTTAAAAAAACTATTAACTGCAAAACTAAACCACAAAACCCACTTTTGATGAGAAGAAAAAGAACTTTGGGATCTGTGGGGTACTTCCACACTTACAGCTAAAAATCAACCATAGGCCATGTCTTTTAATGCACAATCTTTTGAATTTGAGTGAACTTGATTAAATGGTTACCATCACCTACACTCTTCCCTTCTATGAAAAGCTCATAACAATCAAGAAAAGCAAATCTGTGAAACTACTCAAATGTCACAGTTCAGAGACTGCTGTATGATTAATTCACCAGCAAACACAATAGCACAGCTAGTACCTTGGGTGGGACACAGAGGGCGCTGAAGAGCTGACAAGAAAATTAACCTTCTTCAGAGCTAGATAGGGAAGCAGCAGCTTAAAGCACCAAAGGTAAAACTTACAGAACTTGTCCGAGACTGCACATTTGCTTTGTTTGTTTGATCAGGTGACACAGGAACATGTCCAGGCAGGTCTTGAAGACCTCCAAGGAAGGAGACTCCACACTCTCCCTGTGCAGCCTGTGCCAGGGCTCCCTCACCTGAACAGTAAAGAAGTTTTTTCTTATGTTTAGATGGAACTTTTTGTGTTCCAGCTTCATCCCATTGCCCCTTGTCCTGTTGCTAGATACCATAGAAAAAGGGATGTCCCAACCTCCTGACATTCACCATTTCTATAGTTGTAAATATTAATGAGATCCCCTCTCAGTTTCCTCTTTTCTGGACTAAATAACCCCAGTTCCCGCAGCCTTTCCTCATAAGGAAGATGTTCCAGTGTCTTGATCATCTTGGTGGCCCTGCGCTGGACTCTCTCCAGAAGTTCTCTGTTCCTCTTGAGCTGGGGAGCCCAGAACTGGACACAGTACTCCAGATGAGGCCTCACCAGGGCAGAGTAGAAGGGGAGGAGAACCTCCCTTGACCTGCTGGCCACACTCTTCTTGATGCATCCCAGAATGCCATTGGCCTTCTTGGCCATGAGAGCACATTTCTGACTCATGTTTAGTTTATTATCAAACAGGACTCCCAGGTCTTTCTCTGTAGAACTGCAGCAGGTCAATCCCCAGCCTGTACTGGTGTGTGGGGTTGTTCCCTATGAGGATATTATGGGAGACAGAGTCAAAGGCCTTGCTGAAGTCAAAGTAGACAACATCCACTGCTCTCTCCTCATCCATCCAGTCAGTCATACCCTCGTAGATGGCTATCAGGTTGGTCAAGCGTGACTTCCCCTTGGTGAATCCGTGTTGACTCCCCTGATAACCATCTTTTCCTTCATGTACTTAGACATGGCATCCAGGATAAGCTGTTTTATCATCTTTCCATGAATGGAGATGAGGCTGACTGACCTGTAGTTTCCAGGATCCTCCTTCTTGCCCTTTTTGAAGATTGAAGTGAAATTGACCTTTTTCCAGTCCTCAGGCACCTCACCTGTAGTCCACAATCATTTAAAAAATGATGACAAGCTGCTTAGCAATAACATCAGCCAGTTCCCTCAGCTCTCATGAGTGCACCCCATCAGGATTATAAATATTTGTTTTTGTCATATTTTCCAGTTTCAAAATATTTGTTGTGGTCATATTTGTGCATATTGTATTCACAAAGTACTGTAAAAATAGCACCATATTCTTCAGCTTCCACTGATGATTCATACTACTTTTCAGTGATTTTCAAGAGAGCTTCATCTTTACACATAGCCCTCTCCTCAATGGTGCAAATCATTTTATTTGTTCCTAGTAGTGTTTAACTACTATTTCCATTCAGTTGTTCACTTTACTTGCTGCATGTGATTTGATTTCTAAACAAAGACTTGTATTCTGGTTGGTCTGCTGCCATTGTAAATAGTTCACGATATGTAGAACCATGAAGATGAAAAGAGTCTGGGAAAATGGAGATGTGAGTTCTAGCTCTAGCAATCTCACCACACAATATTGCTGTACTAATTTCCTTTTCTAAAGGGAAGATATGATGCCCTTTCTTCCTCCCATCTTTTGCCTGGCCTGCCCTACAGGTAAATTATTTGGGTATTCTACATCATTTTATGTGTATATATATATATATATATACACACACCCCCCTAATCTAGTTGAAGGTGTCCCAGCTCATTGCAGGAAGGGTTGGACTGGATGAACTTTAAAGGTCCCTTCCAACCCAAACCATTCCATGATTCTGTGATATCATAGAATGGTAGGAGTTGGAAAGGACCTTTAGAGATCATCTAGTCCAATCCCCCTGCAGAAGCAGGTTCACCTGGATTAGGTCACACAGGACTTGGCAGGTGTTGAAGACCTCCAAGGAAGGGGACTCCACAACCCCTCTGGGCAGCCTGTGCCACTGCTCCATCATCCTCACAGTAAAATAGTTTTTTCTTATGTTTAAATGGAAATTTTTTTGGTCCAGCTTCTTTCCATTACCCCTTGTCCTGTTGCTAGATATAATAGAAAAAAAGGATGCCCCAGCCTCCTGACACCCACCATTTCAATAGTTGTAAATATTGAGATCCCCCTCAGTTGCCTCTTCTCTTGACTAAACAGGCCTAGTTCCCACAGTCTTTCATCATAAGAAAGATGTTCCAGTCTTCTTGATACATCCCAGGATGTATCTTCTTGGCCACGAGGGCCCATTGCTGGCTCATGGTTAGTTTATTGTCAACCACAAAATGTTTGGAGATATGTTTGGAGAGCATCTCTTGTTAGTCTCAGCTCATTATTGTCAGCTAGAGGCAGCATACTTGTGCGATAGCAATAAGGCAACAAGAAGTCACCTGACATCTTCCAAATCTTATTTCTCTGAGTTGCATAAACAAATACATCTAGATTAATCAAGTTTAGTGATTTATGTTGACATTTACATCTTCAAATAACCTTTCCCCTTACCCCCATCTTTTTTTTTTGGGACCATCAGAAACATACACAACACAAAACACCTATTTATTTTCAGTATATAACAGCACACGGTCCAAGATAATGGTAGCTAGATCCAATTTGTGAGATGGAGATTTCTGTACTTGCACATAATCTCTTCTTGCAATTTTTCCTCACTCTCAGTTGAAAAATCTCCAATAATTTGTTGTCAAACAGCCTAATCCACAACAGGATTGAAGACGAGCATCACTGCAATAGGTTATACAGTACTCCTCAGTATCTCCTCAGAGATAAAGAGTAGTCAATTAATAGCAGATTTTTGTTTGTTTATTATTCTACAGATATTGTTTGCTTTTTTCCTAATAGAAAGATAATTTTATTCCAGAAGATGATATTTCAATTTTTCTTTTTGTTATTGTTAATTGCCATAGGTAGGAAACCCTTAATTTACAAAAAGTAATGAAAAAGGAAGGAAAAATTAAGCTGTGTAACAGGATACAAAGACATGATTAGCTAAAGAGCCAACGTGAATTTGGAAATTACATTCTTTTCACATTTGTTCCTTGCTTATAACAATACCAAAATTTACTTTCTACAAATGTTAACCTACACAAAAATAAAATTTATATTCCTAAAACAAAGCAAAAAATCTCCATTTCCTCGAATTACCCACAAGATGGCAGTGCTGCCATCATACAGAATAATGGGATCAAAGCAACACATACAGCTGCCAGAGGATGGTATTTTGCTCATATCCAGACAAAATCATCACCGTTCAGTGGCTGAGAAGTATTAAACATGATGTAATAATGAATTTTACAGGCTAACAACCGACAGCCAAGATGGGAGAAGGTTGTTTGGCACTGATTCTTCTGTGAATGTACTGGCCTCTGAATCTTCTAAAAAAGTAATAATAATTATAGGCGTCATCTCTGGTACAAAGATTAATGTAAGGGTTGATAAATTATCTCCTCCAGCCAGCTGGCTAGCAAGCCAAGACCTAGTCAACAGCTTAGCTTAGACTGGTGACAAATCATAATAATCAAATACCACCCTATATATTTCTATGCAGCAAAATAAAAGCATGATTGCATATGTGTTACAACCTATGTACTAGTTTGATATAGCTATTGCAGTGAACAATTGTTGTGAATACAAAACAGCATATGCTGTCAACTATAGTATAAACTCATCAAGACCCCTAAGTTTTCATTCCCCTTCTTTTGTTGCTCATGCAACAAGATCAAATTTATGCAGAATACCCACATGGCCTACAGTTGTATTTTCAGAGCTGCACAAATATTCACTGTAATAGATTAAATCACGTTTTACCCAAAAAGAATGTAACTATCATTGTTTTAGCCAAAGGAGCAAGACACGGAAAATATTCCTGCTATTGTGAAACTATAATCACTCTGCTTCTCTTTCATTACCTACTTACATATCTTCAAATTAATGCAAATCTGGTGTCGACCTTTTTTTCCTCAATTTAAACGTCTTCCTTTGAGGAGAAAAAAAAAAATCCAGTATCAATTAGGTAAGAACAAGATGATGACCTTTTATCTGCAAATATTTTCACATAAGAAAAATTTTACAAACTAAACATTAATCCTCCATTCTCCTGGTTTAAATTACAGCAATTTCTTGCAATAGATATTCTGAGGACAAACAATACTGACCTACAGTTTCAGAGGTTTCTAATTCTCTAAGAATTTTCTGCCCTACAGTAAATGAACAGTGGAGTGGAAAAAGTTCTATACTCCCAGCACAGTTTCTTTTTTGCTATTCAAACTAAAAATGTCAGTGGGCAACACAAGTGTCCATTTTTTTAAAAAATAAAAGTTTAAACTAGAAATATTTTCATAGTATGGCAACAGTAGAATCTCATGACTAATTTGCCAGTGAAGGGTCAGACAAAAGAACAGAAAAGCAGATGGCGTATCTATTGAAATATGTAGATTTGTGCACCAATGTACTATGTATCATCCCAGCTGGTGTAAACCCAGCTTGCATTGGACCACGAGTCTGAATATTAATGACTGAAACACTGAAATATGACAGTTACTGCACTTGGATTTTGGGCTAGTATGCTTATAGTCTTTTCTTACCTTTGCCTAACTTGCTAAATTTGAATTCCTCTTATATAAGAATAGAATTACACACTAGCACAATTTAAACTCCTTTGGCATATGTCCTTGTTAAGAAGATTAATAGCCTAATTCCCAGTTAGCTACTCTAGCTAACTACTAGTTTCCAAATGTTACAGTTTTATGTTCTATAAAGTAGTACACATGCTGAAACTATATATAAATATAAATTAAAACTTTCATTTTTTTTTACAAACACCTGTAAGAGCTACCATATTTCCTAAGAGTTCTCTGCTAGAAGAGATTAGAGGTTCCTAGAAAGGTTTTTTCTGTAGATTTTCCTCACCTTTAAAATTCACCATCAACTTGTACAAGACAGTCCAGCTGTGACTTTTAGACTACCAAGGGAAAGAAGGGACATACACCTATGTGTATTTTGTTGCTCATGCAACAAAATATTGGATGATCCATCACTTTGTGGACGAAGGAAAGACTGTGGATATTGTCTACCTTGACTTTAGTACGGCATTTGACACTATCTCCCATAGTGTTCTCTTAGAGAAATTGGCTGTTTGTGGCTTGGATGGGCATATGCATTCCTGGGTGAAAAAATAGTTAGATGGTGGGGTCCAATAAGTTGTGGTCAATGGAGTTAAATCCAGTTGGCAGCCAGTCATGAGTGGTGTCCCTCAGGGCTCAGTACTGAGGTCACTCCAGTTTAATATCTTTATTATCTGGATGAGGAGATAGAATGCACCCTTAGTAAGTCTGCAGATGACACCAAGTGAGGTGGAAGTGTCGATCTGCTTGAAGGTAGGCAAGCTTTACAGAGAGATCTAGATAAGCTGGATGGCTGGGCCAAGGCCAATGTGATGAGGTTCAATAAGGACAAGTACCAAGTCCTGCACTTGGGACACAACAACCCCCATGCAATGATATAGGCTCAGGGAGGAATAGCTGGAAAGCTGCCAGGCAGAGAGGGACCTGGGAGTGTTGACTGACAGCTGGCTGAACATGAGCCAACAGTGTGCCCAGGTGGCCAAGAAGGCCAATGGCATCATGGCCTGTATCAGAAACAGTGTTGTCATCAGGAGGAGGGAGGTGATTATTCCCTTGTACTCAGCTTTGGTGCACCTCAAATACCGTGCCCAGTTTTGGACTCCTGTATACAAGAAGGACATGGAGGGGCTGAAGAGGATCCAGAGGAGGACTGCCAAGCTAGTAAAAGATTTGGAGCACATCTCATGAGGAACAGCTGAGGGATCTGGGGCTGTTTAGCCTGGAGAAAAGAAGGCTCAAGGGAGACCTTATTGGTCTACCTGAAAGGAAGTTGTAGTGAGGAGGGCGTCAGTCTGTTCTCCCTAGTAACAAGCAATAGAACAAGAGGAAATGGCCTCAAGTTGCACCAGGGGAGGTTCTGGCTGGATATGAGGAGGAATTTATTTACTGAAAGGGTTGTCAGGCATTGGAATGGGCTGCCCTGGGAGGTGGTGGTGTCACCATCCCTGCAGGTGTTTAAAAGATGGTTGGATGTTGCACTTAGGGAAATGGTCTGGTGGTTGATTTGGGCTGGACCTGGTGATCTTAAAGGTCTTGTCCAGCTGCAATGATTGTATGATTCTATGATTCTATATAACTGAAAAAAAAATGAGTAGCAGTAAATGTTTTTTCTTTTCTCTGAACTCCAGTCAATATTTTCTATATATGGCAGGAGAAGAACATAGGAGTAACTAAAGAACTCTCTAATTTTTTGAGGGGGTGGAGGGGGGGATCAAACATCTAATAGTGAGGAGAAAACCCTGCCACAACACTTCATTGCAACTCTTGTGTTTGTCAGTTGTATTTTGGTTCCTGTTCTGCAAACACATGGGACAGCTTTTGAAGTCAATGAATCATCATTTGCATGCACACCCTTTCAAGACAAGAACTGTGTATTGAAACCTCTAGATGTTTAAGTCCTTTCAGTGTATGTGTGGTACTTAGCTCATTATCTCTATTACTACAGAACCAAACTGTTCCATTGCATTTAAAATTCCCCATCTCTGAGAGTTGAGGAAGTTCATCACAAAGATAAGAATCAGATTCCTTCCGTTGTCTGAGGTTTGATTTAGAATTAAACCTTAGTATATGACTTTTCTACAAGGAAAATGAAAGAATCAAAATTACTGCTTTCATTCCAAACTAAGGCCTCAGCAAACATATTGAAAATGTGTAACAGAGTTATTACAACACTGAGTCACAACCAACTTTGAAAATACATATCTTAAGGTTTTGCCTTCTCAAGAATATTTGGCTGCACCTCATAATCTGTAGGCAAATACTTTAATTCTATATTATATTTTTATTACATTTAATTCTATTCATTAGTAATTAAGGAACAGTTATATTTAATTATTATATTGTTATTTACCTGCACACTCTTGTAAGCCTCTGTGATGCCTGTACACCAACACATACAGCTTGAGGAACAAGCAGGAGAAACTAGAGATGTTGGTGTGGATGCATAGCCACAATCTCATGGCAGTTACTGAGACATGGTGGGACAGCTCACATGACTGAAGCACATCATGGAGGGCTATGTACTATTTAGGATGGACAGGTCAGTGAGGTGGTGGAGTTGCTCTTTAAGTAAGAAAGCAACTGGAATATATTGAGATCTGCCTAGGAAGGGACAAAGACTGAATTGCAAGTTTATGGGTAAAGATTAAGGTAGCAGGCTAATGGGTGTGATACTGTGGTGAGAGTTTACCACAGGCCACCTAATCAGGAAGAGGACATTGATAAAACCTTCTAAAGATAGCTGAAAGCAGCCTCACAATAGCAGGCCCTGGTTCTCATGAGGGATTTCAATCACCCTGATATTTGCTGGCAAAAGTACACACCTAAGCACGCACAAACCAGGAAGTTCCTTTCGTGCATTGATGACAACTTCTGATGCAGGTGGTTGCACCGACAATGAAGAGGAGTGTGCTGATGGACCTTGTACTGACAAATAAAGAAGGTCTAGTTGGGGATGCAAAGGTTGGGGGCAGCCTTGGCTGCAGTGACCATAAGATGGCATAGTTCAAGATCCTGTGCAAGCAGGATTGCGACCCTGGACTTCAGGAGAGCTGAATTTGGCCTCTTCAAAGACCCACAAGAAGGAATCTCATGGGCTAGGATTCTAGAAGGTAGAGGTGCCCAGAAAAGCTGATTAATCTTCAAGCACTGCTTTCTCAAGTCCAAGATCGGTGTATCTCAGTAAGATATCAGGTAAAGTGGGTAAGAGGCCTGCATGGATGAACAGGGGGCTTCTGAAACAACTCAGGAAGAAGGAAGTCTATCTGTAGAAGTCTAAGGGATTGGCTGCTTGGGAAGAATATAGGAATGTCAAGGGAGTATGCAGGGATGGAACAAGGAAGTATAAAGTCCTCTTGGAATTGAATCTGTCAAAGGATGTAAAGGAGAAAAAAAGAAAAGCTTCTTCAAGTAGCAAAAGGAAAACTAGGGATAACACAAGACCACTGTTGAATAAGGTGGGTAACCTGATGACAGAGGATACAGAGAACACAGAGCTATTGAATGCTTTGTCACAGCCTTTCCTCCCAAGCTGTCAGGAAGCCCAGTCCCTGGAGGAAGGAGGACCTTCCTTTGGTTGAGGAGGATTGGGTTAGGGATGTACTAGGCAAGTTGGCCACTCACGAATCATAGAATCATAGAATCATAGAATCATAGAATCATAGAATGGTAGGGGTTGGAAAGGACCTTTAGAGATCATCTAATCCAACCCGCTGCAGAAGCAGGTTCACCTAGATCAGGATGCATAGGAACATGTCCAAGCGGGTCTTGAAGACCTCCAAGGAAGGAGACTCCACAACCCCTCTGGGCAGCCTGTTCCACTGCTCCCTCACCCACACAGTAAAATAGTTTTTTCTTATATTTAAGTGGAACTTTTTGTGTTCCAGCTTCATCCCATTACCCCTTGTCCTGTTGCTAGACACAATAGAAAAAAGAGATGCCCCAACATCCTGACACAAGGCTCCATGGCTCTTGATGAGATGCACCCACAAGTGCTGAGGGAACTCGTTGATGTTATTGCTAAGTGGCTCTTCATAATTTTCTAATGATTGTGGAGGATTGGTGAGGTGTCTGAGGACTGCAAGAAGGCCAATGTCACTCCAGTCTTCAAAAAAAGCAAGAAAGAGGAAGCTGGAAACTGCAGGTCAGTAAGCCTCATTTCCATTCCTGGAAAAGTGATAGAGTAGCTCATCCTGAATGCCATGTTGAAATACATGAAGGAAAAGATGGTTATCAGGGTGAGTCAACACAGATTCACCAAGGGGAAATAAATGACCTGAATGAGGGGACAGAGTGTACCCTCAGCAAGTTCACTGATAACACCAAACTGGGAGGACTGGCTGATTCACCAGAAGACTGTGCTGCCATTTGACTGTGATCTTGACTGGCTTGAGAGTTGGGCAGAGAGAAACCTCTTTTAGTTCAACAAGGACAAGTGCAGAGTCCTGCACCTGGGGAGGAAGAACCCCATGCACCAGTACAGACTGGGGGCTGACCTTCTGGAGAGCAGCTCTGCAGACAGAGACTTGGGAGTTCCAGTGGACAGGAAATTAAATGTAAACCAGCCAGCAATGTGCCATCATGGCCAAGAAGGCCAATGGTATTCTGTGATGTATTAACAGTGTGATCAGCAGTCTACCTTGGTGAAGCCTCATCTAGAGTACTGTGTCCAGTTCTGGGTTCTGCAGTTCATGAGTGAAAGAGAACATCTGGAGAGAGTCCAGCAGAGGACTGCAAAGATTATGAAGGAACGGGAACATCTCTTCCTTACGAGGAAAGTCTGTGGGACCTGAGGCTGTTTAGCCTGGAGAAGACTGAACGAGGATCTTATCAACACCTATAAATACCTAAAGGGCAGGTTTCATGAGGATGACGCAAGTCTTTTTTCAGTAGTGCCCAGTGACAGGACAAGGGATAATGGGCACAAGCTGAAACATGGGAAGTTCTGCTTGAACATGAGGAAAAACTTTACTCTGAGAGTGAGGGAGCCCCAGCACAGGCTGCCCTGAGAAGTTACAGACCCTGACTCTTTGGATGTTTTCAAAACCCTCCTGTACATGTTTCTGTGCAATATGATGGAGGTGAACATGTTTTAGCATGGGGGTAGACTACATGATTTCTGGAAGTACCTTGCAACCCTTACTGTTCTGTGATCCTGTGATTATTTTCAGGTCCTTACAAAACAGCAGAGACTACTATCTCTTCTGAAAGACACATGACTGATTTTGCAGCAAATTGTTCAATTTCTAGTCTCATCACTCTACCCTGACTTGAGAAACTCACCAGATTCCCTCCGCTTACCTCTCATGATTTCTTTCTTTATTGATAAATCAGATTCTTCTCCTCCTCGCAGACCTGTCAGGAGCAGTGATCCTAAAGGTAAGAGAAGTAGCAATATCCTCACTCTAAGTCATCTGTAGAGAAGAAATGGGATATTCACAACTTTACTGCCAATAATTAAGCCCCAAAGCAGCACTTTATTATTTTATTAAGACCAAAAGTTCAATGCAAAGCTCCAGCATAAGCTTCGACTACTACTGGCTGTAGTAGTTGAGAGACATAATCCTGTTGCTAATGTAAATTGTTTTGCTGGCAGCCAGCAGTCAAATGTATAGATTTATTGTTGAAGATCCAAAGAGTATTGAAACATGCAAGCCAAAATTTGACAGATATAGAAAGAGCATGTGAAGATTAAAAGGTAGTTCACAAAACTGTATCTGATTTCCTTCTAAAAAATAAAGGAAGATTCCTATCAAATGCAAGACGAATTATTGCTTTCTCCTTTCTATACAAGAACTGACCCCAATGACTAAACTTTATTTTGTATTGTGCTTATGAACAGACAAAATAATTTTGCTGAAGTTAACCAATATATTTGCTTATAATTGAGAACATTCTCCAGTAAATCTGACAATACATACAATATCTGAAAATTCACACCATAATTAGTAGAGCAGTCTCACAAACCTAGAAGGCCAGGACTGGGTATGGTCCCTCAGCCCCAAAACACTTCTCTTTAGGTGTAAGAATTCTCTAACAAAAGTTACTAGACCTCGAAGCTGAAACCAGTCTCCAGTAATGTGCACAGAACATACATTGCACCAAAAAATGGTGCAATCACTCTAAGGAGTGATCTCATCCAGTAGCTGGCTAAGTGACAGATCTTTAAATAATGCAATTTCTCCAATCCTTCTTGATTCTGTCTATCCCTGTATTAGTACAATGAGAAAAAAGAAAAGGCTCTGATGCTTTATGAAGCCTATTACTGGGAATAGCACCATGACCAGCAACAAAGATAAAGCCCACATCCAGGCTGCCAAAGCAAGCTGTGCACCTAGACATGACCATGCTCACTCTAGAAAACAACAATAATAGCTTGCTTCCCTTGTGCAAAAGATTAAAACTTACTGCTTCTTTATGAGAATTCAGCCATTGCTCATGCAGAAAGAGGGTACCTGCAACTTTTTTTTTCATTAAATATTACATCTGATAGTCTTCAGGTGAAGAAGAAGGTGAAAGGCTACATTTGTCTGTCTTGCAGCTTAGAGAAAACTTTTGATTAATAGTTCATTCCCCTCTTTGTTGTTTCCAAGTGATAAGTCTCCACCTTGGAGCAGAAATTAATTCTTAAATCATAGAATCATAGAATGGTAAGGGTTGGAAAGGATCCTTAGAGATCATCTAGTCCAACTCCCCTGCAGAAGCAGGTTCACCTAGATCACATTGCATAGGAACATGTCCAAGCGGGTCTTGAAGACCTCTAAAGGTCCTTTCCAATCCTACCATTCTATGATTCTATGAAAGGCTGTGGGAATCGGGGCTGTTTAGTCTAGAGAAGAGGAGACTGAGGGAGGATCTCATTAATATTTACAAATATCTAAATGGTGAATGTCAGGAGGTTGGAGCATCTCTTTTTTCTATTGTGTCTAGCAACAGGACAAGGGGTAATGGGATGAAGCTGGAACACAAAAAGTTCCATTTAAACATAAGAAAAAACTATTTTACTGTGAAGGTGACAGAACACTGGAACAGGCTGCCCAGAGAGGTTGTGGAGTCTCCTTCCTTGGAGGTCTTCAAGACCCGCCTGGACATGTTCCTACGTGACCTGATCTAGGTGAACCTGCTTCTGCAGGAGGGCTGGACTAGATGATCTCCAAAGGTCTTTTCCAACCCTTCCATTCTATGATTCTATGAAATTGTCTATTCTATTGTTTTAACAGATAAAATTATCCTGAGATCATCATCTTAGAACATGTGGTTAATCAATATTAAACATATCAAGCAGTCTTGTTGACTTCTATATGCAAGATTTCTTTAATATATTTTTAAATTATAGAAGCTGAATGATTAGATTGCTAAGTGCAACACAATACCATTAGAAATTAACCTTCTCAGATGTTACAAAATATATAATCTGAGAACAGACAAAAGCAGTACTCTTCTATAAGAATAATTACATCTTTTATTACAGTGGTATTAAATAGTCAAAATTCCTCTGATGTACCTTCTTGCTTTGCCATATGCAAAGCTTAAGTGAGGCATAAAAAGTAATGTAGTTATCTTAAACAGCTGACAAAATAAAATTGACAAATATCTTGCAATGCAGATTCATTAATGAAGAAGTAGGATTTGTAGGTCTTCTAACACCTCCTCTTCAGGTTTTCAGCTGTGTATGCTTTAAGCTTTGATTTGGAAACTTTAGCAAGCAATGCTGAATCACACCTGGAGAATTTGATGATAAAGGGAACCTGAAGACCTTTCTATAATCCACCAGTAAAGGCAGGGGAGGTGGGTATTTATTTCCATCATAGATACTGAATTTATTTAATGTGGTTATCTCTGGCCAAATTTGAATGGGTGAGGATCATTGAACTCATATCATTGAGCAATCCGTGACAATCAGGAACTGATGTTCAATGGACTGCAAAAAGACAGTTGCCATCAAGAAGCCTAGAGGGAGGGTATCCTCACTCTTCTAAAATATTCACTATATCACAAAAATTAGGTTTATGTGAAGTATTTACTTATTTTGGGACTATTTTACAAATACATTCATGCTGCTCTGGATGGAGGTAGCATCCCCCTCCTCTCATCCATTTTTCCATCAGTGACAACAAAGGGGGACAAAATTGATTCTGTTGAATAACAGCAAAGTGATATGAAGTTCTGCAGGAAGATGCTAATCTGGAAGAAGCAAATAACCGATTATTAAGAAAAGCATTCCTTTGAGCAAACTACTGGCTGATAAAAAAAATCTCACCTATGAAGAGGCTTTGAAACCAGGACCTTCTTAGGAAAGGTTTGAGTATGTGAGTCTTCCTTGGTACAGCAAATTGAAATATAAGGTACTGTGAAGACCTTCCATGTCTACATTTTTTTTTGTTTCAGATTCAATATTGGTTTTATAAGGCTTTTATTTGCATGTTTTTACTACTTTCAAAATGCTTAAACAAATATCCAGACATAATACACTTAAAGACAAATTTAAGGACAGAGGAAACCCTTGGGCAGGGAAGAAAGTCGTTTAGCAATTACTAGACCTCTGTATGGCATTTTCATCTAGTCTATTGAAACAGGTGAATAATTTTGAGGTCTTTTGAATACACATTTACAGATATTGAATTCAGACGTTTCTCTATGATATGTTCAGATATACTACGATAATTCAATATTCATTAAGCCTCGAATCACATTCTCCCTAATCAACAAGTGTTAATGTGACAAGAACATGCAGCATAAGGAGATTATGCCTGACTTGAGGGATAAAGCATCTTTCTTATGCCACCTATGCAGATATATTTCATTGTTATGTTTTGCTTCTGTGTATAGTTGTTTGTATTCACATCTGCTATTTTAAAAGCAATACTGTATTTTATGTGAGACTAAGGGAGAAACTGATGAGAGATTAAAAGAATAAGGTTGAAGAGAAAGTGCTTGTTTCTAGTCTGACTCCTCTGCTACTCAGACAAGTAGCTTAAACTTGGTTTCTCACTTTCTGTATTTAAGAAGTAGGGCAGAGCATCTCACAGGGATGCTGAGAGGTTTTACTGTATGAATATTTTAAAAGCATTTATCATTCTTGGTTGAAAACAAATTGTTACAAATAACCATTTCATTGTTTAAATACTCAAATGTGATCCCTTTGGTGCTACAAGTAAACAGTTATTGAACTATTCAAAGAATGTTTTTCATATAATAAATTCTGCGTTTATGGTAGGGTTTTTTTCTTCTTTATAGTATTATGTGTTATCATTTTCAATGTGAAATCAATAAACTAAATGCAAAAAGTCAGATAAACAAATGTTCTTCTAAAACTATCCACTTAAACTCTGATCTTGAACTGAATTTTGCTTATCAATCCCTTCAATGTGCTAAAAAACTTGAATCCCATGGATTCCAATCAGGAAGGTAAGGAGTTCCAGTAAAAGAAAAAAAAATAAAAAGGAGACGTGTCTGTAGGTAAAGTTTTCTTGGTTTCCTTTCAGAATTTTTTAATACAGATTGCTTGTTACAAAAACAAAAAACCAAAAAAAAAAACCCTCAAAACCACACAAAACCCACCAAAAGAATCAAAACCAATAGACCAAAATAACCCCAAGAATGATAAATGCTTTTTAGGTCTTTCAGATGCAAAAGGAGACTTAAACCAAGAAATTACACCTACCACAATAAAGCAGAATGAATAAACCAAAGTAAAGGCAGAAGAGAGAAATTATTAACTAGATGGACACAAAAACTGGAAGCTCTTTTATTTTCAAATAGTAAATGTAAATTTATTGAAAAAGTATATCCAAAGAGTTAATGATAACCACATTTTTATGATGTCAGAAAATTTCAGTTAATAAGCAAAGTATCATTTACATATGTAACATTGCTTGCTGTTAAGTGAACTGCTAATTTAGCAGCCCTATTTGTAAAGATCAAGTGGGAAGAAGATAATAGGATTGCATAGCTCAGTTCCACACAGAACTGCATATTAAGCACACTGATTTTCTCATGTGTAACAGCAAGTATAGTTCAGCTACATTTGGGGTTGCTCTAGGGTGCTATTCCTGTCCTTTAAAACAGGAATACAGTTAACTCTCATGGGAAAATAGGGTGTCAAGGAAAAGGCACTGTATACATACAAAGAGAAGTACTGGCAGCCATTCCCAAAGGAGGCTTACAGACCTTATTAAAAATCCAAACATCTGTTGAGAAACAATAAAGGAAGAGCATAAGTTTTAGGAACGAGTTTGAGATGTCACCAAGAATATTCTTGGCAGTTACATTCGCAGGTCTAATCACATCCTCTCTATAAACAGACTTTTAATACACAAGTAGTTTAGCGTTAGAAGCCATAAGTCAATTTCATGTTTATATGCTCTACAAAAGACTATGGCTTCAAAAGCTCCCTGTAGTGGGGAATGCCTTTCATAGAATCATGGAAAGGTAGGGGTTGAAATGAACCTGTAGAGATCATTTAATCCAACCACTCTGCTAAAGCAGATACACCTTGACCAGGTCACAAAGGAATGTGTCCAGGTGAGTTTTGAAAACCTCCAGAGAAGGAGATTCTACACTCTCCCTGGACAACCTGTGCTCCCTCACCCTTACAGTAAAGTAGTTTTTCGTTATGTTTAAGTGGACCTTTTGTGTTCCAGCTGTTGTCCATTACCCCTTGTCCTGTCATTTGAGACAACATGAAAAAAGAGCCACTCTATTCTCTTGACATGCACCTTTTAAATATTTTTAAGTATTCACAAGATTTCCCTTCCCCCGCAAATCTCCTCCAGGCTGAACAGTCCCAGGTCCCACACCCTTTCCTCATAATGAAGATGCTCCAGACCCCTGATCATCTTGGTGGCCCCTGTGCTTGTCTATCTGTAGGAGTTCCCTGTCCCTCTTGAGCTAAGGAGCCCAGAACTGGTCATAGTACAAGAGAAATTTTCTATTCAAGAGTGTAAGAATTCTCTTTGAGTTTTACATTACTGAAAGGTTTGTACAAATTTTCTTTCTTCTCCATCACATCTCTAGCTAGACAGCTCAGAAGTCAGAGCAAGTCCTGCATACGACATCCTACCAACCAGCAAAGCAAATTGAAACCAGCATCTAAGCTAACTGAATTCTCCAACCAAAATTCATACACAGTTAATATAGTAAATTCATACATATATTTTACATGTTATTCTGCATAAGCTCTCTACACATAGTTCAGCACTGTACTATGGGTAGTAGGCAATAGTTAACAGCTGGGAGGATGTACAAGGCATGTACAAGGGGGAGATGAAACTTCCATGAGCTTCTGTGTTCTGTTTCTGGGCAAATTGAAAAAAGTTAGTCCAAAAAAACATCAGCTGAGGACAATTTGACTTGTCCTTCAAAGATTAGAAATGTCCATGCAACACGGTACCATTTAGAAAAAATACAGCCGCACAGCTGAGACCAATCCACTCTGAAGCAGTTACACAGATTAGATTGAACTTCACCTATGTAACTTTGTAATCAAGGCTAGAAACTGTACATCAAAATCAGTCTAGAAAGTTGGTTTGTGGCTTCTAGCTTCTGGTTACTAGGCTAGACCTGCATGTCTAATCTTAATATGTGTATTAATAGGTGTGTTAATAACTGTAAAAAAATTCTCCATTTGCTCAGCTCCTGTGTTGATTTTACCACCAGAAGAGTTAATCTAGCTCCATGGTTTATCATTTCCTTCTGTCTGGGGAGGTTTTTGAGCATCACAGAAGGTAGCACTTTAAGAGTGAAATTTATTGACGTTTTCCAAGTGTTATAAGTTGCTGTGAAAAAGTTCACAGGCCAATTTA
The DNA here is from genome assembly GCF_028858725.1 of Colius striatus. NCBI lineage: Eukaryota > Metazoa > Chordata > Aves > Coliiformes > Coliidae > Colius > Colius striatus. The sequence continues at coordinate 36,183,064 of NC_084761.1, forward strand.
AGTGACTCATAGATCAGATTTATTACGCAAGTGGCAAATAAGCAAAACAGCGCTGGGCAGCTGGGAGACTCTGCTCCACCAACGGCTCGCGACCCCCCCCCCCCCCCGTATCACAGTCCTTTTATACAGTCCTTATCGGTCGGGTGCATCGTTCCCTGGTGTACTCTGCGCATGTGCCCGTCTTGTTACTGAGGGGGTCTTCTTCTGCCTCCTGGTGGTCGTAGGGTGGTCGCTGGGATGAAGTCAGTAGTCTTCCTCTAGTGGCCCGCTCATGAACTCTTCTCTTGGCTCTTATCAGCTCATTGTACCTGCTATAAGCATCTCAGCCAACTGCACCTGTGCACATTGTAGAAACTTTACAGTTAAAGTAAGCTAGACTTTTACAATTACTTTAAATGGTTCCTTGCACAACAATTCTTTCATGATTTAACGAACATGACCTTTTCCATTACACCAAGTATTATCTTAAGGAATACTGCTGTTAGATATTTAATCTACTTTGTAATAAACCCAGTAAATGTGAGAGAGTGGTCGAGTTCAATGGTATTTCAAAATACCAAAGTGAAATACAGTAAATCTATAGAAAGCATGGCAAACAATATTTTCAAAAGCTGCTAAAAGACAAAACCAAATACAGACAAATCTTAGCCACATCTCTTCCCTTTCTCAATAGGTACAAATAGATAGAAATAATATCTCTTATGCTTTGTAGAATGTCTTTATTGAACCGTCTGCTCTGTCCTAAACATGAAAAGCACTTTCATAATGCTGTCTTCTCCCATACATGTTCTTCAGTTACAGTTTAATTTTAATATATGGAATTTCCACCTGTGAGTGGATCAACTCGATTGTCACCTCCTGCCACCAAATGAGCAAGCAGGATGAAGGATTCCCAAAGGTTCCAACAGACCCAGGACAGAAGAGCAGAAACTATGACCACCTGTAGTGATGTAACAGAACTGAAATCTCTCAAAGCAAGGGGTCTGAAAAAAGGAAAACTCATACCTAGTTGTAAATGCCTTTTATATTTTTTATGTACTCATTAAGTCAAGAAAATACATGTTGTAGTAGTTGAAAATGAGTCAGGAAAGCATTGAAAATTCATCCATTTCAATTATGTCAGACATTTTTACCGAAAGTGAACCTCAGGAACACTGAGAATCTACCTGGGGAAGTTGTGAACTTTGAGCTAAAGCACATTTAGGAACCTGAGACTGCAAGAGCTGGGCTTATCTGGTTACTCGGAGAATTTGGAAAGCTCGGTAGCAATGGTGCTCACAAATAAATACAATAAAATCAAACAAAAAAACCCCCAAACAAAGACGGATACTTTTGTCCTAGGAGATATATTTTAGGGAGGTGACTATGTAGTACGGAGACTTGGAGGTATTTTTGGCTGCTGATGCCGCTGAGTCAAAGCAAGGCCGTGAGAGAGCCAACAGAGAGCCCTACGCCTGAGGGGTGAGAGTTCGATGGACCGGCCGTGTCAGAGCCGCCGCGAGAGGGACAGAGCTGCCCTTGAGGGAAAGCTATTTCCCTAAAATCATCCCCCTTTCCCTTCTAGCTTCATCACCTGCGCTCCGCCAAGAAGCCTTCCATCTCACGGCGCAGCTTTCCCTGCCGCCGCCGCAGTTAGCAGCGGCGCCGCCGCGCCTGCTTCAAGCTGAGATGACACCGCCCCCACCGTCGCGCGCGCCCCCGCCAACGGTCGCGCTGCCCGTCCGGCTCTAGGGCCTGGCCGCGGCCCCGCCCGTCTCTCGCTCCGCCGAAGGCCGAGACGCAGCTCGCTCCTCCCGCTGGAGCCGCTGCGGTTGTTTTCCTTCTGAGCCGGGCGAAACTAGCGCCCTTGCCCACCGAAGATACCCGGGACGCTACGCAGTCCCCCACGCTGACTGGCGGCCGTTGAGGCCGCAGGGGAGGCGAGTATCCGCTCTGCGGGACCAGAACGCAACCAGGTGGGAGCTAGCGAAAAAGGCGCTCGATCCCCGCCGCCTCTTCCCGACAGAGCCAGCAGAGAAGAGGCTGCGGAGGCGACCCGCGCGCACGGCGTCCTCCGCATTGTGCAAGCCTGCATGGAACGGCGCGGGGCGGGGGCGCGGCTGTGGGGTTCCCCAGAGCCTCCCGCCGTGCGCTCGCAGCCTCCCCGGCGTTGCCTGTAGTCGGGAGACGCCGAGTTAAGGCATGAGGGATGCTTTTGTGCGCGATTGCAGGCGGAGCAGCTGGTAACGGTAGAGCTAGCGGCAGCGGGAGCCGCGATTGCGGAGCAGGTCGTGCACCGCGGTCACCCGCAGCCCTCCCAGCGAGAGAGGCAGGGAGCGATGCTGAATTAGGTGACTGGAGCCCTTGCAAGTGAGGGGGCAAGCTTAAAAGCCCGTGACCGGCCTAGGTCCCAGCGGAGTTGGGAGGGCGGTCAGGCAGCTCCCCATGGCGAGCAGTCGCAGCATCGAGCTGGAGCACTTCGAGGAGCGAGATAAGAGGCAGCAGCGTGCTGGGCCGCGCCGCGGCGGCTCCGGCGGTGGCGGCGCGGGGCCGCGGGGCAACGGGCTGATCCCCAGCCCGGCACACAGCGCTCACTGCAGCCTCTACCGGACGCGGACCCTGCAGGCGCTCAGTTCGGAGAAGAAAGCCCGGAAAGCCCGCTTCTACCGTAACGGCGACAGGTACTTTAAGGGCTTGGTGTATGCTATATCTACCGACCGATTCCGCTCTTTCGACGCACTCCTGGTTGAGCTCACCCGATCCTTGTCGGACAACGTGAACCTTCCTCAGGGTGTCCGCACCATCTACACCATCGATGGCAGCAAGAAGCTTACCAGCCTAGATGAGCTGGTGGAAGGTGAGGGAGCTTTAGTGGGTCCGAGGCGAGCAGGGGGTTGTGGGTGATTCTGCTCTAACATATCAAATTCTAGCAAGAGGTGGCATGGGGCCTGATGATCGATTACATGTTCTCTTAGAAGTGGGCTTTCCTCCCATACTCTGATTAAAGTTGAGAGATTAGCTTGCTGAAGAGAGTGCCAGCCTTGGAGCCCCTGAGGACAAGTGGCCCGTGGCTATGAGCAGCGAGTGGTTGGCTTCACTTTCCCAGTGTAGACCATCTGCTTCTCCCATCACCCAGACAAGTGCTGTCTATATGTGTGTGGGCAGAATAACGGTAGTTAAACAGCAGGCACTCTTTTCATCTACAAGAACCATAGTAAAGTTCTTAGTTACCTTTCAGTTATTGCCATCCGTGAGGGAAATGCTGTAATTTAGTTCTTTAACAGTTATTACACTGTCTTTGATGCGTTACAGTCACTCAAGCTTTCAGAGAGGAAGAGTCTGTACTGTGAAAAGGGATATTTGTACCCTATCACTTCCTAAAACAAACTAGTGTAAATTTCTGTGTTTTAGTGTGATTAAAATCCATAGAGGGAATTATCTACCTCATCTGACTTCCAGGAACATTTTATAGAATCAGGTATTATAGATGTTATAGATATTATCAGGTTTATAGAATCAGGTGATTTTCATAATTGCCCATAAGTAGTTTTTTACAAAGGGACTCAGGTGCTAAGGTTATGTAGACCTTGCAAATCCGAGCAGAGTGGCACTTTGTCTCAAAATGGGGTCAGAAGTAGTTTTAACCTGGATGAAATATATACCTGTTGTTGTAGGGAATTATAATAACCAGAACAAGGAGCAGAACTCCTCCATGTTCTTTTTTGATTCTTTAAAATACATTTGAAAGGCTGATTCATATAATGCTGAGTTTGAAATTAGTATTGCTTATGTTGTGCACACGGTGAGGTTCCTGATCAGTTTGTGCTTGATGCTTTTCCTCAGGTATCTAATGCATTAACCGTTGCAGTCTTTCGTCCTGTGACTATGCCAGGTGCAGCTGATTTGCAGAAGTAGGATTTGTAGGTCTTTTAATGCTTCCTCTTTTTTAGGCTTTCAGCTGTGTATCCTTTAAGCTTTGATTTGGAAGCTTCCCTTTTGCAAGCAATGCTGAATCACACTTGGAGAATTTTATGAGAAAGGGAACCTGAAAGGCCTTTCTGTAAGCCACCAGTAAAGGCACTAGGAGTTAGGGACCAGCCATTCTACAAATGCAAGAGGAAGAGAGGGGCTACAACATTTGCTGCATCAAAGGTGTCTCACTCCAAAAAAAAAAAAAAAGCATGAAAGTGCATTTTATAATAGTAACATAGTGCCTGAGGACTTTCCCCATCATGTGATCTACCATTAGGCCATTTCACATCCAAATGGAAGAAATGTGAAGTGATTGTAGAGTGAAATTCTGACTCTGTGGTAATAAAATAAATGTGAAATCAGCCAAAAACATTTCCATGATTCAGTGATTAATTTAGAGATAGCTAAAAAAAAAAAAGTGATGCTGGAGTGGGGATGATGGTAGGGGAAAGAGGTATGACTTTCAAAATGTTGCAGAAGGAATGATCTTAAGGTTTTATAGCTTAAAACAAAACAGACAAAATGACTTGCTGTACAACAGTGTACATGCAGTGTATACTCTCACAACTCTATTAAGTGAATAACTGAAAGAAAAAACTTTGTTTCTTCAGATACTCATTGAAGGAATGACCTTTGTTATTGCTCTTCACTGGAGGCATAAAGGAAAACAAATGTCACAATTGAAATGACACTTCCATGCTTTCTTAGTAAAATAAAAGAAGGAAAAGAGAGTCTGAATTATTAGTCATCTTATGGCCAATACAACTATAGGGAAACTTAAGAAAATCCTGTAGCATCACAATTGGATTAGTGTGCTCTACAATTAGCATGCCAAAAGCTTTACTAGTGTAAGTCTAATCACCATACAGAGAAAGGAAAGCATATACAGGGGTGGGAAGGAAGCTGACAAGTAGCGAATCCATCATTCCTGAAATTTTCTGAGCTCTTTGCTAGATGATTTGTTCTTGAGATGCCTGTAGAGTATCTGATTTGGTTTTATTTTCTTTATTTCTTATGGTCCCAGCACAATAAGCTTGAATTTCTGCTCCAGAATCAATACTTGGCCATTGGTTATATCCTAAAGGTTGAACTGCAGTAGCATCAGAAGTAGTTTTGAATGGTGTTTTGTTGTATTGCTTTTTAATGTTAAGAAGGAAAATAAAATGCTGTTATGCATCCCAGCTACAGGCTGAACACCCTACTGAACATGGCTACTTGATGCAATACCAAATTGACCAGTTTGTTCACACGTCATCAGTGTAGTTGAACTGGTACTTGGAATTGCAGCAGTTCAGGTTCAGTAGGGGCAACTTGAAAGTGAGTAGAAGGTGAGTGCTCAGCCAGCCTTGCCAAGCCAGCAAGATCTGCATTAAACCTCCCTGAACTTGAGGCTATGTGTAGCGTTTGGACTTTGATGTGCCTTGATACAGGCAAACTCTTTAAACTCTATTTGCTGTTTATCAGGTTAATATCTGTCTGGAGTATAAAAGCTGGCAATATCAAATTCTGTATTGTAGGAGTCCCAACTAGCTAAATCAAGTCACTAATGAATGCTTTTTGAGGTTTGTCTGTATTTGGCAATCCGTTTTACCATGTATTGTTTTAAGAGGAAAATAACTAACGCACAAATGTACTGCAGATTTCAAATATTATTATTACAGATTGATTCAATTAAAAATTAGACCAGATCATTTATTAGTCAAAAATTGACAAGCTCCATTTTTAAGTATGTTGCCTTTCTTAACTGGATATGACAGTCAAAAAAGCAGCTTTGCTGGACTGGCCTTAGGCAAATATCATTTATATTCCCAACTTGTGTAGATTACGGAACATTATGTCTTATGTTTTTGACAGTTTTCATTGCTTTCCTAGAAAGGGAGTAGTGAAGAATTTCATTGTTTGCCCCTGATCTTGTTTGAGCAGGTAGATCCAGAGAGGGGATAGGGACTGGTAATATTATGACTTGTATTTTTCTTTTTTTCCACTTTACTATCAGACATTACACTACTTTTTACTTTTGAATGGGAAATTCCGTGTGACATTTTATATTTTCCCTTCAATATCAATAATGGAATAATAGTTTCATTTTTACTTTCTAATAAAGTTAACTGTCTAAGTCCTTCAGTTTTCTTAAAAATGGTAAGCTTCCTAAAGCATGCCACAATGGTAATAGTCAGAACTGTGCAGTTCTTCAGTGCTGAGGTTTTGCTTTTGCATTGACGTCAGTCATGCTATGTGTTGCCATCTATTGCAAACTTGAGAGATAGTGTTGGATTTTGGGAGAGGAAACCCATTGTAGACTGTTTCTGGCAGGAAAGGTTATGTTGATTTGGCACATGATAGGGAACTTTTCTAGTTCTTTAGGTAAGAAGAGTTTCTAATGATCTTTGTTCTTTCAGCAACAATGCTTAATTACTGTAGTCTGTTATAAAGTGTCAGTAGTTCTGTCTGCACAGTTCTGCAGGCTATCAACAGGCACCTTTAGGGAAGCCTTTGGGCAACGGGTAGGAAGGTTCTAAGCAGGGCAGTCCTTATGCATGGCTAGGACATGGAGCTCAGAACAGTATCTACTTTAAAAAAGTGAGCTCTGCAACACTAGTGCAAGTTAAAATGTTTTTGAAATTGAAACCCACCTGAATGAGTTCCTGTGTGACCTGCTCTAGGTGGTCCTGCTCTGGCAGGGGGTTGGACTAGATGATCTTTCGAGGTCCCTTCCAGCCCTTGAGATTCTATGATTCTGTGCAATGAAGTATTGAACAAGGCCAGTATTTTCTGCATTAGATCATTGGTATTGTTATGGCATATTACATTTTGATCTTACTTAGGTACCCGTGATTATAGTTAATGCACACTATTATATTAATGTTTATCTTTTCTTTTGTCAGAGCAAAGCAGGTAGTAACACTGAATAGGCAGCTGATATTTTTGCTTCTTCCAAAAGGTGTGATTATTTTCCTGTGCTAAAGCCAAAAGCTGTAGTGCTTTGAAAAGAGGCATATGAACAAAGAAGGATAAAAAGGAAGGATTAAAGAACATTAAAAGCATATGCATCCAAATATATGTTCAAATCACTGGTTATACAGTCCTGAAGCCAATGGGGTGTGGATACGAAACACAGATATAATTGTTAGTTGGCTTCTTACCCAATCAAAATGAAATAGTTGCACCACTGTGCATCTCCTAGTTTCAGGACTGTTAGAAATGTAATACACCTGAAAGGAGTGGAGGCATGTGATACTGAGTGGATTTGATACCAAGTAGCCTTAACTGTCTTCTGAAAGCTTTTACCCTGCCTGAGGGACTGGCTGAACCAGATGACCTCCAGAAGTCTTTTCCAACCACAACTGTTTGTTGATTCTGTGGAAGCTTGTAGGAAGCTGTCATCTGAACCTCCTGACTAAAGTTCAAAGAGAACTAGGGGCAGTTATTCATCTGCTAAAATCCTAGTTGTCATTCTAAGTTTTAAAAAGTGCAGGGAGAACTTAAGTGCTCTAGATGAGTAAAAATCGTTACTTACAAAGGGTTATTGGAGGTTATATGAAAGTGAAGGAATCATAAGAAACTGACAAGGAAGGAAGTTCTGTGAAAGAAAGGAAGGAAAAAGATCTAAATAACCTAATCTTTCATAAAAGAGGTTGGTTTATTTTTAGATCAACCCTTTTAGTCATGTTGTAAATATAGCATTCTGGAAATCAGCTTGACTTTGTGTTACAGAACACAAAATGGATAGTTTCCCGGGATTCCTAAAGATAAAAGGTTAGCAGCCCTAATAACTACTGTACTATACTGAATAAGCAGCATTTGGCATCCCTGAGACTAGTCAACTCCACCGAAAGAAGCTGAGGGACATGAGATGGATAAATTAAATGTGCCTAGAAACCTGCCCTGTCGTCCGTGCTTCAGAGGGGAACATGTGCTTAAAAAATACAGAGACTAAGAGTTTTCTTTCTGTAGGGAGTTTTTAACTGTCAACTATATAATTCTCTGTTATGCAATGTGTTATTTAAGAACATGGTGCTTTATGTGACTCTCAGGAGATAGCAGTGCTTATCAACACCTTACGAAAAGCAAACCAGAAACCTTTGTTCAGAGACTTATCTTTCAAATATCCCAACTCAGGAGTTTTGTGTCATATACTTATTTTCTTCCGCTACATGGCATATCCTTAGTTGGTTTTTGACCTAATGCAAAGGAAAATGAAATATCTACAAGTCTTTCTTTAATAGCCTTTGCTTTTAAGGACAGAAAATCTAAAAAAGCTAGGCTATATGTTAAATGCCTAGCAGTGAGCTTCAGCTCGCAAAACATATGCTGTAAAGAAGTCCAAGTTGTCAGGCAGCTTTGTTTCTTCAAAACTGCACATAGTTAAAAGTGATTTACACTTGTACAAAAGGATGAGAAGCATCCTTCTTCTCCTATCGGTACCTAAAATTGCATGGCTGAATTTTGGAGAATTCATGTACACTCTACTCTCTTTATCCCTGCATTTATATCTTGAAAGGGTGAGCTACACATGTTTTCTGTGAATAACAATGTTGAAGAAACAGATGGCAAAAAACCCCCTTTGTGTTTTTACATAGACAAAACAATATTTAGGCAACTACTGGTCTATGGCTATTTATCTGTCAGATTCAGCAATGTAGTCTTGTTTTCTTTTTTGTCCATTCTCCATATTCATCATCTGTGTTTTACTGTTGTTAGGAAATGGAAAGTATTGTGTTTATATTGTTAGCTCTCTGAAACTGGAGGTCACTCCATGGATAGTACATCTGGTTATCAATGCAGTACAGGTAAATTATTTAAAGGCATCTAATGTTTCCTTGCTAATAGGCAACATTTCGTGTCTTCTGGTTGGTTTTTCTAATATTAATAAGACAGAGAATCTGAAGTAATCCGATTATATTGTGACCGAAAATATCAGCAGGTGTTACTCCTTTTAAATGAGCATATGCTCCATTTGAGGAATTTTTCATGACAGAATTTCTTCATGAAAGAACTGACACTTTTAGATAGCTCTGGGTACTGTCATCAGGTGTCAGATTGTTGGCGCATACGCTCTGTAGAAATTATAATGCCAACTTATAAGGAGGTTTCATACTTTAATGAAAACTGCTCTGCAGCCTGGTTAAGCTTTCTTTTAAGGTATTATATTGTAAAAGTTGAAAGCACTTCCTGATTTTTTTTTCATCAGACAGAGAAAACTAGGGTCTCTGCATAAAGGAGAAGAAATAATAAATCTGTAGGAAAGAGATATTGCAACCCATTCAGATAATAAATTATTATAGCTATTCATCAAGCATAGTGTTGAGATTTGAGGTATTCAGTAGTGCTGATTGCTAGAATTAAACTCATTTGCATACAGCTGGACAGGCTGTACAGAAGAGGTTACTCTGAAGTGGTAGTTGACTTTACTGAAGCTTCTGTGAGGTCTTTGAGATGCTGAGGATACTCTGTGTTTAGAAAGGTATTCTCATGCATAGGACATTGTCAAGTTTATAGAAAGTTACCAGAGAATAGTTAAATGTTATTTAAATCTTTGCAGATCAAATTTCAAAGGAAGTGCTCAGAGATTTTTCCAAAGTTGAATGCCTATTATTGTTCACCCAGAATAATGACTAAATTATCTCCTGTTATTTTTTTTTTTCAGGAGGAAATAATAATTGCCATTCTTAACCAACATGCACACACAAAAAACAAAGTCCTTTGCTAAGTTTAGCATGTATTTGGGAAATAAACCATCCTAACGATTTGTCCTGGTTTTTGTTGGAGCAGAGTTAACTTTCTTCATAGTAGCTGGTATGGGGCTATGCTTTGGATTTGTGATGAAAAAAGTGTTTTGACAAGAGAGTTGTTTTGACAACAACTATTGCTCATCAGTACTTACACAGCGTCAGGGCCTCTTCTGCCTCTCACCCCACCAGTGAGTGGGCTGGGGATTCACAAGAAGTTAGGAGGAGACACAGACAGGGCAGCAGATCCTAACTGACACAGGGATATTCCAGACCATACAGCAACGTGCTCAGAGTATACAGCTGGGGGAAGAGGTAGAAATGGAGGACGTTCAGAGTGATGGTGTTTGTCTTCCCAAGTAACTGTTGTATGTGATAGAGCCTTGCTTTCCTTGAGCCGGCTGAACACCTGCCTGCCAAAGGGAAAGGGTGAACGAATTCCTTGTTTTGTTCTGTTTGTGCACATGACTTTTGCTCTACCTAATAAACTTGTTTTCATCTCAATCCATGAGTTTTCTCACTTTTACCATTCAGATTTTCTCTCCCTTATCCCAGGGGAGAGTGAGTGAGCAGCTGTGTGGCACTTAGTTGACGGCTGGGGTTAAAGCATAGAATCATAGAATGGTAGGGTTGGAAGGGACCTTTAGAGATCATCTAGTCCAACCCCCTGCAGAAGCTGGTTCACCTAGATCAGGTCGCATAGGAACATGTCCAGGTGGGTCTTGAAGACCTCCAAGGAAGGAGCCTCCAGAACCCCTCTGTGCAGCCTGTGCCACTGCTCCGTCACCCTCACAGTGAAATAGCTTTTTTTATATTTAAGTGGAACTTTTTGTGTTTCAGCTTTATCCCATTACCCCTTGTCCTGTTGCTAGATACAACAGAAAAATGGGATGTCCCAACCTCCTGACACCCACCTTTTAGATATTTATAAATGTTAATAATATCTCCCCTCAGTCTCCTCCAGACTAAACAGCCCCAGTTCCCGCAGCCTTTCCTCATATGAAAGATGTTCCAGTCCCCTGATCATCTTGGTGGCCCTGCGCTGGACTCTCTCCAGCACTTCCCTGTCCCTCTTGAGCCAAGGAGCCCAGAACTGGAAACAGTACTCCAGATGAGGCCTCACCAGGGCAGAGTAGAGGGGGAGAAGAACCTCCCTTGACCTGCTGGCCACACTCTTCTTGATGCATCCCAGGATGCCATTGGCCTTCTTGGCCATGAGGACACATTGCTGACTCATGATTAGTTTATTACCAATCAGGACTCCCAGGTGTCTCTCTGCAGAGCTTCTCTTCAGCAGTTCGACCCCCAGTCTGTACTGGTGCATGGGGTTGTTCCTGCACTTGTCCTCATTGAACCTCATGAGGTTCCTCTCTGCCGAACTCTTAAGCCGGTCGAGATCCCACTGAATGGCAGCACAGCCTTCTGGGAAATCAGCCAGTCCTCCCAGTTTGGTGTCATCAGCGAACTTGCTGAGGGTTCACTCTGTCCCCTCATCCAGGTCATCGATGAAGATGTTGAACAAGACTGGCCCCAGAACTGATCCCTGGGGAACTCCACTGGCCACAGGCCTCCAACTCAATTCTGTGACATTGATCACCGCCCTCTGGGCTCTGTCATTCAGCCAGCGCTCGGCCCACCTCACTGTCCACTCATCCAAGCCACACTGCTTGAGCTTTCTGATGAGGATGTTGTGGGAGACAGTGTCAAAAGCCTTGCTGAAGTCAAGGTAGATGACATCCACTGCTCTCCCCTCATCTAGCCAGCAGGTTATGCACTCAACCATGCTAGGGTTCTATGTCACATAGTAAGCCACTTGTAGAGCAGAGGAAAACAAAATGGTCATCAGTTACAATGTTAGTGAGTCCATTAGTATGAATAGAACTACCAGCTTCTTTAAAATGCTTTTTACTGGCAACACTGTTTAAAGATACAGCTTCATGGCTTGTTGTGAAGATAAGCATAGTCATTTGATTCTAGTATTCCGTAACACAAATGGATAAGTCTTTGTTTTCTGTTGCAGCTGAGCTGCTGTAACAAAACTTTTGACATCTCATGCTATTTCACAATAACAGGATAGACGGGTGAAAGTTCTCTGAAGACAGCTGTTGAGCAAGAACTGTCCACCATTAAAAATTGTAGGATAGTTTAGTTTGGAAGGGGCCTTCTAAAGTCATCTCATCCATGGTCTCTGAGCTCAAGTAATTTAAGCACTTGCAAAACAACTCTGCAGTCAAAACTCATGATCCAAAAGAAATGGGAAACATCTTCAACCCTCTCATTACCATTTATTATATCGGGGTGTTTTATGTCTTAACCAGAGGTCTTTTGAAAACTGTTCAACACTCCATAGGAGTATTTTTTGAGTGAAAAGCTCTGATAATTTACAGCCCTTCATTTAAAATAGACGAAAAACACTACTCTTGAAAAATCTGTCAGACTTTTTTATTTACAAACAATAACTGCACAACCCCTTAAATTATGAAAATATTATCTTCTTTTCAGGTGAAAGTTATGTATGTGCATCCAATGAACCATATCGCAAAGTGGATTACACCAAGAATGTCAATCCAAACTGGTGTGTGAACATAAGGACTGGTTCCACTCGATCCTTGACATCTTTGACGTCCACAAAGAGTGAAGTGAAAGAGAGTAAAGACTTCATTAAACCCAAATTAGTGACTGTTATTAGGAGTGGAGTAAAACCACGGAAAGCTGTGAGAATTCTGCTGAATAAGAAGACTGCTCACTCCTTTGAACAGGTCTTGACTGACATCACAGAAGCCATTAAGTTAGATTCGGGTGTGGTCAAGAGACTTTGTACACTGGATGGAAAGCAGGTAGGAGAATAAATTGCTGTGACTATCTAAAAATTATGATGTAGTCTAATGTAGTCTGATGTTTTGTTTTCATAACTTGAATTCTTGTTATTGTATCTGTTTTAACCTGTTTCTGAATAAGGACAGTTTAATAAATGTGAACTAAAAGTTTTTTATTAAAATATTAATATCTAAATAAAATTGTATGTAATGCAAAATAAGTTGTTCTCTTATGTGTTATCAGAAGCATAGTCATGTTTTCAGACTGTTACATAGTGTTAAGTGGTATCAGAAAAATGTTACCGTCCACTGCCATTTCACTTCCACAGAATACTATTTAAGTAGCAAAAGGACCAAAATGTCTTTCTGGAGGTAGTAATTAACATGATCTAAAGCAAATAATTTTATGTTAAATTAATAATTCTGGGGGAGTGGTCTTATCTATGACTTTAGAGCAGCAAAGACTGCAAAGGAGGTCACGTTCTGTATCAAACAGGTATTTTTGCAAACCTATGTACCTATATAGTTGCATGAACTACTTGTAAGTTTCAATTGTGGTCAAACAGATGTGTGAAATTCTGAATTGTCAAGCGTTTTATAATCCTGTAATCCTACAGACTACTTAAAAAGCAGTTTTTATGTGTTGAAAGTAGCTAGCAAATGTATTGCAGAACAAGTGCACTTACTCAGATTGTCTTGATATGAGGCTAGTCTCTCTGGTCATGTTCTGTGTGCTGTGGGTACACTTTTATAATTAAGCACTTGAAAAGAACTTCTGTTCTTTGGTATTAAATATAACAAGGCAGGTGCATCACTGAGACGATTTTTCAGTATTTGGAGGCACTATAATGTGCTCTTTAATTCTTCTAATAGGTTTGAATTTTAATGAGAACTGCTAAGGCAATTTGTTAAGAGAGAATACTTTCTAGAAACATCCAAAATGTGATTTAGTCATGTTTAATTTAATTCATAATAAAATAGCTCTGAGGATATTTATTATGCAGTAATTAGTCTCTTCTGCCCATAAAATCTTCTGTTACTGTCTCAGATAAGATGATTAATCTTCTCAAGCAAGTAGACAGAAAGCCTCAGGAAATGCAACTGCTAAAACTAGGATTTTCAGTTCAGATTCACCTTTTCCCTTGCATTTTTAATACAACTCCCTGGTCTGCATTGACATGGAAGATGCAGTAGTGCATTGGGGATCAATAAAACTAATTCACATTAAGTCTCACACACACTGCTTCTATATTACAGTCACTCTTTGGCAATGCTCCAAAATAAGTATAAGATTTCTAATTACTTCAGTATCTCCTTCTATGCTTCTGTGGTAAAAGAAATAATCAAACTTGGACTGCAGATGTAGGTGTAGATGTTCTCAAGCAGGATTGTGAAATCTCTGGTTTTCACTGCTAACAGCCTGCAGATAGCTGCTTCTTACAACTGTCTCTCAGTGTAAGCTAATTAAGCAGTAGTAGTGCATAAATGTGGAAATCTCCTTTCCATTTGGAAGAAAGACCTTTTAGTTTTACATAGACTTTGAGAAGGAGCCTTTTCTTGTGCAACAGTCATCATAATTTAAGTGGTCATGGGGTCCCAGATAGAAGACCTATGACTTTAAACACCCTGATAATAAAAGCATCCTTCTGGTTATGTAGGAGGATAGAGGCTTCTGGAGATTTTTTTTGGTCAGTTTATTCTTCCCCCAAAGTGAAGGATGAAACCCAGTATGTGGAAATAGGGATGTTTTTGTTCATTGCTGATAAGGTAGAAGTTGGTGCCCAAAGGCATTGTGAGGTTTGGCAAATAGAGTTGCTTTGCTGCCAATTACCAGTTGGTGGAAATTTCTGAGCCTATTTCCTCTACTGTAGTAATTGCTTATTCTTCTAAATCTGCTAGGGAGGCAGATCTTTTATGTTTGTTGTAATGTTGGCACAGCTTGAAAGGCAACCGTTAAAAAAAGGACATTTTGTAAATGGCTGTGTCCTTATAAATGTAGCTCTTGTGCTTCTCAGGGTTTTGGTTCAGTTTTTCTTTCTTTTCCCTACTCCTTCATATTTTTATCTCTGAGGAATATACATATTTTTAGCAGTTTTTCTAAGTAAATAGCTTTAGGTTGTGTTTTCTGTTTAATATTAAATTCATGTTGAAATTCAGGTGTTTAAAACATGCATACATAAGATTGGTATCCTTTTATTAAGGAATGTGTTGTTCTTTTAATTTGTGGATTATTTTGTTTTCCAGAACTGTTTAACATGTATAGTAAGAAATTATCATGAACTTAGTAGTCTGTGAAGAAATCTGTTAAATTTTGAGCAGTGTAACAGAAAGGATGTTCTCAAAATAGTATTTATTTACTTAATGAATTCATTAATCTTGACTGTAGAAACATCTTGATGGTAATAGTAACACAGAGAATAACATCCATGTCAGATATTTTCTTTGAGTATTGAGTATGAAGGTAAAGAATTATCTAGCTTTTAATTGTAAGATTTTATAGTATTTACAAGGTTTCCTTTTATATTTAGTTTCAATACGGATGCTGTAACTTTGTATATTTTTGCTTTTCATACTCAAGAACAGACTTTTTTTTCATCTGCGTTGATGCAAGACTGACTTCTCACTTTTAAAGGTTTCTGTGATGGTTACTGTGTAAGGAAAAATATTTACATAAAAGTTACTAGCTTTTAACATTGCAGTGCAGATTTCTGACATCTCAGTCTTTGTGCTTCTGCCATTCAGGTTTGCCTAATTTATTTGCTCAACCAAAGTGTTTTCCTTACTTGGCTGTATTTTTCCTTTCTATTTACTGGAATCTGTCACTATCCTACTGTGAAGCAAGGACAGTCAGATGGAAACTTCTCCAGTTGGGAAGTTAACCCTTCCTTGTCTCAGAAGAGACTGGAGATAAATATTCTGGCTTGCTAGACAAGCTTCAAGCTTCGGCCGTTGAGCAGGGTAGCTACTTAGTGGTAAACTAATTGTTTAAAACAATATAGTGGGGAGAGTGGGGAATTTCCTGTGAGAAACTTACCCATACAGAACTGTGAAGCAAATATTATTTGACATGTAAAGGAAAATTAAATCTTTAGGAAGATAGTAACTTTTTAAGCTTGCATTGTGTTGCAATTTCATGGATTAATATCCATAACAGGATTGAAAAGGCAGATGAGCCACCTTTTCTATACTCCATTCCCAAAATAGTGAGAACATATCACAAATAAGCCTTATTTTAAAAGTCTTTTTTGATGGACCACAGGTATGTTAGTGGCAATCCCTGAAATCATATGGTACAATGTAAATATGTAACAGAAGAAAGCGATTATTAGATCTAGAAGTATTCATCAGACTCATCAAGCTCTCCTATCAGTAATTTTTTATATTTCCAGTGATTGATTTGAAAATTCTTGGTAGAGATGATGGCTCTTGTTGTTGTTGTTGTGGAAATACTGAGGAGACCAAGTGGATCTGGTAAGATGCCCATCGTAGAGGGCAGAAACCAAAACAGGGGATAAGCAGGAGCAGTCTTATTTATTTGTACAACCAGTGTTCCCCATATTCTTGTTTCAGTTCTTTTGGCACATAGGCTTCTGTCAGTCAGATCTGAAAATCTCCACTAATACATTATTTTACTAGAATCTTAATCTTTATGGGAGCAGACAATTTAAAAACGAGATGAGTTTTGTAACATGGATTTTGTTCTGTTTTGCAGTTTTGTTTTCACTTGATAATTTTACTGCAGTGAACTGAGTAGAGGCAAATATTTACCTTTAGTTCAATTATCTCCTACCTAATGACAATGGAAAGGCTAGTTGGTTTTCAACGGTATCATATTAATCAGCAATATTTTTTCTTTAGGAGCCAGGCACTATGAGTTAGGTGTAGTTTTGTATTTTGGTTTTGAGGTTTTTTTTCCTTTTTTTTTTCTTGTTGAAGTGTCAATTAATTGTACTGTTACATCACTATCTGATATCTCAACTGCAATAGAAACTTGTTTCCATGTTAGCAGACATTATGTGTAGTTGAAAGCAACTGAAGCCAAAAGTCTTTATCTTATGTCTCATGCTTTAACCTAATATAAGCACTTTCACAAACAGAAATAGCACAAGTTTGAATTTCTGGTATAGGCAATTTTGCAAGAACATAGAACGCTCCAACATTTTTGCAGTTTTACTTCTTCTGAAATTTAAACAGCACTTTAAAGTGAAACGTTGCACTGGCTTGGAAGTATGAGACAATCTTTAAGCCCTTGCATTCTTCACAACTCTTAAGAAGATTTATATATTGTTATACAGGAATGTCAGTAGCAGCTGCAAAGGGAGTGGTTCTCTGCACTGCAGATCCCGCAGAAGTTTGGCATTTGTGGGCATGGAGTCTTTCCTTGTCTAACTTCATGAGCTTAAACAGCAATGATGGTCCCTGCATTCATCTTAAATTAGGCTGAGGGTAAGAAGAGATAGAGTCATCTAATAGAAAGCAGTTTAAAAATGGCCAAACAAAGTGCAGCAGACTGCTTGATATTTGGATACTATGGATATGGCTGACAACATAATTACCTAAAAAGCAGGTATATTGGGCAGAAAAGCTTACCTGAATTTGTGTCTGATATCCCCAAGGAAAAGCACATTAAACTGCTTATTACCTAGCAAATTACACAAATGAGAGTTATGTCCACTCTATGGAAGGAGAAAAAAAATCACTGAAGCCTTTCTATTGGTTTATAAACTTAAATATCAGCAGAGTGTGTGCGACTTCATATGAGAGAGTGGGAATGGGACCATTACCTCTTAGACCTCTTGATGAAGCGGTGGATAGCACTGCAGCATGAGAGTGGAATATCAATGTGAGACATATATATTGTTGGTTTGGGGATGAGTATCTTAAACTGGAAGTAAACAATAATGCAGAGGAAAATGTTGAAATTTGTCACATATGAAAAAATAAAGGTCATGCCACGTGAAGTAGTCACAGTCTAGCACTGGAAAACTTGTCTCTCTAAAATAAGTGTCTTTAGAATTTGATCAATGTGTGGGGGAGGCACTGTGTATTATTCTACTTTCAGTAGCTCAATAACCCAAAGTACAGCACAAATAAAATAAAGAACATATATCTCTTTCCTCTCCCCAAGGATATATAATTCTATATAATATATAATTTGAGATCTTATTAACGTTTATAAATATCTAAAGGGTGGGTGCTGGGAGGCTGGGACATCCCTTTTTTCTATAGTAGATAGTAACAGGACAAGGGGTAATGGGATGACGCTGGAACACAAAAAGTTCCACTTAAACATAATAAAAAAATTTTTCACTGTGAGGGTGATGGAGCCCTGGCACAGGCTGCCCAGAGGGGTTGTGGAGTCTCATCAGCATCCAACTTGCTGGAGTCTTTGCAGATCTATAGAGAGGATAAATCCTACTGTATTTTCTTTTATCTGTGCATGCCAAGAGCTGACAGCACTTAATAAAAATGACATGCTGCACAGTGCGGAAAACAATCACTGCCAAAATAGTGTTGTCACCAGTGGTAATGTTGTATCTTTGTTGATGTATTATTACAATAATTTTAGTTCTGGGTTACAGAAATGGTGTGTGTAGCTCTTGGAATAAAAGAGTGATATGTAGTCATTGTCTGCCATCTGCCATGCTAAAGATTGAATCACATGACTTGGACACTAAACCTTGGGAATTTGTTGTGTCCCACTGAGCCTAGCCATTAACAGATAATTAGTCTGGTAAAAATCTTTTGAATTCATTCTGCAGCTGTCATAAGCCAGATTAGGATTTGTGTCACAGGTTCTTCATTACTTTGAGATCATGGAATTTTTTTTCCTGTAATTAAATTACCCTCTGTTACTTCAGTAAACAGTTCTTGCATTATCCTATTTAAATGTGCAGACTTTTCTTTAAGCAGCATGTTACAAACCACACATGAAAGGGTTTCAAAGTTGAATTTTCTCCTTTGCTGTTCATAACAGCAGACTTTCTAGTTTTAAGGTTTGTCTTTCACATTGTCAGGTTGACAGATCTGTTATAGTAGCTGCATCTTGGTTGACTGTAATCAGATTGTCAGTGTCAAGTCTACTGAAGCAAAAAAACTGAAATCATTAAATACTGATTTTCTACAAGATTTGTACTAGTTTTTAAGAAAAATTACATTCTCTTCTGTAATAAATTAATGACAGGAACCACAAAACAGCTTTTTAGAGAGAGGAAATGGATTATTAGTCTTTAATGTTTAAAATATTACTAGCTGATTACTTTGCAATGAACCTATAAAGACAGTAGTCTGAAGACTGTAAAGAGAGAATGGCATTGAAGTAACAGCAACACAAATCAACTTTTTAAAGCAAAGAGCTTCTCAGTACTTAAATGGAACAATGCCCCCATTTGTGGTTTCAGATTTGTAAGCTTTCCATAGGAAGGTGTGATACTTGAGTGTTTTTGCTGTTGTCACTGAAAGTCGGTGTTTTTGCAGTGCTTCTTTCCTTTACAAAGTCAACAATCAGTTTCTTCTATTGTGCAAATATGCAATCTGCTATGTTTTCGAACATTTATTTTGGTCATATTTATTTAGTGATTTCTTTATTGGTTCATGGCAGAGGTTATATCTACAATAATGGAAGGCTTTTTGAAGAAACTAAAATATTTCAGAAGAAAGCAAAAAGAATGGGACATAACTCACAAACTAAATGGCAAGTTAGATTTTGGGATTTGTACATTCAGCATTTCTTGGCTTTGCCCTTCTTATGTTAATCTTTAAGTCAGCTAGTGTTTAGTTAGAGAATTCCAGTCTCAATAAAATTACCAGAAAATAGGCTAATTAGTTCCAAAAAATAATGATATTTGAGTACCAGACAACCAGAATAATCTTTGTAAGTGCTTTCGGAAGGTGCCATTTTCTTGCATGTGGAAAACTTGCAGTTTCTTTATTAAAGAAATCAAAAGAGAAGTTCAAGCATAGATAAAGTTGGATCATCATTAAAGAGTATTTGCCTTATAATTCCTTTATTCTGTGTGGTGGTTTACCCCTGGCTGGGTGCCAGATGCCCACCAAATCATAAAATCTCCTCCTTCTAAATTGTACAGGAGAGAGAGAGAGATATAATGAGAGGTTTGTGTGTCAAGGTAAGCACAAGGAGATTGCTCAGCAATTAGTGTCACAAAACAGACTTAACTTGGGGAGAAAAAGGTTTGATTTATTAATGAACCATCAGAACAGAGAGGTGAGAAATAAAACTGAACCTTAAACCACCTCCCGGCACCCCTCCTTCCTCTAGGACTCTCCTTCCTTCTCCCCTTCAGCAGCACAGGGGATGGGGAATAGGGGTTAAGGTCTGTTCATTGTAGATGGACTTTGCCACTGCTTCCTTCCAGGGGGAGGCCTCCTCACACTTCCCACTGCTGCAGTGTGGGATCCATGCCACAGGAGACAGTCCTTCACAAACTTCTCCCACATAGGTCCTTCCCTGGGCTACAGTTCTTTACAAACTGCTCCACCATGGGACCTCCCACAGGGGCAACTCCTCACAGCATGCCCCAGTGTGTGTCCTCCACGGGGAGAACAGTCCTTCAGGTACCAACTTCTCCAGCGTGAGTCACTTACAGGATCACAAGTCCTGACAGCAAACCTGCTCTCTGGTGTGGTCTCCTCTCTCCCTATGGGCTTCCAGGTGCTGCAAAGATCTTGCTGCAAGGATCTTGCACCAACATGGACTTCCCACAGAGTCACAGCCTCCTTCAGGCATCCACCTGCTCTGATGTGGTCCTCCACAGGCTGTGGGTGCATCTCTTCTGCCCTGTGGTCCTCCATGGACCTGCCTCACCATGGTTATCACCACAGGTCACAGGGGAATCTTTCAGCACCCTCATCCAATGACCTTGGTGTCTGGGGAGATGTTTTCACATTCTCACTCCCTGCTGCTGCTGCAGTTTAGCAACTGCACAGCAAATATTTCCCATTCTCAAATATGTTATTCACAGAGGTGTTACCTCAGTTGCTAATTGGCCAGGCTTTGGTGGCCAGCTTAGAACTGATTGGCATCAGCCCTGTCAGCTACAGAGGAAGCTTCTGGTAGATCTTTGTTTAAAGAAGCCACCCCTGTAGCCTCCCCACCCACTACCAAAAACATGGCCCAGGCAAAACCACAACATTTTGCAAGGCACCCAGTAATACAGCCACTTAGAATATGCCTATGTGGTTGTACAGGCAGATAGTTGACACCAGGTAGCTTTCATCTTTTTTTACTGCTGAAATGAAGACTAGCTATTGAGCAATGGGAGTTCTGCTCATATTGAAACTGAGACAGGGCTGTATGATGGACTTTTCTGGATTAGCTGTAGTAATATATTTCTAATATTCTATTTCTGTATATTTCTAACCTACATATTATGTTTCTAGCACATACTGTTCTATAAACAAAAGTATTATGAACATTTAGTTACTACATTTTCCTAGAACCTGGGGAAGTTTTGAGGTGCATTTAGGTACAAGTTGTTATTTCCTGGAATCGTTACAACTGGGAATACTAATCCAGCCAAGGTACATTTAAAAGTAATTATTAGTTAGGATCCTCCATACATTCACTTTTGGAATAGTAGAAGTAAAAAGCCTGTTTACTTCTGAAGGGAGGGCATGGCTAAGAATATCCAGTTGCCAGTTAGCATTGGTGATCTTATTTGCTCTATGTCCAGAGTAGTTCACGAGAATATTCACTGTGTCCTTCTGCTATATACTACTTGTCACAAATTCATTCCCAGGACCTGTATCAAACTGAAGACTTGTAATCCATGGCACTTAAGAACTTCAGTGTTTGTGTATTATAGAGAAAGGATGGGAGAAAGGAAGAATGTTCTTTGTAACCTCAGCCTCTACACTGCCAAGTAATTTTAGATGGGCTATTTGAAACTAATTCTAGAAATTGGATAGTGTTCTGGCTTTCTTGGCAAAAAGAACACACTGGTGTACTTGACATCTGACTCAAAACATCTCCGCAAACAAAATCTGTATACCACAGTTGGCTTTATATGAGCATAAGAGGAAACATGGCACTGGGAAAGTTCCTGGTAGACTAGTATTCTAGCTAGTTCTCATTGTGGCAGATTTTTTATTTTTTTTGGTCTCAAACAGAAAAGTATTCTCTCCACTTCCCTGGAGCTGAGGGATGAAGCAGAGAAATCTGTCTTCTGCAGGTACCCATGCAAGCTCTTGTACAGCAGATTTGTGTGTAAAAAAAGATATGTATTAGAGCATATTTATAATATAGTAATATATACTTACATATTTTATATAATTTTTACTTAGAGTACAACCATAGTAAAAACAGTATGATAAACTTATGAAGTCTAAGATGATGATGGTGAACAAATGATAAAATACTTGCTCTGGCTATTCTGAACTGTTTTGAAATAAATGCTCCATACTCACTGAGTTGTATTTTCTGGACAATGGAAGAACTGTAAGAATAGGACTTTAGATATTTCTGCTAAATATGACTTCCCAGTGTTTCACTGCTCTGAAGTTTGCAGAATATATCTGAAATTACTTCCAAATCATTTAATGTGGTTTGTGTTTCATTTTTTTCCCTTCATCTGAGTTTACTGGTGAAATTCTCTTGAAGTTACATGCACAGTGGAGACAAAATATATCTATCTTCTGACTTGCTTGCCTGGTACATATAAGTGGATCTATCTTTTAAGTGGAATCTTTTCCTTTTCCTTTTTTTTTTTTTTCAAAAAATTGAGTCTTTATAATTCTTCCTTCTCTTCAAAGCCAATGGAAACTTGAGACATATCCTTGCAACAGGATGCTGAAATTCTCTTTGCTCTAAACAAAAGTTCTTTGTTGCTGTAAATATTGGGGAAGGATGGAGGGGAGAGCTAGGGTTGAGTATTTTCACATGCAGACCCAAACTATTAATCTATGTTAGTTCACTCATAAGACTTACAACACTTCCTCTTTTGTATGATAGAAAACCAACATAATGAGAAGTTCAAAATAGACTTAGGACTGAGCTAAAGTCTTTTCAGGTGTGATAGGAGAAGTAAGCTCTGGTGTAAATTGACTTTGTTAGGAATAAATCTGAATTTAGAAGCTTTGTGTGACCTTAGTTTTTTCTTAGTTTTTTGTATACCCATATATAATTAATCCCAAAATGTTTCAGATGATTCATCTTCCCTCATACTGTGAGTCATTTTGAGTCTGACTAGCATACTCAAAAATTTTTATTTTTAGCTAAATGCTAGATAATTTTTGTATGATACCTGAATGTTTGTGAGAGAATCCAAAGTCACAAACACCTTTCCAAATATTTAAAAAAATTAATATCTCAGGTCAAAATCTCAGTTCTGAGAAATTAATTTTCCAAAATAACTTGGATGCTTGTACTAGTGCACAGATACAGTTGGAGTATGTAGCATTTGACAAACTATTCATTTGATTATAAAACTACTGGTTGCAAATTACTTGTTCTGCATCAATTCTTTACCAAAAACTTGATGCCTACCTTCCTGTAATTCACAGTAACTCCTCTCCATAATCTCTCTGATGGGATTTGATTTACATTTGTTTTGCTTGCTTTGCTACTTCTATTGTAATGTAGTAAGATAGTCTTGGAAATTCCTCAAGTGATTTCTGTCTAAATATGGCATGTTTTTTGCCACCCCCACCACCCCCTCTCCTACCATCAATAAGCACTAAGCACGAGCTAGGAAAGGTATGTAAATGAATGCATTTTTGGACTAGATGTTAATTGTACAAAGTTATACATACAATTAAAAGGGATAAATATACCTGCTTACACTCTCTATTTGCTATCTTTCTAATTTAAAAGGATTGAGAGTGTATATTTTTGTGTATTTGGTATAAATTCTTTACTTAAGAAATGTTCTTATTTTGGTTCCCAATGGTTACTCTTCTCCCTCTCTTTCAGTCTTTCATCCGAAGTGGAATGCATTTTAGTAAAAAAGGGAAGTAGTAACCTAGTGACATCAATAGGGGTTTTTTTGTTTGGGATGGGGGATGGGGTGGTGTTGTTATAGCAAAGTACTGAGTAATTACAAAGTTCTTTAATGGCAAATCTGTCACAAAACAACTATAAACTTTTTACTATGGATGTAATACATGTTATTGAAAACACTGTATTGAAAGAACAAGTAATCTTGTAAGTTTTATGAAAAATATTCCTTGAAGCTTCAAAACACTCAAATTAGGTAAATATAATATCACTATGCAGCAAGAAATTTCTGTCAAATGAAGACAATTTTTTTAGGAATTCTATCAAATTAAGACTACATTTTTAGGAATTCTGTCAAATGAAGGCTATTTTTTTTAATTCAACTCAGTTCTCAGTGGATTAACATTTTACTTTCTTCTGGCTGCAGTTGGCACAAGCTTAATGCTGGTAAAGAATGAGCATTTGTGTTACTCAGGATTGTGAAGTGGAGATTGGAAGGGCTATCATGAAATAAATGAAATATACTTCTGCAGTGTTTCTTTAAAAGAAATTTCACCTGACAGTTGTGGAAAAAGATGATTCAGCATCTGTTACTTCATACTGACAGAGAATAAGTCCACATAGACGATTTCTGCATTTATTTGCCTAGGATTTAACAAGTTTACAGTGATCCACAGTGAGCATAAATTTTACTTCCATCTATTTGACTAAAGTAAAAGCCTTTATTTGAAAAGCAAAAATATGAAATTTACAAATTTTGACAGAAAAAGACAGTAATTACAGTAAAATATCTCCGTTTACACATGACTGGAATACCTTACGCATGGCTAAGCGGGTAGCACTGTTAGAGACTGAGAATAGATACATTTGTTTGTGAGGCATTAAAATTAATATGATTTACTTTTCTAAATTTTATGGGTTTTTAGCAAGTATAGAATGTCTCATGCCTTATAAAAAAACATTTTAAACTTTTGCACCTCCCATCTCTAATATAAGCTTGGAGGGAGATGTAAGATGTATATGTTTTAAATAGTGTTATTTTCACAATGTTTGTATTAAATTTTGCTGCTTTTCTGTTCTTGATGAGTCTCATTGCTTTTTACTTCCCTTCGTATACTTCTCATAGTAGTATCTTGCTGATGCACAGGGCAATACTTAGACACTTCTGGGGCTTGTGTGTAAAATTCAAATTTGGGTTGATAGTACTTCATTGAACAAGAAGCATATTAAGAGAAACAGTGTGTATGTAGTGGAATATTGCACTTTGACTTTTTTAAAGTGGTTTGGGCTTTGTTTAAGCCTACTAGTTTCAGAATTATTGTAAGTATTAAAAATAAGTCAACCAAGTTGGAGAATAGTTTTCCCAGGAGGATAAAGAGCTTTCACTGGACTTGGCTTTTATACTATAGGCACTTCATCTTTTAGAACTTTCCTCAGATGGACTTTGAGGAATATCCATACTAATAGATACTGAGTTGAGAAAAATCAGTACAGTTCCACAGAATCTGGCCGTTGCTCACTTAAAGGCTCTGAGCTGTCGTATTTTGTTTAATATCTGGGTCGTAAATGTAATAAACTAATCATAAAAATCAATTTTAGACTTAAATACAACTCTACAGAGAGCTGTGTTCAAACCCTGCATGTAAACAGATTGAAGAACGAGTGAGTTCCTCTTCGTTTATTAATAGTTCTCACTTCTGTTAAGGCATTATTACATAACTGACATGTATTGAATACAAGTATTTGTATAATGATTTCAAAGGATTTTTTTTTAGACTACCAAGCAAAGAGTTTTCTAAAAGAACACTACTACAGTCGCTTTTCGACAAAGGAAAAGTCTGACAGGGAAAGATCTATGGAATATGTAACAGATGCAGCATGAACCATGGATTCCTGGAGCTGCAGTTAACTTTTCCATACAGTATTCTAAGCAGCAGTTTCAATATGGTATTCATATAAAACAGATGGTTTCCAAAAGCTAATTGAGAATTGTAAAGTAGTAGCAGATAATTTTAAACTCTCTTCTCAAGGACCTGCATCTCCACTAAAAATCTTGCTGAGGTGGCTCAGAAAAAGGAAAAATTGAAAATTCCTCTCATAGAATATATGCTTTCTAGAAAGCCTTTTAGCATTATGCTTTTATTTTGGGAGTGAGACATGTTGCCTTTAGACTTTCCACTTGCAGCTGAATTTAAAAAGACTATTATTATGTCAAATAGAGAGTTTACATCAATAAAAATCATATCTCTAGACAATTTATTTAAGGCAGCTTCTAAGACAATTTCTTATTTGGGAAAGACTTTGTGAGTCAGACAGATATCTGCCAGCCCATTTTAATGCACTGGGCAGAGTGTGCTGGACTGTCAGTCCGTTTTTATGTACCAGTAGAGAAAACGTTGAGGTAAGTACAACCAAGTAAATATGATTGGATAGACTGAGTGAAGATGTGAATTAAGACTCCTGTAGTGAATATGCCAAAAGAAGCTGGGCTTGGGTTCTAATTTTGAACACTAAATCAGTTGATCACTAACAAGGCCTCATGGAGGTCTGTTTGGCACATATAGTGAAACTCTACCCAGAGCTTGTAAAAGCAACATATGTTCCCAGAAGCTGCTTAGGAAGCTCCTTAAGCACTGGGGAATATCTGCAAAAGCCTTAAGCACTGGGGAATATCTGAGAGTAGAAATAAGAACACCAATAACCTCGTCATGAAGGAGCAGTCACCAGAACAACACTCCTGCTTTTAGCAATGCTAACTACATGGATTAAACTAATACTGCTGTAAACAAGTGTAGGTGTGGTTGAAGTTCCAACTAGGACTTCAGTATGGACAGAAATTCTCTCAACGGGAAGAATTTCAAGAGCGGCAGGTGTACAGTGAATCTGTTAGTGTAAATGAAATGTGAGATTCAGTAATATCCTGGCACATTTTTGTTTAAATGTCTGCTTTACACTTTTGTGGTCTATATTATCCCAAGACTGTCGCAATAGTTCAGTATTTGAAGAGAAGGTCAGAAATTATACCTGAGGAAATGTTTTCTTTTCTTGGAGTGTGTAAGATTCCTGTAGTCTAAGGAGCAAGGGAATGGCAAAAATTGAGGTATTTCTATTTCCAACACAAGCTACTTGCAAAATATTAGTCAAGTCAGAAATATGTTTTTTATAAAAAATGTTCAGAATCAGACCACTAACTGTACGTTAAGCCATATGTGTAATGGAAGTTAGGAGGGGAAAAAAAAAAGATGCATCACACTGTGCTGCTTGTATTAGGAAGCTTCTCCAGACAGTATATGCTTTTTGGAGGTGGAACAAATAAAATCTTGACCTGACAGCAGAAAACTGGAGGGATGGGGTTGGTACCAAGTTATTGTATGTGTAATCAGAAGTGTGACAATGACAACCTGCTGCAGTGTTTGCTTCAAAGCGTCTTCTGAGCAGATCCAGTATCTGCTCCTGATGTGCTATTAAATAGCACTCCATGGTGCTGATGCTAATTCCAAGGTGATATTAAGAGAATGCTTATGCTCCTCTTATTCTATTGTATTGCAAGCAGACTTGAGTGTACAGTGACATAACCAGATGCAGGCTGGGGAGCTGTCACTACTACAGACCTCCATTCTGCATGGAGAAGGGATGAATTTATAATACATTTAATTTCCAGAAGTATCATGTGAATAGGTGCAATTGCAGCGTGGCTTTAAGTTGGCTCAGATGCAAACAGCAGTACACTGGCAGCACCCCAGGCCTCAGCTGCTGGTATTGGTACCCAGAATGCCAGACTGCCTTTTAAAAAGTTTTGTACTGAGGCATAGTATTGAATATGGCTAGATTAAAGCTACCTTGGATTTGCCTGCACAAGATGGAGTACATACTAGCAGAGCCAAGTTTAGAACTTGTATACAGATACAAATACTATAATTCCAACCTCAACATTATTTTTATCTTACTACAGAGTAAATTAAAAACCTATTGCAAAAACACATGGCTTTTTATGCCATGTCTTATATCTGCTTAGTCTTGATGAGCACATGGCTTTGTGTTTTAGGAAGGAGGAGGAGGGAATTTTTAAACTTCCTCTGTTTTGCGTATTAATCCTGATAATGAAAAAAACACAACCTGTAATCTAAGGATTCTTGAATTATTTGCATAGATATTTCCATCAGCTGCAACAATAGGTACAATGTGAACCAGACTAGACATCTTGATACTATTGTCATCAAATTGGAATAGGGAGCATAGAGCAAAGGCATCAGTACTACAGCTTAGATTCGGCCAGATTGAGCTAGACTTTGATTAATTCCACTTGTTGGGAACCATGATAGGAACATAACAAGAGACACCAGAGAGGTGTTGCAGCTACAATAGCTTCCAGGTTAGCTTCAGTGTCTGTGCAGAATTATATGGCAATTCACTTGGGATTGTATTTGCTATTAGCTGTCTCAGACTAGCTCACGATCAGGAACACAGGGAGAATCCTCTGTAACATTGGAGGTGATCTCCATGCCACAATGTGTGCATGTATTACATCTGGGAACCCAGATTTTCCCAGTTTTGTTGTAAACTGTAACAGAGTTTACATTTTTATCTATGTTTTCACCTGCAGTAATAGTTTTGTTAAACAATCCTCTTTCATTGAAGTTGCAAACAGGTATGATAGCTGTATCTAAAAATGCAAAAGTAAACAAATTAAATGAAAGAAACCACCACAAAATTCTGAAACAGTATTGTTTATATTACACAGTGGCAGCCATAAAACTATCTCATAACTGCTCTTGCTGAAATAAGATTAATGAGGAAAAAAAGGATAACTCTCTTCCAGTTCCATAGCCTGGTCTTACTTTTAGCTTGAAGCAGACTGGAGTTTGCTTGTTGTTTATGTGTTTATTTGATCAGAAATAGCTGGCTAGTGATTTCCAGATTGGACAGCTTTTACACAATATGACTAGGAATGTGAATGGATTCTACTGTTGTGATTTCTTGGTTTTCTGTATGTGAAAAAATGTGATCAGGGATTTGGAAAAAAAACCAAAACAAAACACCTAAAAAAAGCCCTAACAACTTGAAATTAACAGATATATCCCAATTCACATTTTTCATTGTATTTAGATGGCCTTCAATAGTGTATTGATTCTTTGAAGTAGTTTATATAGAGAGTAGAAAGTTACTTGAAAAAACAGCCTTCAGATAAAACGTTGCATTTAGTGAGCTCTGACTTTATTATGGGAAACACACAAACTTTGGGAGACTGTCAGCAGTTATCTCGAGTAAAATTTGGAAAAAGATTAAGCCAAACCACTGAAAAGATTTGGTCAGCCAAAATCAAGAGATTATACAATTCTAAGTTTCGCATTGGGCCTTCCATTTTGTAAATTAGATTTATGTAGTACTAAAGTAAACATTTATGTAATTCTAAAGTATTACAGGAATAAATATGGAGGTTTTATTTACTCTTCAATGCGTGGTAGGAGTTTGGAAGAAAGTACTGGTTTACGTATTGCCAAATCTAAGTGGAAGAAAGTGAAAAATTATTTTAAAGTGCCAGCATTGTTTTCTGATGGTAAGCAGAGCGTGCAGTGACAATTTTCAGTGGGGTTGATGTTATGATTTGAAGATGGTGCACGCTCCGTTTTATACTTCATATTTCAATATCTTACAGGAAGAGGCCTGCAATGAATTTTTTAAGTTTCTTGAAAAAAAAACTTAAGCAGTTTTATATACAGATATTATATACAGATATATACAGATATTCAGTAACAATCTGATGTATTGTTCCTGCTCTCTGAAAATTGCCAGATGCTTCCAATGTTTAGCAGCATCTCTGTTAATAAATGTGTAATGCAGTTTGATTTTAAAATAGGATATCTGAAACACTTCAACCAAGCCTCATGACAGATGCCACATAAGTCAACTGACTGCAAAATGAGGTTTAGCATTTCTGTACTGTTATATGGTCCAGAGAGTTTTAGGGGGTGAGGTATCAATTTTGCTTTTGTTCGTAAACTTCTGCATGTTTGTTTGAAGGAAGAGCTGATGCTTTCAGACATGAAGGATGAATCATGTAAGATTTTGATTTTAAGGATAAACAACTGGAGGCACCTTACTTTCTGGCAGGACTGCTGTTAAAACAGTATTTTTTGTCAGTGCCTAAAAATGTTACTTTTCTGCTGTCTTTGTAGTCAGTTTTTCTGAACATGAAATGAAAGATATTTCTACGTGTTCAAATATTTTACATATCATTATCTGTTTAGTAAAGCAATTCAGAAGCAGTAGCAACAGACTTAGAAATAATGAGTTGAAGTTGGGAGCTAATAGAATTGAATTGGGTCTCAGAAAGCCGGTTACAATGTTCAGTTTGTGCTTCCTGTATTACTGTAATTTTTTCTCACATTTCTGAATGTCTAATATTTCAATTAAGCAGTGATGTTCTCATTGTTTATATTTGATGCCCCTAGCTCAGCATAACTGTTCTGTATGTTGCATACAGGTTCAACGGACCTCAGTAACTCCTGAGAGGCAAAGCAGCGTAAGCATAGAAGCTAATTTATTGAGCACCAAATACCTTCCTGTTACATTGTCTGTGAAATTTCATTGTTTGAAATAGTGAATAGAGAACATCCATAAGCTTAATTTTGTTACTGTATTTCCAATTCACAGTTAAGTGAGGAGGAAACTTCACGAATCATATGCCTCTGAAAGGTCTGTGTGCTGTTTGAACGTATGACAAGGAATTATCATTGTAAAACCTATAAGCTAATATAAAAACAGAACTGCATGATTAGTTGAAAGTGAAGTTGCTATTGTGCTGAAACATAGAATGCCAATCAAATGAAGTAACTTAGGGATTAAAAATTTTAAATGTTTAAAACTTTAGAAATATATATATGAAAAGCATCCTTCTAGTCTGTAAGGAGCTCAATGGATGTTAGCAAGGCTTCTTGTTATGTGAAGTGATACATATGAAAGAGGTAGAACTGAGAAAGAAGCCTGAACTTAGAGACTACCTGAACTTTTTTCCCTCATGAGGTTCAACGAGGACAAGTGCAGGAACAACCCCATGCACCAGTACAGGCTGGGGGCCAAACTGCTGAAGAGAAGCTCTGCAGAGAGAGACCTGGGAGTCCTGATTGGTAATAAACTAATCATGAATCAGCAATGTGTCCTCATGGCCAAGAAGGCCAATGGCATCCTGGGATGCATCAAGAAGAGTGTGGCCAGCAGGTCAAGGTTCTGCTCCCCTTCTACTCTGCCCTGGTGAGGCCTCATCTGGAGTACTGTTTCCAGTTCTGGGCTCCTTGGCTCAAGAGGGACAGTGAACTTCTTGAGAAAGTCCAGCACAGGGCCACCAAGATGATCAGGGGACTGGAACATCTTCCTTATGAGGAAAGGCTGCGAGAACTGGGGCTGTTTAGTCTAGAGAAGAGAAGACTGAGGGGGGGAATCTCATTAATATTCATAGAACCATAGAATGATAGGGGTTGGAAGGGACATTTAGAGATGATCTAGTCCAACCCCCCTGCAGAAGCAGGTTCACCTAGATCAGGTCGCATAGGAACGTGTCCAGGCAGGTCTTGAAGACTTCCAAGGAAGGAGACTCCACAACCCCTCTGGGCAGTCTGTTCCAGTGCTCTGTCACCCGCACAGTAAAATAGGTGGATATCAGGAGGTTGGCACATCCCTTTTTTTCTGTTGTATCTAGCAACACAAGGGGTAATGGGATGAAGCTGGAACACAAAAAGTTCCACTTAAACATAAGAAAAAACTATTTCACTGTAAGGATGACAGAGCACTGGCACAGGCTGCCCAGGGAGGCTGTTGAGTCTCTTTTCTTGGAGGTCTTCAAAACCCACCTGGATACATTTCTATGTGACCTGATCTAGGTGGACCTACTTGAGCAGATGATCTCTAAAGGTCCGTTCCAACTCCTGCTAGTCTATGATTCTGTGATTTTATGATACTATGAATAATTTTAAGGAAAAAGAGAAAACTTACATTTTCATTGCAACTGTATTGTGGAATGGGGTTTCATTAAATCCTTAAGATTTTAGTAAATTGGATGAGCCAGCTATCTGTCATTATAGGTACACTTTTAATGTTATTTCATAATACAAATAGCTGTTATTTTTAGACTAGCTACTCAGTGTTAAGATTAAAGGTTAGCTGTGTGAAGTCAGATGCTATTTTTGGTTCTGTATTAGGCTTGCCAGTTATGCCACTTAAGGAGAGGATCTGTTATGCTGACTTTCGAGCTGCTGTGATTAATGCACCTGTAGACAAAGATATAATCCTTGTTTCACAACTGAAAACACCTGTGTTTTTTTTTTCTCTTCAGACAACCTGGGTTATAGTCATATCATGAGCTTAATTTGTTGGTTTTGCCCTTTGGAAAAACTGTTGAATGGGCCTTTGCAGAAAGTCCTACAGTACTGCAAGGCTTTAAGAAATCAATATATATAAGAAATCATTTTAATTTGTGCTTATTTCTACAGCTTCTTTTTTTTATTGTCATTTCCATTACTGTGAGGATGATCTATTTATATTGCACCCCAATATGATCTTCCATTTCCACTTGTATTATTTTCTGAGTTAATCTTTGAAATGTTTAAAAATACATGCAAAAATATCATTGGAATTGAAATAAATCGAAAATGTGATATGTGCCTTATTCTGTCACTTGTTGCCAGTAGCTCTATGGCTGCATGAGCCGACCAATCTGTTTATGCGGTCTTTCTGCATTCTCATACTGTATTAGGCATCTTCTAGATTTACTGCCAGACTTTTTCTGTTTACAAGGCAGCAGGCAAAGATTTAACATTTCTGTTTTCTTTCTTACTCTTTATATTCCCTGGGGAACAGAAAAGTTTGTCTCCTCCTTGTTCACTGCTGTTTCTCATCACAGAGTATCAGTGAAAGGAGCTTCAGTTTCTAATGATGACTGTAGTAACATGACACAGCAACTAACTAAATAGGAAGCTGACTTAGAAGAATTACTCTCATTATTTTCATTGTTTCTTTTCTTTTTTTTTTTGTTTTGGCAAATAGGTTAACAAGCTGCTTTTATCCAAGGCAGGCAAATTTAACAGTTACAGAGTTTTTAAAATTACCAAACCTCAAATGGTAAATCAATGTAATGTGAAAGTTTTGACCTAGAAATAAGATGTACCAGTACAGGTTGGGGAATGAACTGTTAGAGAGTAGTGGAAGGGAAAGGGACCTGGGGTTCCTGGTGAATAGCAGAATGACCATGACCCAGCAATGTGTCCTTGTGGCCAAGAAATCCAATGGCATCCTGGGGTGGATTAGAGGGGCTGTGGTTAGTAGGTCAAGAGAGATTCTCCTCCCTCTCTACTCTGCCCTCATGAGACCGCATCTGGAATATTGTGTCCAGTTCTGGGCCCCTCAATTCAAGAAGAACAGGGAGCTGCTGGAGAGAGTTCAGCACAGGGCAACCAAGATGATGAAGGGAGTGGATCATCTCCCTTACGATGAAAGGCTGAGGGAGCCTGGAGCTCTTTAGCTTGGAGAAGAGGAGACTGAGGGGTGACCTCATTAATGTTTACAAATATATAAAGGGTGGGTGTCAGGAGGATGGAGCCAGGCTGTTCTCAGTTATGGCCAATGATAGGACAAGGGGCAATGGGTACAAACTGGAACATAAGAAGTTCCAAAAAAAGACAAGGGAAAACTTCTTCACTGTGAGGGTAATGGAGCATGGTTATTAAGGCTATTATAGCTAAACAGGCTATTAAGAGGGATTATTGAGTCTCCTTCTCTGGAGACATTCAGAACCCACCTGGGCAAGTTCCTGTGTGGCCTGATCTAGGTGTTCCTGCTCTAGAAGGGAGGTTGGACTAAATTGTCTTTCTAAGTCCCTTCCAACACTTAAGATTCTGTGATTTTGTGATGTAGTTTTATTGCAGTATCCAGCAGAGTTTGGAAGGCCCTCAAAGCATTCACAGTCTATGACTGTGTGTAGCTTCATGAATGTGAATAATTCCATTGACTGCAGCAGAACTGCCCTCAAGCTTTAAAGGTAACCAACTGCATGGGTTGAAAAGGGATTTTGTAGACTGAGACCAAAAAACTGTTGAACTGCTTGTATTAGCTGCAGAGATAAAGGACCATTGACATGTTTTCACAATCAGATTCTCTGAGATTGTTAGAAAGGTCTTAGGGCCTCTGAATAGATTTCAAATAAACAAAAGCCACAACTTTTTAAAAACTTCTTTATTTTGTCAAGAAATACAGGATATTAATATAATGGAAAATTAGTCTTTAAAATCTGAAGTAAAATTGCTGTTTGAGGTGTGTGGTCATATAACAGAAGTCAAACAGTAGACACTTTTCCATTCCTTTTGCATTATTTGAGCCCCAGAAACTAAGGAGTATTTGACATAAATCAAATTATTTTTAGAGAACAAAGATTTCTTTTTTAATCTTGGTCTGCTAATGAGCTTATGCATGTAGTCTGTTCAGAAAGTTACTATGATGCATTGCATAGTTCTCAAAACTACAGAATGTAGGAAAACTGCCTACAGTCTATCAAGATCATGGTTATCTGTCCTCAAGTTAAAGACTTCACAGCTTACCCTATAGCTGTTTCAGGCAATGTGCCCAGTCTTAGTAGCCTTTGAGCTCTTTCAAGCATTGCATAAGCAAGTAATTGCTTGCTTACTCCTCTTTTTCTGTGTAATTCTGTTTTAATTTGTGAATTCACAGAGATTTTGTAGTTGCTTCCAAATCACTTAGCTAGTTAACTTTGACATTTTGTCATTTTACCAAATTAACAGATTGTTAATTAAAAAAACCCCAAAAAACGGAAAAAAACCCAGTTTTAGTTGTGAATTGGTTTTTGTTTGTTTTGTTTTCAAGGGGCATTTCAGGGGCTCACTGATTTGGTTTTTTTCTATATTTCTGTTTCGTGATTATGTTCTAGACACCTTTCTGGCTATTCTCTCACTATTTACTGAAGACACATCAGGAAATGTGAATCAGTATAACCAGGCAAATAGCTGAACCTCTTTTGTACCAGTCTTGGTTTCAATCATGAAGGATATTGTTGGTTTAGTAAGTAGTTAAGAATATTAGTTAAACACATACACACTCCTTCCTTGATCAAGTTTTTCTGTGAAAGTGCAGAGACTAAGGGGAAGTTCCATGGTAAGAAAATCTGTGTTAAAACCACAGCACTCAGTAGGAAATGGTGAGAATGCCCTTTTTACCTTCCTTTTTGAGTTCCTGAGGCTGCCAAGAGGAAACTCTTCCTTTTGAAAGTGAAGTCTACCCCTGTTGATGATGGAACTGAAACAAAAAAAAAGACAACTGACCAGTTTCTGCAGGATTGCTTTCCTTGCATTTTAGACATACATGAGCCCTTAAACTGTAAACCTGACAGCTTCAAAAACACTGCAAGAATTTTAATGAGACTGACTGTAGGGACACTGAAGAAGTAGGAATATTGTTTTATTTGAAAAGGGGAAACAAAAATGATGATAACAAATATGGCCTGGCTGGCCAAATAAACATATATTTTACTTTTACTTACTCAGAAATAAAGGTTGATGCAAGGGGCAAAGGACAGAACTGTCAAGATGCCATAGCTATAAATGGTCTCAGTCAAAGAGGAACAGCATTTCCCGGAAGAAATGTGGAGGCCTCTTACATTGAAGGTAGTAGCAGAAAGATTGTATCTAGATCTGTTATGCTCACATTTAACAAATAATTGTTTTTCAGCAATACAGGGGAAAAACCCCACTACATTTCTTTCAGAATGTCAGCCTCAAATGCCTGTCTCTGCACTGAGATGAAAACACGTAAATAAATCCAGTTGTTACTGTGCATGGCAGCTTTCCTACTTTTCCTTTTGCCTTGTATGTAATGTGCTTCCTTTATTTAAATATTTACACTATATCCTGTTTCCTTAAAGTCACTAAATATAAATATTTCCTCTATTGTTAAAACAAAGAAGGCTTCAGTTCCATTTTCAGCTGATGCAGAGAATTTGTCATCCGGCGTAGCATTCTCCAGACACGGGGTGTGGCTCATCAGACTTAAACTGTGGAATCCTGTTGCTGCTTAGTTAAATTGAATCAGCCATACTAAATTGAGCCAAACTATTTGTCTTTACAGCTCTTCCTTGTACATTTATAGTGAAGTATATTTGTAGAGCTAAAATAAGTACAGTTTATCCAGTGACCTCCTGACTAGAAGGTTTTGACATATACTTACAGAACTCTCTCTAGGGATAAAGATTTGAGAGGAATTTAATTCCTCAGTAACTTTTCAAGTGTTTATAACCTTCATGGCTATAAATAAAATTATCTTTTTTTAAAAAATTTTACTTTTTCCCCTGGAGGTTGGAGGACAAATATCTTGTGGATAACTTTATATCATAGAATCATAGAATGGGAAGGATTGGACCTTTAGAGATCATCTAGTCCAACCCCCCTGCAGAAGCAGGGTCACCTAGATCAGGTCACACAGAAACACGTCCAAGCGGGTTTTGAAGACCTCCAAGGACGGAGACTCCACAACTCCTCTGGGCAGCCTGTTCCACTGCTCCATCACCCTCACAGTGAAATAGTTTTTTCTTATATTTAAGTGGAATTTTTTGTGTTCCAGCTTCATCCCATTACCCCTTGTTCTGTTGCTAGCTACTATAGAAAAAATATGTTTGACTATTTTTGTTATGGCTCTCATAAACAGCTTTGTTAATACCACCTTCCTGTGAAAGACATTTTAGGAAAGATTTTGAAGGACTGAGCAGTGCTTTTTGGCACCAAGTGCGACAAAGCAAAGAATGGTAAGATGGAATATAGTGGAAAGAGGAGGAGCATTTATCATAAGCTAGTTTGACAAACCAAATTGTGATCACTGCCTTACTGGAATGACTGACATGCTATTCATAGGCACAAGTTCTGATAAGGAAACTAAAATAAGTAAATAAATAATATGGGATGTTTTGTTTTGTTTTGTTGGGCCTTTTTTACATTTCTACACTGATTGAATCTTGCTCAAAGCTATAAAAATTGCTACATGATCTAAGGGCAGATTTTTTTTTTTCTAATGGAGTTGTATGATTTGCCAGTTAGACCATAGTGGACATGCTGCATTCAAAATCCTGTGCAAACGATTTATTCATTTCACCTTTCCCTTAATGGTTTTTCTCACACTAAATGAGCAAAATGCTGTTATCATTAATTGCAGCGTTAATTTAAATTATGTAGAAAATGAAGACAGTTTCTTTTGTGCCTTGGAAGCTACCCTATTGACTTTATTATGATAGAGGGCTAGAAAAATAACTGTTAGTTTGCACTTTTAGGAAGTATGGAAGATTTCCATGAACTTGGTTTTAAAAATACTTCCCTCGCCTCATAATCTCTGCTTATTTGAGACTGGTAAATTCTAGCTGATTTATATTCCTTGCTAAATACTTTTTCAGATTATTTTTTTTCCTATATGTTTTGTGTGTAACCTGTCTGAACTATTTGTATGGAAAAGGAGGACTTCCAGTATTCACTGCTGGAATGAAGCAAGCATCTGTGAAATTCTTTCTCATACTTGCATTTATCTGGCTTCAGTTTTAAGTCTGGTTTTAGTATCTTTTACAGTAAGCTGAAGTCTATCTTGGTCTATGACTGACAGATGGAAGTCACACAGGTCAGGTATACAGTGTGTGAGCAGACTGAGAGACTGGCATTAGCTTGATCTCCAAGATGGAGGTGTCATTGCTCCACCTCCAGCAGTTTATCTTGTCACTGGCATTAGTGGTTACTCCTCTATAGTCTTGCCTGGGGAAACTACATGCACATGAACATGTGGGAAAGGACCTATAGAAATTAATAGCTTTCTTAAAGTTCTTTATTCTGCTCCTCATTAGCCATTTAAAACTGTTTTTAAGGTGCATTTTTAAGGGTACTGGTGTCAACACAACTCTGACCCTTCCTTTGTAGAATTGCTCCACAGACAACAAAAGGCTGATGCTGCATGCAGTTATATCCCTATATGTATCCCAGAGTCTCCCGTAAGACCTCTCTCTCTTCTCTTACTCTCAGCTCAGATGCTAGACTGATGGGGGAAGGGGATGAGGGGCAGGCTTTGAAATGGAACAGAAAGATTAATTTTAGGCTCTGCTAAACCACAACATTAGCCCTAACCTGCTCAGAACAGCACTGCAAGAGAATCGGGGGTGTGAATGGAGCAGAGATGGGTAAGCTGAGCTTGTGGAAGTGGTAGGCAGTTTTGAGTACTTTGAGTGTGAATTTGTGTCTCACAGAACATCTCTGCCCACATCCAGCAGTGCTACTGGGATAAAGATTCTGAAAGCGTTCTCACAGTCTTTTCTGTAGTGGTGGGTTTAGGTTGGATTCCTGAAATCTGTGGAAATAATGAGTCCTGTCAGAGAGAGAGTTATTAAGTAAAGAGGAATAAATCCCATGTTAGCAAAAGTTCTCTTTAATTTTTTCAGCCTTTTGAATTCAATTACTGTCTTTTTGGTTAACTAGAGGCAGCTGTGTCAAGTACAGCTAAAAATGTCTCTCATCAAGGAGAGCAGATTGTCATTGCAATGGTAAGAAAACAAGAGAAGACTTTTGGTGGTGGCTGGAGTTCTTTGGCTGTATAACACAGTGACACAAATACTGGATTCTGCATGTGGTACTGCAGTGAGGATCTTGCTGTGAGGGCACCGGCTGTTATTGCTGAGTTAGCTGCCATGACAACTGTGCTGCTGGTGAATACCCTGTGTGGGTGTTCTCACAGAGAGATGAGGGTCATTGGTATTCTGAGTGTTTCTCATAATACTGCAGGCAGTAGAGACCTCCTCCTGTAGTTCTGCCAATGTTTACTATTATCACAGTGGTTAAAATATGCAAATGGTGTTGACAGGTATCTGGGAAGAAAGGAAACTAGTCTCCCTAAAAGCAGATTTCTGGTTTACCTTTTTAATTACACAGATTGAAAAAATTGTTCTAATCTTCTTAGTTTTTATTCTCATATCTCATTTTATTGTGCAATGTTAAAAAGAATAGTAAAACAACTATATAGTAAAATTTTTATCCATTTACATTTAAAAACAACTTGCTACCTGCAAACACTTTTTTCTTACAAGTGAGTTAGAAGTAGTTCAGTAGAATTTCTTCTTGTGGCATTTTTTGTTTTAATTTTTTTTAAAGCAGAC
This sequence comes from Colius striatus, assembly GCF_028858725.1. Lineage (NCBI taxonomy): Eukaryota > Metazoa > Chordata > Aves > Coliiformes > Coliidae > Colius > Colius striatus. Next base: position 36,221,689 of record NC_084761.1, read on the forward strand.
ACTTGCATCTTCACAAGGTGACTTTTTGAGGAGTAAGATTGTTTCAAGGTCTTTGGTTTTGTGTTTTTAAAGTATGTCCGTATCCCAGCCTTTTTGAAATATATTGTAAAATCATTACTGGGACAATTAAGAATGGACAGAGTTGCAAAGGGTATGGAATGCACTCTGTATTTCTTTTTTTCTGATCTACAGAATAATTTTTAATAAAAGGAGGAATTATTTTTATAATAGGACATTAAAACACAGAAATTAAATGCCTCAGAGGGTGATAAATCACATTTATAGATGCAATGATTTAATCTCAACAGATCTTCCCATAAGTAATTAATGTAAATACAAGAATCTAGAGGATCTTGTTGAAGTCATCAGTATGTGTAGTTATAGGCAAAAAACACAGTTGTTACATGTAAGAGAAAGTGGTTTTGGAGGTGAGAGCAGTCATACTTAAATTTTTGACACAGGTTTCTTGCATTACTAGAAGAGCTAAAGTAGTTAAGAACTGGAATGTTTTTATCACTGTAGAGAACGTAATGGTGTCACTATGAAAAGGAAAATACAAACTTCTTAACTGTTGCTGACTAACTGAAGATTTAGTATTTGAAAGCACTGCATTTGTTTATTTTTGCTTTATATTTTTTGCTGTCAAGGTGACATGCTTGCAGGACTTCTTTGGAGATGATGATGTCTTCATTGCATGTGGGCCTGAGAAATACCGGTATGCTCAGGATGACTTCGTGTTGGATCACAGTGGTAAGACTGGACATCCTAAACCCACTGAAATAGTTAGCTTCATTAAGAACTCTTCCCCCTCCCCCCTGCCCAATCCTCATGAGTTGTGTGATTTAGGAAAATATATGTGGGAACATATTTTTCTATAGATTAAAAGTTTTTCCAAACAATAATCTGGATTCAAACCTGATCTGTTTTCTTGTAAAACAGACTCAGTCTCTAAAGTTATGAGGAAAACAGCATTGAATTTTTAAAGGTTCAGAGAGCAATCTAACAGATCTAAAATCTGTTTTAAACGTTCATTTTTGACATCTGTGACTATAAGATTATTTCTATATTGCTATCTTTACAAGATTTTGAAAAAAAAATCGCATATGTAACCACACTAAGTTTGCGTCTTGAGCCCTGTCCAACCTGACCTTGAATGTTTCCAAGGATGGGGCATCTACAACCTCTCTGGGCAACCTGTCCAAATATTTCACCATCCTCATCATAAAAATCTTCCTTATGTCAAATCTGAATCTAACCCTTTATGAATTTAAAACCATTACCCCTACTACTGTCTCTACAGGCCCTACTAGACATGTTTTTTCTGTCCTATATTGATTCAGCTATAGAATCATCCTGATTTTATTTTAATAAAAACTTAATCTTATCCTGGCAAGAATCATCAGAGTATATGAGGAGAGCTTCAGCTTGTGAGTAAGATGCGGTTTTTGGCGGGGGAGGAGGGTAAAAACATCTGCTGTTTTTCTAACTGTCATAATTTCATTACAAAATCTTCAATTACACCAAGAAGTATAGATATATATGAAACTACTGGTCCACACATTTGCATAGATGGAGGATTCGGTTGGCTTCCATTCTGTTGCTATTGCCAGCATGCTGCTTTTCCAGAACTGCCTGATTTTATTGATTCAGCTAGCGTGAAGGTGACAAGAAGGGTATTTTTTTAGCATAATTTTAGAATAGGTAAGATATGATTTTATTCTTGTGCAGAATGTAAGAGCACAGTTTTATTAACTCACACTGCAAATCCCAGACTGGGGAAAATCTTAATTTCCCTTGCAGATTTTAAAGCTGTAATTTTGTTTTTCCTCTTGCACCATGCATAGATTAATTTGGCTCATTTTCATTCTGAGAACTTGGAGCATTTTCTTCTCCCTTTTTTCCTTCAGCTTTGGGAGTCCCTTGTTCCTCCAATAAATGTGGAAGTCTTAATGAAGAAAAGCAAATTAAGTAGAGTGGAATATGACTGGCAGGGCATGCAACTCTGCTTAATATTTTTTATGGTGACATGGCATCGTATGATGGCATAGACATAGTAGTGATGAATAATGGACAAATTTAGAAGGGGAAATTATATAATTCCACTGAAACTGGTTTGCAGTGGATGCTAACTAGGAATTAAGATATTTCCAAAATGTCAATGCATGTATGCATGTTGATCTCTTTCTTATTTAGAATGTCCTTTATTTAATGATGGTAAATAGCAGTAATCTCTTGTCTCAGTCTTTTGGAAACCATAGACATTTTTCACCACTTTTAAAACTGGTCACAACATCAGTTTCTTGCAAAAGAAGGTAAACTAGGCTTGTTGTGCAATATGAAGTTGCCATTACAACGTGCAGGATTTACAGAATTATCAGAAGAACCTTGGCATCAATTGACTTCTTACTTTTTCGGCTGTGTGTAGGTACAAACTTGAATCATGATAGTAATCATCTTCAAGACATGAAGAAATATGACATGCAGAATGATACTGGAGCTACTAAAATGCTGTCTATATGTTTGTATGGTATGCAGGTTAAAGTTTTGAGATGCTCTTTTAAATTTATTTCCTTCAATTGGGCAAGCATGTTTAGAAGATACTGATTCTGGATAATGAACAGCAATATTAGTGTTTGGAGGAAGCCTATAAATTGAACTGTTGGCAAAATATCTGCTTGCTTTGTAGAATGCCGTGTTATGAAGTCTTCTTATTCCCGTTCATCTGGAATGAGGCATACTGGATCCAAAAGTCCAGCACCTTCACGTCGAAGCAAATCACCTGCCTCAGGTACTACTTTTAGGAAAGAGCTGAACATGTAACATTCATGAAAATTAGAAATTGTTTAATGGAGTGAAAAAATTATTGACTCCATCAGGAATACAAGTACCGTGCTTTGTTTCCTGAAAGGAAAAAAATATGTTTTCCATTTGTCTCGTGGATTTAATATTTATAACAACACTTGCATTTAGCTTTGAATCCTGACAAGAAATGTGCTTTCTATTTTTTAATCAACATGCAGAAAAGGTTTCACTTTATGAACATTGGAATAATTTGTGCTAATTGTACATTTGGGATATGTTTTCAGTATGGCACTTCATTTTCTTGAAGACTATTAACTACTGGATGGTTATGTGGTTAAATCCATGTATACTCTTAATCTTTTGAATTTGAAAGGTTTCTCCTATGTAAGCCAAATATTGTCAGAAATACAGGATTTTGCTGTTTCAAGTAGGAGATGCTCTGGAATGCCTGTTAACGGAGAAATTGTTTTCTTTCTTCTTGTGCTTCCTGTAATTTCAAAGAGAGATTCACATTGTGTTTTTGGCAGCAATTGGGCTGTACACCATATGTTCCAACCATTGAATTCTTAATGCAAGAGAAAAAAAACCAGAGAAGCTTGTTTTTTTTCCTTTTTTATCTCTCATCTACTAACTTCTAAGTACAATTGACTTAATTTTTTCCCTCAGACCTGGAGAGGCAACCTGAAATAGAACCACTGAGTACATAACTATACTATGGTCTGTTTTGAATGTAACTATACATATAAGCTCCTGTGTATATGTTCAAAACTGCAACATGTTCCATATTCTCATTTACATATCAATATCACAGTAGCAACAAAGAAAAATTTCCCATGAAGGGCAAGTTTCAAAACTGATCCATTTCAAATCTGATTTCATAATATCCTGTTAACTCCAATCAGATTACATGAAATGTCTATCAACAGTGAATTTTATGCAAAGTATTTAGAAGTTAGTATGGTGATTTCATTACTTATTTCTACTTGAACAATCCATTGGTTAGCTTAATTTGAAAAATTTATCCAAAGTATCTGGTATTTATCCTTCTACTTATTTTCCTTTTTTTCTCCTATACCTTTACTTATCTTTATTTACCCTTTTTTCCTTTCGTGCACGTTCAGAACTATTTAATAACTTCTTTCCTTAATGTCTTTTTCCTGTGTGTCAAATATATGAGTACAGTAAAGAGGAGTGGCCACTACTCCAGTGCTCATTCTTCAGCAAAATCCCCAGGTGAGCCATTACTATTATGGCTTTATATCAGTAGTGTGTCTCTTCCCTTTCCATTTACCTGTATTCTTTTTGCTGTGTTTGTGAATACTTTCAAGCTTGAAACACACATTTTGCATTTGGTTAACCAGAGCCATAATGGATGTAGAGTTTTTGTTGAAGTAGATAATTTGAGTGAAGTAACATAAAAATTATGCTTTGTAGTTGTTAAACATCTTCTAACGGTGTCAAAGTTAAGTTTGTAAAGGTATAATTTGACTACAAGTAGAGGAGCACTCTGAGGGGCAATACATTTGTATGTGTATTCTGAAGCTCATTTTAATAGAAAATTTCAGCCAGTACAAATACACAGGGGTAAGAGTTGCTGAAAAAAGCAATGCAAAAAAATATGTCGTAGTTTTTCACTTTGCTTGCAGTTTCTTACCGTCCTGTGTTTTCTTGTGTTATTTCAGCCTAAGTTCTAAAACACCAAGAAGCTTCTTTGAAGCTTCAGTTCAAATTGAAAATATCTCTAAACCAAGTAACATGCAATTTAAAATTATATTCATAGGTTCCTCAGTTTTCAACATTCAATATGCTAAAGAATTATAGCCTAGTATGTACTACTTAAAGAACAACAGGAAGAATTTTTTTTCTATGTTCAGGCTGCTATAAGTCAAACGAAACCTCAAAGAACTTAGATAAAAAAGGTAGGTTTTGCAAATATATGAAATAATCAGCAAATCAATAGCAGCAGGCAAGTTTGGCAGAAATGAATACAGATTGCTTGTGTGTTTTTTGAGAGAGAGAAAAGAAAAAAAGTACTGTTGTCTAAGTGTTGTGGTTTAACCCCAGCCAGCAACTAAGTACCACACAGCTGCTTGCTCTCTGGCCTCCCCAGTGGGAGGTTATCTAAAGCAAAATGATGAAAAAAGTCTGCAAGAAGGATATATATTCCTAAATAATTTTAACTTCTTAAAAAAACCCACTTAAATAATTCATCGTTTTTTCTTACAGGCAACTCCTGTTAAAGTCTTGTTAAAATAAAGACAAAAATATCCTACACATACTGAATACTTAATACTGAATAGCAAAAAAGACTAAGGTCTTAGTCCTGTAACAGATCTGGGAATGCAAATCCAAGGTATCAGACTTCAAGACAGACTTATTTTGTAGCTAAATGCTAATTACTTATATCTCACCATCACACATCAGAGAAAGAGATTTTATTTGTAAAACATACATTTGTGGAAGTTGCAGTGTAGTTAGTGGCTTACTGTCAGATAGACTGCCCAGGTTGAAAAATAGTACTTGGAAGACATGTTCAGCACTCAGAGAATGTTACGGTACTGGATTAATAGACACTTGTAAAATAAATCAAATAGCACCAGTTAAGAAATGATACATAACTCATAACAGACGTCTGAATGCGTAAAGGGTATATGCAGATATACCAGTTATATACTTTGAAGCCAAGTTTTCATTTCTCTTGGTTGCATTTTTCTTTCTGAAAAAAATAGTTCTTTGCATGAATCAGCTTATGAAGGCTTTTTAGCTCTTGAATTTCTGCCCAGTATTTTCCACTCTCAGAAAAAAAAGAAATTCAGCTAGAGAGGAAGTAATTTCACATAATACAATGTTGCATCATATTTGAGTATGACTAACAGCGTGCTATTCTATCTGCATAATGAAATTCATCGCTTTGGGTTTTTTCAGAAAAATGTAAGCACTGACCTAAGTTATATCCAAGTCACAAGAGATATGACAGATGTTGTATCAGGCCTCTCAGGAAAACTGGACTTTACAGTTAATGAATGAAGTCTTGAAGTCAGGAGGGGAGAATATTGTATGTTTTCACAGACTCTTGAACTTCTTGGAAGTTCAGCAATAACCTGCTAGCTTTTACCTTGTTGCATTGATTTGGGGTTTTTTCTCCCCCTAAATCAATATTTTCTGAACTACTGCTTAAGTTCATTATTATCCAAACAACTCATACTTCTTGTTTGTTTTTCTTAGAAAAACAAACAAAACAACCTGTGTTCTATAAAGTGCTCTACATAGAAAATAAGGTGTTGATCCAAAAACGATAGATGGAGTGTCAAATGTCTTCATGAACATTTTCTTTCTCTGTATTTCATTGTACATTATCACACTAAATCATATAATTTTAAAAGACTATAACTATTATTTGCTCAAAGCTCTTGCACTGGCAGAGGGTAGAATAGGTGTTTTTAATCTCTGGAATGACTGCAATATTTATGTTGTCATGTTGATCTTAAATTGAGCCACATGAGTTTTTGGGGTGCAGTTGAGTGGCATGCAAGGGTATAATTAATTCCTAAATGCTGAAGAGTCTCTTCTGTTGTTTTTGTATGCAAACTTGACTGAAACTTTGTCAGAGATGTATAGTATGTCTAAAAGCAAGTTAGGAGGTTTTTTTTTTTTTAATTAATATTTTCTTTCATATGTTTACTTTTATTGCTTTGGCCAGTTAATGGAACCCCAAGCAGTCAGTTATCCACCCCAAAATCTACAAAGTCCTCCAGTTCTTCACCAACAAGCCCAGGCAGTTTTCGTGGACTCAAGGTAAGTGCAAGAACTATTAAACCTCCTAAATTTCATTATTCGTTGAATGATATATTACAGCAATAGTGAAGAAAAAAAAAGAAAAAGAAAGGAAGAAAACCAAGTTATAATTCTATAGTGTAGTCTTGCTAGTATGATTTTGAGTTGCGGTGGAGATCTGAGGTAAGATTTTTGTATTTTGTGTTTGGTTGGGAGGACAGAACTCTCATCTAGGGAAAAGCAGAGGATGATGGCTAGAATATACCAATGTGCCCTCCAAATTTTCTGTGGTTTTGTGGAAATCCCCCAAGTAATTTCTTAATAATAACTCTGTTAATAATAAATTGTATTAGTCTATATAAACGTATAAATGTCTCTTTTCAATACTTTATGGTCTTACAGCATTGACCAAAGCTTCATTTGAAGCATTCTTCTGCATTTATGGCACACAATTTCACCGCTTGATGCAGTCTCGTTCCTGAAAGTGTGTAATGGATTCCTTTGGGAGCCACCTTATATCTTGCAGATTTTTTTCTGTGTTGCACTAAGAGAATACTTTTCTTCTCCCACTTAAAAATTGGTATCGTTTGCAGTTATTACAGTCCACTCTGTGCCTTTCACTCAATAAAATAAAAGGGACAGTCCTGAGCACAGTTGAGCATCTCACTTCTGCATTTGCGCACCTGTCTTTCAAGGAGAATTTTCTTATCATCAGTTGCAGGCTTTCTGGAAGCACACTGGATGGTCTACACCAATTATTCTGATCAAGTAATAGTTCCCATTTGTGAACCAAACAGTTGTGAAGAGTTTGCATAATTGTGTGGAAAGCTCAATTAAGACACTGACTAAAGGATGTGATTTGAATAGTATTTAGGTTTGGATTTTGACATGCTAATTGTTACCAAGTCTTTGTCTGTTTTGCGAGTATGGCATTGGTTTCGGCCAGGCTTCTGTGATAATTCTGAAAAAATATTTTTATTTCTTTGTTCTATTGTAATATATTTTCTGTTGTTTGATTCACTGAGGCAATTTAGTGTTGATCTCTGCCTTTATGTTGTTGAGCTATACCATCCCATAACTTCCTTTTTTCCAAAGAGATTGGCTTTCCAACTCTAAAGCATTTTCAAGAGCAGTAATAATTTTGACGTTTAGAATTAGAACTGTGTGACTTAAAATTTGTCTGATATAGAATTTGCAGTAGAGGACACCAATATCATTGGACTTGAGGCTCACAACTCATCTGCACCATATTTAACAAATGTACTTTTGTTTCTAATGAAATTACAAGTTTAGAAACTAGATTATTTGTTTTTTTTCCCCCGCACTGTCCTATGTGCTTTTAGATGATTAAAGCTCCATTAAAATAGAGATAATTCTGATAATAACAAGCATTTTTCAGTAAAATGGACATGTCCTCTTTCCCTTTTACTGTCAATTTCACTGAAGTACGCTGTTATACTTTTTCATTTTGGAATATAATTGATGCTGGATATTAATGAGTTTTCCTGTCAAATAATTCATCCCTATATGACCAAAAGAAACTGCAAAATCAATCATCTCAGTCGTGTCATCTTACTCAAGTAGTGAGTACCTCTTGTTTTATCCTATTAGGATGGATCTGTTTAGTAGGAGGATCCCAGATGTCCTGCTGAGATGAGATATAGAGAAAGTTATCTCGTGAATCTCAGGATAAATTCCAAAAGGATTGAGTGCACTGTGCAGTGACCCTTATTTCTTGATTAAGTTCTAATAATAATGATGGTTTTGGTGAAGTAGCACCATAAAGCCAGTAACAGGGAGGAATGCAAAACCAGCTTAATTTAAGAAACCCATTTTTGGTTTTGTAAGATTGATCTTGGCCAGTCTGATAAGGAAAATGGAGGAAAAGCAGGGGCCAATTTTATTATTTTGAGATTACTGCTTTTCTCTGTTGTTAAATATTTCCTTGCTGCTAAGACTGCATTACTGCACAGACGAGTAGTCTGGCTTCCTGCAATTGAATAAAGACGGTGACATGACTAAGTGAATATGTAGGTATGAATACCGTGGCAGAGAGGGAAAGAATAAAGTATGTTTCTGAGTTTTTCGGCTTTAGAAATGTAGCGCTTTGGCTGATTTGTTGCGTGAAAATCACATATTTATTTTTGTAAAGCAGGAAACTACCACACTGTTATGGTTTGACATGACAGCATTTCTGTTAAGGGGGAAGGGGCTGTAAAGATGACTCCTGTAAGTAGTTGCTCGCAACTCTCCCCAGCTCTGAGCCAGACCCACTTCTGGGGCTGAGCCAATTAGACAACTCCACAACCACTTTTTAAGAAGAAGCCGGAAGAGGAGGCTTCTTCCTCCATCTTCTTCCTGTTTCTTTCTTCTTCTGTTGCTTCTTCTTCTTCTGGCTGGTGGTGGTGGAAGGAGTAGGAACAGTGAGAGAAACAACCATGCGGACTCCAAGGTCAGTGATGAAAGAGAGGAGGAGGTGTGCTGTAGCAGAGACTCCCCTGCATTCTATGGAGAGAACTGGTGAAGCTGAGATTTATTTTCATTACTTTAAAGACTCCGCATTGGTGGTAGAGACTCATTTTGATAATGACCTGGTATGAGTGGTAGAGACTCAATTTACTACAGCTGACCCCAGACCAGGGGCAGCGATTCACTTCATTAAAGGCCCCAAGCCAGGGGCCAGACAGTGACTGTGGCCGGAGGAGGCCATATCTCATGGGAGGGACCCAACCACTTCACTGCAGACCCCGAGTCAGGGGCACTGATTTCTTCTTTAAAACTATGACCAGAGTAGGCCATGTCCCGAGGTAGGGACCCTTTATAACTGTGGCTGGAGCAGGCCGTGTCCCGAGGAAGGGACCCAATATCCACAGCTGTAACTGTGGGGAGGAACCCACAACAAAGCAGCTCATTAAACTTATGCCCAGAAGAGGCCTTGTCCTGAGAGAGGCGCCCTGTAACTGCAGGAATTACAACCATGGCAAAGAATCCACACCAGAGACATTCACCAAGGACTGTGTCCCATGTGAGGGACCCTGTATTGGCAGAAGCCACAGCTGCTGGGAACAACCCACACCAGAGAAGTTCATTAAGGACTGTGTGCCAGGGGAAGAACCCCGTGTTGGAGCAGGGGAAGAATGCCAGGAGTCATCCTCCTCTGAGAAGAGAGAAGCGGCAGAGCCCATCTGTGAGAGACTGACCACATCCCCCGTTCCCTGCATCCCCAAGCCATGGAGGGGGGAGGAGGTAGAGATATCGGGAGCAGTGAGCTGGGCCCGGGAAGAAAAGAGATCTTAAAGTGCTGGGTGTAATTTTCTCATCATCCTACTCCCTTTTTGCTTTTATTCTGTTCTGTTTCTTGTAGAATAAACTTTCCTACTTTCCTCTCTAAGTCGAGTACTGCAGTTTGTTTTGCCCAGAACCATAATTGGCAGTGAGCCCTCCCTGCCCTTGTCTCAGTCCACAACAACCTTGCTTATCTTTTTACTCCAATTTCGCTGGGGCCTCAGCCATCCTAATGAGGGTGGGGGTGAATGGAGACACTGTGCGAGAGACTGTTGTGGTGCTGCTGTGCTAGCTGGGCCAAACCATGACACACACTTAATAACAATTTTCTATGAGCTTGAGGCAGCAGAGGAAGGGAATAAATCAGCATTGACATTTCTGTTTCCTGTAAAGATCAGATCATTAGTGCAGCAGCACATGAACTATACTTTAAAAACTGTGTTGTTTGGAAAGTCAGAGAAAAATAAAATACTTTACTATAGATTAGAACCTAGCTAAGCTTTTTGAAGTTTGACAATCAACTTAGAGCTTAAGTGATAACACTAGTCATAAAGGCAGGAAACTTGCAAAAGATCCTGATTGCAACAGCATTTTTTTCTCAGTCTTAGACATGAATCTTACATTGTATTTTCCAAATGCTACTTTAAATTGAAGTATCTTCAGTTCCTCAGAATTCCTTCTGCTTCACAACACTTTATAAGCAGAAGTTGTATGCTCAGGCACAGAAAATTCCTTGCAGGAAACACTCCTTTTGAATAGCTTATCTTTAAAGAGAAAGGCTTTACTTTTGTCCTTTTTAGCTCTTCCAACCAGAGTACCCTTGTGCTATTAATTGTTCAGTACATACAGTAAGCCAGTTTTCTGTCCAACATCTCAATCTTCCAGATTTTTTTTTTTAAAGTTTTACCATAGTGTGAGATTATGTTGAAGTAAGGAATTTATGCTATGGCTTAATAATAGTAATCACTTAAGGATTTCCCCATGACTTCAAATAAATGCCTTTATTCCAGTAAGTGGCAAACACGGATACCATGTGCCCAATTACATGCTACTATGTATTCTTATTAAAGTTGTTTCTTTTTAACATCATAATTTTAGCCTGTAACTAAGTATTTTGTTTTGCAGACAACATTTGTTTCAAGATAAAGATTTAGACATAAAAGCTAACAAGCATGGGCATGAAGTAAATAACTAATCTGTGCAATATTCTTTTTTTTGTGCAAATGTGCTCAGTTTCTTATATTTTTCTTTTAACTTTTCCATACAGGTTAAACCTAGTACATGGATTAATGCATAATGGTAATAGTGCATTAGGTGGAAGAAAACAAGTGTCCTGTAGGCTGGTGACAGTTGAAAAATTTAACCTTTTTCATTGGTTCAGCTGCAGATTTGCAGTTGTGCAAATATGCAATGCTGTTAGGGTGTCATGGTTTAACGTGGAGCAGTTTCTGGTAATTGGGAAGGGGCTGTAAAGATGGCTTCTGTAAGAGGTTGCATGAAAGTCTCCCCAGCTCTGAGCCAGAATCACTTCTGGGGCTGAGCCAATTGGGCACGTCCACGATCCCTTTTTAAGAAGCCAGAAGATAAGGATTCTTCCTGTTCCTTCTTGTTCTGTCCTTCCTTATATATTGGGAGCAGTGAGCTGAGCTCAGGAAGCAAGGAGGGATGGGGCAGGAGATCTTAAAGTGCTGGTTGTATTTTTCTCATCACCCTGCCCTGTTTTTGCTTTTTGTTCTGTTCTGTTTCTTGTAGGTAGTAGAATAAACTTTCCTTACTTTCCTCTCTAAGTTGAGTACTGGAGTCTGTTTTGCCCAGTATTGCAATGGGCAGTGAGCCTTCCCTGACCTTGTCTCAATCCACAACATCCTTGGTTGTCTTTTTTTTGCCCTCTCATCTTGCTATGGCCTCCGCTGTCCAAAGGAAGTTGGGGGTGGATGGGCAACACTGAGCGAGAGAGTGTCGTGGTGCTTCATTGCTGGCTGGGCAGCACGACATAGGAGTACTTTGAGTGTTACATCTTCCAGTACAGCTGATATTATGCACTCTTTGTACCATAAAAATCATCCAGGGACTAGATTAAATATGAAATTTTGGAAAGCACTGTTGTAACTTCCTTATGCTTACTGGGGTGTACTTTATTGTCCACCTCTTTAAATTAAGTACCAGAAGGTCTTGTCATCTTTTTGAAAATAAAGTTGTACAAATAAAGCAGCTCTAAAGTTGAGGCTTTTTGTAGAATCTCAATTATTATAAATAGTACTGTGTTTGAATGTGTCTCTGTATTACTTTTTTGATTGATTAGCCAAATGACCCAAGTGAAAGGACACTAAAACCTGATCCAACAAATAACTTCAATACTTGCTTAACTTTAAGCTACTGGGTAGTCTCTTTTCCTTCAATAAGGATGTTAATGTACTTAAAGTTAAACATGTGCTTAAGTGATTTAAAGGATTAGTGCCAACTTTCATCAAGATTTCATCTCTTCAGATTTGTACATATGTGCTTCTGTTAGCAGTTACATATTAAGAATAGTTACATGCAATTATCGAACCTAGTGACACAGATGTAATAGCAGTTTGTAGAGGAATTCTGTAACTTCTGCCTTTGATTTTACAATTCAGCTTCTTTTTTGCTCTTACAGTTGATAAAAATAGTTGGCTAATTTGTACTGGTAGGAGAACTGAGGTATTTCACTTAGTGTCAAGTCCCTTCACCATTGTCATCAGTGGCTAATACTTTGCAGTCATCTGTTCTGTTACCTCTGCTTCATACTTGAAGAAAATGTGACTGAATGGTTAAGAGACTGACTCTTGATTTTGTACAAATGCCACTTAACCCAAATGTCCTTGTTCCTGCTTCTTGTTACATGAATAGATAACTCAGACAGCAGTATTAACATGGCTTGGTTTAAAGTTATTATCAAGGAGCAGAAGAGTAGCTGACTGGTTGCTGTTTGATACTACTTCTGTGCCAAATGCTAGTAAACATCATTGTTTTAGAGGTTCAGCAAAATCGAAGATCTTTCAGTCAGTGTACCTTTAGCTGATTTGGAAGCTCAGCTGCTGCTAGAAACTTGAGCATTTATTAGCATTTCATGAGCCTTTAGACAGTATCCCTATCTGTCAATTCAGTCCTTTCATTGACAATAGTGTTAATGATTTAAAATATTCAGCAGTGTAACCAGACAATGTCAGCTAAATTGAGAATGCTGCATTTGCATTCCTGGTGTCATGCAAAGCTGTTTCAACAGACACTGAGCTTAAGTCAGAGAAGCATTTTAATCCATTATGTGGTGAGTAGTGAGAACTACTATAATAGCCCATAAAGAAAACAATATATGCAACTTCAGAGAACAGCGAGAAATGTTACATAAGGGAGGGGAAATTATCTAAAATATATTTTAATTTCATAGAGCATCCTTAACTGTAACGGGAGAACTTATAAAACAGTGCATAGAACGCATTCAGTACACTTTAGTATTGATGGTGTTCATTCCTATGCCACCAACCTCTTATTAAGTAAAAGTTGATTGTTGTGTATGTCACTGATCAGCATGACTTTAAATAGAGTTGTGAATGTTCAGATTGTGTACCAATTAAGTTGCTAGTGCTGCAAAAGTAGTTTTGTTCAGCCTTCAAAATCATTTCGATATTTGCTTTTTACATAGTACCAGTTACTAAAACTGGATCTGTGTCTGAATGAAATTTACCTGAAACACTTGTTGATGTCATAAATCTTCACATGTATAATAACATCCATGGATGTACTCAGCCACTACCTATGCCAAAATTCTCCTCTTTAAATGAAAACTACTAGGACCACACAAGCATTTCTGCTTTACCATCATAGTGTATTTCAGGGCTAATTTAAAGAGAGCATGTATTGACATGAAAGGGAAACCTCAGACAGTGCCAACTGTGAAGAGATGTGTTAGACTACAACACAAGAGCACATGCTTGGTGCACTGGCCACAGAATAGTTGTCTGGAGATGGAAGTCTCCCAGTTATACAAAAATGTATGTAGAGTGTATTGTAATGATCTTGTGCTGAATGAGAAGGGAATGTTAGCTCCTGTCATGATTTGACATGAAGCTGTTTCTGATAATGGGGAATGGGCTGTAAAGATGGCTTCTGTAAGAGTTGCTCAAAACTCTTCCCAGCGCTGAGCCAGACCTGCTTCTGGGGCTGAGCCAATTAGATGCCTCCACGATCACTTTTTAAGAAGACGAAGGTTCTTCCTGTTCCTTCTTTTTTCTGTCTTTCCTTCTTTTCCGGATGGTGGTACTGCAAGGAATTGGAAGAGGGAGAGAAGCGACTGTGCAGACCCCAAGGGGAAGAGAGGAGGAGTTTTGCTAGAGCTGAGACTCCCCTGCACCATATGGAGAGGACTGATGAAGCTGAGATTTGTTTGCACTTTGTTAAAGACCCCATATCAGGGGCAGTAACTCACTTTGCTAGAGACACCATGCCAGGGACAGTGACTCTGGCCAAAGGAGGCCATGTCCCATGTGAGGGTCCACATCTTCATAGAAGCTGTAGCTGTGGTGAAGGACCCACGCCAAAGAAATTCATTAAAACTATGCCCAGAGGAGGCTGTCCCCCATGTGAGGGACCCTGTATTGGCAGAAGCCGTAGCTGCTGGGAAGAACCCACACCAAAGAAGTTCGTTAAGGACTGTCCTGTAGGAGGGACTCCATATTGCAGCAGGGGAAGAATGCCAGGAGTTGACCTCATCTGAGAAGAGAGAAGCAGCAGAGCCCATCTGTGAAAGACTGACCACATCCCGCCTCTCTGAGTAGTGGAGTCTGTCTTGCCTGGAACTATAATTGGCAGTGGGCCCTCCCTGCCCTTGTCTCAATCCACAACATCTTTTGTTATCTCTTTTCCTTCTATCTTGCTGGGGCCTCCACTGTCCTAATGAGAATGGGGGTGGTTTGGGGCCACTGAGCAAAAGACTGTCATGGTGCTTCATTGCTGTCTGGGAAAAACCACAACACCTCCACACACACTATAGTGTTTAGGTGGAACTTGGTGCAACTGACAGGAATTTTCTTTGCAGTTTACTGAAATCTGTTCAACTTTTTAGACAAATAGAAATATCAGGGCTGAATCTTAAATTGGTACTAGTGACAATGATGTAGTATAATGATAATGAGCTGTGAGAATACAAGAATAAAAACGAGAGTAGAAAAGTAAACTGGTTCTATAGGTATTTTTAGATTTTTTTAAATTTTACTTTTTTTTCTCTATCTCCTTGTGATTACCATCAGAAATTATAAATTCTTATCTACTTCCTTAGATATCTCCACATGGTGGATCTTCTTCCAATGTGAATGGTGTAACTGAATCACTCCATTGCCAGAGTCCTGAAGGTAGGACACCAATAATTGCTAACAATCCTTGCAAAAATGTTGTTATAGGTGACAGCCAGTTTAGCACTTTTAGATGATTTCTGATGACTCCAGTAGTTTTTTTAAAAATGTTTTATATCCTCTTAAGAACTTAATGTTAGAAAAATTGTTGATGCATCTTCTACATCAAGGCAATAAATCTAGAAAATCATTTCATTGGTTCTTTTGTCAAGTGGGAGTGTGTTAGTGGATCCTGTTCTTCAACAGTCAGTTAGGAATTTGAGTGATTGAGAACATGACATGTAGGGTATCTTCAGAAATGTCTTTATGGCTGGACTGAAAGTGGAGCCCTTCTTGAAATAGCACATTGTGCTTCTGGCAGAACCTTTAGCCCATCAACTCAACCTTTCATTCCTTATCTCTTTAAAGCAATAGTATTTTTTTAATTATTTTTCATTTTTATTTGAGAGTCCTTTTTTAAAATTGAGCAGTACTGAAATAAGCAACTATTGAATTTGCATTTTGTTCAGCTGAGTGAACTCAAAGAAGTGCAGCAGATAAGACTTTTAGTTGTTTTATATGCATTGCAGATGAATCTTAATTGCACTTTTGCTTTAGTATGCAAAAAGATACTTAAAGTATTTTGAGTTCAGAAAATGTTTAGACTAAGGACTTCTTACTGTATTCATTACTTTTAGAATATGTCCACACTAATCCATATTAATATTTGATTTATGTGTTATCTTTTTCTTTCTTATGTTTGAGATAAAAACAAAAGAATAAGCTGTGAAAAAAACAGACTACTTTTACTTATTGTTTTACATTTGTTACTAGTCTGTATCTGTGGAACCCATTGGGAATATATTTCATCCTGCTGACACTTCAGCTTGTATTATTGACCTTGTGTTTTTTCCAGGTGTGAATGGAAACAAGTGCTCAGGGTCAGCTACCATTCTTGAGAAGTATAAAGTGGGGAAGGTGATTGGTGATGGCAATTTTGCTGTTGTGAAGGAGTGTGTAGAACGGTAAGCAAGGAGACCTCAGTACTGCTATTTCTTTTACTGAGTAAAGCATAATTTTGTAGCAAATGTGATGAGATGAAAGCAAAGAGCAGCTGCAAAAATATGCCTATGCTTCAGGAGATCTAGGCACAGCAAAACACATAGAGCTTCTTATGTATTATTCCAGTGAAGGGACATGAAAGCAGCAGAGGAAAATAGCTTTTTGTTCCCCAAACTGAAGGAGGTATTACCTTGTAATGGAGGCTCCTAAGGAAACTCCACAGACCTTCAAGAAATCCCCTCACACAAGAAGACTTGTGGATAGCAGAAAATTTTTTGTGGCATCTAAACAGTCTTTGAGAGATACCCCCTTCTGCCTTAGCAATTCTGCTGCTATAGTAGCCCTACTGCCTGCTGCTTAAATGATTTTCACAGCTTTCAGTATACTGTGGGCAGAGTGTCCTTAAAGGCTTACAGTTGGTGCCTATTAGCCTGTGTTACTGACTTCCTTGTGCTTGCTTCTTCTGTGAGGTGGTGTGGTGAGCAGCCAGAGACTTTTCAAATTAACCCCTCAGTATTGCAGACCCTGAAGTACACTTCCGCTTAATTTCCCATGGGGGAGACAGGATACCTTTATAGACCTATGCTACACTACTACTCTTCCTCTGCAAGCTTTATGTCACACTTTGCTGCTAGTGCAAACATAACAGATGATTTGACTGTCACTTCCTCAGTGTATTTTTTAGAACCACCTTCTGCTGTCTTCACAAATCTGAGAGTTATGTCAGCTTCTGTAAATATTTTGAGGAATCTCCAACTTGTAAGCAAATACTGGGCAAATCCAGCAAATGTCTGTAAAACTCATAAAAATTCTATTATTTGATCCTCATCTATTGTTTTTGTTTAAATAAAAAGATAAATCATAGAATGGTCATAGAATAGTAGGGGTTGGAAGGGACCTTTAAAGATCATCTAGTCCAACCCCCCAAATATAATTTTGATGGAAACATCTCATTCCAGTCTTAGTAGATCATAGATGCATAAATATTTTCATTGAGTCATGAAAATGGGCCAAAAGGATTGGGTACCAAAGCTGAACCCGAAGCCTTTTCTACTGAAACTTATGTGAGTGGATCTTAAAATCCATAACGTTCTGCAGCCATTATAGCTTTTTCTCAATAATTCTTTTTTTTATATACTGTATCTGGATTATTTGTCTCCATTACCGAGAATAATATTGACAGATGATATGTAAAACTTTGGCTAATGTTCTCTTGTAGTTTATAGCAGCAAATGACTATTGTTATTTTTAATACCTGTTTGAGAAAGTGATGTACAAGTATGCAAGGTTTATAGAGTGAGGAGTAAAGACTGAGGTGGTAGCTCCTAGAGGCAAGTGGTAGCCAAGTACAGTGCTGAAAAAGAAAAACAAAAGCCTGTAAATGAAATCTGACTTTGTTAGAATGACTACTTAAAAAAAAGTTCCTGTTGCACATGCAGATTTTAGATTATGTCTCTCATTAGTGTTATTACCTGAGTTCCTGTGTGACCTGTTCTAGGTGGTCCTACTCTGATAGGGGAATTGGAGCAGATGACCTTTTGAGGTCCCTTCCAGCCCTTGTGATTCTATGATCTTGGTTTCTTTTTGTTTTTCCATGTTTAAACAGTTTCTACCAACTAACTTGGGTTTTTGATGAGCATTATCACATCGGTGTGTAATTACATCCCTACTGCTTTAAACACTGCAGGTCTGTTACAAAACATGTGAGGAGGTAATACAGCCAGCTGAGTTGCAACTGGATTTTTCACCATCTCGTTTTACTAGAAACTACATGTAAGAGGTTTGAGTGAAACTGAATAGAGCATTCCAGTTGGAAGGGACCTGCAATGATAATCTAGTCCAACTGTCTGATCACTTCAGAGCTAAGCAAAAGTTAAAGCATGTTATTAAGGACATTGTCCAAATGTTTCTTTAAACACTTGCAGGCATGGGACAACAATCACCTCTCTAGGAAGCCTGTTTTGGTGTTTGACCACCCTCTCAGTAAAAAAAAATGCTTCCTAATATTAAGTCTAAACTTTCCCCGGCTTAGCTTTGAACCATTGCCATATGTCCTGTCACTGGATCCCAGGAAGAAGAGATCAGCACCTCACTCTCTTCTTCCTCTTCTCAGGAAGCTGTAGAGAGCTCGTCAGTCTCCCTGTCTCTAAATTAGACAAGCCCAAAATCCTCAGCCGCTCTTCATAGGACATTCCTTCCAGACCTGTCACCACCTTTGTTACTCTCCTGTGGACACATTCAAGGACCTTATCATTCTTAAATCAACATACTTATCTGTTAACCTACTGTAAATCAACAAGTTACCTGTTGTGTGAGACAACACTGGCCAGTTTTGACTCTAATTGAACTGCTTTTTGTGTCTTCTCTTTGCATATACAAACCATTGTTGCTGATACACAATTATTTTAGTTAACAACTTCTCATCACAATGAGTAGTCAAACACTTGTTAAGCACTTGTTAATCACCTAGTAATAGTTCAATCAATTAGCTAAGCACTTGCAAATAACTCAAACACCTCTTGATTAAGTAAGTATTCATTTGAATCACATAAGGATCAAACTCCAAGAGTTACATACCACACCTGATGGGGACCTGTTGCCTTAGCTACAAGACCCTGGTGAATGTATTTGTTAGGTTACCTTAGCTGTTACCTTAACTACAAGACCCTGGTAAACGTATTCGTTAGGTTACCTTGGCTGTTATGTTAGTTGTTACTAAAACAAAGGTACTGGTATCTTTTTTGACTAATCACTGTGATTTTGGAAATTTTGTGTTTGTTGGGAACCAATCAAGGTGAATTGATTAAATTGATAGATGGATATTTTATGCATGCTTGTGTTGGCAGATGTGATTCTTTTGTTTGAGCTGTATAAAAACCCTGAAAATGGAGGAGCTATCACCCGTGTTTTCCCAGTGCTGCATAATAAAGAAGTGCCTGGCTTATCTGCATTCCTGTGTAGATAAGTTTTTCGTGATTGTGGATCCCCTCTTGCTGCTAAGCCTGACCTCCCTTCCAAAGATCACACAATTCCTTTTTCCTCTTGAGCTCCAGGAGGAGGTCCCTGTTCAGCCAAATTGGTCTTCTGCCCTGCTTGTTTGACTTACGACACAGTGGGATTGCTTCTACAAAGGTAGTTCTTAAAGACTGACCAGCAGTCATGGATTCTTAAGCCTTTGAGAACAGATTCCTAGGGTACTTTGCTAAATAGCTCCCTGAATAGCTTAAGTTTGCTTTCTTGAAATCCCATGTAGCAACACTACTGTCCTTTTTTTCTCATTATACCAGAAGTTTTAAACTCAACCATTTCATGGTCACTGTGGCCAAGCAGACATCTATCATCACATTCCTACGAGTCCTTCTCTATCATAAATAGCAAGTGAAGAATGACATCTCTCCTAGTTGTCTCACTGAGTACCTGTAACAAGAAGTCACCTACACACTTCAAGAACTTATAAGACCTGCTTGTCACAGGAATATTATATTCCCAATTGATGCCTGGGAAGTGAAAATCTCCCATAAGGATGAAGGTTACTGATCCAGAAATTTGTCCTAATTGCTTATGGAATAACTCTTCAGTGCTTACATTCTAGCTGTGTGGGTGGTAGTAGTCACCTGCTACAATATCTCCTGTGTTTTCCGTCCACATGGTCCTCTCTACCACAACACTACTAACAGTAAGAGCTGTACAATCAAACCTTTGTGATACCACCACCTCATCTGTCCTGCCTGTCTCCTCGACAGCCTGTGGCACTCCATCCCAGCTTTCAGTCAGAGGACTCATTCCACCAAGTCTCACAAATGCCGATGATATGTAGGCTCTGAGAGCTGACTGATGAATCCTGTTAGTTTCTCACACCGTGTGCATTGATGTACGCACATTTCAGATATGTTCCTAAGTCCTCAATGCTCCCAGGAGCAGTACTAGCATTGGCATCCTGTTGGTATCCCCTTCCCCCTTTAGCCCCGCTGGCTTACCCCCAAAGATGCATTTTTGCCATCAGGACAGGTGGATCCCATCAGGCCCCAGCATACCTTGTCTCTCAAAGGCTCATTTATGGTATAAAAAACAAAAGTCTTGACACAGGCATCAAATGAATGATCCTTCATGTTTTGCTATGGACCCTAAAACTGTCCACACATCTTTGTTATCTACAGAGTGAACAACTGTAATGAAAGATAACAGGTTAAAAGTAAACAATTTATTATTTTCAGGAATATCAACTGTGCATTTTGGTCATCACTTAGGTACCACTGAAAAGGGGAAAAAGGCTGCTAAGTCACTTGATTTTGAAATTGTCACCTGTGCTTTTTGGAATGAGGGGTCTGGACTAGAAAAACAATCTTCCAATTATTTTCTTTTTACATAAAGACAGAATTAGCCTTCAAAATCTAGTTTTGTATGTGATACAATCTTTATATTTAGTGAAGCATTATTAAAATCATTTTATGTAAAATAAATATCCAACAGTTGTTAATAATAACAATGAGAGAGGAATTGTCAACTATAAATGCTTGTCTTTTAATTCCTGTTAATTATTATATCTCATTTCTAATAGCATTTGTCATGGTTTGACATGACAGCCTTTTCTGATAAGGGGGAAGAGGATGTAAAGATGGTTCCTGTAAGTAGTTGCTCGCAACTCTCCCCAGCTCTGAGCCAGACCCACTTCTGGGGCTGAGCCAATTAGACAACTCCACAACCACTTTTTAAGAAGAAGCTGGAAGAGGAGGCTTCTTCCTCCAGCTTCTTCCTTTTTCTTTCTTCTTCTGTTGCTTCTTCTTCTTCTGGCTGGTGGTGGTGGAAGGAGTAGGAACAGTGAGAGAAACAACCATGCGGACTCCAAGGTCAGTGATGAAAGAGAGGAGGAGGTGTGCTGTAGCAGAGACTCCCCTGCATTCTATGGAGAGAACTGGTGAAGCTGAGATTGATTTTCATTTCTTTAAAGACCCTGCATCAGCGGTAGAGACTCATTTTGATTCACTTCATTAAAGGCCCCAAGCCAGGGACAGTGACTGTGGCTGGAGGAGGCCATATCTCATGGGAGGGACCCAACCACTTCACTGCAGACCCCGAGTCAGGGGCACTGATTTTCTTCTTTAAAACTATGACCAGAGTAGGCCATGTCCCGAGGTAGGGACCCTTTATAACTGTGGCTGGAGCAGGCCGTGTCCCGAGGAAGGGACCCAATATCCACAGCTGTAACTGTGGGGAGGAACCCACAACAAAGCAGCTCATTAAACTTATGCCCAGAAGAGGCCTTGTCCTGAGAGAGGCGCCCTGTAACTGCAGGAATTACAACCATGGCAAAGAATCCACACCAGAGACATTCACCAAGGACTGTGTCCCATGTGAGGGACCCTGTATTGGCAGAAGCCACAGCTGCTGGGAACAACCCACACCAGAGAAGTTCATTAAGGACTGTGTCCCAGGGGAGGAACCCCGTGTTGGAGCAGGGGAAGAATGCCAGGAGTCATCCTCCTCTGAGAAGAGAGAAGTGGCAGAGCCCATCTGTGAGAGACTGACCACATCCCCCATTCCCTACCCCCCTGAGCCATGGAGGGGGGAGGAGGTAGAGATATCGGGAGCAGTGAGCTGGGCCCGGGAAGAAAGGAGATCTTAAAGTGCTGGGTGTAATTTTCTCATCATCCTACTCCCTTTTTGCTTTTATTCTGTTCTGTTTCTTGTAGAATAAACTTTCCTACTTTCCTCTCTAAGTCGAGTACTGGAGTCTGTTTTGCCCGGAACCGTAATTGGCAGTGAGCCCTCCCTGCCCTTGTCTCAGTCCACAACAATCTTGCTTATCTTTTTACTCCCATTTCACTGGGGCCTCTGCCATCCTAACAAGGGTGAGGGTGAATGGGGGCACCGAGCGAGAGACTGTTGTGGTGCTGCTGTGCTAGCTTGGCCAAACCATGACAGCGTTGTTCTTAGAAGCCTTAATTGTGGAGCCAGAATCCTGTTATACCAGCTGTTCTACAAAAAGAATAAGATGGTCTCTTTTGTAAAGAGTGCTTATATAAAGACATGAGTCAACAGATGGACACTGACAGCTAGATGAAAGAATACCAGAAACCTGTCAGACAATACTGGTGTTTGATAGGCAGTGGTATTAGCACACAAATTATGTGGATGATATCCAGGTTTTTTTCTTAGGTGCAAGGACGTTTGCAAGAGGGATTTAAAGTTGGTTGATGAATTGGCTTTGTGAATGTTAACTCCTCTTTCTACATGGCCTAAGTGCCAAAGGTTTACTAAGTGGGTTTTAATAACGTTTCCAATAATGCACTTAACTAACACATAAATTGTGATTCTGAGTTACATAATGTATTCATAGTAGATTTTACATCAGGTCTATAATATAAGAAAATGATATTTCATAGATACCATTTAGATAGTGCTTCTATCTAAAGAGCAGATCAGGTTGTAACTATGACAACCTTGCAGATACCACTGCACTTTCAGAGCAAAGATTCTCTACTGCATTTTTTTCAATGCTGGCTAAATTGAATGTGAGACATGCATTGATTTCCTCTTTTTGACTACTTGTAACGCCAGAAGTATGGTGAAAATTAACTTGGAAGCTTAAAAACATGCCTGACTTTTGCTTCTGTAACTGCCTTGTGTTTTTTACAATAAATGCTACTCGTCCTATGATGCAGACTGGAGTCTGTAGGTACTGACACAGAAAAAGGTAGTAGCAACAGGGTCTTATGGCTTGTAATGGTAATTTTTAATCCATCATTAATAAGTAATAATGGTGCCTTTGCTTAATACAAAATGATAATCAGATAATTATTTTGTGTTCCTTTTTTTCTTTCATTTTCTCCACTTCTGGAGAAATGAAGATTTTTATTGCTTAAATGGACGAAAGACAAAAGCTTCTTTCTGTGAGAGTACTGACTGAAAACAATAATCCTTTCTACTTTGTGTATAACAACCCTCTTAAATGTCATGGGGCTTCAGAGGGCAGCTATAGAATTCCATAGAATACTTTTAAAAAAGAAAGAAAGAATGAAATACAAAAAGTTAAAATTAGTGACTAATTAATTCTATGAGATTTTAGACTAGTCTTTGATGAACTATGGAGATTTAAATCTGCTGAGTCCTATTAATTTTTTTTCACTAGGGTATCAGTCTTTCTTCTGCTCACGCATCAACGTGTAAGATTTTATCTCTAAAGCCTACCAGTTGAATAAAGTTAAGTGGAAGCCTCAAGAAAAAAAAATCATATTGTATTAAATAAGTGACAGAGGTTACCAGGTTACAGAAGAGTGAATTGCTGCTGAAGCCTGGGATTAATACACAAAGTGAGCTAGGTTGTGGTAGTCAGGGAAACAGCAGGTGCTGAGGAGACAAAACCCAAAATCAAGTCTGTTTGCTGACTCTTCTGTCAGCAACTGTTATGGGTCAAAGAGTTCTGTTTCAATGATGTATATTCTTAGAGATAATGCCACAATTTGTTGACCAGTTTCTAATTAATAGTTGTCATATTTTTCTTGCTAGGTCCACAGGAAAGGAGTTTGCATTGAAGATCATAGACAAGGCTAAATGCTGTGGAAAGGTATTGTACAATGGTTTGGTTGTATAAGAAAAAAATAGCAGAAACAGCACTAGCAGCTGCTCATTAGTCATAAATGGTGGGTGTGTTTGTGCTTTCTGACTATTTTCAGAATATCTGTTTAGCAGGATCCTAAGTTATCCACAAAGAAAATAATAAAAGTATTATGTTAGTCTACTAGGTAATAGAGTAAAACCCAAACAAATTATCCATTATTTTATTGGACTAACAAAGGAAATGCTAGTATGTCCTAAAAATACATTAGAAATATTTCACTCTGTTAAATAAAGTAAATGAGAGAGGAAATTTGAAAGTATATGTGTATTTATATAATTCCCATCCTTCTCTGCTTCTTTTTTTTTATCTTTGACTGTACATCCTCCTTTTATATTCAGAACATGGATTTAGAAAGAAATTTTCACAGCCATTACTTTCCGTTATGTAGTTTCACCATCCTGTATAACAAAGATATCTTAAAAAAAGAATTGCTTAAACTTTCTTTTTAATTCAGCTCAAAAAAAGTCCTAAATTGTCTTTAGAACAAAACAGCATGTTATGTAATTGAAGCAAATATCTGAGGATGTCAGATGTATTCTTCACCTTCCTTATAAGTATAGAGATTTTTGAAAGGAACAAAAAAATTCTCAAGCTAGAGCCAAGAATGTACACTATGTGTTGGAATAGATAACAAGAAGTTTAAAAAATACTTCTCTTTACATTGTTTTGTAATACCTTAAAAACAAAGGGCTCTTGAGGAACTTATAAATCAAATGGATCATAGTTTAGTGTTAGCTGAAAGAACACTGAGGCCACAGTATTGATTAGCAATCAAAATCAAATCATGGATTAAAGTTTCTTTGACAGTAGGAAATAAGCCATTCTCTCAAGGATGACTATAAAGATGGACTTTTTGATGCAAATACCTTAATTTTGTTAATGTAAATTATTATACTGAAATTATTCTGGAGGTAACTTTGCAACCAAATCAGGGTTTTAATTTATAGATATCCTTTTTGTCAAGTGTAATTCAGGGCTTCAAATGCTGAATATGACCTTGTAGGAAAAAGTAGCAAGTTTGTGTGCTGTCCTTTGTATGGTAAGGAGCTGTGTATTACTGTACCCCAATACATTAAGTAGAGATCCTCACACAGAAGTGTTTTATCTCTGAAGATTGTAAATTTTGTATTATGTATTACAATATAAATGTTACTGCCTCCTCATCACTCACCTCCGTATCACTTTATTTATGTAAGGGAAAATTTAGAAAGTAATCATAAAACTTGTAACCACAAGAAAAAAAAAAAAAAGTCCTGGAATTGCTTTGTTGAGATTAAAATGTTGCAATTTCTTGGGCTGTGGGAAGGGTGACACAGTGTTTCACTGCAAAACAAAACCTTTGGGTAATGTGTACAACTTGCAACTTTATGGGTATTTTTTTACTTACCTGAGTCAGCTGCTTACCTGTTTTAAACTGGAATGATCAAGAGACGGACAGCCTATTTCATACAGTAGAGTTGAGATATAGTTTTTATTTATCATTCTCACTACTGTAAAACAAACAAACAAACAAAATTGACCCCATGGATGCATACCTCTCTTTTGAAAGGACTTGTATATCTACAGCTGCATACATGTGCATGTACAAGTAGCGGACTGTTAGGAAGATATTAAGACTCGTTGGGGCAGTGGCAGAACTCTCCAGTAACAATTCCAACAAATTAAATTTAGCTACAGCTTACTCTTTCCTCACTCCATTTCACATGCCAACTTTATCTCCGCCTTAAAAACACCTATCTGGCCCAAATATGCATGACATTATATATGTTGCTCACTGCTCTCTAGCAGTTTGTCTTGGATGTCCTAAAACTTAAAAACAATTGACTAATGTATTTTCCATGAGCAGCTTAAATGTTAATTATACAATAATTTCTCTGTAAATGAATGGTATTAATATAGACTGAAATCTATATTGCACTATCCAGAAGAATGTGATAACAAGTCTATGAACATTTTTCTTTTTTTTATTACTTGGCAAAATATAGCAAAAACAGTGGGGCAGTTAAAAATAGCTAATGACATACTAGTATTTTGAGGATAGATATTAAAACAGGAGCTCCACAACATTTTAGAGTATTTTTTTTTAAAAGATACTGTTTATTTTAACTAAATATTACTTAGGCCTGAGTTTTATTTAGAGCAATTAACATTTTAGTCAAGTGAAACAAAGAAAGCACAGGTAAAGCTATTGTGCCTTAATCATAATTAATGAATGTAATCAATTTGCTATTTTATCTGTTCTGTAGAAGAAGCTATAAGAAGATTCTAGTTTTTTGCCTGGACTCAATGCCAGTTTTGAATTTACAGGCTTCCATCCATAAGGCTTAGTATGCTGTGGCTGTTCACTTTTGTCTGTTGATGAGATACATCATTACGTTTAACAAGATTGCTTCATGTTTGTTTGTTTTTTTCTCCAGAGCACTTTGCTTGGAGCAGATATATATTTGTTCAGAATGACAATTGATGCTTTCAAACTGAATTTCAGAGGTGTGACTGTTTAACCCGTGTATATCACCATACTCTCACGAAATGAGATGCACACATGGCATGTGGTTTCTGAATTACATAGCCACATAAAGCTTTGGCAAAAATACAGTGCATCCATAAACAACTCTGGAAATAGAAGGTGAAGTAGTGAAAGACTTTCAGTCACTGCCTATGCACAGTGAATCACATCTGCTTGTAGTGCTCTGCTCACAAATGCATGAAGTGCATGCTACTTATCAGTGTATTAAACATGAATAAATTTCAAGTCTAGGGACAAGACTTATCTGCCAAAGTGTAAGGAAACTAGTGGTTTATGCAAGCATTGTTACTGATTTTGCAGTGTAACTATATACAATATTTATATTCCAATATTTATAAAGGAAAATGCAAATCATTTTTCACATAAGAGTTACGTAATTTTTTTCACTCTCCAGTGTTAACCAAATGCTAAGATGTTCTAAAGAAAAAAAGGATTCTGAAACTAATTTGTTCCTGAAATCCATTACTTCCTTAGGAGTACAGGGATATGACTTAGCAGAGGTATTGTAGATTGTAAATCTGAACATACGTATAAAATGATCTGACATCCATTACCAAAACAGTTATAATTCTTTCCAGTGTATAATCCACAACTTTTTTAAAAAATAAAGTCCTTGAAAAGAAATGCTAGGTAACCTGTCCGTGAGTAACCTATGCTAAATGAGAGGTGAAGGCTGGAAAGGATCAAGAACATATGAACTATTGATGGGGGTGGCAGGTTACAATGATGCAGCTTGGGGTTGGAGGGTTCATCTGAACTTAATTTCACTTCATAATACCTACCTGAAAATAAAATCTGCAATTTCCGAATTGCTGTCATGTTGTGAGGTCTTTTTTGGAGATGTCCTATTAGTTACGTGTGTAAAATATGGTATTTTAAATTAAATTTGGTCAGTGGTGAAGTACAGTTGGGCTAAGATACAAGCTAAAATCCAGCATCTTACAATAACACTCCACTATATAAATTAAACAGCAGAAAGGGTACTGAGTGATTGAGTGATCATTGGGCAGTGGATCAAAAGACAAGTGAAATGGCAGTTTTGTGTCTATTCAGATAAACTTCCATCCGCTTTTCTGAACAGGAACACCTGATTGAAAATGAAGTGTCTATTCTGCGCCGAGTGAAGCATCCAAATATCATTATGCTTATAGAGGAAATGGACACCCCAACAGAACTCTATCTGGTGATGGAGCTGGTCAAGGTAAGAGTAAGGAGACTTTTTTTTCTTTTGTAAATTTTCTGTGTTGGTGTGACATCTGAGAAATGTCAAAGTGCATTAAGATCTGGCAGATGTAATCAGACGAAATTTCAGTGGCAACCTGCATTTTTAATTATGCAAATACTCTTCTCAGTCAGTTACATTCACGGAATTATGTTTCTTTAGTTGTAATTAGACTATTTGCACAGATTTGAGGTGATTTTGCAATGTGCACATTATAGAGTGAAGTGGTTTTTATATCATGTTTACAATATGCAGAATAGTAGTGATATACATTTACTGACAGAACACTTGCATTTACTTCACTAGTATCTTTATTTAACAATTTACTTTAAAGAACAAATTCTTTAATGAATTTACCTATAATAGACAATAGATAATAGTTTAAACTCAAGTGGTTATCATCCAGCAAAATTCAAACTCAGAAAATCTTACCTATTTTGCTTATATCAGACATTCATTCACTTTATTTCCAGTTCATCAGAAAACAGATGCTGCTTTCATACATGTACAGAGAGAACAAAAATCCATTTTACTGTTACCTTGGGAATGAAATACTCAAGTTTCATCATTTTAGTCATGCACTCTCTTGTGTGTGTTCTGTACATACACAGCAACACTGCACATGAGCTTGATTGACATGTAAGCTACAAATAATATATATCATTATCACTTTTTATTTCAGTCTGAAACAGTCTTAGAAAAGTCCCCTCTAGAATGGCTCCCAGCCTGGGAAACCTCTAAAGGAAGCCTGTAGTTGTTGAATTTATAATTTCTGTAACCTCCCCATTTTTCTTCCTGTCTATGAGTTATTTTTATATAGTAGAGGCTTTTTTGGTTTTCAGACAGTATTTTTTTGGTATATTTTAATATACCACCATCTTGGTCTGTATTTCCCAGATTGCTGTTTCTCTTCCATGTGGTTTGAAATGCTTGGAATGCCACCCACAGCTCAGATAGATCACTCCTACAAATGTATCCAGGGTGTAACCATCATAGAGACACCCACATAAAATTTGTTACAGTGACTGGAGATGCTGCATCAGTAATTCACTCACATATTGTTATGTATTCCAAGAGGAATGGGGCATCTATGATGAGTGACTGCACACCTGGTGCATTCAGAAGTCACCTGTAGGTTCTACACATGTATAATAGAGTCATTTAGGTTGAAAAATATTATACTTGTGTTGTTTTTCCTCTTCAGCTACATTTATCTGAAATTTCTTGTAATATCTACAGAAATTCCAATTTGCAATTAACTACAATTGCTGAATAGTTGTTACATTGGAGTTTTTATTATTGGGCTAATTTGATGGGTTTTGCCATGTAAAGGTATATTGACAAGATGAAGAAAAGGGAAAACATGCTTGTACCTGTAGGTAAAATAAATTGGTGGTCAAAGGTAGGAAGATCAATAGGGTGAAATGAAGACCTGTGATTTGCCAAAACTCAGACATCAGAAGCCTGGAGTATAATTGAGAATTCAGTGTACATGATCCAACTCCCAATCTAGTATCTGAGTGACAAGATCATTTTTCTGCAAAATATTTTTCTTTGTTTAACATGCCTTTTATAAAAGAAGATTTTACATGTTTTTTTTTTAATAAAATATCCTATATAAAATATGTTAATTATTTTTCATGTAGTGATCTATTATCTTTCCATTGCTTTAGGGAGGAGATCTATTTGATGCTATCACTTCTTCTACAAAATATACAGAGAGAGATGGTAGTGCAATGGTTTACAATCTAGCCAGTGCACTCAAATACCTTCATGGTCTCAACATTGTGCACAGAGACATTAAGCCTGAGAATCTCCTGGTATGTCCCATTTTCTTTTACTCATTAATGCAAATGCTTGTATATAAATGTCAAGGAGCTGAGCAGAGAATAGCAGGAATGTTAATTTAGAGTAAGTATGTAGAAATGAATCTGCTGCCATGAGACAGCAATCACCATAACCCAAGTGAGCTGTGCTCAAACCTGTCCTTAGACCTATCTTTATTTACATTTTGATTTTATGTCATTTGGATAAGCAGTATTGTCTCAGAAAGCTATGAATTTTAAAACCATGTTGATGAATTATTTATTGTAGTTTTCAAGTGGGAGAAAAGGTGAGCTTTGTGCCATTTCTTTGAACAATCGTGGTTATTTCAAGCATTTTTTTTCTTTTCCTTCTATTGTCACAGAAGGAACATCTTTCTGATAATTTACCAGTATTCTAGCCATGAATCAATTTTGTACATACATTGATTTTGTCCTTGGGGACTGCTTACTTTTGTATTCAGCAAAGACAAAAGATAACTCTGTTGACAAGAATTACTATGAAGTCTGTTTTGGTAGCTGCTTAGACTACAGTTCACAAAAATGGGAAGAGCATGTTATCTTGCTTATACACAGAGGTCATAGAATCATAGACTCATAGGTCATACTTACATATTACATATTGAGTATTAGGTACTGTGTGTTGTGCACAGAACCAACAGAGCCATAATAGACCCTGCTTGAGCCACTGTCATCAGGAGTGCTAGTAGCATTTATCAACACCTGGCAGGCATTTCTTAAAGCCTTCTGCAATGTTTATCAATCCTGTTTAATGAAGCTGCATCTAGAATGGGAGTCATAGCTTATCCCATACCCGATTTCGAACTATTAAGAAGATAGGGCTATAAGCTGAAAATATTTTCCAATTAGTAGTCAGTTCTTTCCCAACTATTTCTGCTGACAATGTTTAGCAATTTAAATAAGCTTTGGAATAAATTAGGTTGGCAAAAGAAAGGAGGAGGGGGAGCCTCTCCTGGAAAATGTAGTCACAGCAAACACAGCACTTAAGAGAAAGAAAATGAAGGTCAAAGTCTCACTTATTGTCAGTGCATCTTCAATCACAGACAGTCCAAAGAAATTTTAAGCTCTCACTAGTGATTGAGTCAGGATATAAATAAGCACAAATGTCCTTTCTGCCTAGAAAGCCTAAAGAGATTACTCAACAGATGCAAATCTTATTCACTGTGATTGACAGTGGCGTAACGTTAAGATAACATACTGGTATTGAATGTAAATGCAAGTAATTCCCTACCTATAATTGCAAGTGGCTGTTTCTTTTACATGAGGTCATTCAGCTAGTTGAATTACATTCTCTTCACTAGTTTTGCATTTAAAAATAAAATTTCTAAGAGTAATTGCAGATACGTTAGTGTTATATCAAGGATAATAAGTGTTCCAATTAATGATGTGAATAACACAAGGGAATGAAGGAAAGCATTGCTGCCTTATCAGTATTCAGTTGTTTGAGGAAATCAAAGAAATTCAGCTCTTCTGGAGATTCTGGAGTCCTACATTTTAGAAACTAGAT
Source organism: Colius striatus (assembly GCF_028858725.1). NCBI lineage: Eukaryota > Metazoa > Chordata > Aves > Coliiformes > Coliidae > Colius > Colius striatus. The sequence goes on from NC_084761.1 coordinate 36,252,681, forward strand.
AGTGTTGAAATAATGTAAATGTTTTACTTGAAGAGCAAAACTAAGATTAATTTATCAGGGATGTTTCCTTTGCTGTTGGTCTGACTTGATTTACTCTTGCTATCATTGTCATGTAAACTTTTCTTCCCATTAAAATATAGCTTCTTTCATCAACAAAATGACTTAGAACAAAATGTGCTAGATTCTTTAACAGGGCATTTGGTAAGATGCACGTGGGTCAGCACAGAAACCTTAAACACATCTCAGTCAACTTTCTCACTCCTGTACTGAACTTGCCTAGACTAAGCTTAGGGAAGTCATTTGTCTGTGAAATACCCAATATGGTAACTGACTAGATTTATGCTAAGTTAGTGAGAGATGTTAAACAAATCTGATTGTTGCTGCCAATTTCATCTTAAACTGTAGGTCCCAATCAAATGGAAGTGTAGCATTATATTTTTCTTAATATAGTTAAAACTTTTCAGCATTCTAGGATTGTGTTTTCTTCTCCTCCCTTTAGTTGCTTGAGGCTGTAGCATGGTCTGACCTACATAGCTGCCAGACAGTTCCATTGAACACAGCTGTACTGTGGCAATCAATGGTCATGTCATTTTTCACTTCTTTCTCTACAAGGATATGGAAGCTACCTCTTTTTTCTATCTTCTGCTTGTGATGACTATTATTTTCCAAACAAATTAAAGAGGTTTTTTAAATGCAGATGTTCTTCTTCTGATTCTGTTTTTATTTTGGTGATTCTAGGTGTGTGAATATCCAGATGGAACCAAGTCTTTGAAGCTGGGAGACTTTGGACTGGCAACTGTGGTTGAAGGACCTTTATATACTGTCTGTGGTACACCCACGTATGTGGCTCCAGAAATCATTGCAGAGACAGGGTGAGGATGACTTGACTAAGACATAGGTCTTGTAACTGGTTGTTTTTGGCAGGTGGCTCCTTACTGTTTTAAGTAGAATGCTCTAATAGGATGATCCTCCATCTTTTTGTAACCAAACCACTTACTTATGAGAAAACAGGCATCATTCAGTTTCTCCAAGAGGCCAGTTTCCTCGCTTATCCTGCTCCCAGAATTCCCCTGTTCCTCCTTACCATCTCCCTATGAGCAGTGCTGATGTAGTGAAGTTCGTTGGTTTGTGTTTCCTGCCTCACAGCACTGTTCAGAACCCATTGCAGTTGCTTGGGATAAAACGGCCCAGCAAAACAGTGTTCATTTAAGAAATGGAATAATTTCTATTGGAAGATACTCTAGAGGTCACCTAATCTAAACCTCTTCTGGGAGCAGGTCTAATTAAATCGAGTTGACACAAGTGAGTTTGTTTGGGTGATGCATGCTACTTGTTTAATTAAACAACCCAATTTTTCTGAATTTAACAGGTAATTGCATAAATACAATATAATTTTGTAAAATGGCAGAATTTCACAAGTCATCTTTCCTTTGAGACCTGTTAGACCTCATTCCATGCTAGCTGGCTCTTGCCATAGCTGTGACCGTTCTGAATATATTCTCAGTGGAGGGAGGTTTGTTGTATTGCTTCAAACATTGCTGAGTGCATTTGTCATGTTGAGAAATATTTCACAGTTGCAGTGAGCTCAAATGTCAAAGGGCATCTCATCCACACATTCTAGGTTTTGACAAACTGAATCTCCCAAATGGAAAAGAATAGGAAAAAAGACCTCTTTGACCTCTAGTGTTTTAATTTCTGTGCTTTAAAAGTGCAGTCCTTTTTCCCAGTGTTACTCAATCGGGAGACTGGAGAATTGGTATCTTTCTTGTTGCTTAGCAACGTATGATAATCTTAGAAACAGCTACACCAATATGGGGACTGAGAAAGGGCATCCTTGTGTGTTGTCATTAGTGATTCTGGATTGGGAAACCTTGATACTGAGTTAAATCTGAGTATATTCAGAAGACCCTGGAAAGCCTGGAGACTTATGGGTGGGTGTGGGGGGGAAGGAATTAAATGAAAAATTATGTTATCGTTTCCTAAAGACTGTGGAAGGATGCCAGGTAAAATGATGCTAAGGTACAAAATGCATTTCCAAATTACCAGCAAGTAATTTAGAACAGATTCTCAAATATATTAATGTACATGTAAATCAATTGTTTGACTGGGGTGACTGTTATTTAATCCAGCACAAATAACATAGTCTTGTTTTCTCAGATATGGCTTAAAGGTGGATATTTGGGCTGCAGGTGTGATCACATACATACTATTATGTGGATTTCCACCTTTTCGCAGGTGAGTATCCCTGTATGTATGTCAACAGGAAAAATAGTAAAGAACCAAGTAGTTTCTGAGCAAGTCTTACCTATCTCCCTGAAGAAGGCATCCTGAGAAGAAAAAAAAAAATATTATATTAACATATTTTCTTTATATTTTTGTTCTTTTAAAAATATTTTTTTCACTTGTCCGTCTAGTCAGGTTTTGGGATCAATTTCATTTACTGATTTTTCTCAGGGAGCAACTAGTTGACTGCTGTGTGCAGCATAAGGTGGTGGGAGGGCAGTTTCTTTTCCTTTTGTCTGCTGTGCATCGCGGTTCAATGAACGTGCATACTTTGCCCTCTAGTGTTTCTCTTCGGAAACAGCAGCTTCCTGGTTTATAGTGTTGAGAGTAAAAGTTGAGATGAAGGAGAAAATCTGCTCATAATGCATTTTTAACCTTGTTCATCTTTTTGATATCATACGAGTGATATAGTTTGCAAACATGATACATACTATTCAATGTCACAATATGTATCAGGTCTACTGAAAATAAAATGGATATGCTTTGTGCCTCAGCAATTTTTTTTTGGCCAGGGAGTAGAAGGAATTGACACATTTTAAGAGGAAATTCTGCTCTTATGAGTTATTTGCACACAGTCAGTTTGTCCATTTTTACAGCAAATAAATTTAACTAAAAATCACCAGACTGACTATTTTGCAAAGAATTGAATATAAGCAATTGTCGATGAAATAATTGTTGTTTAGTTTAGGTATTTGGGTTTTGCATGTGGTTATTAGTTCCTATTTGAAACTGAAAACGTTTTAAAAGATGTATTATAGCAACAAACGGCAGATGCTTGAACCGAGTTTGAGGGTCGGGCATGGAGAATGCCACTACCATGCTATAAGAATTAGGACTTAATCCAGGATAATAAATATTTATTGGAAAAACAACCCACGAGTTAAAATGTTCGGTACAGAAATATGTTGGATGGATGTTCACAGTGCTAGGGCCAACAGGGGTTAAAACCAAAAAAACCTGTTGCTCTCGATCCCTGAATATTTATGATAGCATGGTTTTGGTACAAAAAGTACTTATCCTTTCAATATCAGTAGCCTGCCAATAAACAGAATGGACTCTTTTCATTACACTTCTTTCCTCTGTCATGTGCTTTTTGTAGCAGGGCCTTTAGAACTAGGCTGGCAAGTAACTTATTTTTTCCATCACTTTTCCTGTTCCTATATGTTAGCTATGCAGTCTCTATTCCAGTGGAAGTCCTTTCATCTCAATATATATTTTCCATCTCAATATATTCATTTTCTGTTCTCATTAGCCCTGGCAATGTAACCTCAATGGCAAACACCTCAGAGGTGCTGCCACCATATAAGCTTGCAAATTATGCATTTATAGTAGTTGGTATACATCATTTCTATTCCATTACCACATTAAGAATTTGTTGCACAAATTGACTTCTTTTAATTATCTTTTTTATTACTGCTGTTCTGCAGTGAAAACAACCTTCAGGAAGACCTCTTTGATCAGATACTTGTTGGGAAGCTGGAATTTCCCTCTCCCTACTGGGATAACATTACCGATTCAGCAAAGGTACTGATATGTTTTGCAACCTGAAATAATGACAAGCCACTGAAAAGACTCTATTGCCAATGCAAAATAGAAGATTCAGAACAGACTCTTACACACAGTAAAGCACTACTTCGTCTGTTTAGTTAGTTAGCTTAACAGTGCTTGATGAAAGCTTAGGTTTTGCAGGCTGTCATGTTATTGCCTGAGTGTAGCAGGACAGTTTAATTCAATGAATATCACCTGCTATTCAGTTTACTTAAGGATGAACTATTATAGCAGGTTCAGTGCTTCAGCTGTAAAATAACTCTGTGTTTGAATTTTTCCCTCATCATTCTTTTAAAAAAGTTATTGCTATGGGGACTGAATGCAATTGGCACAACTTGTTCCTGTTTTATTTGAGAAAGTTATTAGAACTTTTCAAGAGGTGCATGTAGCTTCATTTGCGATTGCTAATAGTTCTTGTGTTATCATTGCCATTTGTGTTTAAAATTATGTCTGTAGGATAAAAGTTCCAACTTCCAAGCCAAACTTCTCAAGCTAATTCAGTAACGTGCTCTAACTGATATTGGAGGACTCTAATTAGTGAGTGGAGATTATTTTATTATCCAGCCAATGAGAAGTTGCATTTTTGCCTGCATTTTCCAATGGCTGTTTATCCATTCACAAACATTGCCCAAGCTCCAATCATGTCACACGCTTCCAGACATGCATTCTGGACAAACAAAAGTGACCTTTCACTTTGTGCTGACACAGACTAACTTGTCTGCTTGGGAAACCTCTCAGGTATATTTGAGGAAGTTAGGTATGTTTGATATCTGTTTAAAGAAGCCATTTCCCAAAACTGAAGTGATGAACAATTACCTTGAAATACTGGTGATATAAACACTGACAATTTGGAGGCTATAAAGGCTTGTCAAAGCAGGATTTGGCCCCAAGTACATGAAGCTGTTCATTTGGGAGGGGAACATATCTGTCTTAACAGGTTTGTAGAAACAGGAATTACACCAGTAAACTAGTTTTTAGCTCTGTAAGAAACTTGAATAAGTAACTGAAAGAAGTTATTTTGGGTTTTTGTTTAATTTTACTGACTGCTTTATATCAATGACCTCTTAAGGTTTATCATAGCTGGTAGGTACCATTAATGGAAACCTCATGGAAGTATTTGATAAAGCTACCAGAGACTTGCTCTAGTGCTTCTACAGTATGATGAAAGCCACAATACCAAATCTTTTGGGATTAACTGTATAATTAGTAGAATTAAGCATTTTTCTCTATCAAGTTTTTCTTATACCAAGTGATCCTTAGCTGATGAAATGAGTTAAAAGTCTTTTATTCTTCTGGAGTAACACAGAGACAACTTAGTTTTAAGATACTTTTAGCAGTTTCTTGAATTTCAGATGCACTTTCTTGCCTCTGATTTGTGCTTTTTATGTACTGTTACTATGTGCATGTATCACATGTCCCAGGTTTGCTTTTGTTCTGCTTGCCTGCATGAGCACAGAGAGAGCAAATTGGAATGGTATAGATGACCTTTTTTAACATTTCCTTTTCATCTGGTTTCCAAGGACTCAGTGAAACATGAATGCAGCAAGGAAGTTGACATAAAATATGCCGTGCAGCATACTCTTAAACCTAAAGGGCAATTTTTTTTTTCCACTTGAAGTCACTGGTTCTGGTATGGGTGTAAACTGGGGGTTTTTTTCACCCAGGTAGCAAGAAAATTGCACTGAAAATAACTTAGTGCAATGATATTTTACATTTTAATATCTTATTGCACTCTCCTCAAATGCTTTATTTTTTTTACTAAAGGAGTTAATCAGCCTAATGTTACATGTGAATGCTGAAGCCCGATACACAGCAGCACAGATCCTAAGCCATCCCTGGGTGTCAGTGAGTAAATTACATTTTACTTCTCTAATTTGATATTAAATCTCTCTATTTTGATATTATATCTGTAAATCTAACCATTAAAAGTGTAGTTTTCAGAGGCCACAATGCTCTTATATTATGCCCAAGTCTATTTAGTGAGCCACTAGTCCCATTTCCACATTAAAGAACAGCAAGAATCTGAAGTAAGCTTCATCTCTGACAAACAGCACTGTTAGCTTTTGTTGTGCTTCTGCCCAGCCAGCAATGAGGCACCACAACAGTCTTTGCTCACTGCTTCCCATCCCCTCCCACCCTCCTTTGGATGGTAGAGGCCCCAGTGAGATGGGAGGAAGAAAAAAATAACCATAGATGTTGTGGATTAAGATAAAGGCAGGGAGGGCTCACTGCCAATTACAGTGCCGGGCAAAACAGACTCCAGTACTCGACTTAGAGAAGAAAGTAGGAAAGTTTACTACCTACAAGAAATAGAACAAAACAGAAAGCAAAAGCAGGGCAGAATGATGAGAAAAATACAACCAGCACTTTAAGAACTCCCTCTCCCATCCCTCCTTTCTTCCTGGGCTCAGGTCACTGCTCCCAATATCTCTACCTCCTTGACCTCAATGGCTTGGGGGGGTAGGGAATGGGGGATGTGGTCAGCCTCACATGGATGGGCTCTGCCACTTCTCTCTTCTCAGAGGAGGATGACTCCTGGCATTCTCCCCTGCTCCAATACAGGGTCCTTCCCACATGACACAGTCCTTAACGAACTTCTCTGGTGTGGGTTCTTCCCAGCAGCTACGGCTTTCCCAGCAGGGTCCCTCACATGGGACACCGCTTCCTCTGGGCATAGTCACTGTCCCTGGCACAGGGTCTTTTACAAAGTGCAAACAAATCTCTGCTTCACCACTCCTCTCCACAGGATGCAGGGGGGGTCTCTGTTCCAGCACACATCCCCTTCCCTCACTGACCTTGGGGTCCTCATGGTTGCTTCTCTCTCCTCCAACTCCTTGCACCACTACCAGCCAGAAAATAAGGAAGGAGGGAACAGGATGAACCCTCGTCTTCCTCTGCTTCTTCTTAAAAAGTGATCATGGAGGTACCTAATTGGCTCAGCCCCAGAAGCAAGTCTGACTCAGAGCTAGGGAGAGCAACTTTTTACAGGAGCCATCTTTACAGCCCCTTCCCCACTACCGGAAATGGCCCACAGAAAACCATGACAGCTTCTGTGCCCTGAAAGAATAAACTGAGGCTGTCACAAGAAGGTGCTGGGGGTTACTACAACCTTGCTTCAACATAAGACAACAAGAGGATGTGACTTGGACATCTTTTTTATTTAAAAATTTGGGTTTGTACACTAGAAAGCATTAAGCACCTGAGAATAATAGCAAACTTCCCTTTACTCAGTTACATCCAAACTTTCATACTTTTCTTCTTAACTAATTTCAATATTGTGTTTATTCTTATTCAGGATGATGCTTCCCAGGAGAATAATATGCAAGCTGAAGTAACAGGTAAACTGAAACAGCACTTTAATAACACCCTACCGAAGCAAAATAACACATCTGCAGGGGTTTCTGTCATCATGGTAAGAGAAATGAACAATTGTATACCTTGATATTGTACTTTGCGTATTTTCCTAACAGTGCTCTATAAGCATGTGTGGTGCAAGAATAGCAAAAGCAAAGTTGGGAAGTCTCTAATTCTAGTCTTTTATGTATAGAGTGGATTACCTCATCAGTGCTTACAAGCAACTGAGTCTATCACAGCATGCTAACTATGCTATAAAAACAAGCTTAGAAACATGTAAACACTAAGTAGTTGTATGTTGAAATTGAGGTTACTAATGACTTGAAATATTTCATTATAGAAACTGTATTTTTTCATCATACTGACCAGCTAGTTAATTAATTAGGTTTTTCTCTTCTGCCCAACAATGTATTGTTTGATCTTGAAGCACAGTGCCAGGAATGTCAGGAAAAGAGACTCCATTTCAGAATCTTTCTTTATAATATCAAATGTTTACCACAAGAATTTTGTCCCCATCTAAACTCTGTTATGTTTTTTCTGTTCTGATGGGGAACTTTCTTCAAGGCATACAAAGGAACCATGATGACTTATAGTTGAACTTACAAAAACAGTAATTCCAGAAGGCAGATGCGTGAATCATGGCAGAAGAAATGGAGTATAATGTTAAGAGTACTCAAAACTCCGCTTGTAATTGACCAGACATTTTTGCAGAGAATATGCAACTGCTACAGAGATTGAACTGCCATTCTGTTCTTATTGTGGTCCATTCTTGTGTAACAGAAGGATGGACACCGCAGACAAAGAGTATATTCAGTTAGTAAAAGAAAAATAAAACTGTCTATGGCAGTAACATAACAGTGATCTCCATCTCCACCACTCCATTAGTATTAATTGCTCTAAAAGTCCAGCCCACTTATGTTAACAAAGAATTGTTTTAATCATCTGAAAGTAGGTAAATTTAAATACTGTTTCTCCATACATATATGCCTTTGCAAATATATTTATGTGAATTAAATAGGCCAAAGACTTAAATGTAGGACAAGTGGTAACATAAAAATAAAAATGAGAGAAGTAAAAAAAATGGATTTCAGGTTTATGCTGTTGTCTACATTTCATTTGACAGTTTGACTTGACAGTTTGAGAGGGACTTCAGAGCTTCATTCTTAATACTGTTGAGACTATGGATAAACCTGAAGCTGAAAACTGGTATAAAATGCACTATATGTAATAAAAGCAATTTTAATTCTAACTCTCAGCCCCTCTCCAACTTGCATGCCACTTAAGCCTGTCTCAGATCTCTGACACAGCATAGCTTCTGGCTTCTTATTGGTGTGGGGTATTTTCTGGTTCTATTAGCTACTCACATTCCTTTAGCCAGGAAAGTAATCCTCATTAAAAAAAATTATTTTCCCCTTTCCTGCCTTATTTTCTTCCAACAGGCATGGAAGGATGTAAATGCATAATTTATTTCTGAATACAGCTCATGGTTATTGCTGAAGAGAAAAGTAACTTCTTACTCAAAAGACTGTAATCTAATGTAGGTTAAGCCCCCAATTTGTTATTCTTGCCCTGGTTTATCTAGAGCATTGAAATTCAGTTGTCTTCATGTTAAGAAGTTCTTCGCTTGTACTAGCACTCATTGCTTAAAAACATTCAGACAAGCACAGTATTGTAATTCTCATGTATTGCAGTGCATTGCTATATCAGTCCACCTGCATATTTAATGGAATCCCTTTTAGCATCACTTCATTCAAATATTGTCATCTGGCCAATGCAGATAATACCATCATGTGGCAGATAAGTAAAACTGCACATACCTACTTCAGTGTTCTTGCAGAGGAGACTTTGCCCCTAAAAGCATGTTGCTGTTAATTCATTACAAATTTTTGTTGTTGTTGGCAATTTCAAACTGTTTTGTAAATCTAAATTTGTTGCAATTTTGTTAGTTCTGCTTGAAATAAGTCTAGTTTCTGTCCCTTGCTTCCCTCCTTTTTCCTGCTTTCCCAATGCCTGCATTGCTTTCTTCTGAGTAGGTCCAAGGCAATGGTACGTACTAACTGCGATGCTTTGTTCTGCTGCACAAAAAAATATATGTTCTCTATTTTTTAACACAAAGAAGGGAGAAATAACTCAGCCAGTCTGAAGTGGAAAGAGCTTTACAGCAACACAGAAACAGTAAATGAAAGTCTTTTAAACATGTACAAAAAGTTTTCTGTAAGAAGTGATGCATATTTGAAATATTCTATATTCTATATATATCTTTGTTCCGTCTGAATAGGATACCCATCTTTTTCTAGTTGCTGGAAGATACACACATGCATAACATTACTCCTAAGGAACAGACAAAAAAAACCCCAAACCACTGAAATAAGCATTGTTTCCATTGAAAATAATTACATAGATATGTATTGCTATGTGCAAGGTGTAGCTATCAGAGGCCACTGTGAGGGCAGCACAGAAATTGCTGACAGCATAAACCAAAAGCATTTCCTTTCCCTTTAAAATAACTTATCCTGACACTGAAATAGCAGAAATCTGTTTATCCACATTTTTTTTCCAGCAAGCAAAAGAGGAAATGTGATTCTGCCATTGTAGCAGCTACTTTGATAATGATAAAACTACTGCATATCACAGCTGATCTCAAAAGCTTAGAAACAGCTCAGCTAGTCCTTGCCTTGCATGCTCCATTTGAAATGCTGATTGTTAGTAGCTAAAGTGAAACCTATTTGTGCTCTGCTCCTCAATCTAATTGTCACACATTTGTGGATTACTGTAGAAAGTGCGATCTGTACATGACTAGAATAAGTATAACTTGCTCATAACAGTAAATTACAAAGAACTTAATTAACCTATATTAACTTAAATCTGTATTGCTACTGGTACTTAAAGATCTTCCACATAGTAAATAGTTAAGCAGAGAAGCTTATGGTGAGTATCAGCCTGAAAAACTGAAACAAAACCAATTATGCTATCCTTCCAAGTCTTAGAAAGGAATTTTCATGTATATTTTTGAGACAGGAACTACTCAGTTTCCCTCTAGGTTACTTTAGGCATTACACTAACAACTAAACATTACACTGTGGTTTAGTATAACTTTCAGTATCCTTCAGAGAGTACAAAAGTTGTCATCTTCAGCAGACACACCACATACTGCAAACAATCCACCTACTTACACTACAGAGTTCTCAGTTTTCATTATAATCTGTTCCTCCCTTCTGCAGTAAACTATTTTTTTAGTATTCAGAAATTACACATTTTGCCATCACATCAGTTTCATGAGAGGTCATTTGCCTACTCTCAACAAGCAGAGAAGTCTTTGAGACAGAATCATTACATTTTTCATGCCATCTTCACAAACTGATACACTTCTGTACCAGAAAAGAGAAAAGTTTCAAGTTTGCACTAAACATCATGTGATTCCTTATGTCTGCAAAAACACAGGTACATAAATTCTGCTAATACCTGGTATAGAGAGTTCCTGCCTCACAACACATGGATTTTTTTTTTCCACATCAGACTTGCAAGAGAAAATTTTAAACTCACACCATCAAGGCAAACATAGGTCTTGAAGATTAGTTATCCGAAGTCAGTACCACAAAATGCTACAATTAATTATACATGAGATTTCCAATGTTATTTCTCCTTTTTTTTTTCTGGCTCCAATGCATGCACTTAACGTCTCGTAGACTGTTTTAATCCTTAAGACAGGGATTTGACTTTAACTGATCTTTTCATATTTTGCCTTGGATTTTTTTGTTTGTTTTTAGAACACAGCTCTAGATAAAGAGAGTCAGATTTTCTGCAGCAAGCACTGTCAGGACTCTGGTAGAGCTGGAATGGAAAAAAATTCTCCAATTGCTGCTGCAGCTAACAATCCTCATGTGGCTGGCTCCAACACCTTCTTCCCTGCTGCTTCTGAGCCACTCAGATCCCCCACGCTCTCTGCCTCAGCATCACCGGAGTTTGCTGGGGATCAGCCTGGTGCATAGAACTGATGAAACCAAATCCAACAGAAGCCTCCTGCACTCTCACAACAATTTCTCTGCATTTCACATGAGAGTTTGTTTTCAGACTGCATGCACCCGCTCGTGGCAAGCCCAAGGCAGTCTCTGCCAAGAGAGTCTGATCTTCTAATAGTGGGTCAGTGAACGTCCATTAGAGTGCTCTTTGCCTTGTCTTGACAACAGCAGTAGGGGTAAGATTCTGGCAATGTTAGATTAATTTTAAGTTATCTATGTTAGTTTAATTACCTGCATTTCACACAGCCTTGGGCTCTAAATAGACTAACTTATGGTGTAGGTAGCCATATTTTTATATGATCAGCAAGATGATGAACAGTTGCCTGGGCTCACTTCTACAAGCAGGATCCATTCTGTTCTTTTGATGAGGGGTCTCAGAAAAGTGTGAGAGCAATACAGGAGAAGAAAGCTTATATTTACCATCTATTCTGATGCCTCTATTTTTAGCCAAGTTTCTACTGAACTTGAAGAGACTAATTTTCACCAAAAAAAATAGTGTAAAAAAAACATGAGACCAACATTTGAGATAGATAGAGGGGAAGGATGGTTGTTTTCAAATCATGTTTGTTATCTGACTTGCAGGCTTCAGGGTAGTGTTTAGATAATATGAATTTAAATAAAGTGACTTGGGCTGTAAACATGAGCACTGTACATTTATTTGTAATGAAAGGCTGGAATCAAGGAAGCCTTTTTGTTCTAGCCATTTTCTATCCTAACCACAAGTGTCCCACCCACACCTTTACCCAGCATCAGACTACCTATTAAATAAAATAAAATTACTTTGGACCTGTGAATAGAAAGCCTGCTGCACGTTACCTATGGAGCAGCTTCTAGTTCTAGGATGAGTTGACAGAGGAGCTACTACAAACAGCTGTCCTCACTAGCTACCAGAACTTTGTCAGTACTATCTCCCTTTTTACCTGGTGCAGGCACTGGAAACAAGGATTGGGGAGCAGCTATCCTTAATCTGCAGTCACAAGATAGATGAGGTTTTATCTTTACCATAATGCTTAGTTCAATATAGTATGTATTCAGCTTATTCTTTTCTTTTGCTCATTCTTACAAATTAGTCATAGTTCATTTTCTCTCTTAGCTATACTTTCTAGTAGAATTGTAAAAGACAGACCTGCAATAAACTTTCTTCATTAAAAAAAAAGTCATTCATTTCTCCAAGACCTCAATTATTTTGTCAGTGAAAATGTTATCCTATTCTCTCTGAAGAGATTGAAGAGTTACATTTCATGAAATTAGGCTGAGAAATTCCAATAACTTTTTAAAAATCATTGTCTCCCATGGAAGATATGGGTAATACATGACTGGACATGACTGTTTTAACTTTTGAAGAGGCAATTAAAGATGAACAAGTGCCAACTGGTAACTTAAGGTCATGGCACAGCTGAAAGGTGTACAGCATCGTGTCAAAAAATGGTAGCAAACACATCATGTGCCTTAAATCACGGTAAAAAGGTTGGGCTGCAACCAGTGATTGTGAATCAACTTTATTACGGGTTCACTGGTGTAAGTTCAAGATCTTTAGAGAGAGTATGGGAATGGCCTTTGTATAAAGTTATGTATAAATATTTTGATACAGTGCAAAACTAAGAATATAACATTCAGATCTTACTCAGAACAGAAACTAGCAAAAGGCCATTAGCTAAGCATGTGTACAGTTGGTAAATTCTCAAACAAGCCTGAAGGATGCATAATTTCAGATGGAGCAGGCTAAGAAGCCACCTATAGCAAGAAAGAGGGAGACCCCAACAAAGACAGACTACCAAATTGGGAGATGAGTAAAGAGAGATCAGCAACAATGTGATGAATGGTGGGTTGAGATCTTATTTTTTTTTCCAAGAGGATGGATTGCAAGGCTGTGCTAGATATTTTACAAAGCAAAAACTCTCATGGGATTAGCAGATAGCTAAGAAGTTGTGTTCCACAAAACCTCATGCATATATAAAAAGAAAGGATAATCATTTGGCTTTATCAACATCTGCAAGTTCCAAACTACTACTTTGTCTCAAGGAAGAAGAGGTCAAGACATACATACCCTGAATTCATGTCCCGAAGTTCATGACTGATAAACATCTAAACATTTTTAGACAAGTATTTTGATACACAGAGCAGAAGCAGTTGACAGACCATGCCAAAACACTAATTTAAAAATAGCGATGACAGCTGGAAAAGATGACAACATAATCAGATAAAAATATGGGATGGCTGGGCAAGTTCTTAACTTCATGCATGATGCTACAAAAGCTACATCACTACTGCATGCCTTCATTTAGTTCCAAAATTGGTAAATCTATGAGTGCACAGGAGGTATGCTTGTGCTGCTCAGGGTATCACAGTTTAACATAAAAATATGAATGTCTTGGTTTACACTAAAATACTTTCATGAAGGCTCGTAATGAGCCAGCAATATGGCCAAGAAGGCCAGTGGCATCCTGGGATGCATCAAGAAGAGTGTGGCCAGCAGTTCAAAAGGTTCTGCTCCCCCTTTACTATGCCCTGGTGAGGCCTCATCTGGAGTCCTGTGTCCAGTTCTGGGCTCCTCAGCTCAAGAGGAACAGGGAAGTGCTGGAGAGAGAGACCAGACCAGGGCCTCCAAGACAATCGGGGACTGGAGCATCTTCCTTATGAAGAAAGGCTGCAGGAACTGGCGTTGTTTAGTCTAAAGAAGAAGAGACTGAGAGGGGAATCTCAATATTTACAAATATCTAAATGGTGGGTGTCAGGAGGTTGAGGCATCCATTTTTTCTATGGTATCTAGCAACAGGACAACGGTAACGCAATAAAGCTGGAACACAAAAAGTTCCATTTAAACATAGGGAAAAACTATTTCACTGTGAGAGTGACAGAGCAGTGGCACAGGCTGCCCAGGGAGGGTATGGAGCCTCCTTCCTTGGAGGTCTTCAAGACCCGCCTGGACACATTCCTGTGTGACCTGATCTAGGTGACCCTGCTTCTGCAGGGGGCTGGACTAGATCTCTAAAGGTCCCTTCCAATCCTGTCATTCTATGATTCCACGATTATTCCTGGTTTGTTATCTACTGCACTTTCAACTAATCCTTCTCTTTGTAGAATTGTCAGGTGCTGGAAGAAGGCAAAAATAGCATGGTTCTTTTTTACAATTTCTATTTGCTATGAAGGGAAAGAATTTACTATAGAAAACTGTAATCTCCAGTTATACATTTGTCAGAGGACTGTTACCTTTTTTGTTTCATGAAAGTAGCTGAAATTCATGTACCATTTTGATAGATATGGATTAAATGCCTTTTTTCCCCCAAACACTCAACAGTGACAGTACAACTGCTACCATGCCTACATTTTAAAAAATAAATTATTAAAGTATTTTTTAAAATCACAGGCCTTTTTAGCTCCTTGAATGTGAGTATTGTTCACATATCCCAACAGAGACAATTCCTGCAGTTCTAGATTTGAAATCCCAGAACTGAATCCTCCCCTGCTGTAAACCAGCATAACACTAAGTTCACTGAGACTCTCATCCAAATTCACCGTTACAATTAGCCCTATTCTTGAATGTATAAAATTGATTAAACAATTGACAAATTATATTAAGGCTGATAAGTGTTTTATGATGATGTTACTTTCATCAAGTACTGCATCATGTTTACAGCAAGTCATCAAGAATATTTACATAGGTCAGTAAATCTTACTTTGGACTACTTCCATAGCAAAGAGTTTATAGCCGCAGAAGTCACTTCCCTTATCTAAACTGAATACTTGAGGAAGTGAAGCTAGGAGGTAGCAATAACTAAAATTAAAAGATTGCAGAGTAATTTTCCCTAACTTAATATATTTTATTTTTCAAATATATACATTAAGTATATCATAGAATCATAGAATGGTAGGGTTGGAAGGGACCTTTAGAGATCATCTAGTCCAACCCCCCTGCAGAAGCAGGTCAGCCTAGATCAGGTCACATAGGAACATGTCCAAGCGAGTCTTGAAGACCTCCAAGGAAGGAGACTCCACAGCCCCTCTGGGCAGCCTGTGCCAGGGCTCCCTCACCCTCACAGTGAAATAGTTTTTTCTTTTCTGTTTAAGTGGAACTTTTTGTGTTTCAGCTTCATCCCATTACCCCTTGTCCTGTTACTATCTACTATAGAAAAAAGGGATGTCCCAACCTCCTGACACCCACCCTTTAGATATTTATAAATGGTAATAAGATCACCCCTCAACCTCCTTCTCCAGACTAAACCGCCCCAGTTCTCACAGCCTTTCCTCATATGAAAGAAATATATATGTATATATGTAAGATAACAAAAGAATTTTTAACCTACTTCTTTCTCCAAATTTTCCCTTGCTTTCCACCTTTTCCACCATTTTTTTCTTCATATGTTTGTGTTTTAAACAACCCAAACCAAAACAACAGGCTTTTCTAACATAGCACAGTGCATCCAGTGCAGTGCACTTAGGAACAGAAAGCATGACTGTTTTTGTTTGAGCTGGGGAGCTTCAGTCTTTTAATTCAAGGAAGCAGGATTTTCAAAGGCCTTCATTCACCTCTCAAAAACAGAGGTTCTACAATTCAGGCGTGTGGTGAGAAGACTATGGCAAGAACATCTAATGCAATTTTTCTTGCTCTGATGCTTAGAGATCTCTCTGAGTGGGTATAAAAATGTTGCCAAAATACACAAGTGACCAGACATCCTTCAGTGGGTGCCAGACACTCTGTATTACTTCTTAGAGGGCCCTGGTGATATGGCAGACATTCCAGCACCCTGGCATACATCAAGGAGATCAGAAGCAAAATCCTGTGATTTCCAACAAGGATTACAGCTTTGGCCTTTACAAGAAGACTCTCATTTTCTTAATTACTTAAAATAAAAAAGTGATAGCTGGGAAGCAGTAACTTGTTATACCACTGCCTGTATACTCACCAAAAAGGGAGTCAAATTCCTGTTCACAGGAATTCTTTTGATCATTTCAGGCTAAACCAATAAATTTATGCAGCAAGCAAGAAATTGGTTTTTTAAAGGTCTCATTCAATCGTGGTGGTCATATCTGTCTTCTTCTCAGTAAGTCACTGATCTAATTATTACAGATAATTAGAGTAAATTTATGGAAGTATTTGTTCAATTTTATATAAATATATACATTTATCAATTATCTTTAGTTTGAACAGGAAATTATATTCACGTTTACTCATTATTTCTTTCCAGCTATATTCAAACAGGGATTGGAAAGCAATAGAATTCCACAAAACTAGTAACCTATACAAAATGCTCGTTAAGTAAAATTGAGGGATGTTTAAGATTAAAAAAGTGAAGCAATCAAACACTCCTATTGTTATCAGTTTCAATGTCTAATGCATACAAATTAGTACCTAGTTGAGCTTTTCTAGGAGAGCTTTTGTTTTGTTTTTAAACTAAGTATTATAAAAAAAACTAAACCAAAACAAAACAAAGAACAGGACAAGAAATGAAGAAGCAAGCTGTCATGCAACCATCCACTAAGAAGGTTTTCCTCAGCTGCTGCTTCTGTTCCTGGTTTTGTTTCAAACAGCAGTTGAATTTTAAGTAAGTGCCTTTGTCCTGTTTGGAAACAGAAAGCTCAGAGTGAAAATCCTTTAAGATGTAGACTTCAGAGAAGGAGAGCTTCACCAAGGAGTACCAGCAACTATTCCCTTCTCCCCAAAATAATATTTGCCAATTAGTTTGAAATACTGAAGTTTTAAGTATTCAGATGCTGAATTCTTAAAGTTTAAAACACTTTGCTTAAAAAGACACCAGCTCTTGTTTAGATTTGTTTAGATTTACTGAATTGCTTAGAACAGTCAGATTATGGTTTTGCACGTATCGGGGCTTGCTTGGAAAAGCACACAGGATAAACGATACAGAAACATGAGAAGACCAGTATACAAAGTCATCTGATATTGGACCTATCTATTGCTGTATATACCAACATCTAAACACACAACTAGGTTCCTTTGTGCTACAGCATTTTACAGCTCAGAGCTCACAATACATAGTGAACAAAGTGGGAAGTAAAAAAATTAGAACTTGAAGAAAATTGTACATGATCATATCTCAAAGTTTGTTCATTTAGTAAATAGCAAGTACCACATTTTGAAAACTTTTTTTTTTATTCCTGTGCAATGCAGCATATTTTCCAAAGCAGACATCTAAATGTCTTTATAGTTGACTGTGTGATGCAGTCCCAAGTACAAAGCTGTACTTCATTTCAGATTTTACTAAATATACAAATCTGTTTGGTTTCAAAACTATGCTTTCTGATACTATCACAATTCATTTACAAGAAAGCAGTTCTATTTGACATAATTTCTTTAAAAGTTGAGAAATATTTTACATACTTCTTACTAAAAATATGCTTCCTTATAATAATAAGTCTCAACTAAAAATATCTACAGAAACAAGTTATAATTTATTCTTTCAAACTGTTTGTCAAATGTTTTAATTTTATCTCACATGAGACTGGCCGTATTTGAATTGCAGGACTTTAGGTTAAAAGTAAATGAATTTCAGTAAATCTAAACAAAATCGGAAAATATTTCCTACGGCTTTTGAAGCTTTTAAAGAACAGCTTTGAATTATGATGCATAAGCATAGACAAGCATCATTAACTGTATTAGTTTACTGAAGATCTTAGGGTTGGTTCCACATACAAGTAAACTATTTCAGATTTCATGAAATGTATCACCTGGGAAATCCAAGTGACTCATCTCAAGCTTTACACAATTATCCTAACCCTATATGGGAAAGGTCTCATTGGTTTAGAGCAGCACCCATGGAATAGCCTCTCTCCAGTTTCAAATAGGACACGGCCAGTTCCCAGAACACTATAGAAATCTTTTATTCCCTTATGAATTATTTGTAAGTACAAGAGAAAGAGAAAGCTAAACAGAGATGCTGCATCACAAACTCACTTTAATCTCTGTGAATATGAAACTTGGTATATAAAATGGAAAAGGTGCAATCTAGATAGTGACTGTATCCAGGCCATTCTTATTCAATATATCTAACAGCAATTATGTCCCGACTAAAGCTACAATAGAATTCATTTCCCCCAAAAGTCTCAGTTTTTAATTTCTACTAAAAGAAATTAAAACAATTTTTTTGTTCCAGGACACCAGTTCTGTAAGAAAAATCATGAATCGTGTTTTTGTTGCTGCTGTTCAGGTATGTGGAATAACTGAAGAAACTCCACTGTTTCTTTAAAATCCCCAGCCTGATTCCAAACGTTAAAATCACCACAGCATAAAAGTTTCTCCACAATAGTTCTAAACAGAAATTCAATTTGCATATTTTTAGAATTACAATGAGAATCCCAAAATCTTGCCAACTTCTGACAGTAGTTGTAAGAAACAGCTACCTCTGTACCATAGCAGTATTAACATCTACAAGTATCTACATGAACAGCCAGAAGGAGATCCAGGGAACTACAGGCTTGCCAGTCTCATCCCGGAGCTGAGGAAGGATATGGAGCAGATTATCTCAAGTGCCATCACACAGCATGTATGGGACAGCCAGGTGATGAGGCCCAGTTAACATGGTTTTTTATGAAAAGCAGGTCCTGCTTGACCAACCTGATCTCCTTCTAGGACAAGGTGACTCAGTGGATGGAGGAAAGGCTGTGAAGGTTACCCACCTGAAAGTCTTAGACATCATTTCCAACAGCATTCTCCTGGAGAAACTGGCTGCCCGTGACTTGAACAGACTTACTCTGCATTCCATGGAAAAGTGTCTGGATGGCTGGGCCCAGAGAGTGGTGGTGAACAGAGTTAAATCCAGTTGGCAGCCGGTAACCAGCAGTGTTCTCCATGGCTCAGGGTTGCAGCTTGTTTTGTTTAACATCTTTATCGATCTGGATGAGGAGACTGAGTACACCCTCAGTAAGTTTGCTGATGACACTAAATTGGGTGGAAGTGTTGACCTGCTTGATGACAGGAGGGACCTGAACAAGCTGGAGTGATGAGCTGAGGCTGATTGTACAAGGTTCAACAAGGCCAAGTGCGGGGTCCTGCACTTGGGCCACAATAACACCAGGCAATGCTACAGGCTTGGAGCAGAGTGACTGGAAAGCTGTCCTGCAGAAAAGACCCTGGGGTTGAATATGAGCCAGTAGTGTGCCAGGGTGGATATTAGGAAGAACTTCTTCAGTGAAGGGTTTGTCAATCATTGGAAAGGGCTGTCCAGGGAAGAGGTTTGAGTCAATATCCCTAGGTTGTTAAAAGATATGTAATTGTGGCACTTAGGGACATGGTTTAGTGGTAGACATATCAGTGCTGGGTTAATGGTTGGACTTGACGACCTTAAAGGTCTTTTACAATCTAAATTATTCTATGATTTTAATCTCTCCCTTTCCTAGTAAGTAGCAATCTCCATCAGCAGAATACCCACAGATAAACTTTGGTATCAGGTTAACTCTTTTGCTACCAAGAGTACATCAGGACCAGAAATAATAATACATATACTTTGCACACAGCATGCTTTCCAGATACAGGCACTTGTTCATAACACACAGGACACCACAGCCAAAAACAGGAGAAATAGTCTCAAAAGTATTATAATGTTCATTTACTCATACTTGTGAGAACACCACAATATGAGCATCATTCAGAGAGACCACCGCCCTGATTGCACCACTGTCTCTCACGAGATCCTAGAGCGTTTATATCAGCAATTTTCACAAAACGGAAGGGATTTCAAGCTACCCGCACTAAGTATGTCCCCACAAACCAAACTTACAGCACTGCTGCTGACCAGCCTTGCTTCCCTCAGCAGCAAACACTACTTTCCAGAGCACCGGCCATAAACTACTGCTAATAACATCCATACAGGAAACAAATCCACTTAAACCCACCAGAACAGAAGCAAGCACAGAGCAGCATGTAAAAAACCCCACCATTCATCAATGCTCCCTCTGAATTTTGAGGAAATAGAGGACTCAGCTCCTTCTTTTCAGAAATATTCTGCAAATAAAGCTAGCTGAGGCCCAGCAAGTTAATGTCAGGCACCTGTTGATTAAACAGGCTTCAGCAATCCATTTGACACAGCTGCTGCCCTGAATAGACTAACAAACACCCGAATAGTTGGAAATTTAACCCATTTTCTTCCACTCTATCACAAATAACATTGCCTGAGATCCCAAGTGCAAGCCTGGTCCTCAGAGTGGTGCCCAAGATATATTTCTTCACCCACGGAAGTAGGGGTATGTCCTACTCAACCATCATCAAAACTGTCCAGAATGGGAAGATCTTCACAGCCTTGCTCGTGGAGCAGAAGATGAAGTTGTTCTTGTCTACAGAAAGGCTGCAGCACTCCTAATGTACAAAACACCCTGCTGCAGCGCTGTTGCTGCATCCCAAGGAGTACTTGATACCATTGCATTGCTGCCCATCAGCATGCCCTGGCTGGATGTAACTCACTGTGGCATGCACATATACAGAGGTGCTTTCAGTTTGGGAAAGCATCTCATGATCAGTAGGGCCCTTTCTAAAAGAAGCAATCTACTAAACTCACTGTGAAATATTTTGGGGAGATCAAAGCTACAGGATCAAACTTCTGTCAATAAGTATTCCCAAAGTCAGCAGGAGATCATAAAAAAAAGACTCTCAAAATTTCCATTTGGCAAAATACACCTTGGTTTGGGGTTTTTACCTCCATCTGGCCTAGGAAACACATCCCTGGCTCAAGACAAATGCAAATTGCACTGCAAGAGCATACCAACTTCTCCTCAAAATCTTCTGATATGAGGCTATAAATGTTGTTGAACTTATGGCAATGTGAAGTATGAGTTTTGCATAACAAATTTTACTGCTCAATGCACTGGACACTTGCCACAGATATGGCAACTGTAGTCTTCACTTAAACAGACCATATACAGAAAATATAAAAAATGTAATTCTACTGATGCCACCATAACCACTTCAGTATAAAAATGCAGAAAGTGTAGAAAATTTAGTGACCAGGAGTATTTTAAATGCATTAGCCATAGCAACCATTTCCACTATTGTGGACAGACATTGAATCACAAGAACCCAATACTCCACTGAAGATCTCAAATACAAATGTAATTTTATTTAATTTCTTCACTCAAACTGAATTTTCTCATTCCAAATATTTACTGAAAGAAATAGTAGTTAAATGATTAGAAAAAACCAAAAAAACCCAGGAACTGCTCTAGTAGGCGGCTAAAGAAATGTATATATCAATACAGATATGGAATGTAAATCTCAACTTATATAGTTCACAACATACAAAGAAGATTTTTAGCTAATACAGACTTACAAAACAGTTAACAGCTGTTTTCACAGATATTTTCACAGAGTTCTGCACAGCACTCTTGTAGAAAAGTAGATTTGTGCAACACCAAAATAACTTATTGTTCCTTAGTATAAATTATTTTTCATTTCTTAAAGAGGTAATTTAATATGATTGGGCAGTATCTGACAGGATCTGATGGTAGCAAAATAGAAAAGATATTCTTGCTATACGCTGAAAAGGAATATGGCATGTGCTACAGTATTGCAGGGGTAGTTCTGGGAAAGAAACAAAAGTCGGTCACCTGTAAGTCTAGTGCTTCTGCTGCTGTAGAGAGGCTGTGCACCAACAAACGCCTGCCACCTTAGTGCTTTCACAGTCAACCAGCAGAAGTGTGCTTTGGTACTTGCACCTATTAACTCACCTCTTTGAGTTTCTAATTCGAGTTTAAAGTCTTCAAAATAGCCTTCCTGATTTTAAGGAACAATACACATTTTGGTGTGCTTTGAAGGAGATGCCAGATAGAAACCACAAGGCTTCACACTTGTTTTAATACAAACTCCATTCTCAATTTCTCTCTCTTAACTGCACAAAACATACAACTAAAAAAGAACTATTTGTCTAGGCCTAGAAACATGCTTGAATAGTAACATTGATGGAAATGATCGTCAAAGTTTAAAATTACATTAACTATAATATAAATATTACTATTGATTCCCATAAACTTCAGTGCTGATGTAGTACAATCATTTGGAAAAGTACAAGACAAAGTGTGGTACGGATAGCACAGATTAAAACTCCCCAAACATCATAATTAATTTCCATCATGTTAAAATCATATATTCTTCAAGGTTACAGATAAAGCTTCAGATGGAAAATTCATTTCTTCATAATCTAGCTAGAACAAGAGTTTTAATTATCTTTAAGTTTCTTTTACATACAGAGATCAAAATAGTCTTCTCATTATGACTAAAAATATAGATTTTTAACTACAGAACCCAGTAGCCATTTTTCTGCTTCTTTACCCCTCCCCAAAAAAAGTCAAGCAAGGTCTAAAAAAATAGCAATTACCTTTAAAAAATAGGTTGCTTCTTCCAGTAAATTCAAGTTACATTCAGATGATATATATCTATTTATAAGGAACAATGTTGTGGCAAGACACCAAGGCAAGCGTGCTGTATTCTGTTTTATTCTGACAACAGCTGCCTACATCAGTGCTAATCATCATCTCTGAAGATCAGTATCTGGTTTGATACTCATGGTGCCAACGATTGAAATCATTGTAGAAAACCACTATGCTCCCAGATGCCATGCCAGTCATTATACACCTAAAGAAAGCACAAAACTATATTTGTCAGTGAAACACTTCACAGTCAGATGCACGATTCAACAAACCAAAGAGTTACATCAGCATAGGCACAATAACCCAAGGCAATGACCAACTTCCACAAACAAAGCTCCACGTGCGAGAGAAATCAAGCTTTAGGAGCTCCTATCTTGGGCTTCCAAGAACTCCAGCAAGCTGGATTTGAATAAAACTGCCACCTGCACCACTTCTGGCAGATTGATGGATCACAGAATATACAAAACACCATGCAACAGTTTGTATGTTTGGCCAGAAGCTACAGAACCGCTTACCACCATCACTTCAGGGATTATTTCTTGGCTTGCTTGGTTGGTTTTTTGTGGGGTATTGGAATGGGATTAAGTCCTGGTGAAGTAGCAAAGGAAAGGCTAGGGAAAGTGTTCAATGCAGATTCACCTCCCTGTTTAAGCACAATCAACATGAAGGAACTAGATGTGGGCACAGGACTTCTGTTGGAAATGTTAGTGCTTGGTTTTGAAAGCAATCTGAAGGCTTCAATTGTTTTGGAAGTTCCTGAAGACAATCACAGTGCTTTCCCAGTGAGGCACTCTTTCTTTCTAAATTCCTTACCCTTGGCCTGCTACTACAGATCATTTAGATCTGTTTGAAAAGCCATGACCCTGACATGGCACATAATTGTAGGAGCTTTTTTGTCATCTTTTCTGCTGTCTCCTTTTGTCTCAAGTGTCACAAAAATCAAAAGTATAAGGATCTACAATTCTGGCATTTTAGGAAAAAAACCCGTCATAAGTAAAAAACAATATTCAGAGTTAAAAAGCTGTATTTTTTTGTTCAAAACTAAGACTAAATGCAAGATCATAAAAACATTGCATTTTGATAGTATCACACTATTTCTTTTCAAGAGAGACAGTTTTATTGGTTTTGTATTAAGTTAAAACTTCTTTTTACACACTATCATACAAACGGATACATTCATGCATACCAAACAAATTACTCTGAGTAATTATCTGTAATTACTGAGTAATTACTCTTAAGATACTCTGAGTAAATATCTTCTGAGCTGTCATACTCAAAGTAGATAGGTTCTTAACTTGAGCACATGGACAAATTTATAGATGTCCACATTAAATTTAAGGTTATTGACTTGCAAAAAATATATTGACATGCTATTAAGTATGTCTTAAGTATTTAAGAATCTTTAAATGCAAAGTTTTATAAATTTCAGAGGTCTAAACCAGCTGTAACTTTACCTTTTCAAGCATTTTTACATGGCAGAGGCTTTTTTTCAAAAAGCCTATAATTTCTAACTGCATCTAACAACAAGAAGCTGAATATTTGATTGAAATCCACAGATTTTTCTAGCTTGCATTTTTTTAAGTTCAATTTATGTAATTTTAGAGATATACTCCAGATAAAAACATTAAAACTTTCAGTATGGACTTGAGTAAGTGGAAGGTGAGAGTCTTGGCAATATGCTTCACTGCACAACGTAGATATTCCTAAAGGATTTAGGAGGCAAATCTTCAAATATACCAAAGCAAACAGAATTCTAGCCAGGAAGCTAAAGGTGTACAAATGAAATGGTATAAACCACCTTATAAACAAACAATACTTTTGTGATAAAAACACAGGACTTTCAAGTACAGCAGCATTGGAAAGTGTAATATAAAAACACTGCAAAAATTAACTCATTGCCTTCAGTAGAAGGAATCTTCAAGGCCATGCTTTGTGCTGATAAAATAACTTTCTTAGAAGTGAAAATTAATATTTGCTTTAGCAAAATATGGATGTGTGGAGAGAATCTTACTGTGTTATGATCTTACTCTAATGGTTCTATTTCTCACAAAAAGGTCTGGAATTAGGAATGTGATTTGTATTGCAAGTGAAGGAAAAACATGAAAAGCACATATGTATCCTTCCACCTCTATTTGAACCACACTGCACGTTGTCACAGGCCAATAACTCAACCTGTCTTGAAAGCTGCCAAAGATTTCTTGAATCTCTCTTCAAAAACTGATTTTCTGCCTTATATATGATATGTTAGAAAGAAACTTATGCAAGCACAGCATTCTCAATATAATCACCAGGATCTATGATCCACAGAAAATCAGAAGAAAACCAAAAATGCAATTTAATTGTAAGTATATATATTCTCTGAAATTCCTGTGAGGACCAGACTTTGCTCTAACCTTTGGTCATACGACAGAGCCATGGATCGGATTCCAGCATCACAGCCTGGGTAAGCAAAAAGCCTTTTGAGGTCCCACATCTGCCACACCATGACAACTCCATTGTCTCCACCTGTAAGCAAATACTGTCCATCTCGACTCAGCTGAATTGCCTAAGGGAAAATCATATGGATATTTGTCAGACAAATAACATATTGCTCTTATTCCTCCCTTCTACTTCCATAAAAAGTTTCATATTGAGAGCTGAATGTCAAGGGAGACTTGATATCAATAGAAGCTTTTGGGAAGCAAAATTATTGTTGTTATTCTAGCCAGCAATGGAATTATTATTATTATGCACAAATGTCTTTAATACATTAGATGTCATTAGTTACGTTTTACCTCACGTATGATTTGCTCCATATTCCAAAGACCTAATATGAAGTCAACTAAAGAAATTTACTTTTCTGGATGGAGGGAGTTTAAATGTTATACAAACTACTAGCATGCATGCAAAGCAGCATTTTTTGATTTCTGCTCTGGATTAATACGATAATGATCCACACCTCTAATAGAGGCTCCTTTTCCTTTCAGGATCTATCCCAAAACTGCCTGGGACAAATTCAACAGCTTATTCGCTCATCTTGTGTGCATAATGGAGACTGATGGAAAATCCACATTTGAAATCTTTATTTGGGATCTAGATCACGGAGAAAGATGGAATATTACTGTTTTTCACAGTGAAGACTTCTGGAAACAGGAGTCTTCAAACTATTTTGATATTTCTTCTGTGCTGTTGGAGTACCTGGAAAAACAGCAACTTTCCTCAGTCACCTGATGACTATACTAGGTGATACTATCAGATACTACGATGACTGGAAACTTGAGAAGTATTTCTTAAAGAGTGATTTCGCCAGTTTAATTAAGCCAAAATGTGGTTTATGAGAACTGAACTTGGAATTTCATTAAAATAAGTGATAGCCTATGGGGTCAGACAGATTGTGATCAATCTAACCCAACAGTGGCAGCAGGAAATGCTATGAGGCTGGCCACTCTATAATCCCTTCCTCTTGTGCTTCCCAGCACCCACAACCACTGAATATCAGAAAGTATATCACTCTCTATTCCCTTTAGTATCTATTTATGGGTATGCTGTCCATGAAAATGCTTAATCTGTTTTTAATCTGGTTTTGAGCCTGCTGATTCCTTCAGTGGGAAAAAAGGTCAGAAGTTCATTACAGTGCAAAACAGTTTTATGTCCGAAATGATTCTACTAGTTTTAATGAATACCCCATAGGTCTCATATTCTGCAGTTTCCTGAATAACAGTTCTGCATTCATCTCATCCATTGCCTTCATCACTGTCAACTTTTATTATTCGGTAACTCAGAAAACACTGAATAAAACTAGTTTCCAACACCAAACCCTGGAAGATTCCATCACTGACTTTTCTCATAGCAATACTAAGATCTTACACATCTTTTCAATATGGGTCTTAGCAATTACTTTTACAGCAATGCTTAAGAGTACAAAACTTCTGAAAGCAAAACTGTCCTGCTGTCATGCAAAAAAGAAACTCGAGCAGCAGCGGATATCAGGCCACGATTTCATAGCCTCATCCTCCAAGTATCTGGGAAAACCAAAAAAAAACCAACCACCAACAAAAAGGCAGCTCCCGCGAGTGGGATGGTCTTGCCGGGAGGCGGAGCTGCAGCAACTGTGGGGGATTTAATCATCTCCCAGGGAGCGTGAGTGACCAGGAGCGCGGCGAACAGGAAGTGACGCAGCAGCCAGGAGTAGCGCGGCAGTTTGCTCAGGGAGGACAGGCAGGGAACAACCCCATGGCCCGTTTAGAGAAGCAGAAGTCAGAGAAGTGCCCCAGCTTCAACCTAGCAAAATGGTGAGCACTCCCCTAAGGACTAAAGCCAGGGCTCAGGTGGACAAAACCCAAGTAAAGGTCAATGCATCCATCCAGATAGAGCTGGTTAGTAGAGAAGCTTCGGTCCAGGTGGAGTGCAGGGAGTGTTTAGACTGCTTAGGGACCTGTGCCTCTGAGGCAAAAATGTGTCACAGGTGCCCTCAAGTTCAGCAACTGCAGCGCCTGGTGAAAGAGCTGCAGGAACCTGTGAGTAGGCTCTGTAGTATTAGAGGGGAAGAAGTGGAGAAAGATGGAGGCTTCCACAATCAGGTGCAAGCCTCCAGTGAACCCAATAAGTCATGGACCCTGGTTACAAAAACAAAGAAAGACAAAGGCTCGTCTTCAAAGCCTTCCTTCCAGAGTGCCCACTACAAATAAGTATGAGGCACTGGTGACAACGGACTTTGACTAGCAAGCTCCAAAAGCAGAAAAGCCACTAAACAAACCATCAGCTGTCCCTTCTAGCTGGGAAACAGAGCAGGACAGGGAATGCAATGATAAATGCCCTTCATCTGCACACTGGGCTGAGATACGGAAGGCTGACCACCCTGAGAAAGAGCCAAACCAGGGAGGAAGCTCCTGCACCTGCCCAGGGAAACCTGTGTGTTTGAGTAAGCCGCTGTGCTACACTAATGCCTGGGGAATAAGCAGGAGGAACTGGAGATGTGGGTGCGGATGCAGGGCTACAACCTCATTGCGGACACAGAGACATGGTGGGACAGCTGCCATGACTGAAGCACAGCCATGGAGGGTTATGTATTGTTCAGGAAAGACAGACTGACAAGGTGTGGAGGTGGAGTTGCTCTCTATGTGAGAGAGCAATTAATGTGTACTGAACTGTGCCTGGGTGGGGATGAGGAGAGAGTAGAGTGCTTATGGGTAAAAATTAATGGGCAGGGCAAGGGAGGTGATATTGTTGTAGGAGTTTGCTACAGGCCATCTGATCAGGAGGAGGATGTGGATGAGGCCTTCTACAAACAGCTGAGAGCTGCCTCACGATCACAGTCCCTGGTCCTCATGGGGAACTTCAACTACCCTGATATTTGCTGGGATAGCCACACAGCCAAGCACACACAGTCCAGGAGGTTCCTACAGACTGTTGGTGACAACTTCCTATCACAGGTGATCAAGGAACCAACAAGGAGGGGTGTGCTGTTGGTGTACTGACGAATAAGGAGGGCCTGGTTGGGGATGTGAAGATTGAAGGCAACCTCGGCTGCAGTGACCATGAGACAGTAGAGTTCAAGATCCTGTGTGGAAGAGTTGGGCAGAGAGGAACCTCATGAGGTTCACAACAAGGACAAGTGCAGAGTCCTGCATCTGGGAAGGAACAACCAGTACAGGCTGGGGATCAAGCTGCTGAAGAGCACTTCAGCAGAGAGGGACCTGGGAGTCCTGATTGATAATAAGCTAAATATGAGCCAGCAATGTGCCCTCATGGCCAAGAAGGCCAATGGCATCCTGGGATGCATCAAGAAGAGTGTGGCCAGCAGGTCAAGGGAGGTTCTGCTCCCCCTCTACTCTGCCCTGGTGAGGCCTCATCTGGAGTCCTGTGTCCAGTTCTGGGCAAGAGGGACAGAAAAGTGCTGCAGAGAGTCCAGCGCAGGGCCACCAAGATGATCAGGGGAATGAAGTATTTTTCATATAAGGAAAGGCTGTGGGAACTGGGGCTGTTTAGTCTGGAGAAGAGGAGATTGAGGGGGGATCTTATTAACATTTATAAATGTCTAAAGGTTTCAGGAGGTTGGGACATCCCTTTTTTCTGGAGTAGCTAGTACCAGGACAAGGGGTAATGGGATGAAGCTGGAACACAAAAAGTTCCACTTAAACATAAGAAAAATCTATTTCACTGTGAGGATGACAGAGCAGTGGCACAGGCTGCCCAGAGGGGTTGTGGAGTCTCCTTCCTTGGAGGTCTTCAAGATTCGCCTGGACATGTTCCTATGCGACCTGATCTAGGTGAACCTGCTTCTGCAGGGGGGTTGGACTAGATGATCTCTAAAGGTCCCTTCCGACCCTACCATTCTATGATTCTATGAAAAAAAAAAAAACACCAACCAACCAAAACCAAAGGCCTGAATGAATTCTGTCACATAGAATGACACCAATACAAGCTACCAGCAAGATCAAGACCCTTAAAACTACAGACTGCATCATTATTAATAACTCTTGTAAGCACAAACTTTCGGGGCTATGTTCTCCTCTTTTTTCCAGAAGCCTCTTCTAAGTTTTCGTTCTGATTTTTGCTCCCTAGTTTGACTGCTTTTCCTTTGTCTTCTCTGCTCTCTGCTTTTATTTTTGTACCCAAAACTCAGCACAGCAGCAGCCTATTATCCTCTTCACTTCAGCAAATGGAAAGGTGAGCAACAATTTTGCTAGATGTTTGCTGGATGATTTCCTGTTATCAAAAAGAAAATAAGTAACTTTGCTACTATAAAGGACTATTATCTAGTATTAAAAGCAATGGCTTTTGAATTCCAAACATTCTACCAATAGATTGATCTGCTTTAGCTAAAACATTATCAATGGAAGACAAGGAAATGGCCTCAAGAGGATAGTTTATAACTAAAATTCCACCTCAAAGATTTAAATTTAGGAAAAGGTAGGGAGAACTGAAGACAGGACCTTGCAAACATATATCTCTGCTCAATTCTGCAAGTATTTTGCAATCTCTACTTCTACAGTTTTTTAATATCCAAAACTTGTAACACTGTGATTTTAAATTGCTCAGGAAAAGGAAATTGTTGCTTTTTTAATATACAGAATTTATAGCACATGCACCACAAAAGAGAAAGTAAAATACAAAAATGTTACATTCATGCAACATTAAAGTGTTTATACAGATTGCTGACAAGCCTAGACACCAAAACTTTCAGTGCACACAAGACACTGCTTTGTGAACAGTAATAACTGGTCAGACATGTTACATATCTGACCACTGTACTTTTACTATGATAGCAAATATATCCTTTATGAATTATCCTTTAAGAACAACACTTAGATAAAGTTTATATATATTATATACCTTGAGCATTTCCTGCAGCAATTCCCAAGTAATCAGAATTAACCACATTTCTACAATTTTATTTAGCACAATTTAAAAATTCATATAAATACAAACATATACAGTAAACAAAATAACACAGAAAAAGATAGATAAACCTATTCCAGCTGTGTTTTGAATTAAGATGACAACACATACATGTATATTTAGACACAATAAGTAGAAAATGTAGAAGTTTTTGCCAAACATGTCTAAGCATGGAAAACTGAATACAAACCAAGGTTAGAGTTGAATATCCTGAGCTGAAGCTTCTGTCCTAAAACACCCAAGTTTTTCCATCATAAATTGCTTCTATGATTGCTTCTGACAGTCTACAAAAATATGCTATGCACCTCCCACAGCACAGACCCAAGGAATGTGAAAATTCATTTAGAGAGCTCTTAGATCATAGTAACTCAGTAAGAAATGAGTAGAAAACAAACTAAGGTAAGACTGAAAAAATTATTTAGAACCTGAATGCACTGAGTAGATGATCATGAAATTTAACACATCACCCACAATTATTAAAAAGATTATTCATTAGAAGCAAAAATCAATATGAGGTGGTTTTCTTCTCTACAGCAATGGCAGTCTCCTAAGGGTATTTTCAAATTGCAATGAAGACCATGACAAATAATTATTTGCTACACTTATAAAAATTCAGCTGATGAAAATCCATTAACCTTACGGTCATGGTTCACTTGAATTTTATAGTTGAGGCTTTTACTGACAAAATGCTATATTAAAAGGCAAATTAAAGTCATTAATCTTTAACTCTTCCCCTACCTGCAAAATGCAGTGGGTTTTGTGGTCTTTTGATTAAATAAAGAATAGGCTTTGAATGCTTAGTAATACCTATGCAATTACTAAGTCATTGGCTAGCCATGAAGAGAAGATGTTGATTTTTTAAAATAAATTTCTCAGTCACTTGGCACTATATATATACACACACACACATATAGGAATGAAGGAATGAATGAATGAAATAAAAAAGGTCACCCTGTCAACATTTCAGTTTCATGACATGCCCTTCAAGATTTAACAAACAAAAGGATGCTTTTTCTCTAAAGTACTCCAACTAGTGTAGAAGATGACGTGAATCAATTTTACTGTTCTGCTTTTCTCCAGTGTAGTACTATCTATGATTCTGCTAGGTATCAAACTCAAACAACTCTGCAACTAATCTTTCTCACAACATGAGCTTCAGACTCTCAAATAATCCCCACAGTGCACAGTTTGAGAAATGTTCTAAAAGCTGCATTTCTGACTTGTACTTCCTTGGAAAGTCTCAAAACTTTGCACAAGTCCCTTTTAACATCTGAGATTTTTGAAAGGCACTGCATTGTAAAAAAACAGAGCTGACACTGTGACAGGCCTGGCTTACAGCAGCAGGAGTCTTGTGGGCACTTCCACATTTCAAAACAGACTCAGGAAAGGAAAATAAATTGGTTCCTCTGGGTGAAACAGCATACAGGCTTTGTTTAGGGTAAAATAACTTTGCTTCTCAGAACAAGCAGACTATTTAGAGTTCAGTTATTCATTAAGATATCTAAACATTACATGGTAGATGTACTGCCATATGCCTAAGCTCCACCGAGCAATACAGTATTTAAAACAAAAACAGGTGGAAGGCATTGATTAGACTTTGAATTTCCCCAGAGTGTCTGATTTTTTTCCTAGTGGTTTTCTAGCACAAGAATACAAGAAAGAAAATCAGAATGTTGTTCCAAACATCCCCATTGAAGACTGTTAATTTTGTCAATAACATTCTGAAATATTCGTCCGATATGACATAGGAAAATAGAAACTAGACTGTTACATTACAGATCCAACACTTATGACCACAGTAAAATAGAAATTAGAATTTTAAATTACACATTCAACACTTCTGACATTTTCCTTCTCATTTCTATCCTCCTTGAGAAAAAAAAAAAAACTATGAAAAACATTTGTCAGCACAGCCCATGGGTAGATACTATTCATTTTAAATGCTCCTACTTTAATGGTGTAGTTGCCACTGCCTTCTAACATGATGTACTGTAGAAGCACTGGGAAAGATGCTGTAGGTTATTTAAGTGTAAAGCCCAATTGGGAGAGAATGAAAACAAAACAAAGCAAAATAAAACCTAAACCCTTGTACATACATAATTCTGGCCCACAGAGAGCGGAACTTCCATTGCCTTTAGCAACATTCCTAAAGCTGTGGGTACTGACTCAAACACTACAGAAATTGTTTAAGCTAGCAAGGGATTTCTAGATATTTTACAGATTTTCTGGCCTAGCTGACAACACAATCACAACTGAAAGTGACAGATTATCAACATTATTATTGTAAAAAGAGAAAACACTGTGATATGTATTTGCTTTATGGAAAGAATTGGGATGAAGGGTAGGCTGAAAATCTCAAAAGCATTTGTATAAGGACAGCCAAAGGTGCAATTTCAGAGGACTGAACAAAGAATAAAAATCAAAGCAAGAATCTACATTAATTTGGAAAAGTGCTTTGGGACAAAAATATACGCATTCCTACTTCATTTCCCCAGCCTCAAATCCACATTTGTGGCTGCCACTGCATTCAAAGATCAAATGCCCTCTCGTCCCTGCAGATAGCACTCTCACTATTTAAGAGATCTACACAGTGAGTTATTTCTGCATATCCTACCACAAATGTATCCAACATTTTGAAAACATAGGGATGCTGGATTAACAGAGTATACTACATGACAGTTGAATACACTGAACTACACTGGAGACTTCAGTGGCACTGTTCCACGTAAGTTGAAAAATGGAATTAATGAAGATCAAAATTCTTTCAAATATATTGACATACTCTTCCATCTTAAGAACTAGTATGAACAGAGTCAAGAGAAGAACAGATGCAAATTTTAAAATTTTGCACAACATCTGAAAGAATTTAAATAATTCTGTAAAATGAAAATGAGAGTGAAGAGACATTTTATTCCTGAAACATCTAATCAAAATAAAGGAAAAGCTTTGAGAGTTTTCAACTCAAGAGAACACTGGAAATCCCAGCAGCAGAGTTGCTGGGATCTTCCAACAGATTATGAAAGTCAGCTTGGAGGTGTAACACTGCTATATGCTTGCAACAACAAAAGCATACTCTTGGCTGATGTTAAATAGTTGAAACACTCCTTTGCTGTGAGGGTGACCAAGCACTGGCAAAGGCTATACAGAGAGGCTACAGAATCTCCATCCTTGGAGATATCTAGAAGTCATTTGGACATTCCCCTGAGCAACTGGCTCTAGATGGCCCTGCTTGAGCAGGAGAGCTGGACCAGATATTCATCAGAGGTCTCTTCCAGCCTCAACCACTCTGTGATTTTGTGCGTCTCAGGCCACAACTGGCAGAGAGACCATAACTTCAAATTATTCAGGTAGCTGAGTGCTGTCCCAGCAATGGGATCTTGCTTCATGACTCCACTGCATTTTGTAACTTTCTAGCAGATTTGGTAATGCTTGGTCATTTTTTTTTCTCCTTCCTTTCTCCAAGGAAAAAAATGGGAATATTTTTAACTCAAGGCAAGTATTCTTTTGACGTTTTTTCTTCACTGCAGTATAACTGGCAGGTTCTCTGCTTCATAGATAATATTTCATAGGAATTTTCAAAGGATCTGCATTTTGTATTATAAAATAAATTCCATAAAACCATAAGCTTAAAAAGTTTCCTGCATAGTTTTGGACTTGCTCCATGTCTCTTGCAGCTAAAGACGCGGAACCTAGCAGCCTGCTCAGTAAATGTCAATGGGCTAAAGAGTTAAAATACAGATATATGCCTATAATCTTCCTGAAGCTCAGCATAATGCACGCTATCTCTAGCTAAGATGAAGGAATGTAGATAGAGATGCCAAAAAAGAGAAAGCCAATATTGGAAACAAGTTCAACAACCTTCTGCCTTTAGACTCAAAAGTAAAGTAGTAGCCTGGCTTCTCCTGGTTAGCAATTAGTAATATTTGTATTCTTCATTTCAAGGAAATGCCTACAGGCTATTCCTTACCATATGAAAAGAGTTATTTTAAAATTAAAACCAATACTATTAGGAGTATGTGGTCCCCTTAACTATCACTTTTTTTTAGAACCACAGAATCTTAAGGGTTGGAAGGGACTTTGAAAGACAATCTAATCCAAAACCCCTGCCAGAGCAGGACCACCTCAATTGATCCTTAACCTAATCCTCTGTATCCTCTGTCACCATGGCACCTGCTTCATTCCACAGTGGGCCTACATTGCCTCTTAGTGTTAGTTTTATCTGCAGTGTATTTGAAGAAGCCTTTCTTGTTTTTCTTGACCTCCCTTGCAAGGTACAACACCAACGAGGCTTTAGCTTTCCTAGTTGCCTCCTTACATCCTCTGATAACAGGCTTACATTCATACTCAAGTGGCCATCCCTTCCTTCCATGATCTATGTTCTAGAACCATACATTTCTACGGTCTGCTATAGAAAAAAGTCCCCACAGAACTCCAACATAGGCAGCTTTTCCTGACACCTTAACTGACAATCCCTAGCACATATTTGAGTACACTCACCTTTATCTTATCATCTGTTTCCATAGTGGCTTGAAGTCTTCCATTCACACTGAATACACAGAAGAGGCCGTTTTCATAATATATGACACACTGGCCTTCTCTTGAAGCTTGAATAAGTTTTGGCCTCAGGCATTTTTCAGGACCTTCTAAGGTTTCAGGACCTTCTAATGTCCTCAGTAGATCTCCATTCATAGAATGTATGAGACACGGTCCTTCTAATGACAGTGAATAAAATTTCTAGTTATGGATTTACATGCTCATTGAAAGACATTATATATCAAATAATAAGTAACGACTTTTACTTAGGTATTCACTTTTATAATAACTTATAATGATTTTTAACCATGGTTAAGTGGATAGTCTATGAATTTAAGAGAGTCGGAGAGTAAAATGAACAACTTAAAAGCTTTGTATTAAGGTATTTCAGAGCACCTATCAAAACCAGTTAGAGACCTAACACATTTTCTTTTGGGGATTTTAATACTGGCAGTAGTTAATTTTGAAAGAACAAAAAGAAATGTATTGAGTCCTAAAATGAGATTTTCAAAATACAAAGACACTGAGAGGTAAGTGTAATGAATTTCCACCCATAGGTACTCTAAAAGTGTAAATTCTCATATTAAGATTTTAACTTATATGCGATCCTCTAATTATTTGCTTTTTTGATATATTTGGACAAATACCCAATATGCATGTAAGCCATGAGCGTTCACATGCATAAAACAGAAATGCACCCAGGTGTATATGGTGAGTACAAACAAGTTTGAAAAAGCATCTCAAAGTATGTACTTTGGAAACACTAAAGCAGAAAGATCCTAATTATAAGAAATTTTGAGTTTAAAAATAATTGCAGACCAGCAAATAGTAAAATGATAAACAATATCCATGGAATCAACACTGCTTTTTATAATCTGCCTGCCAAATGCAGGTTTTTGAGAACAGAAATGGCGCAGATTATGGGCTTTATAGCTAAGCTCAAAAAGCCTGAACAGAATTACTATAAATTTGAGTTGGTACTGTACACATATCCTTCATCAAACAAACAAGACAGCACATTCTTTTTTTCATGAAACTGATTCTTGCTTCCCTTTCTGAGAAGTTACCCATAACAAACATTCTTTGCCATCCTGGCGGTCAAGAGCTGTAACCAACTGTATGCTATATGTGATTACACACAGGATTAAAAAAAAGAAATAGTAATGAGGAGGCTGTAACAGGGAAACTGTTGTGTTTGCTTCTTGTAAATTTCTGAATAATCCTCTTTTAACATCTTCAAAAAGAGGTTTCAAATTCTATAGCAACTAAAAAAAGGAGAGAACTAAAACCACTGTAAGTTAAATTCTGCCACTGGAGACTATATTCTTTTGCATTAGGATTATAGCTTCATGAACAGAAAGAAATGACGACAGCTACCTTACCTTTTGAACCACTTATTACCAGGCCAAGTTCAGCACAAATGGTAGCACAGGTGATCTCATAGTCATGTCCTGTCAAAATAGCTCGAGGAGTTGCAAAATCACCTTCAATGATAAAACAATAAAAGCAATCCTTGGTTACAATCCATTTCTAAAATCACTGCTTTCAATCACTGAAGTGTCACCAGTTTCCTTGCTCTTTGAGTTGATGTTCCTTACAAATCATTTCTATGCGACTGTTTGCATATGGTTGTTCTGTAATCATAGCTCTACAGTAGCAGATTGCTATAGGAATTCAGCCTGCACATTTACTAACACACATTAATATAGAAGTCAGGTGTCCAGTGAAACCAAACAGAAGCTGAAGCACAGAGATTTGCATTTTCTCCTCCCTCCAGCTCTTCATCGATTTGGTTGGTTGTTTTTTGTGGAGGAAAAGATCCAAGTCAATTACTACCTTTTCCTATGATGGGCATAAGGGAATGCACGTGTCACTGACAGGCACTGAGAGGAGACACCTACAGTGCATAAAAATGAAGTAAAACATACATTGACTGGTTTTATTTTAACCTGCATTTTAACAGCATTTAAATCTCAGTCTAGTGTCTGGTTCCTTGTTAGGTATGGAGTTTGGACCATAATCTGCCTGACTGTCAGGTGAGTTTGCAATATCAAAATTTCCCAACCCAACATTAATTACTGATGCTCCTATTAGACACTTTGCTGCAACAATAAAAGAAAAAACCTATATTGTTTTTATATTGTCTTTGTAATCAAACATATATTGATACCATCAAGAAAAAGAAGTTGGACAATTGACATGTTTAAAGGAAAAAAACATTTATTCACCATGTCAAAACACAGAAACGTTAAGCAAGTGCTACAAAGCTCTTTAAAGAGTTTCATAACTTCACTCACAGGTCATTTGCTGGATCACCCTCTTCAAGACTGCTATAATTTCATGGAAATCACAATGTTATTTTTATATTACCATATCATTAGTTCACATATAGCAATTTAGAAAGCATTTAAACTCTAAAGAATGTATCTTGGGCAACATTATCATGTAATTTCAAAAATAATTAGATGAGTTTTTAAGCACCAGGGAATCATTTCACTGCACAATAGATTATAATATGTGAGACATCAGCAAGGCTGTAAAGCAGTGGTAAAATCAAACTTTTTTTACTACAAAAATAGGAGATGGCTTTGCAAAAAGAGTAATAACAGGGCCAAGTGACTCCATTGGGTACTAAGGTAGTTTCATTCAAATTACATTTGGTGTTGTAATTTTTCAAAAGACCAAATCAACATAATGTCATTAGTTTGTCCGTGTGAAGCCTTATCTGTAGTAGCAATACAGATACTGCAACTCATTAGAAATTGTGGGAATACATTAAAACAGGTAGCTACTCAGATCCTGTATGTGTACAATGAAACAATTATGTGAAAAAGAAGTGTAGATCTAGGCTTGCATGAATAAAAGCCTAGCTTACTTTCCATATTTTACATTTTTACTCAGATCATTTGCAACGCCTCCCAGAGTGTCTGTGCATCTGCCTGATTCAAAGGTCATAATCTATGACAAAGTATCAAATTGAGGATTTTGACCTTTCAAAATTTGATTTATTCTGCAATTACTGTTATAATCCATTATTTATATCCACAATACAAATTCTTGAAAAGCAAATAAATCTGTTTCTTCTTAAGATATATACATATACACAAAATATATGTGTGCATACACACACACACACACGGGCATGTATGTATGTATATCAGCATTTTAATTTTGAAAATGCTCTGAAGCAATTTGTTGTATTGTCCCTAATATCTTAATAAATAATCATTAAAAGTTCTTGCATTTGTTTCATATAATGTTTGTCCAAACACACTCAAATCCAGGAAGTATGGCAGACAGTTCAGAAGCAAAGGAAAAAACTCCCCACCAAATTAGAAGCATAAGGATAGACTTAATGACCTCTAGGTACTTCTCAGGTGGCTGATCCTATGAATGTTCACAAAACTTTTAGAGAAAGTTTGCTCTATTGAACTTCCTTCACCTAAACATTGGGCAGGCAACTTAAAAGCTTCATAAATGAACGTGTAGGCAAGTCACAAATCTGCAGTATTAGGGAAAAATAGACTTAACAGACTTCTTATCCAGTAACAATTTTATTTTCTTGACCCGATTCTTTCCCTGTATTGTTCTCAAGCCATAAAAGAGGATTTAAAACTTTTGTTAGTTTGTTTTCTTTTAACTGAGCTGCCTATGTAGGCAAAATTCTAGAATTCTGTTTTTAGCACTTTGCTTTCAGACATTGCATTTAGCACATACTTGTATAGATCTGCATGGAATTAATCTAATTATATGCTACAATGAAACTTTTGAAAACAGAGTACTTTTAAATGTACAATGTTACAATGGAGGTAATGAATATAAGATGTTGAAGTTAGAAGGACTTATAAGAAGCAAAGTCCGAATAAATTATTAGGAGGTGTAGATAAACAAAATCCTTATAGTAAACTTTTTGCCTACAGCAGCTATATTACTGTTGACTTTATCTATGTTAGGTTGTCAGTAACTATATACATAAAATGTAGGAGATAAAATTGTTCAAACAAGATGTAGAAACTGAGCATATGTATTTATCACAGTCCACAGAAAATTAAAACTTCGTGACGCTCACAGTCTTTTTAGAATTTGGAGCTGACTTCAAAGATAACAGAGGTGCCACAGGTGGCAGGATTAATGTTTCATAAATTATAGCAATTGTTTACTAAATTTAATTTGTTCTAATGAAACATTTTAATGCTAAAAAAAAAAAAGGAAGAAAAAAACCAGAATAAATCTGCAGAGTATCTTTAAAGAATTTAGAAATTGAACAAATACTGTAAGAGTCCTGTGAAAAGTCAGGCTGACTTCTTTGATAAGAATGTCAAGTATTTAGGGGTTTCCAAGCCCTTGATTTTCCAAATAATGAGGTCAACTTAAAAGCTGGTTGTGGAGCAGAACAGATTTCTTTAAAAGCTTTTAAACTGTTACTGCTTCAGAAGATTGTCATGGTTTTCAATAATGCAAAGAGAAAATTTTATTTTGTTGCTGGTTTAAGGGGCACCACTTCAAACTTTTTTAAATTGTTTTAGGGAAACTGCCTTGTAGACCTTTTGAAAAGCTGGGGAAGTGACTTCAAAGGAAAAAGAGTCTTTGTCTGCTAAGCAGGTTTACGACCACTGATGCAAACCCTAACTAAGAACTGAAAAGAATACTCAGTGCATCTTTATGGAGATCCTTAAGGAAGATGAACAAGTCAAACGAAATTAAAGATAATGCAAATCCTAGCACTAATAACCAAGACACAACAGTTTTACAGATGTGCTTTTCTCAGCATGGAATAGAATAATATCCTTAGTTTATACCATTGCTGAATTGTTGCTTGAAGCTGAATGCTGTAAGAATCTTAATGTCACATTCATGTTGCAACAAATGTTGCCAATGATTTATGTAATGGGAAGTATACGTAAAGTTATTTTCCAATAATGGACAGAATAGTTTACGGTAACCATTCAAATTATTTCAAAAGAACTCTCCTACATTCCAATAAATAATTTTTGCAAAGTTGTTTTCTCATCGAAAACAGCATAAAATATCACTCTTAAGTAACTAAAATACATTTTAAATCACAATATTCAAGCTTCAGAAGATAAAAGAAAAGCACATGACATCATATCAGCCTAGGCAATATTTCAGTGAAAAAAAATGTTAGGTGTTTGGAAATTACGTTTAAAAAGAACAGGGAGATTATAAGAAAGTCAAAATGTTCTTCTAGTTTAAGGACATGTAGAAGAATATGTCTTACTGGATAACAAGGAAATGGTTTATATTGCTGGGTCTTTCTCCACTATTTTTTTCAGCTTCAAGATCATGAGATTTTAAATTCAACACTAAACTTCTAAAATGACTGCTCTTTGTATTTTCATCACTAAGCTGTAAGAGCTGAGCCAAACATAGTAACAGAGAAAAGTATCTCCATAAAAAGAAACTAAACTAGGGATCGACTGAAAAAAACTTACAATGAAATATGAGATACGTTTCTTACTGTTTCTGAGTGAGATAATATTACGCAACACATTAAAATATAAAATATTTGAGTGTGCTTCTTTTTATGCTTTATGTTAAGAAGACAGCTAATTATGATAAGCCACAGACAGGCAAAAAGTAATTTCTAAATTATTATTCTATGATTGCAGAGGCTGCAGGGCACTTTAAAATGGCAAATTAATTATGTGATTTTATGTCAATATAAAATCCACATTAAATGATGCATTAGTTAATCTAACTATCTTTTTATCTACTTCCTGCAAATATAAGTGATTGAGTACTTTCTCAGAAGGATACATCAACCAAATCAAAATACAGATGTAAGAAAAGTCTTTAAAAAATAATTTTACAAATTTCATAATT
Source organism: Colius striatus (assembly GCF_028858725.1). NCBI lineage: Eukaryota > Metazoa > Chordata > Aves > Coliiformes > Coliidae > Colius > Colius striatus. The sequence goes on from NC_084761.1 coordinate 36,293,012, forward strand.
TTGAAGTTGCTTTGTATGATTAAAATTGAGGCAAACAATAAAAGGTTTGAAATCAATTTGAGCAATACTAATGTACTTACAGAATATATGACATTTGGACAAAAGTGCTTCCAGCAAAATGTAAGTAAATCAAGAAAACTAATTTGTTGCAAGGATTCTATGCTCATTACATAGAAGTTTCAGAGCTTAATTTAAATGATAACTGTCTAAATACTATATAAACTCTTTATATTAACATTATTTACAGATAACACATACCAAACATTTAAATAACTGTCAACTGGTTAAAAACTCATTTCACTGGTATAGAAACGCTAGCTCTTTGATGGATGTGACTGCTTACTGAAGTGGTATTGCAGATATTACTGAAGTATTTCTAATACTAGTTTGAATAATCTTTCCTTTCTAAATACTCATTGTTATGTAACAATGTAATCTTTTAGTATTACATAGGTACTTCATTTTTGTCTGGTTCTTCACATGACACTCCATCAGCATTTCCTCTAATTCCTTCAAACTACTTCCCATCTGTTCAGACGTTTTTTTTAATAACAAAAAGTACAACCTTATGCCTATATGCCAGTTTTGTTTTTGCAATAAACACTTCAACCATACATTTTCTGGAAAAGTTACACTATCTTTGAACAACACACTATTCTACTAAAAATCTAAAAACATAAAGCACAGACTGTTACTGTGCTGTTACTTTGCTCAGTCAAAAAAAAAAAAAATTATCTTGTAGAACTCATTTCAGCAAATATAAAAACACAGGAAAGACTTATTCTACTCCTTCGCACAATCATGCTGTGCAACAAGTGACCAATGTTTATTCAATACTAATATGAGATTTTTCTTGTAGATTGTGTCAAGGGAACATGTGCTCTACATTTCCAAAATAAATACAGTAAAGAAAAATATTTAAAAGGCCTTCATGAACTGAATATTGCAATTCAGATTTCAAAAGTCAATAACCCCCAGCCTCTTAATTCCTACTCTATGTGCAATACAAAGATTTCTTGAATGAGTTCACCCTTCATCTGTTGGAAGTCCTGGAAGTCATTCAGCAGAACACCTCCCACTAAATACAGACCTTTTTGAAGCCCCTGGAAAGTGAGTGCAAGTGAATATTCAGGGTCAGTGTACACTAATATATTAATATTTGCACCATCCCAACTTCATAAACTGCTACTTAAATGTCAGCTTTGAAGCTTTAAAACACTATCATTTTTATTTGAGAATGTTCTAAAACATTTATGATGGGGCTTTTTTTGTTTATGCTAAAAAAGAATCACATCACTAGTTTTTTCATATTTCTCTCTGGTGGCTAATAGTTATAACTATTCCATTAGTTAGTGAGTCCAAGAAAAAAAGATAAACAAGCCTCAAAATAAATAAAAAAAATCAAACAATTATTTCAGTCAGAAATAGCAACCACTGTGGAATTGCTGCTAAGATAAAAGACATCCTCAACATGCTGAAACCGATCATTAGTTGAAACTTCTATAGTATCTAACACCCTTGGCAGAAAAAAATCTGAGATGAGAGCTTTTATACAAGAATTCACCTCAATTTGGCAGGTTTTGACTGTTCTTTTCTATTAAAATACTATATTAAAATAATTTAATTTTGTTTAAAATATAAACCAAGTATCACTGCAAAATAATACTGTTCCACAGAGCTGTGTTTCAGCTACTTGATTGCTCCTGTAAACTTCATTTCAAATCAATTCATTAGTCATATATTGCACTAGGTAAATGCTTTTACATTATCGATGTAACTTGGAATACTGATGGTATAGACCAAGTTCAGAGTATACCTAAATTAGCTGTCTTTTTAAAATAAATAACTTTTCAGCGAAGCAGGCCATAATTATAATTACATATAGTATTCCTACACTCAGAGAAGTAACGTTTATATCTGTGATGCTAATGTTAATGGAATTTAGATCCAGAAATATAAAATAATTTCCAGTCTGATTCAGGATTACTGTATTGACAATTGCAATTACTACATAATTTTTACAACATTTGAACTGGCAATTTTATTCCAGACTAAGAATGATTATAACTTCTGCATTACTCTGTCTTACATGGTATAGATTTTGAACTGAATGGTTATTTTTCCGAGCAAAAAAACCAAGGTAAATAAATTTGATATATTATTATATCATCCCACCACTGTGTGTACGGCGGACATTAAGGTTGTATTCATTTACCATATGAATACAGTTCCTTTTACCACATCAACTGCTAGCTGCAAGTTGTAAATATAGCATTATGTCATTGTATAGCATTAGACCATGAAGCACTAAAGATCCTTATCCTTCTGGAATATTTCATGCACATGGACCTAGTGACACTTGAAGCTGGATGTTGCCAAAAAATGCAGTATCCAAACTCTTTCTCTGCTTCCTGTCTTGAAAGACATACTCCCTTCACTTGTCTCTGGATCATGCCTCAAAACTTGCTCTACAATGTTACTTGCAAATTACTTACTCCAGCTGACAAATCTTGAAACACAATCTCTCTTGGCTAGTTGAAAATAAGAATGATAGACGCTATGCTTAACACAGCAGAACATACTTTTAGTCAAACAAAATATTTATAGCTCACAAACTTATAGGTTCATCAGTACTGAATCACTACATCTAATTAAATTCTTTCCAAAGTATTAATGGGTACAATTGCAAGTGCCCTTCAATGAAGACATTGTCACATCTATGATGTGACTTTCTTGGCATTATATAAATACAAAATTATATGGCTTATGCAGTGTCACTGCAGATTTTCAGATACACCTGTTATACTTCATCTTTTTTCAGTTTAAGTATTTCGAGGCTAGAACCATCATTTCTATGTGATTTATAGAGTACTTGCAGGAATGAGGCCTCAATCTCTTTGAGGTATCAATGTGTTACAGTTTAAAAATGAAATAACAGCGACCTTTTATAGCTATATAATATAAGGCTGTGTTCTAGATTCATGCAGATAGTCCCAGTTTTTGCTACAGTAGCTACAACAGTGCCCTGTGAAGATACAGGGAATTATAGGTCCAATTACAGCATCAGGGCCTCTGACAATTAAGCTTTCATGAGACTTTCAAGACTAACATCAAATAATGAAATAAATGTTAGGTAGAAAAATATTTAGTAGTTCTTATCCTTTTCAAAGTATGTTACAGATACTTTTCTAAGTCTTGTAAGTCTTCTCTATGAAATAAAAGTTACTGAACTTGACTTACAACAGGAATAGTAAAATGTTATATTGCACTTGCTAAAGTTCCACTAAAAAGTATTCCATTTCTTTTTACAGTCACACTTATCAAAACACTCTTGCCCTACTTCTGTTTCAGTTTATACATTAATCTCAAATTCATATAGTATTTTCTCATTATAATTTTAATTAAAAGGATAAAAATTTTACTACAAACTAATTTTTTTTTGCACCTAATATGTGAAAATGTCTATATTTGAAATATTTTACTAGGCAGTGCTTTGGTCAGTCCCAAGTTCAGCTTCCAACTCAATGTCAGCAGATGGTGCTAAAGGACTCTTGCTTTATACACAACACTGTGCTACTTGTCCAGCCATTTTTGAGAAACAAAGAGTATTTCTTATGTCCGCAGTTAAACAGTATTAAAAGAATATTGAATTATTTACTGTCTTTTTTTGAAGAAAGACCTGCACATTATTATGATGTGTGTAAGGGTAAAAAACTAAATGTGCTTTTGAACACCAACAGGAGCACATGTAGATTGTTTTTAAACTCTCAGTGCTGTACTATAGCAGCACTCTTCCCTTAACAGACTGACTACAGTGAGTGGTATTTATTGTCTTGATATATTTGGAGTACTTGGAAGCTCTGAAAAACTTTTAGTTGTTATAGAAGAGCATCATTTGATGGAAATTAACAATAACAGCAGAATTTTCATTACTAACATAATTACTGATTTATGGACATTTTGATGTCCCTACTATTCACCATGATAAATGCAAAAAAGAGCATTTACAGACAATGTTTTTACAACTATTCCCCTTTTTTCAAGAAAAAAGCTGTGATTCAAATTACTTCCAAAATTTTATATATATATATATATATATATTTTTTTTTAGGAAATAATAGCTAAAATTTGAAATAAATATTTATGTTATAAACATTCTTCAGAAATGTGGAGTCTTATCTTCTCTATTTTCATTGTTATGGGGAAAGAAAGTGAAAAGGGGTTTTTGTTCCTAATTTATCAGCAGATATATAACCTGCTTGAAATCAGTGTGACTGTGGACTGCATACAGAGGCAAGCACATATGCAAATCTTTATAGAATTCAGCTCTACAGGATTAGTGTTCTTAGCGCAAATAAATTATTAGCTAGGACGTTAATCAACCAACACAAAGATGCTCATCAGGTCAGATCTTCAAAGTTTAAATCACCTGTATTATCCACTGAAATAATTCATTATCAACCACTCACTTATAAAGAGTTTATATTTTTAGATTGAAAAGTGTGTATAACAGTTGATGAAATATAGATGTTTTATCTTTTGCTATGACTACTAATACAATAAATCTTATAATATCTCTAGTATCAAATCCATAGCTTTAACTTCATAATAACACTCATTGATAAAAAGCTTTTCAGGTATTCAAATGCATATTTAGAAATTGTAGCTATAAAAAAAATCAAACAAAATATAGTTTCTTTTGAAAGTAGCTTGGATAGTAGCTAGACCGTTCTTCATGATGACAGGAAACAGGTGAATAATCCTTTGGGATATTTTATAAATTGAAAATATTATGTATTTTAAAGATTTGTATCTGAGGAAGATATTCTGCATGTTAGCAATAGTAAAAGCATTCAATGAACTCTCTCAAATAAATCTCAGTTAAATCCAATATTTGGGTTTTTTAAGTACAAAATCCTATGCTTACATTCACATACGTGTCCAGCTACATAGCTACACTACTAAAAGCATTTCATTTCTCTAACACACTTCAGAAAACCTGAATATAGTACCCTCTAAAAAATATAAAACTGTGCAATGAAAGCACCTTCATAACCCCCGTGATGCTAATGTGATACATACAGAGTGTAACATTTTCTAGTTTTATAGGCTAACATAAAAAGGTAATATCATTTGTTTTATTCACATATGTGTGGAAGATCAATGCAATAACTCAGAAGAGATCACAATAGTGTTAGTAGTGGTAACAGAGTTACACACAGACTCTACGTTTCATTAGCACTGGATATTTTTATCAGTTAAGCCTTAAATTCATTAAGCAAATCAAACTTCTGAATTAGATATCTTTTTTTTTGTTTTGAAAATGCAAAAACTAAAAAAATAATTATAAACAAACCTGTAGATATTTTGAAAGCAACAGAATTCTTTCCTCATATTCTCTTAATATAGCACAAGAACAGAAAAAGCATCTTCACCTCAGCTATCAAGACCCCTGCCATTTTATAAGCACTAACCACTTTATAAGCATAAACAACATCAACACAATTAAATTCACCTCTGTAAATACCCCTTGTTCAAGAAAGTACATCCAAACAAAATAATTGCACTGAGAAAACAAAGACACTGAAGACATAGGTTGACATTCTCTAATTTGATTGGCCTCTACCTAATATGAAGCAGGAATTATTAGGAAGGAACTACAAAGACATTTATTTGTAAAGAAATACAAAAAGTATGAGTGTAGCAAGAAACATGGTGCCAATTTTTAATATATAGGCAACTAGAGCTGACCTTCTAGTTATGATTATAACCAATATATCAAAACAGACCTAAAACACGGTGATGAAAGGAACTTATATGAAATTGTTGAAGGTATGAGAGTGTTCAATATGCTTTATAAGGGAAAGAAGGACAAGAAGATCTTTTTTTGAAGTATTTTGGGAAGCCAGGTGTCAATAGATACGCAATATTGTTCTGTAAGATAGGAAGGTAAGTCTACAGGAAAACAAAGGCCAAGGTAATAAGGGTACTAGTGAAAACCATTTCAATGCAGCAGAAGACAGACAAAGAGATAGCAGCTGGCACAACTGAAAGTTCTTTTGAGACTTTAAACACAGATAAGTTGGGCAGAAAGATGAAAACAAATGTGATTTTTCTGAATCAGTGTAAAAGACAAGGTATGAGCAAGCAGGGACAAAACCAGGATAGTCAAACATAGATGACACGTAATTAACAATAACAGCAGAAGTAAGAGCCATTCTATTAATACAAAAATATGTTAAGTTTACGTGACAAGTTGGTCTGTTATTAAGAGCAACCAATATCAACTGATGATTGCACACATTTAAACGTATTTCAGTAAAAGTCTTCAATAAAAAGGCCAACTGCAGTCAGGCAGCAAACATACGTAAAAGCAGCAATTTTGCTGCAAAAGACAAAATCAGCAGCTGTTGTCTCAAGCAGAGAACATCTAAATGAGGTAAAAGTTTGGAACTCAGTTGGCTGGATAATAGTGATTTGAGGGTACTGTGAAAATGAAACTACATAATCATAGAATGGTAAGGTTGGAAGGGACCTTTAGAGATCATCTAGTCCAACCCCTCTGCTCAAGCAGGTTCACCTAGATCAGGTCGCATAGGAACACGTCCAGGCGAATCTTGAAGACCTCCAAGGAAGGAGACTCCACAACCCCTCTGGGCAGCCTGATCCACTGAGAGTTGTAACTGTTGTTTTATGAATATTGGGTCAGGTTCTGCAAGACTAAAAAAAAGTCTTGTAATGTTTAAGAAGCAGAAAAATGAAACTCAAGAAATTAGAGGACAGTCTTCTTAATTCCAACAAGCATAAAAAATACTGGCAGAACATTTATATTTATACAGACATATACACATCTTCCTCTAAGAAAACAAGGAGATGAGTAACAGCTGATTTGGATCAGCATATTTTTTTCTTGCAATGGCAGAGTAACAAGACTTGTGTTTAGGGAAATATCATATATTTTTACTTTACTAAGGACTCTGACACTGTTTCACATGGGCAGTTTCTTAAGGAAAACAGGAAAACACATATTTAGAAGATGGTCCTATAGATCAGATGAAAAGCCATTTGGAAACCTATATTCAGAAAGCTCTTAATTGTCAAAATGGTAAATGTATTGATGGGCATTCTTGAACTGTGTACTATCTAATATTTTCTTTAATGAACAATTTGATAGAATAAGACTGTGTATTACGTTTGCTGACATGAACTGCTGCAAGTCTGCTGCAAGTCTGCTAGAGGACAGGATGAGAACTCAAAATGTGTTTGAAAAATTGCAGAAACTGTCTAAAACATAATACAATTCAGAAAGTTTAAAGACAAGGTTTCACAGCCAAACTATGCAAAGGAGTAAAAACAACTGAGTAGACAGTGGTTCTTCAGAAAAGACTCAATTCAATATTGGTTCATACACTTAAAGAATTAACACTGTCATGCTGTTTTGAAACACATATCCTACAGGGATGTGAAAAGTACTAGTCTGTAAAATAGGTTGTCTTCTACTTATTACTGGAAAAGCTTTAACTGCATTGCTGGGTCAACTTTGAGGAAGACAGACAACTGAAGAGGAGATCTAAACAAACGAGACTTATGGCAAAAAAACAGAAATATTTTGGTTATTAAACCCAGAGGCAAAGAATTGCAGGTTGTGATAATCTAAATAGCAGGAAGTTGTTGCAAGGAGGAAATAAATTATCTGTTCTCTACGCCAAGCATAAATATGTAAGAAATAATGTAAGAATGTAACTGCTACAAAACACCTACTGGATACTGGGCTGAACATTGGGAAAAGATCGCTAATGATAGGGTTTCTAAGGCCCAAAAACATATTTGCCAAAGTTTTTAACAGAAGGTTGGAGAAACATCAAGAATTATTTTAGTGAAGTTAAGCCTTCTTTGTGAAAAAAAGAATATATCAGGTGACCGAAGCTGCTTTCCCCCTTTCCTATGGTTCTGTGACTATAAAGCAAAATGCAATTCCTCAACCTGGGAAATGTCCAAACACTGAGAGTTGCCACTTGAGCTTCAAAGCAAAATCGGGATCTGAAAGTGATCCACACTATTTGTATGCAAATGAATTCTCTCATCTCTTTTCTCCAGTCATCACAAGAAGTTCCTCCCCTCACTCCCATCACCTCTCGCCTCCCCTCCCTCTACCTCCACAGTATTAGGCTATGCAAGTGCAAAACATGGCATCTTTCCATAAGTAAAGTAAGTTTTTCTGCCAGCAATCTCTACATCTTCTACTATCCTATTCAGGAAAGTCCTGAAGCATAATGTCACATCCCCAATTGGTACGTTTCTATTAGATCAGAGCCTCTAAATATGCAAAAGCAAACCCTGTGATACAGGTCACACATGGGCTTCAAGGAGTATCAAGAGGAGTTTATACCCTCTCCCTCCTACCTTCCCCACCTCTCCAAAGAAAGCCGCAGGCCAAGGAGAGAAAATAAAAGCCCCTTACCTACCCAAAGTGACTTTAAATCTCCATAGTAAATTATGCAAATTAATGGGAACCCCAAATGGCTCAGGGCTAAAGGATACAACTATTTAATATCCTCTGCTCTGTTCTGAATTATTCGTAGGCTTGATTAGAAGTTGTGCACAGGAACAGGAACATTTCTGCATCAGAAAAGGCATCTGCACCAAAATGAAGTACTGCCATGCTTCGACATCTTGAAAAACAATTAATTTAAAAAGAAAAAAACGACATTTGATCAAAGAACATGGTGATTTTTTTTTTTAATATCAGGTTTTAATTTGAGAAGGAAAAAAGGACTTAACCTAAATGTAATCAAGCTGTTTTATAAAGAACAAAAATAGTTTCCAGCAGATGTGTCCCATGTAGGAATTTCATATCTTTGAGATTTAAATTCATCAAATTTTGTTTACATTGATCAACGCATTCAAGAGTTATTAGAGAGAAATGAAACAGACAGTGAAACTGCAGAGGTATAATTTCTTATGAAGTCAGCTGGAAAGTTATAAAGAATGTAAATAATGAATGTTTTGGTAACATATTTCTGCTGTTAAACCAAAAACTTTTTCCATACGGCCCAGTCAGCCAGAAAATGGTCCTTGATAAAGAATATCAAACAAAACACTTATATAACACGCATGCCATAGGCACCTGGCTTGTCAGCTTGAGTTAAGTACTATTCTAAAAGATTAATATATGCAGCCAAAGATCACAGGCTCAGTGCTTCCTGAAGTAATGCAACCAGATAAAGGAACCTAAATGAAATTTAACTGGTGAAGTGATCGGTGCTCAATGAGATAGCATCTAAGGTAGCTTGACACATTAGTTTGCCTGCAGATGCCTGATCAGAGGCAACAGGAACTAGGAAAGGAGGAAACGAATACTCCTGGTTTAGATTATTTATACTGAAATTACTCTGGCATCATGATTTGGTACAGTGCCATTGGATGCACGTTGCTGCAAGTAATTTTAAGATGGAAATTAGAGATAAATAAATCGAGAAAAAATATTTTAAAAGTATGAACTTTGAGAGTATATAAAATTCCCGATCATTGAAAGCATGAATAAACTATATTTTGAGGTGAAAATCATAAGCTTCAAATACATGAGACAAGTTAAATATCTAGCATGCCACAAACGGATTGAAGTTACAGTTGCAGTAACAGGGCTCAAAACCCAACAAGTTTCCTGGTGCTTTCTTTTTCTGACAAAATTGGAACTAAACAGAAACAGCTCTTTTTATTTGCCTTTTCAAAAAAAAAAAATGTCTGAACAGAGATGTCTACAGAAAGCCATTTCTGGGAAAAATTAACCCCCCCAGATTACCATCTCTTTGAAGCAGAAACTGTCTTTCACTGTACACATGTCTAGGCCTATGTATAGTGCCATGAGATTCCAATTCATAACAAAGGCTTCCAGACAAAAGAGAGCAACTAGTAAACATAGGAGACATTGCAATTCCCTAAAAGTACAAGTTTAACAGGATTGCAAACAAAGAAACTTTACAGGTAGCTGTTGTTTGATAGTAGTAAAAATAGTCTTAGCACTGACTTCAAAACATTAGAATTTTGCATTAGAGAAGACAGTCAATAGATCATAACAACATTTACCTATTCTAGTTGGATTCTAAGCACAAAATCACAGCATGCGATCTGTTAAGGTCATAATGGAGACTATAGCCTCAAGGTCTTGTTCAGGAAGCAGGCAAGCCTAGCCAATAACAAAAGAACTCAGGACAGGCCTAGGGGTCTGCAAAGATGGGCTGCACTTGCAGGCTTTGATAACACTATAAGGAGATGTCTACAACTGTTCATTGCTTCACCTAAGTATTTAGGGCTTTCTCCTCAAAATAGTAGTTTTGCTCTTTAGGATTTACAAGGACTATTGAGCTCTTACATTCCTTTCACAGACTTTTTGGAATTTACAAGTTTACAAGCTCTGCTAAAATAGTGCTGAGTTTGCCTGTTCCTTCAACCAATAGAATGAAAAAGATGTATAAAGTATCCATAGAGATTTTGTACCTCAACCAAAGTCTTATTTATTTAAAGATTATCATAAAATTCTGCTAGACACATCCTAGAATAATTCTCATTTCTTGAATCAGACTGCTGGAAGGATAATGAGGATAGTTTGCTCACATCTGTGTGAACTGAACTTCTGTATCTTGTGCAATTTTCCAATATTTTCCACCATCAACATAAAATAATTTTCAAATTAAATTCAGATATTCCTTCTGCTATTAATTAGTTACGCTTCTTCAAAATAGTTCACAGGATGCAATTTCAAACAAGGTATCTCTTTTTTTTTAAATTCACATCCCTCCATTTGAGTAACAGATTGAGTATATAGTACACAACTTTATTGAATTGATTAATTTGGAAGACATCAGATATTAAATTATATGAAATTGCATGCCAGGTATAAGTGCAATATATGCCAGCTAAAATAACACTACCTGTTTTCCAGATATCCATTCTATCCTATGCAGACAGAAGGTATGTTTTCAGTAGTATTTAGAGTCATAGAAGAGCTTCAGAGCATGACAGAAAACCTAACAAACACAATTCTTTACTGCTTCTCACCTCTTCAGAGGTGGATGGCCGTTTGTGTCTGTCACCTTCTTTGTTTCGGGCATCAGGAATTAATTTTTTATGTAAAGTGGAAGTGGCATAGTAACAAATAGTTACATAGTTACAATAGTAACTTTCTGCCTTTCCTGTTCTATCATGTGGGCACAGCAGGGTGGAACCGTCATAGAGTTTCATTGCTTTCCATAGAAAATTATGAGTAAAGAGAATCTTCATGAGGAAAAAGAATTTGGAATTTCCTGGGAAATGGTGCAAGATGGAAGAGATGTTGGAAGTGCATGGTGAGTTTGGGTGAGGAGGGGTTAAAATTGAATTAGGCTGAAGCAGAGTTACTCTGATTTACTAGCTCGGTTATATGGTATGAGCCCTGTTGCTTACACTGGAACCAATTAAAATGCCTAGTACCTGGCATGTAGCACCCTAACAAAGTGTTAAGCAGAAAAAAGTTTTAAGCTTGCTTCTTTAATGAGTCCCACGTGTCTGTCCTTCTTTTACCTAAGTGTCCTGCTCAAGCCATTATGCATTTCATTACAATGACCTTAGTGTAAGTTACAATTCACTTCCTAACTTTGTTGATAGCTATGGCACCTCTGTGAGAACCTACATGGATAAGGTTGTAATTGCACAGAATATAGTCTGCACTGCAGCACTGTAGCACCTTTTTTGTTTTGAACAACTCAAAAGCAGGTATTTAATGAAGTTGTCATGTTGAGAGGAAAAGGTTTACTCAGACTGAACAGCAACTAGAAAAAAAGAGTTCCCTTCTCTCACTCCCAGAGCCACTCCTTCCAAATTGAGTGACAAGAAAAAGGGTATTTGTAATATTCAGTATAACTTCAAAAATGTTTACTCGTACTGCAAAGCAAGCACTGTTTACCTTCAATTCTTTAAACTAGAACTGACTACAACCACAAAAAAAGAAATGTTGTACTTTGTTACACAAAGTGTTCACTCAAGCCATTTTTAGAAACAATCCTTATAAAACAGGTTTTTCTGGTTTTGCTTACCTCTTGGATTATCACCGATGATATTGGTTTTGCCATTCCAGTACCAGAGCAGTAATGTTGCATCACGCGATCCTGAGAGAATGTAACAATTTCCTCCAATATAGGACTCCGAACGAGCAAGACAGGTTACCACATCCCAATGTCCAAATATTACTTGTATCAGTTTACCTAAAACACAAAAAAATGTTTCAAAACTATGCTTTCATTCTTTCTAAGGTAAATTTAGTACATTATAAAATATTTTAGAAATATTTTCTTTATAAAAAAAGGTTGCAAAAATAACTATATCAGAAAGTACTATTCTTTCTTCTTGATTTGGTGGTAACTAATGTAGAAGGTGTAGTAGCCCACACAGTCCATGCAAAAAAATTTCACAGGCTGTAAACATTGTATTTTATTCAAAGGCCAGCCATTGAACAAGATTTTTTAAACTCTATAGGTTTACATTCACTTTGGAGACAGAACACATGATGGTATTCTCTTTTAAAGGCAAGTTTGAGGTAAGTCTACTGCTGAAGTAAAAATGCGAATCTGCTGTTGATATGGGAAACAGAATCAGTCAGACTCAGAAGAAATTGGCAGTGTGAAAATATAGATCTACATAGAAAACATATAGCATATGCAGCTTTTGAGCATCTCCTTAAACAGAGAAAAAGAGAATTAGATGAAAAATTACTTCAAGTTTTTCCACCACCATTTAAACATTTGCCAGTTATTTCAACCAGCATCCTTCCCTGTTAAGAATTTCTGTAGCTAGCTAAAAATGTGCCATTCGAGAGTCAATATAAACATAAATATGACTATTACCTTTTAACCTTAACCAAATAGGACAACATTTTCAGAAAAACGTAAATTTGGATGGTCATCAATATGGAATTTGTATGTGGGAGAGGAAACATATGTAAGGTCACCCCCAGTAAGTCTCTGCCAGACCTTGCCAGAGACTGGATCCTACACAATAAACATGCCATGTGTCCTTCAGGTTTCTGAATCTGCTAGCAGCATACTTGACACTATGAAATGAGAATATAAACACTACAATAAACCAAACTTGAATCCTAGCAACTGCAGATCTCATTGGGACAAAAGACACACATATTTCTATGGCTCCTATTTGGCCCATTAAGATAACATGGGCCAGGCCCACTTCTGCATCCAGTGACACAAGGAAGTGTGATGTGTGATGCCACTAATATGTGACCCCAGATTCCTCAGGCCAAATGACCATGCATCCATTTGTGTGTTGGGCTGAATAAATAATGAGGAAGAACAAAAGGGGAAAAGAGTGATGGCTTTGGAAGGATTGACAACAAAGATCAAAAAAGAAACAAGAAATGCGAATTCCTGTACCTGAAATAAAATGTTCTGAAAAGTATTTATGAATAATAACTAGTAACATGACAAGTAGTAACACAAATCAGTGTTGGGACTCACATAAAATACATCTTAATAAAATATTTTGGTGCATGAATTAAAATTGATTAGTCAATCACATAATATGGCTTGTAGGATACATTTTCTATCCCTCTTCTACATGGTAAAAAGGCACTACACTCACATCCAGCCACTCAAGAGCACCAATGGTAAGAAAGGTCTTAAGGAAGTGGTTCTGATCAAAGAACAAAATAATGTTAACAGTCTGATGTGTAACAGAAGATCAAAAAGATAATTGCATTAAAATGAAGAAAAAAATCAACAACAACAAAAAAGATAAAGGTATGCATATCTACAAAAAAAGAGTAATTATCTAGCTTTAGTATGTGAAGCAAAAATAGAATAACATGATGTAACTTAAAGGAAATCTGTAAATCTGATGTAAAATAAAACCACTGAAAAAACTTATTAGTCAAGTATAATCATCCATGAGAACTTGTGAAATAAAGTACTATCACATGAGTCTTTTCTGACTGGCAGGGGTAAAACCCTGGAAGGTACACATACTGTGCAGATCTACCTTGTATTGGGAAGGAGAATAATTCAGGGATCAAGTCTTTCACTCATCTCTGGGAGCCTGTACAAAGGTCACTTCTGCAGAGCAGTGCTTTATTTTGTGCCACAGGGTCTACCTGTCTCAGATTCTGACTGGCTAATAGATATAGTCAGAAAAAATTACTGAATTTCCCAGCTAGGAGTTTATTCACAGACTACTAACTTCATTTTGGCAATCTCAAAAAACGTCTTACCAAGTTTATGTTTTACATGATTTAGATTTGCTAATAATTTAATTACGTTATATATTTTTCAGTTGTATAGCTATAGGGATTCAACTACCTGAGATGATTTCTACTTGTAGAATGTAAGCTTATGCTATAAACATCACTGAGTTATAGAGATCTCTCTTTTAATTATATTCTATGTTTATAGGTTCTGTTCTAGAAAACAAACATTTTTCAGGGCTATTTGTTTGATAGTTGTTCATCTAGTTGCACTCCCTTGTTAGTTTTACTTTGTTGCTGTGCAGTTAAGGTACAATCAATTCCATCAAAACAAGAATTAGGCTTCTGCACTTTCATATCAGTAAAAAAAAACCCAAAAATAATCAACCTCATAAGAGTTCTGCAGCTTTTTTGTTTGTTTCATTTAATATGAGTTGTCTTCTCTACACAGCAATATCACACTTTACCATATGCACTCACATATCCCTTTTTGACAGAAGAAATTTTCTAGGTAACGTTTTACGTGACAGTTGTGCTACAAATAATTAAAAGAAAAATAAGATTCAAGTCTCTGCACTACTGAATCTAAAATGCTGTCTAGAAATCATTCTCACTGCTGCAGGAAGGTTCTACTGTGCTTCTGCTATATTAGCTGTGCTGAGAACCCACGATTTATCTTAAAAATATTTCCTGTTAAAAAAACCCAAACAAATAAATCAAAAAAAAAAAAAGATTCTCTCTTTCTGTGAGTGCTAAAATATAATTGAATGCAACATTTGTGACCACTTGCCATTATGAATTACCAATCACACCATTTTTTGGTCTGATGATTTCAGAGTATTTCACTATTCTCATTTTAATTTGAAGCAAAATAAACTACATCTGAATTAACTTGCTTTAAACTAGAGCTATAGCTGTCTGTAGTTGAAAAACAGGAGACACATAAAAGACACAAATTTGCTGCAGCTGTTTTGACAACTGTATTTTGGTTTATATCTCAATTAGCTATGGTAGCATCAAGATGCCTGGTGTATCTGACTTACAACTTTATGAGATATTTGTAGTTCAGACTACTTTTGCATGACAAAGCTACCAAAATGCTAAAAGTTCCTTCCACAGGTGTAAAGTAAAATATATCCTTCAATATAAAATAATTAGATTTCTATTCATGTAACTCAAGAATATACATTGAGTATTTAGTACTGTTAGTTAACTTTTCTGAAGATCTCCTCTAAATTCAGTTTTATGTAAATTTATTTTCATGAGTGAGAAAAATTAAAGTAAGAAGTTCTAACAAGGTGTCTGCATAACAAACTGTAGGCAGTCACTATGAAGTAAATTGAACTTCTCCTTTATAGTTAAGGCTTTAAAATAGTAAAAATGATGGACATGCTAAAATATGCCATGAGATCTAGTCTTAACCTATTTTAATTAAAGACCATTCTGTTTTGTTAAACATTTTGGCTTGTCAAGTGTGAAAAAAACTATCAACTAATATATTTAAGAAATTATGACAAACATGTAGGATATTTCCTAGGGATTAATAACATACTGGAAAGCTTGATGGCACACACACATTAACCACACCGGGTCATTAATCCCAAAGAAGTACCTTGCAGTGAGATCACCATTCCCATTGTAAGATAATGAAAAGGAAAAAATCGTATCTATCTTTTTCTGAGTCTCTGTGGCTTTTAAATTCCTGAAGCTCTAACACTGAAAGTTTCTTTTCTATTTAGCATGACACATGCAGGATTTCAACGGTTTGGATACAGGCCAGCTGACAGACTAATTTAACTTCTGCCCATTATATTGATCAGCTTATGTTATATGAAAGAATTCAGTGGCTCCAAATCAATTCTTCTATTATAGCATAGCTTGCAAAGGCTTTCTTAAGTATTCTTTCACCAGATATCAAGACTTCACTTCTGTTCTTATTCTGTGGTGCTTGCCTGTATTTCCTCAAAAAAAAAATCTCTGGTGCTGAAAACCTACCAGAGTTAAATTGAAGTAAGCACGCTAAGAACAATTAATTCTCCCAGCATGCAAAGTTTCACAAAAACTCATGCATGAGCATGCCTGTCATACAGATTTGAAGTGTGATGCTATGGCCAAACAAGAGCTCCTTGTTTTATATTTGCCATCATCCCACAAAAACAATAGCATACAATACACATTAGCAGTAGGCAATAAAAGATTTGATAAATATTATTAATAGGGGAATAAATACATATGCCACTTTCTCTCCCCACTACCCATTCTTTCCTTATTTGAAACAGTAGGTTGATAATGAGCAGAAAAATCTTTTAAGCTATTCCCATATTTTAAAAATACATTACCTGAGTCAGTAGAATAAACTCGGAAACTCTTGTCCCAGAAGCCACAGACCAAGATGTAACGATTATCAGAGGTGATGACAAAACACTGGGAATGTACCTGAATGCTCTGGTCTAAAAGGTCAGTGATTTGCCTTCTGTGCATACCTGTATTGCTGGCTGAATAGAAGACATGCAAACCAACAAATTTTAGAATTCACATTAAACAGAACAAAAGCACATTTTAGAAACTTGCATTCACATCAAAACTACTCCTCACTGCTGTTACTTGGGTTTTGAGGCAGGGACATTTTCTTTCTACTTTTACTATAAAATACTCACTACACTTCTGGAAACAATGTTAATTCCTTGTAGTATATATCCTAAAGTAGAAGAAATCACTTCTTTAACTCAAATGAAGATGACAAATATAAATGAAAGATTGCAAAAAGGAAAAACACATTAAAATGTAATAAGCCTCCTTCCTCTCTTCTTCTAGTACAGAAAATGAAAAAATAAGAGATAAATTAAGCGAATGTAATTATAAGACAGTACATATATATATATGCTATGTAGTAGCTCAAATGGAGTAGACAATAGAATTATGATTTTAAAAACATAAACTGTATTTCATTGCAAGTACTGTAATTTTTAAAATAATACCTGCATTAAACATCACTACATCACTACCATTTCACACTTTTTTTTGAGTATTGCACAAAAATTAACCAGTTTATCTCCACATTCTCCTTTAGGACTGAGAGAAAATATTTATGCTACTTTGATCACCTGCTGTTTTACTTTCCCAGATAATTCTACATTGTGAATGCACAGAATGGACAGGAATCAATTAATGAACATATTTTATTTTCTCCTTATTAATTGATGTGTATGTCTGTGTGTATGTATACATATATACACACACATGGGTCCTTAAATATATATATATAATGAAAATCCCACACTGCAGGAAAAATTTTTAATGTGCTTTGTTCTGGAGAGAGCTTGACTCCCATTCTCCCATTCCAGACAAGTAAGTTCTCCTGGGCTTGGGTTTGTCTGCTGACTGCTCAGAGTGCCATTACTTACATTCCAGGTAGTCCCCCTGGACCTGTCTATCCTGGTCTTGTGTTCTTCTTTACTTTGTTCTTTTTAACTCTTTCCCACTCTGTTGGTCTGGCTATCTCCTAAGCCTTGTATCTTTTACATTTACTCTACAAAAAATCTTTAATTTATTTATGTTTTCAATATGTTTAAAATGTCAATACTGTTTTGTCCATATGGATAGCAAACAATTCAGCAAGGTATTGCCACTTGCTCTGAAGGTAACACAGAGCTTGACCATGGTTTAGGACCACTTAAAGAGTAACAATAATGCACTGTAAATGCACAGTGAAGGATTTTGTGTGACAAAATAATGGCAAATAACTCAAAAAACCATGCAGACTGACACATTCAGTGCATATAAGACTTCAAAAAACTTCACCTAAAAAGAAGACACTGCTGTTTTACACCTTCCCATGCAACTGGAAAATGAGGGTAGCAGGAATTCCTCCTTATGACTAAAACAGCAACAAGATTCCTGCTATAATCATAAAAGTGTAATTTTGTGGTCGTCTTAGGTGCCATTTCTAGGTAAAAGTGTCTAGTCACAATTAAAAACTTTTAATATTATCTACATAATTACTTCCTTCTACCCAATAATGCTGCTTAACAATAATAATGACCTTTTAAACTATTTCCAACGTAATCACAAGGCTGTCTTGAGATCTATTGTATGAAGAGAACATTAAACAATTTTTCAGAATTTTGAACATTAATTTTAAAGATGTTTATACAAAAAACAATCAAACTATTTTTAAATGAAACATACGCCTGAAAATGTAATTAGAATTTTCAATGTATGAAAAACGCAAAGGAAAACAGAAATTTTATTTCCTTCTTAATGTTCTTCATGGTCATCAGAAAAGTCATTAGACGGTCCCAAAGTGATTTTTGGGGTTTTTTTTCTGTGAAGTTTATTTATATTTTTAAAATCTACTTGGATAGCAGGTTTTAAGGCAGGATATATATTTCCTGCTCCAAACATATATTTTATAAAATCTACTTCAGGAATTAAAGTTTTAACACATGTCCTTCTAACTATAAATTATAATATTCCATTATTCAGATGGGAATTGATTTTTAAAAGTTTGGAAAAAACAATTTCATTTTATCAGCTCTATAAAATGGTTTAAAATACCCACACTGATCTTGATTTGATTATCATAGAGCTTACCCAGCAAAATGACTACACAGCAACAGTCTGTATGCCACAGACCAATACAATGCAGTTCCTACTGTGAAATGCATATTAGTTTTGAAATTAATTCTCAGTGGCTGACAGATCTGTCATTCTAACCTATCCAAGCAGGTTCATTTTTGCTCTGATTTATCCATGCTTCTATAATTGGCTGCTTCACTTCTTTATCATTTAAACTACCATCTCGAAATAGACAATTTGAAAAATAGAGATAAGTTTGAAGTCTCACAGAACGTGGAGGGTGGCGGGGGGGGGGGTGGGGGGGGTGTGTGTGTGTGTGTGTGGGTGTGGGTGTGGGTGTGGGTGTGGGTGTGGGTGTGTGTGGGTGTGTGTGGGTGTGTGTGGGTGTGGGTGGGTGTGGGTGTGTGTGGGTGTGTGTGGGTGTGTGTGGGTGTGTGTGGGTGTGTGTGGGTGTGTGTAAAACTGCCTTATTTCCTCCTTTAAACTATTCTACAACTACTTTGTATTTTGTAGTTAAGTTGTTTGAGTTTTTCTTTTTTGATCAGATTTAAGGTTTCATTTTCCACACTACAGGCTCCTGAATTATAGTCCAAGTATGTACTCCCCAAAGTTGGGTCTATAATGAAAGAACTGACCAAACTCTAACCATGCTAATAGAAAAATCACTTCTATATAAACTAATAAACCTCCATAATAAAAAGTCATGAATTGAAGCTATTACACTGAGTCATTAAATAGAAGACATTCCTCCACCCCTTTTCAATAAAAGAAAAACATACAGAAATTAAACAAGTAATGCTGATCAAAAGATGCAATATCCTTGAAAAATGAATACTAATATCTCAACACTAAAACAGAGTGGGCAATATATTTCAACTTTGAAACCTCTTTGCAATTACACATTAATCCCCTCAGCCTGAACAGCAGGTCTATGAAGAAAGGATTGATCTCCTTTAATGATGAAACCCTGGCACCATGGTTTTATTTTTCACAACACAGTGCAGTTAAGAGCCCCACTGTTATTATGAAAATTTCCTCAGCAAAGGAGCTCCATCACATTACCAGTGCACCAATTCATCATAACGTGCCTCGCTCCTGCTCATCAACAAGTCTGAGTGATGAAAAGATCCAATATTATCCTGACAGTACTTCATGCACATTCTCAATCACACATTATTACAGCATCCATATTAATTTTCACTGACACACGTCCTAGGCCTGTTCAAATTAGGCAAACCAACGAGGGGGAGTTGATGAAATACCAGCATAGCCACAGCTCATTGCATTCCAATTTGCATGCAAATGGTTTATCAGGAAAATTCCATTCCCAGCAACCAGCAAGTGAAAAACAACCGTAATCTACACTTCAGGGCCACCATACAGAGCTTAATGAATCGCAAAGAGAGAAGGAAGTGACAGACCTATGAGAGGATCGATTTCCACTGGCAGCTGGTAAGGCTGGTCTTGTACAGCACCTTGATGAGCTGGAATTCAGGAAAGAAGATCTTAAAACTCTGCATTTTTTAAATACGTGAAGCCATATACATTTTATAAATCAAATCTATGTCTTTTTTTCTTAACCATTCAAGATTCTTCTGCACCAATTGATTAAAAGAAAAAATCCAGGTGCTATCACAGGCTGCTTATGAAACATTTATTTTAGATTAGTGCTATTCTGAATGTATGCCATCACCAGCAGCTCCAATCCTGAGCCATAAGCTCTAGCAGATGCTTTACTGGCAACCTCTCCCATTGCAACAAAACAAAATTAAGTGGTAAAGAGCACTGAAAACAAAATGTGACAACCATCTGCTGACTGTAGCATATACTGTTTTCCTCTTTACTTTTTTAAGTACTGCTTTGAACAAGTGAAGCACAAAGTCAGTTTATGATGTAGACAGCAAAATCTCACAGTCACCCAGTATTTAAGGATTCATCCATCACCAAAAAACACTCATTTGCAAGTTTGCATAGAAGTTAATATATATTTATTCTGCTTACCAACACTTCATGTGGACACCTGGCATACTGGTGAAATGTTTACCTCCTGAATACTCCTTCAGTGTTGAAAAACAAAAAGACTTTTTTTCCCTACCATCTCACTAAAGCCAAGTAAGCAAACTCCCCTCCAGCCCACAAACAGCCCACAAGACATTCTTGGAAGTGGAACAAAAAACAATGGCTGTATACTTACACCTATGATTTTTCTATCTACCATCTATAGTTGAATACAAATATTAGTATCAATAGAAAAGTTTCATAAGTATTTGGGAAGTCAAAGTTCTGCTGTAATGAAACACTAACACAGAACAAAATATGAAATCCATGTGACAAAATGGAGGCACCCTGTTGGGTACCAGTGCCATCAGATGTCAACAAAGGCACTAAATTCATATATAAAAGTGGGAATGAGATTTTAAAATACACATCAGTGACAACTGGTCACTTGGCAACTTAACTTTTTTATCATGATGCCTCATTAGTAAAGACAATGCTAAGCCCACTGCAGGAGATATGGAATAGTAATGATACTTGCCCTCTAATCCTAGCAGATCACATTTTGGTATAAAAACTGAAGGCAATAGTGAAAGCTACTCTCGGGAGTCTGATGGCAGATATGTTAAGTGTGGTATTCCATTAACAGCCTGCAGCTGATCAGTGTGATCTCAAAGAGGTGAGATGAGGAGGATTTTTGTTTCGTTTGGCTGCCTTTTGTTTGAATTGAACTGTAAGTTTTCTCGAGCTCTTAGTAAAGGCAAGATAAGTGTAAAATGCCTCTAAATGAAAAAAAAAAAAGGGACTAAAAAACTCAGCTTATTGTTCTGCTTTCAGAGGAGAGGGGAAAACCAAAATCTCAATATTTGGTTCAACTCAAAACAGCTGATTGCTACACTCAAGAATGGTTGCTTGCTCACACATAATCAACCAGCAGACTTACAAGATCAAAATCAACTCCTACCACTTTAGAACATCTTTTCCCATGACTGTTGTATGTCCACAAACGCTTCTTATTAAAAGCCCTGAATATTATATGCCGAAGGTCACACATCCAAGCTATGAGAGGACACTGCCATTCTCCTTTCAAAGAAATGTCAAGAGCTCTGTAAATAGTTCTTGTTCACAAGTTATCTAGCCAAGCCTTCCTCCCCCTTTTCCTTCCCATATTCTTTTTAAGTATTTCTCGGGCGGGTGAAATCATGTATAGATCTTTCTATCTGTACAATGTTGAGAGCTAATATGTAAGAATTAGGAATAAGTGTAGGAGTCATCTGGCCTTTTTCAAAATTCAATTGAGGACCATGGGTCCAGATTTCTTAGTAGCAATTCCAGTGATGTATTACTCTGGTGCAAATATCTTCCATTTAAGTTATTCAAGTAGAGGCACTTTTTCCCCTTCCTTGAAAACCCTTTGACCAGATTTACTGCATAGCACTGAAATAAAACTACCTTGCACGGCTTTGGCCTGAGACTGTCATAGTCAGGGAAAGGAGGATGAGTGCCTTTAAGATTTAGAATTAAATTTAGAATTAGAATTGAAAACAGAATTACCATATTCTCAAGTCCAACCCATTTTTAAAGAAAAATTAATTTGATTGGTTGCTATAGAAACAGATAAGTTGTTTTCCTTTCATCCTGACAAAATCATAAGCACCTAAAAACTTTGCAATGTTTAAGTTACAGAAGACACAGACTTCCCATTCATTTTATCTTCTAATTCTCATTGTGTGGCTTTAACATTAGAATATAGTGGTCATAATCAGCTAGAAGAAGATGGTAGAAAATACTTCATAACTTCATGTGCTATGTATCTTATTAAACAATAGTTCAAATTACCATTTTAAGGAGAAACTAAGTCCACTTGTGAAGAGCATGCTGTGTCAATGAACTGGACTTGCTCTTCACACTTCAAGCTCAAAACAAAACAGTTCCACAGCAAATTTTGAAACAAACAGAAGTACTGCTTGATGGCAGTGGATTCTAAGGCTACTTACTTCAATTTACTTACCAGGAAGATTATGCCACTTGTTTACGGCAAATAGCCTATTTGCAGTAACTGTGATTACAGCAGGAGTAGCAAGACCAGGCTGGGTGTTGGCTGCTACATGAGTGACGGGGGAGTTGGATGGAAACTTTAGAACCATGATAACGTCCTGTTGAGCTTGGTCTGTGAACATCAATGGACTCTGCAGGAGGAGATACTGTTGAGTGCACACAACAAAAACCCAAACACATGGGAGAAGAAAACATGGGGAGGAGGAAAGAAGACAGGACAAGAGAAGGAAGATTGGATTAAAACACACAAGACCTAATAGCAGCTGCTGTGAAAAAGTAAATGCAATATTAGTGGATAGGCTTGTGGAAACAACCATTTTAGGTAGAAAAACCTTCATAAGCACTATTAATTTGAGGGCCTTGTTGAACACAGGTCATCTACAAACAAACTTTGATACAGATCACAGCAGATTAAACTAAAAGTTTCCAATCCATTATCTCTGCCCAAAGAAGTCTCCTTCGTATCTGCAGAGATAGTATGTCAAGGAAAGAAACGCCAAACTAAGAGGGAGGAAAAAAAAAAACCACCACCAAAAGTGAGCAAAAGAAATTCCTGCTCCCAGAGATTGTTTCAAGTTGCATTAAATTGGCAGACTGCAATTCTTTACAAGCCAGATGAGAACATGAAAGCACATTAAAATAAACAGATACACACATACTCTAGATATATGTTCTGTATATATTTCTGCCATACAAAAATAAGATTTATGAATGCAAAGTAGAAGACTTCACTGAAAATGTGTTTCAAAGGACAAACATAATTAAATGCAGTTGTAAAGAATATAAAGTGGCCACGATTACAGACACTATCCTGCACTGTTTCTAGAAATACTGAAGGGACAGAATTAATCCAGGCTCATTTTCAACACAATATGTTTAGGTTTTAGTTTTTCAATGTAATAACTTGCAAAGTTTAACAACTTTTTAACTAAGCTTTCTAACAAGACTGCAAATATTGAAATAAAATACTGAGGACTCTATATCTAGATATCAAACATATGGAGGAAAAGTAAAACTTAATGGGTTTGTGATTGTGTGGTGTACCTAAAGTAGGGAACTCCAATGAGATGTAGAAATACAACCATCCTAAGTCACCAGTAGCCATATTGCTCTGGTATTTTCTAATAACTAAATTAGAACACTAATGAAGTGTTCTTGGCTATTTTCCACCTGCAATATTTCATTACACATATATATGTATGTAAGTGCATACATTTAACGTATATTTATACAGAACTAATAAAAAAATTAAATACATTTGCATTTTTATTATCCCTCCTTTAAAAAAAGTTATTAAGAGTACTTAGAAAAACATATTGTTCTATGAATTCCTATTTACAAGCTTTGCATAAAGGTGTAAATAAAAGCAACTAATAAGCTACCCAGACACCCTTCTGAGCAAGTGGCTAAAAGCCAATCAATATTATGAGTTAATCCTCCCTGGATGCTCATTCAATTAAAGGTGCCAGTAATGCCTCATCTGATGTGGCCTCAATTAAATCCAGCTATCTGATGGTTGAAAACACAAGGGGATACAGCAACAGCAGCAAAACCAGACAAATAGGCAGCCTTCGTGTGACTGCTAATTACTACACCTGGTGTATATTATGGCTTGTGCACTTAACACAGCACGTGGTAGCCTTCAATTCAGCTGTATTCATGCATACATGCACACATACACACACGGAAATAGAAAACTCAGTAAACGATACACTAGAAATAATTAAAAATTCTGACAGGAAAAACATCCTTACTGTATTTCAGCTCCAGGAACACTACTTTTAAAATCACGTAATACTCTGCTGCTATAAAATCATATATTAATAGCCACAAAACTGGTCAAAGCAAAAGGAAAACTATGAGGTTTCTTTCCTGTGTGTAACAGCCCAAAAAACCACAGAAGTTAGAAAGTTAACTTCATAGAATTAAACTTCTTCAGTTTCATACTATATCTTTTCTAATTCAGCATCATGAAAAATATTATGATAAAACCACACAAACCACTCCCTGGCATCAAATTTATTTATATAACAATGACTCTGATGAGCATCTCAACAATTAACTTATCAGATTCCTCCTCTTCCTGAAACGAATCCCTCTAAATTAGGGCAAGTGCCTCATGCATGGCATCATGACAGACCGACACACATGTGGAGTGTCACTGTATGATGAGGGCATTCAGGGTCTCCAATATCCTCTTCTGAAAAACAGCGCCACATGGATTGCACGTACAAGTCACTGTAGTGGTCTGCAGCCATGGGACACTCTGTGGGAGATGCAATGGGCCAGCTGACCACAAACCAGCACAATCAGCTCTGTCCATCCAGTACATGGGATCCTAGGGCAGAAGTGTGTCTACAGCACAGCTGTAGAAGTGCAGAAAGTGCAGAAAGGGTCATGGGGATGGCGAGACAGGCAGCTGAGCAAGTCTCAATGTGTGGCATTTTTGAGAAAGGCTAGTAGCTCAATTTGACAAGAAAGTTTATATTTCTTATGACTGCTACATCACAAGGTTTGTAAGCTACTATGGAAACATTTCATTTTTTTTGTGCAATTTTTCCAAAGCCTTTAGCACTTCAGAAGTGTTTTTTAATCTAATATTCTTAGTTTAAGACATAGGTCTTTCAGAACACACTAGAAGAAAATGTCTTTTTTAATATTTCAGTTTAAAATGTCCATCTTAACAATAAGGTGATGTAACCTTTTGAAAATTAGCACACCATTTGCCCCACTTGTCAGAGTATCACTTAGCATACATAGTTCTGGATGCATGACAACATAAATGATATTTTAGACCCAAGGCCTGCACACAACATGATATGGAAAGTAATCAGTAATAAAATAATAGTTTGTATAATAAAATTATACTAGACATATGTAGAGGTAAAAGGGAAAGCATGTTAATGCTCACTGCCTGGATTTTATCACCCCAGCTTTACTGCAAAACACATTTAGTCACATTCTTTCCTATGTAAGCTTCAGCTCATGAATTCCTAGTAATCCTGGGTTTAGGAGAAAACCTATGCCTGGGGGAAAAGACAAGAAAGTTCCACCTCCTAAATCCATGCTTCTTGGGGAACCTGCCAAAGATTAACAACATTGTCTCCATGATGATTGGCTCTCACCTGTACAGGTAAGGTATTAACAAAATCAACTGATGAAGTGTTCTTAGATTACATTGACAAAGAAGGTCTGTACTAGAAATCAATACAAGCCTTTCAGCAATAAATAAAACAATAGTTAAGCACTGCATAAGCTCTCAGCCCAGCAAAATCGTAACTCATCTGCTGTTTTTAATAACACCATTCCACAACCACAGAAAAGCAAAGCAAAGTGGCAGGTTCTGAAACTTTAAGATAGAAAAGGAAGTGAAGAAAATAGCAGGTCGCAAAGAGTTAACATGCAACTTACCACCTGCATGGCAGAACTTCGTGGAGGATGTGGTTCTATGAGCAGTTGGGAAGGGGTCTGTCCAAAGCTTCGTATTTGAGCTTCAACAGCCTGAAAAAGGCACAGGCAGGTTTGCATGTTAAGAGGTGCTAATTACAGGCAATAGAACCATAACTGTCACCTGAAAATGTCATTCCACACTTCTGGCTTGTTTCATGTTGAAAATCAACCCCGTGTGTTCAATGTGAGGCTAAGTGCTTGGCATTAGTACTAAGAATGAGGTAATCATTTTAGTACTGTGGATGCTATTTTCATGAGAAACTCTGCAAAACCTCATCCTGCTCAATGATATTGAACAGAAACAAGCAATTGTAATCAGAATCTCCACTTTATTGGCTCCATTTTACCTTTCTAACACTGGCTTATCTTGTTTGAATCATAACTCAGAAAAAATGTTAATTTTTAAAATGTTTCTATAGAGTGTTATACTTTCTGTTTAAACTCCATTGCCTAGTTTCACAGCAATAACAGCAGTGAAAGTGACACTGAGCTTTTTTCTTATTTGCATTTAAATTCAAAAAGAGCAAACAACTTTAGGATGCATTAAGCTACCAACAGCAAGACTAAGCAAATGCAGCTAAAGAACAACATGAAGATATAATGGAACATTTTTTTAAAAAGTTTATCTTCAGCAACAAGCTTTATCACTTTCTTCATAGGGCATAAATGAAAAGAACATCTCATGCTTAGTGGTTTCTTAAAAATAATTATTTCAAAATATGTTAACTTGCATCTCTTGCTTGGCACGTCCAGTTAGTTTTCCACGTTGCCACCTATTGGCCCATTGCCTTAAAGATAAAATCAAGCAGCAAAAATTCAACATTATTTCTAGTCAGCCAGGCCTCTGTGCTATACCCAGAAACAGGCTAATAAGGCAGGAAATCTTAAATCATTCCGCTTAGGCTAAATCTCTTTCACTGCAAGCTAAACTAAGTAAAATTATTGTGCATTTGTTCTGGGCTAACAGACTGCATATGGTCCAATTTCACTGCTTTTCTGTTGCATGGTGCATTGAGCTTTGCATTCTGAAAAGTGCTTAGTGGTGCTGAGTACCTAAGCAAATCCTCTTTTCAGAAAAGGTCCTGAAAATCAAAAAAGTGTTTTAAATGGGACAATTGAATGCTAAAACAAAAAGCCACTAGCCAGTTTATGTTTTTCTCTCTGAGATTCTTCTGTCTTTTTTTGTGGTTCAACATACCTTGAGACTCCTTACATTTCCTGTTTTATTTTAGCCATCCATTAAAGTTCTATGAGACAATGGACTCACAGTCATCTTACCCTTACAAACTATTTTTAGACAACAATGCAGACTATTAGCAAGAGACACAATATTCTCCTGTTACAGAAGTAACAAAATCAAAAGCACAATTCACCTGAGGCCTTAAGATCATTAAAAAATAATCAAAATTTGATAGGAAACATGCCATCCAAAACACTTGACCATACTGCATTTGGCAGGGCTTTTGAAACATCTGAACTCATCAGAAGAGGAGATAAAATTACACTTTGGACACACCTTAATCTTTAAAGAACTGGCTAATAAGTAAGTTTATCAAGAAGCTGGCTGAAATCTGATACACACACACTGTGACTCAATGAGTACATTTTGAGGAAAAGCAATAGCAGATTCGTGAAACACTAAAGCTCAGTAAGATCATCAGAGTTCCCTTCCTAGTGATGAGGCATACAACATTAAAATTCTAATCTGGGGTTTTGTGACTCGAGATATCAAGGGAATCACAAGGGCGTAGAATTTGCGGTCCCTTAAGATATGAGGCATTAACAAAGCAACAGCTTAGTGGTCAGCAGCTCTGCCCTCTCCAAAAAAAGCTGTTACTTTCCAAACATCCAGATTAAAAAAATTTGCCTACATTTATTTGCAGATTGAGTGGAATATTTTTACTAGGATATGGGAATTCTATGAGGGCAGACCCAGAAGAACAGAGGAGGCACAGAATGCAGACAGTTCTTAATATCAGTTACTCTGTGCTTGTTAAAATCTTTACAGCAAACCTACAGTCTACAAGATCTACCATGTATTTACAAAATATTTATCCAATATATGATTTAAAATTAAGAACATATTCTTGAAGTACAGCTCTCTTGCACTTCTTTATTCTGAAAACAGAATAGATAAAATGAGGATATAATAACTTTCAGATTTGTTAACTTCCTTGTATATTGACTTACGATCAATATTTTAACTTTGATTCCGAAATAGCCCACATTCAGCATTTAAAGAGAGTCAGAATTTTGGCTTACCCATGAAATCCGATATGTCCTTTAATTCCCAATTCTATCTATACAAACCATAATCTCTTACATAATGCCAGCACTAAGGCAAAATTAAACACAAGACATCATATATTGATGCAGAGCATTTCAAATACTTCAAATACAGCCCCATCATAACAACAGCCCAAACTGACGTAGAACAAAAGTCAAGTGTTATAATTGCTTTAATCAATGAAAGATCGGCAAACGTAACACTTTTTTCCAGAGTCTGGATCTCAGAAGAACTCATCATCTTCCAGGAACATAAAAACTGGAAGAGACACAGTTATTATTCCACCGCTTACTTGCATACATGACGCTCATTATTGTCACAGTCCTAGACCACACAACAGCAGTAGGAGAACAGATATTTGTTTCCCACCCACCCTCAGTGCAGAAGAGAATCCCTCTGGGATATTAAAATCAAGTATAAAATACTCTACTCAACCTGCAAGTAGACAATCACTGCCTGTTTTGACATAGTGCTCTCTAAGAACTGGTGAAACTGATGACCAATGGGACAATGATTTTGCCAAAGCATACCTTTGAGGACCACAAATTCAGTCTTTAACAGACAGTTTCTACATCCTTGTTTATGATCTAGCATGAGTTTGGGATTTACAGTTCCAGCACAAACTAGTCTTTTAGGCACATAAGATTCCATCTAGTCTTTCCAAAAATACAAGATCCTACATTTCCAGGATTTCAATAGTCCTCTGACACAATCTTTCCCTTTTAGCCAACAGAATCAGGAAAATTCTGCATTCAATCATAACAGGTTTCATAAAGCATCAAAACTGTACACAGAGTAAAGGCATAGAAATCGGTATCTATATGTCCTCTTCACTAATATCTTCAGAGATCCCAAAGAAATTTGGAAAACTGTTGAGTAAAGGCAGCAACATTTGGGCAATTACATCTAGACATAGTGTCTAGACTTCAACATAAAAACCTTCTCCATTCCTTTTGATTACCAAGCAAAAAAGCAAAGATTTCTTTATTTAGCAGCACTATTTCTCAATTATGAAAAAGATACTGTACTAGCAACCCCAAATGATTCCTTTATTTTCACAGACTGTATCCAAAGTCAATCCAGATGTCATTTCCATGTTCTGATGATGCCTCAGTGAGAAGGATCACATAAGGAAAGATGCAAGATGGCCTCCTTCTCTCAGCAGAAACATGTGATGGTGGAGCTAGAATCAATCCCCATTCACTCAATTTACATAACAATAAAAAAGAACTACAAGGCATTTTAGCCACCAGATGTCACTCAGACTTTTGTTCAACCTGTCAAAGAAAGCTAGAAGCAGGGAATCTTTTCCTCAGAGAGATAATACTTTCTTTGAAGAAAACAACCTACCATTTACCTGGGAATATACAGTAAAATGACCATCAGTCAAAAAGTCCTCAATTCACTTTCTAATGAATTCTAGCCCAGCTTCTAACTTAATTTTATTGTAAAATGCATTACTAGCATTAGTCACTATTATTAAGAAACAGCCAGATTCTAGTGACAGGAGAAGAGTATGTGTTCCCACATCAGTGAATCTCTCTGGAGCATACAACCATTTAGATTATTGTAAACAGAAATATTTGGGAAATTTGCACAACTAGTTTCATGTCTATTAAAGGCACTATATAACTGAGAAGGAATAACTTTTGTTTGAAAGGTATATTGAGTTGCACAAACTCTTATCTCTGAAAGCATGTTGCATACTACAAAGTAGAAGATTGTATCATTCCACATTTTGTTTCACTGCTTCTCAAATATCTCAGCAAAATATCCTTCTTCCTGTTAATCCTCTACAAAACCAAAACTTTCGTAAGGCCAGAATTGTTCCAGATGCTACAACAAGAAGTAATAAAATGAAACAAGGTAACTAACCCTTTACAATAATCCACACAGTATGCATCTCAAACCACATACTTATATGATTAAACATGGTATTTCAAATGTTTATTAATTTGTAAGTATGAAAGCCATAAAAAAATTCCACAAGTCAACATTTATCTGATTACCACAATAACCTGCTCCTAAAATGTCTCCTGGACCATCTTCTCTTTTCTGTGGGGGTGGGAAGAGGAGAAGGGGAAGGGGAAAGAACGAAAAATTTGAAAACTTGGCTTAGCTATAGCTTTTGGCCACTGCTTAGTATGGATATTATCAGTCTCTGAACTTACCTCTAATCTAACTGTGAGGAAAGTTAATTCAACAGTATGCAGTACCCAACAAACATAGCTGTAAATTTTTGGGGAAGGAGGGTAATGGGGAGGTTGAACATATGGATGCAGTTAAGGTAAAAACAGATGTTTGTTACTTTTCTTTGCAGCAACACTCAGAAACTAAGTCAAAATTGCTTTTTTTCATGTTTATGTCTGAAAGAACTATAAAATTAAATATGAGGGAGGGTGGGTGGAGGGGAAACTGCAGTGAGTGTCACAGAGAAAGAATGAAACGGTCTCCAGTTTTTAACTCAAATCCTGAAATGAAGGCTCATATAGTTAAAAGGCAAGACATACACCATTTAACTCTAGATTTAAAGACCCTTAAAGAGACTAGCTCAGAGTTGCTTTCATCATGCCTGCTCAGACACAAAACACCAAACTGTCAGAAGAGTCTAACAGCACAGCATGCCCATGTTAAAACGCATCCTTCAGTTTGACCGCATGACAAGACAAACCTTACCATTCGCTACCAAGAGACTACTTCCAGTCAATGTGACCTTACAGATCTACACCAAAGTTTTTCCATTTACTTCTCAAATCTATAAGATTTAATTCCCAAACAGCTGAAAACCCAGGTGAAATAACATAATGCATTGTAATACATATTCTTTCAGTATGCATGTTAGAGACAGAAAACATTTCAGTTCATCCTCCATGTTTTTACTCAGTATTTACATCCAGAAAATAACAGCCCTTGCAAAAACAATTACTCTGGCTCTCTGCCGTGCCTACCTCACTTTTCAATATTCAAAAAGGTTTACACACATGTTCCTCAGTGATTCTATTGACTTGAACAATATGCAATTATGATCGCTTGCTTTCCCTTTCTTTCCACTCAGATATTGCTTTACAGCACCAGAGAACACAGACTATTTGACAGGTTTCTCCTCAGACAGTGAAGTTGAATGGCTTAGCAGCCAACTGACTAGTTCCTTTCCCCACGGGACGGTGATTAAAATCAAACTGTGATAACAAGTGATCAGAAAACCTCTTTTGAACAGATAGCCACAGTCCTACAGTAAGATTGTAAGTGAAATTCCTCACAGACTACAGAGACACAGATAACACTAACCAGAAAACATGCTAGATTCATAACAATTAGATAAAATTGCTGAAGACAGGCTAAAGATTATAGAAGAGGAGCTCTTTGTAGAACCACCTCTCCTTGTTTCATAACGATGCCCATTAGATTAAGATGGTGAAAAATGGGCCAAAGGCTGTTCTAAAATAGGCAATGTGTATGCTTGCTGACTGTACACATGCCCTGGGGATATTGCACTACACCTGACCCAGGGGAAAAATACAGGACTCAAATGTTAGTATCATGAATTCATACGCTTCCATCCACTGTTTTAAAAATAAAATGAGCAGCCTAATTTCTTCATGCCAAACCAGAAAAATCTTTTTCTTCTTTTGACTTCACAAATCAATCCTTTTAAATTTAATTACTTCAATTTTTTATTGTTGCACTATTCACTAGATGTACTGGTTTAAAAAATATTGCCTATGTTAGCTTTGAAATCTAACAAATGGCAGGGGAGAGACGGGAGCAAGGAAAAGCTAAAGAAAAGGTACCACATGATCAAGAGTTAGATACTGTTCTCTAGATATCATTAAACGTGCCTGGAAAATGTTTGTTATATATCCTCTCTTAACCAAGTGGAGTGTAAAAGCTCAATAATGCAGTCACAACTTCAACTCAAGTAACACAGGCTTGAGAGATAAGCATGAGCAGAAATATTGTCAACAGCCTGCAGAGGGGGACAAGAATGGAGTACACGAGCAAGTTGGTAAAAATAAAAAGTGCACAATGCTTGCCTGCTGCATTGCATTAGGGATATATGTAACAAACCTGAGCATACTTCATTACATAAGAAAACAACATTAAAAATGTAGAAATGAAAGCCATCAAATATAAATGACACAGAGTTTTTTCTTCCTTCCTTGCAGCTTCCTTGCAAAATATACATCTGTTGTATAATTTTTTTATTCCCCCCACTCAATTTCACTTGTTATATCTCCTCAAAATAACGTAGTTGTCTGTTTGGAAGTTGATTACTAGCCTAACAACTTGTTATTTACTAAATCCAAACTTTTATAGATACCTGGAGCAGGGAGAGATTACTCTACACAGGATAGTTTTGGGTTTGGGTTATTTTTTCCTCAAAGTTATTTACAATTCAGCATAGAAACAATACTTTCTTCTGTTTGCATGACAGAAAAGTGTAGAAGGGAGCACAGCATAGGATATATTCTACATCTTTAAAAACAAAAAGACTTAGCTAGCTCACATTAAGAAATTTTCTGTGAGAATAAAGAAAAATTAAGTCTTTCTGTCTAGACAAATCAGTATGACAATTATGTGATTACAGGAAGTAATCACAGTTTTTGAGAATACAAATAGATCCCCTTCAGGGCCATGCAAGTTGCTCCACTCTGAATTTATACATTCCAGGCATATTAAACGGAGGCATAGCACGGCCTGGCTGCAATCTCCAGTTCATGCAGCTGTCCGTCTACAGCAGCGTAATCCCAGCTGCCAATCTGAAAGAAACCAGTTAGTCAGAGCAGACACAACCAACAGAAACAAATGTCACTCAATAATGTTCAGAGGCAATGGGTTCATGGATAATTTCAAACAGTATCTCTGTCTGGAGCACTGATGTGCTCATTCAAAACACCTAAATCTTTGGCTACTGGAAAGAAGCAGATAAAAAAATCTAGAATTAGAAAAACAGGTCTGGTAGTACTTCAAAGAGACTGACAAAACAAAGAGGCAAAACATTCTAAAAAGAAAGTTAAGATGAATTTAGAGACCTGTAAATAGAATAGAAGCAAAATCCTAAGCAGCTCTGAGGCTAGTTTTTAAAAATATAGCAGTCTCCATTTTATTTGAGCACCAGAACCAAAAGTGCCTCACATCTCTCTTCACTGTGGCAGCTGAAGATTTCAAGAGAGTAGTTCATTGCTTTCACTTAAAATCAATAATTAGCACACAGAAAGTACTGGCATTGCCATCTGCAATACCTTGAAACTTCACCAATTTCTGGCATCATTCATTCACTCCTCTAAATAGCTAAACATAATCTTTAAAACTTGCTACCTTCAAATGGTCTACTTGCTATTTATCTGACTCCAAATTTTCTGATATAAAACTTTTTCCTCTGGGGAAAAAAAAAATATATAAGCTGTTCAAATTAGTTAGCATTCCACAGAATTTTGCCCACTTTGATGCCATCCATTTTCATTACATAAAGAAAAATAAAAAGAAAAAATAAAAACATTTCCATCTGAAGGAGGCTACTACAGTGATGTAAAAATCCAATATTTAATGGCCTACAAACTGTCTTGTGTTATCACCTTTCAGAATCAGTAACAATTGTGAAAAATAAATAATTCATTTAGCTGAGAAATACATTTATTTAAACTAAGTCATAACTACTACCTGTTTTCAAAGTATGGGTGCAACATTATCTCAGACATCTACAGCAATGAATGGACGTCTTATCATTTAATAAAATGTAACATCTAACTGAGACAATGCTTGAGGAAAAGCATCTTTGTCATGACCACAAGCTTCCTCATTTAAGAAGCAGCTATGGTTCAAATATAGCTACTAACTAATATATAGAGTTTGGTAAGTAAACACCACACTGCATCTGCAGACACGGTGAGTACATTACACACCCTAGGCTGCAATGAGCAAATAAATGAAAACACTCCAATCAAAATTTTTTAGATTCCAAATTTGAGTGAAAGTCAATATAGATACTCTTTGGACTGCACAAAGTCCCTGTGAATAACTGAAGCACGTTGATGACAAAGAAAAGAATGGAATTTTTGTAGCCTGTTTACTTCCATGATTGATTCAAGGCTAAACAACTCTGTGTATGATAGCTACAGCTATTACACACTAATATATCCCGTCCTTTTCACATATGGAGGAGAAAAAAAAAGTTTTACTATTAAAAGATTTTCTATCAAGTTATTTTTAAAGGACTATGAACATCATTTTTCCCCCATCTCTTGTTTGCCTTTTGATTATTCCTTTTTATTTAATACTAGCCAACAAATATGTCAGCATTCTAAGACTGACCAGCCAGGCACAAATGAAAATGTAAAGAGCCCAGGGGGTCTCAAGGCCTCTCTGGCTCTGATAGATCCACAAGACAGGTCAAGCAAGAAGAGGTGAGGGAACCAACTGCGCTGAAACTTCTATCCTTTGAATTTCAATCAAGGCTGAGAAAAAAAGCACTTGGAACAGAAGAACTCATTTACATGAGTTACCTCCTTCCAAAAAGTTTTACTTCATCCAGCCAAAGTAGTTGTTTGATTACTTTTTTAACATTTATACATCAGGCATCTCAGTCCTACTTTAATTAACTTTAAAATGTTCACTCTTTTTCCTGCTGGAAAGAGAAGCAGAAGCACCAGAAAAATTGAGAATCTATGCTGTATTGAAGGGCAAAAGAGAAGATCCAGGGGAATTTTTTCTCTAGACTGAAACCTAGCTGAATACTTTTACGTCTGTTTTTAAGCTGTAGTAAATACGCAAGTTAAGACAAAGGGCAATAAGCCACCATTCATCATGTCAAACTCTGGGTTGAATGGAATCAAAGAAGTGCCACACCTCCCAGATATCACAGTAAACACTTGCTTATGCTCATTTTGCCTGTTCACTCCAACACCACAGATAGGTCACAGAGTGATCTGAGATGTCAGAATTAATAGGTAAATAATACGAACTGCTGGCAGGAATCACACTCCTATTATTTTAATGCCCCTTCTGCCAGAAGAAAATACTTCATCTTTTCATGGGAGAATCTCAGTGCCCAGACAAACCAATTTCATGCAATAGTAGTACCTTCCCAGCCACAGAAGCTTTGGAGCCCTGTCTTGGCTACACAATTCTGCACTGCATACCTTCACCGGAAAAGACCGGGGTATGGGTCTGATTGCAGTTAACAAGTCCACCTCACCCTAGCCATATACGCTCCCTTTAAATATATCCTCAATCCTTCTTCCATATAATAATATTTTAATATAGATTTGCAATTAAAACTACACCAATTATTATCATTTATTTGGATTTTTACACTGTTCCTGTGCTATACAAGGTCAAGCATGTCATCTGTGCAACACACTTCTGGCCAGAGACACTCAAAGATTCTTTCTACAGTACTTTGAGTTCAGTCTGCATTCATTCATTACTTACTGAATTCAGCACATCTAAATTTACTGCTCTGTGACAGCAATTTACAATCACTTGATCCTATTTTTTTAAAACTCCTCACAGCCACAACAAAAACTGTTGCCCAACCTGCTAAAAAAGGACTGATCGTTTTCTCAACTATTTAGTAAATGTTAACTATGCTATAAATACAAATCATGTTTATACTTTGTGAAAGATTCACTGCTCTCAGAGTTCTCTGGCTGAGTTCAAGCTGAAATATGCTATTAACTCCCACCATGAACATAGCTAAAAGAGAGGTCAAAAATGGTTTCTCTGGGATAAGATATCAGATCTGCTACTGCTGTCATGAAATGGGGGTCATGTAAACAAAACATCCTTGTAACTTCTTTTGGAAAGCACAGAAGTCTCTCAAACTGTAAATATTTAAAAATAAAATTAGACTTGTAAGAGATAGGTCTAAGATACATAAAACTTACCCCAAGATATCAATCTTGGGCAACATTTAAAAGCTATGATCCATAAAATAATTAATCCCATATGCCTTAAAACTAAAAAGAAAGAATTATTTATTCTGTTTCTATAATCAGAAGTGGCACATTCAAATAACACACCCAATTCTATGTCCAAGCTGATTCTTCACAATTTTTGAAACTCCCCAGTTCAAATGGAAATAAAATATCAACAGTAGAAAGGTGCCAATAGAACAGGGAAAGTTGTGCTTCCTAATGTTAAACAGACTACCTTAACGAAACAAGAGGCATCTTCTCTTCAAAGGAAGAAGTATAAAACAACTGAGTCATCTAAGGCTAAAAGCAAATCACTTAATGGAAGTATGTGTGATATTAATTGGATGGGACTTATTATCATAATTTTCAAACTATTATTTCTAATTTAAAAATCATCAGTCTTTTTCATCATGATTTTTAAAAATTATTTGAAGAACACGGCTAGATGTTTTTTGATAAGTACAAATTTTGCATGGTTCTTGAGGCTGAGGACTTCCTATAGTAAATCAGTGACATATTCTCCGAGTAATATTTTGCCTTCCCAGATTGACTTAATCTCTTTTCTTTATGCTTACCCAGTGTTTACAACACTATGTAGAAGGAACTCCAAGTGCAACCCAGACTCACAATCCTCCTTTGTTATATTACATCAAAGATAAGAGGAAATTCTGTTCTTCTGACCAATATACTAATAGGATACCCACAAACCAGTCGAAAATACAAATTATTTTCCATGGATTGTGCTTCACCTCTTAATCAGCTGCTTGTCTGAATGGCTTAGATCTAATTCTTTTTTCCTTTTTTTTAACAAATCTTGGACAGTCATTGCAAAAGGACAGTAGAATTTGTGATAAGAAGGTGCTGTGAATTCTCTCCAGAACAGCTGAATGACATTTATCTATGATTATTTATCTATTTGTGACTCCTTGCCTCTTCCACACAGGCAACAAAAAAGCCCTTCCATGGCAAATCTTGTGATCGGGAGTTCCACTTATCAAAACATTGATGCTCAAGAATGAGCATCAACAGAAGATAGTCACACAGCATATATGTGCTAGCAAATACTGTATTTTCCACCATGTGATATTTACTGCTAACCAACTGAACAGCATATGCCCTCTGCAGCTGCAACATCCTCCAGCAAGATACACAAGGATCAGAGTCAATGACGACAGGGCTGCAATGGCTAGAGGAAAGAGGAGGATGAAGGAATGGTCTCTGCAGGGAGGCATAGTGCACAGATATGCCAGCAGATATACTGGATCTCTTACCATGCAGTTCCCTTCCCCCACTGGCTTCAACTCAAACCATTCTCTCTTGATCTAATCCCCTCCTCCTGAGATTTCCCTTTGAATTATGCAAGCTTTGTGTTCCCTAGGGTTTATCTGCCAAAAGGTAGCATGTGGCCCAAGGTTTGCATTTTAGTTTAAAATTTCTATTATAGCAGTCAGATCCTTTCAAAATACTTTACTTCCTTTATTCCCATAGGCAGAAAGAATGGCAGGAAAAAATTGTTCACAGCAGTATGAGAGGATGTAAAAGTTCTACATTTTCAGTGAAAAAAAAAAAAAGGAAAGGTGGAATATGGTTTTAATCAAGTAGTTTTCCTTCCTAGATGAGTGCTTCCTTCTTGTAATATATATAACCTGACCGCCTATAAAAATAAAGGTGCCAGTTGGAGCCACTTAGGAGACCTAAGGAAATTCTGCATTAACCTAAACTCCTCCAACTCCTCAGTTCCTTCCAGTATTATTCTGTGTGTGGCCTCTCCTGATGAGTCAGGTTACCAATGTACATATCAGTGAAGATACTTCAGAAACACATGCATCATGGGCTTTTCATTACTGATGTGGTCCAGGCTTAGCACAGACCATCTATGTGGAGAAATTGCCATAGTTTAAGCACATGCTATTATGTCCACATGATACCTAAAAGCCTCAGTAACTTGCAGGACTCAGAGTACACAGAAGCTTCTCCTTTGTCTTGGTTTGCAAATAAAAATATATCTTCTGCTACAACTGTCAAGATTTAAAGATCCAAACCCTGAACCTTATCGAGAGGATAAACAGTATAAAGGCACCCTTTATGAAACCAAGAAATCCAGAGGAAAATTTTTTAATAGTTTAATTGTTTAATAGTTGTCTAA
Organism: Colius striatus; assembly: GCF_028858725.1. NCBI lineage: Eukaryota > Metazoa > Chordata > Aves > Coliiformes > Coliidae > Colius > Colius striatus. Next base: position 36,331,669 of record NC_084761.1, read on the forward strand.
TAAAGATCTTATATCTGAGGAGTTGTGCCTGTCTAAAAATACTGTTAATTGTCCAGATCAGAAACTCATTTGGCTTCTAACCAGGAATTTGGTGGAGAAAAGAAGTAATATTTTCTGTCAAGCTGACTGAAGGAGAAAAAGAAATGCTGATTGAAGCTGCTCGGCAGTACAAAATGTTAGTGTAGGTCCTCAGGGAGATGGATTAGTAAGCAGGAAGAAGGTGAGCCTGTCAAAGGTGCATGATAAATTCATTTAGCACATAGATATAGAATGATTATGCACATAGATATACACACAAACAGATTTTTTATTACTTTCATCTCTACTCATAAGTAAAACCAGAATAACTCACCATTGGTGATGATAGGCATTAAATCTCTGCACTGTCAATATTATATCAGAGTTGATCATAGATACCATTTCAAATTATATATACACATTTACATAATACAAAAACATGCTTTACAAAATGCACGTAAATAGTAAGGGATAACTATCTGAACAAGAATCTTTTTGCTGTTTTATTGACCTGCTTAAAAATACTAAGTAAAAATATTCCATTAGATCAATATTCAAGTAACTCTGAATGAAAGTGGTACAAGGTAACTATTCATTCTGCTGTCTGCATTCATCAGCATACATTTCTGATACCATCAGTAGTGTTTTGAAATTCTGCTGCTGCTGAGCTACTCCATTATTATGAACTCAATTCTCATTTATTCAATTATTCAATTATTAAGTTTGTGAATGATGGCTCAATGATGGTTCATTTAATAACAAAAATTAGGAGATTACACACAATGCCCAGGTTGTTTTTCAGCTCACATTTAAACCTAGCACTTCAAGAGTCTAATAAATACTCTTACAAGGTAAGAATATTTCCTTATCAGTATGGTGGACAAACATTACCAATGAAATGAAAACATGGCAGGGTGAATATCTATTACCCTTGTTTCAAATCCAGTTTGCAGACTGATGGCAGTCCGTGTAACAATGACATGCAGCCATCACTTTTTTTACTTAAGCGACTACTTGCACACCCCTACGTGCCCTTCATACCTCTCAAACTCTTTCAGTACACCTAGAAGCCAGCTTCAACACAGTGTTGCTATGATATGACACTCTGCAGATGCTGTCAAGATGGCCCAAATGATCAGATGGCCAGTACATACAGAGAGATAGTACTCTTTAAAATAATAATTGCTTACTTTTCTGACTTTCTTCCAATAAGCAATAAATAGAAAAAATTTCAATTAGGATTAGTCCAGAATTTTTCCTCAAACTTCAAAACTAATATTTATAAGCCGAAACGTCTTTATTCTTGATTTCATTCAGTTCACACATACATTCCCTTTTATTACACATCTAGCCACCCTTTTAATAAAATTTTTGATAGCATCCATATTATTTTGTTTTCAGAGATTCAGAACATGTTATAATAAATTACCACTTACATTTATGCTATAATTAAGATACTTTCAGCTAAACTTGATAACAGCGTATTGTCTGAACAAAAAAACTGACCTAAAATCTGTTTTCATTACCCATCTTACCCTTTAAAATACAAAACAAACAATAAAAAACCCATCTATTTAGACCAAAGGGGGAGGAGTCTTTAGGCCCACAATTTCCTAAAGAATGCTTAAGCAAATAGATTTTTCTGAATGGCGCTGAGTCTGACTGAGAGCACTGATCTTTCCAATGCCTAAATAATTACTTTTGCATATGAAAGATAGAGGACAAGTTATTAATTTGATAGCAAGCCTAATAAAAATAATGGAAACTACAAAACTACAGTGTCCGATGTATACTATGTATGCAGGATTGCTTTAGAAGTGAATTGTTAAAACTGTAAAATTAAAATCAAAACTGCAAGACAAATCAAGGTAGTTCACTGTCTTCTCCCATTAAGATCCAGTATTAGTGACTGCAAGGTCCAATATTAGTGACCCTTGGCAACTGAACCAGTCCTTGAACAGTTATTTTTACATTGGTATCCAGTTTGTGCTGAATCCAGGTTTGAGAACAACTTGTATGCTTGTAATTTTGCATTCTGTGACAACTGATTCAGGCATCTTCCATTTGACCGGCCCGGCCAAACCACAAGAGCACACAAGATATGAGCTTTTGCATTGTGCAACATGGAGTCTTTACACTTTCAGCACTGCAGTGTTCAACAGATTTTTGTTTCTTATATTTAAAGTACAAACTTACCTCTCTCAATATGGAATCTGTGATTGAACTTAAATTAACAGCTCCTTCGTAAGTCAAATAGTAGAATACATTCAAGGCCCTAACAGCCTCTGGCCCTTGCTGTTTGTAGCCAAAAATCAGATCAATCCACTGGTGAAGCTGACAGGAAACAAACTCACTCTCTAATGCCTGTGAAAAAAAACCACACACAAAAACCATACATTTGAGTTTGCAAGACGGTAATTTAGTAGTAGCAGAAACACGTTTTTGATAGCGTACCAAATTATTTTAACAAGCCTAAACATAGAATTGGCAACAGCATTTTAGACATTATATTAAAAAAAATTTGGTGTGATAGATGCCAGTACCTCAAGCCCTACTCTACTTTTTGCTGACCAGAATATCTTGCTTTTTAAACTATAATAATGGGAATAATAATAATACAAAAGCAGTAAGTAGAAAGCACTTAGGGAGTGCCAGGCTATGTTTTTATGAACTCTCGAGATGAAATTGTGCTTTTCTGTGTGATCTGCACAGTGAATAAAAACAGCATGACAATCTGATTCTGACAGACAGAGAGAAGACTGAGAGACTTGAGGAAAATGAACTAATTAGGGATGTTAGGTTACAAATTATTTATCACGCTGGAATATCAACTTGTTATTACTTCTATTCATTTCCTGTGTATACCTCTTATGGAAATGTATACAGAAATAGTACTAAGCCACATTTCTGAAGATGATATCCACTTACCACCCAATCCACAAGACAAAAGCATCCAAGCAATAATGAATCTCTTCATAATGCTATTACATACTGCTAGTATGTACTATGTAATGCTAGTACAAATACATTAAAGGATAACTTAAAAATCATTCTTATCTAAACAGTTAATTCATCTAGATTAAACCACTAGCAGGACTTTTTTCCCCTATTTTAGACAGAGGATTCAATATACTTCTTATTTGAAACAGCAAATAAAACAATATAACAGAGTCTGATATTCTTTTCATCTAATTAATCAAATCGCGTTTTTCTTGTAAAGGAAATTCCTAATTTTGAGAAGAGGAAGTTAAAATTAATCTGAAAACCAAGAAAATCACTCTGTAATTTTCACACAAAAATGATGGGTTTGTTTCATTAACCGATGCCTGAAAACAACATTTAAATTGACACATAAAAACAGCAATTGTCTTAATTTGTGTGGTACACTTCACACAAAAGCCTTAAATATGTTCAAATTAGAGCAAGCTGCTTGATTGTCACTGCAGTCTCATGTCATATTAATGCATGACAAACATTAAACTATACACTTAAATGGCAATTTATATCATTTAAATGTTTACTGCCACACCAGATCATCACTCATTTAAATGTGACTTTCTGACAGCTAATTTCAGTTAATTTTCCTCGATTCACTTAATTAGAACTTTCAATCAAGAAAAGACCTGTACATATCTTTAACATCATATCACTCTTTTTTTATTATTATTTTTATTAGGATTCTCAGCTACTGAATTGCTGAAAGCATTCTTTAAAATGAATTACCATAGAATTGCTTTAGAAGATCATATGGAAATATAACATATATGCTAAGACAGGATTTTTTCTTTCTTAATTTTTTTCTCTTTTTTTTTTCTTTTTAAATTAAAAAAACCCTCAGTATTTAGACACAGACACAATTAAAACTATAAAAAAACCACAAGCGGGCCAATTAAAAATTAATGATTTCAAAATTGTTTAATAAGATAAAACCAGTCAGGAGTCTCATGAGTGTCCATAATACCACAATGTGCAGCCATAAAATTCTACAGGGCTCAGCAAATTACAATTAAAGGAATTAATTTTCTTGCTATCCTGCTTAAAACAAAACAAAACAAAACAAAAAAACCCAACAACAAACCAAACAAAAAACCTCAAAACTAGAATATACTTACTGTTATCATTATAACTATTTAATGTCATGAAAAATTGCGTCAAGAACTTGTGATTGTATATACATATACATATACATACACATACACATATACAGATACAGATACAGATACATAGTATCTGTAGAGGTTGCTCATATTTTCCTCTACTTCAAAAGCTAGGTCATATTATCCTAACAAAGCATTCGGATATGAATAACAAATGGACTATCACTCATCAATCTCTTCAGATTAACAAGTATATAAATCTGACTTTTTCTTTAAAGAGCAAAACTAAAACATATTCTTTGCCCTTTCATGGAATGGTTGGGAGCCATCCTGAATCTACTTCTCAAGTTAAAAATTATTTTACACTTGTAATTTATATAGATTCCAAAATAGATAATTTTCTTTTAATTTTTTCACATTTTAAAATCTTTTTTAACTTGCCAAGTCATAAAAATAGGGCTAAATGAAAAATTACTACAGTCAGAATCAATACCCAGGACTCTGAAGAACAGACCAAAGGCAGTACACAAATTCAAAGGCTAAATAAGCTTGCCTGTCATTTCAGGTTCACAGTTAAGCTCTTGGTTGGAGGGAAGTGCTTATTCTACGACACAATCGATGGAGAAAAATTAGTTAGCTGTCTGTATAGTGATTGAAAGATAGACTTTCAAGGAAAACAACACAAAGTACCAGTACATGTGACCACTTTATAGCCACATTGGTATATACTGTTTCAGTATGGGTGCTTCTGGAATGAAATCATCTGACACCAAAAAGTTCCAATTCCCTTAACTATCCAGTTTTAAAAAGCAGAGGGTTTTGTTGTTTGGTATTTTTTTTTTTAAAAAAAGAAATGTTACCATTAGCATCTACCTCTTGCAAAACTAAACTGAGAGTATCAGATGCTAAACATTTAGGATTACTTAAGCATTTAGGATAGTCTGTGCTCATTAAGACGAAAGTTGAATATGGCATGCAGCAATGGGATCCTAACAACCTTCCTATGCTGCTCTTAAAGCAAACCAATCAACTGTTAGCACTCACACAGCAGATCAAGTACATCATTTACTGTGTGCTCTGAGGAAAATGTGCAAAACATGAAAATCCTCTAAAATGTCCAGCAAAATATGGTAATATTCAATCCTATTGAGTTATTGTGAAATAAATCAGTGACTAATGCCCAATTGTTAAAGGATCAAACAAGCCCATGAAAAGACCATCACGTGAAGCCACACACAAATTGTCAATTCTGTCCACAGGGACTCATATTAACTTTGACAAACTGTCTTGGGGTTGATATCTGTTTCTTTAATGAGATCTATTAGGCAGAGACTAAAACACTTGAGATATGCTAAAAAGTACAGTATACAGATGTCAAACACAAACACCTATTAGTAACTTTCATTTCTTAATTCCCAAGGTAGAAACGCTTCAGTCACATCAACGAATTGAAGCTTTGATCCTACAAGGATATATTAGTTTATTCATAAATCTTTTACAAACCCACAATCTGATGTTCCTAAATATACGCAAAGAAAGTCACTTATGAGCAACTCAGAAATTTATTATTTTGTGTGCATCTTTTTTTGCCCTATTTTCTGAAAGGAATGAACAGAGAACAATTTCCTGCTAGCAACTGAAGACTAGTATCAGTCTACTGATACAAATACTTTGGTAAATCATGGTGAGAACAATAAAAACATAAAACTACCATCTTAGGAAAGAATTTTTCCTGTTTACCATCTAAATACTTTAAACATTAATCATGAGATATTTTCCCAAACAAGATTACACCCTTACAATCAAAAACTGTATGTTTAGAATTACTACTTTTGGCTTTGGCCTCTAAATTTCTTCCTGGTTTAGATTATGTAATGACATGTAGTATATGATGTCTGTTAAAAATGAATCTATACTGTACTTGAGATTGGGATGTTCCAAGGCTGAAATTAGATGAAAGCATTAACTGCATCTTTTCGCCAGCATAGACATTTATTCATAGTCAAGTTATTGAGAAACAGACCACAGACTTGCTTGCCTTATTTCTATGTTGATTACAGCAAAGTAATCTCAAAGCACAGCTTTAAGATTCATGTAATTCTTATTTGAAAGACAGAAGTCCAACCTATACCAAATGTGCTTTATGTATTAAAATGAAAGTAGAAATTTGATAAAAAAGCAAAACTGCTTCTTATACATGAATAATATTTCCCATTAACTCAATTTAAAACAAAATCAAAACAACAAACAAAACAGAATGTTCACAACCCCAGGAATATACTACACCAAGTATGAAATTAGAAATCTCAAATAAAAATAATTGCCTATTACTTTTAGTGGGCTAAATATTTTCATTTATTTTTGAAGTAAGGAAATCTTTTTAAACACTTAAAACAACTGAGCCTATTTTTTTACATTCCATTTGAAAAATATTTATGCATGAACAGAAAAGAATTAATTAGTATTTCACACATTTTTTTAGCACAAGTACAATTTTGACATGAAAAATACTGTTTTCTAACAAGACAAAGCACTCACATAACTGCAGTACCAGTTAGCTACTTTAAACTAAGTACATATTTTGGCTTGGAAGTATGTGAGTGCATATTCATTTAAAAAAAACACAAATAAACAAAAGTAACAAAATCAAACAACTGGAATTATGTTTGCATGTGAGCACTTTCAGACACAAGTCAGTAATGCTGCTTTAACATTGATATATGACCTTGGTAAGTTACAATGAAGAAGGCTGTTTTTCTCAACCTAATTAGAACTGTTTCAAATTTTCTTGCAAAATATATGTTAGAAAGTCCTTTCAACTTTTTTTTTTTATTCTACAGTTTCTTTCCATGTCAACCTTGTTCCAATCAAAATATGTTTTGAATTAAATTATTTTGATTCAATATGTGGATCACATTTCACTTCTAAGATTTAAAGTCCAAAAAGGAAAAGTTTAGGCTGTTTAAACAAAGCAAAAACAGTCACTTTGCAGAAAGCTGTTCACATTTACCAAGACTGACAAATTGTTTGTGTGCACCATTAGGTCTAGTTTCTGCAATAGTTGCCAGATTTCCTGTCCTCCTAATAACACATTAACTCTTAAAGTTCTGGCTTTATTTTTTGAGGTTTCTCAATAACCACTAGTATTCAAAAGTAAATTACCAAACACACTTTCATCAGCAAGACTATTTGATCACATGGGTAGACATCTGAGAAAAACAAGACAAAATTTAAAAACTTCCAGAAAGACATTGAACTCAAGTCTGCCGTGACAATATCAGGAGGAGAAGAGGACAGTAGACATGATAAGGAGAAAACTTCAAGTTCTGTATGAGGTAATACAAATTTCAAAAAGACGAAACAAAAATCAACACTGTTTACATAATTGGTGGCTTCCAACCTGCTAAGTAGCTGTTCCAAGTAAATGTGTATAGTTCTACTTCCTGTATTTTGCAATTTGCTTTAAACATGAAATATATTTCAGAAAGTGAGCAATTACTTTACAGCTTAACGTTATAAGAATTACTTCATTTTTCTTTTTTTTTTAAAATATGTTCCAGAAGTGCATTGCCAATATATTCTTCATTACTATTATAACCAAAGTTAGTGCTTTACTTTATTTCTCTACTTGGTTCCAAAGACCAGGATAAAAAAGAACCCTTGAAAATATCACTTTAATAAAAAGATGTTTTACTGAAGATGTCTTATCTTATAGAAGACAAACTTCCCTTCCTCTGCTCCTTCTAATTCTCTGTATTTAACAATAAAGGTACTAAGTAATGATAAAAGATAAAATTTGCATAATAGTGTAACTTACTGAAACAGAATTTTGTGGAAAGGCATAGTCTGCATAAGTAGTACATAAACAAGAAAAATATCTTGCAATCTAGTGACTCAAACTCCTACCTGAATTTATATAATTATTACCAAATTAAGAGTGAATTCGTAGCATGTTTACCTAAAAACTGCAAGCACTTTTGCATGTTTGGTCATTTCTATATTCATCCTACAACTGTTACTTTGTACTTTAAATGGACAAGTTAGACAGCTGTTACATATTTTATGTAATGAGGACTACATTTCCTTTGAAATTCAGCTCTACTCTCAACTAAAATGTCTATTATTAGGTGCCAGAAATAAAAGACTTAGGTGAATATGAAAACTTGCCTTGGAGTATTCTTAGTTACTCCATAACTCCATACTACATAAAGGACAGAGATCATCCTTAAAGAATATTTCTTAGGGTGTCTATAATAATCTGCCAATATGAGAGCAATATTTTAAGGCAAAATTGCTACAATTTAACATGAACAGTATCTAGATAAACAGACCAAATGTTGTATTTTTGCTATTAAGTTTCAAAGTTTAGACTTAGACCTTAGGTGCCAATGGTGAAAGCATTTACACGGGTGTTTATCTTTATTCTTGTGAGCAATTCCATGGTAGAACAACTTTGAAAGGTGAAGTAAAAGCATCCTGGTTTGCAGGATCTCACTCATTAGAAGACAACACAAGCATTAGAAACACAATCTTCCAAAGATGACAGCAGTGTAGAGAAACTGAAAATGGGTTAAAGGAAGCCAACCTGGGTCCTAAAGCAGTGAAGTTACAATGTCACATGCTAAATAAGGGATGATCATCCATAGGGTTACTAAGTATTGGAACAGGCTGCCAAGGGAGGTAGTGGAGTGACCATCCCTGGAGATATTTAAAAGATGCATAGATGAGATGCCTAGGGACATGGTTTAGCAACGGGCTTAGTAGTGTTAGGTTAGTGGTTGGAATTACTGATCTTAAAGGTCTTTTCCAATCAAAATGATTCTATGATTCTACGATTTGCTGACAGTGCATTTACTTGGCATATCCTTTTATTTGATCACACACACCAATACTCAACACATAATGAACTATAAATTCACGTGTTGGTTTACCCCACTTGCTTACATATTCCATCAATCAGGGTTGTGACAATACTAACTTCCCCTTTGAAAAAATGAGTGGGCAAACCCTGCCTCAGCCAACTGGCTTCATAAACCAACACTTTGCAAAACGCATACAAAGAACTGCCCCTTCCTAATTGTTTGATCCCATCTCAGTCACAGGTAAAAAAAATAGATAATTGCAATAGGAAAAAAAAGATAATCAAGATGTCCTTATTAAATTCCCCTACATGAAAAATAATACATAAAAGCCAAAATTAATTACAGTTCTAGAATCACACAAATGTCTATCATTAGTCATAATTGTGATAATACTGATGTAGCTTGCATTTGTTCTTCCCAAGAGACATATGGAAAGTCTAACTATGACTGGTTATACTATAACCATTTTTTTTACTACAAATATGGGTAAAAGCAAGTATTTACAACACCAGGAGATACTGCTGATTTCTCTGCCATTTCCACCTCCCCTAAACCCATTCCTGCATTTCTCGTCCACAATTAAAACGTCTACTATGTTGTTAAAGAATTTCCTCCTCCAGAAGAATCAGCAACAGACCCAGGCCAAGATGGTGAATGAAAATCCTTTTTGAAAATCCTTACACACAGCACCAAAAGGAGGCAGGAAGCTCCTTCTTCCCTGAAATTTAGTAATTTCTCTCCAATTCCTCCAGCACTTATTTGCATGAGGACAGTCTAGAATCTTCCACCTATTACCTGTGGAAGCACAGGGTGTTAACCACATGGCTAAGAGTTAGCTTGGTAAAATTAGTTTAAATGAAGTTTTGTGTTAAAAAACCCGCAAACACCCAAACCCAACAAGATATGGCTGTATTTCACAAAGCAGTGTTGGGTACTGATCAAGCTGACCAAGCTGGCAGTGAAGCTGTGCAATCAATCCCATTAGCATCCTGTGATGCCAAACTAACGTATCTTTTTTCTCAGAAGGTTACTGTAGGTATACTGCTTCTAACACTTCACCTGACTTACATATCTCTAGCCAAGAGCCTTCTTCATGGCATCTCCTTGAGCTTTGTCAACATCACAGTTGCTTCCAAATGTCAAGTATTAGCCAAGGACAAACTGAAAGGTCAGAGTACTACACGCTTCTGAAGGGGCATTTGTCATGGGAAACAGTGATTCATCGGGTTGGACTAGATGATCTCTAAAGGTCCCTTCCAACTCCTACCATTCTATGATTCTATGATCTTTTCATGTTACATATTGTGTAAAACAGACTACAAAACTTTAAACTACGTAAAATATGCTTGCCTTTGAGACTGAACAAGCTAGAAATAGGCCAAATTCTGAAATTCAGGAAAGTGTTATAATTAGAGTATACTTTCCCAGTGGTGGAGTTCCAGTTTACTTATACTAAATGAATACATAGCTAGTGTTATTGTAATGTAATGTATGGTGTAATTTATGCAGTGAAGGTCATGAAGTTTTAGAAAGTGTCTGAAACATGAACTGAACTTGCATGACCAAGATGCAAAAAAATGTTTACATGAGCACTGGCAAAACTGCACGTGAAACAGCCTTCATGTTAATTATTAGGTTGGGTACTATCATCTCATTTAATCTTCAAATTAAAGTTTAAGCCTAGACATATTGTCTTGTTAATGACAGCACAACACACTTCAAACTGAGAGGAGCTAGTGATTTTTTAAAACACATTTTACATTTAAACTGCTGTCACATTTCTTCCTTCTAATTTACTCTGTAAGTCCTAAAAGTCAGCTGTTGCTTTATTTTTGCACCGTGTTTCAACAGCTTGCAGCATTTATATCATGCTTCAATGTGTTGGTGGTATAAGCATTTTACAAGAACTATGATGATCAACAAATATTAGTATGCATGAAAGAGGAGACAGAAATGGCTGCAAACACATGGTCTTCAAATCACAGTAAACGGTTCAAGAAAATCTTAGAAGAGTTGCAGAGACAAATCTAATTTGTCCTTGAAGCCAGTTCTGGGAGAGAAACGTTCTAGAAAAAATTGTTTAAGAATGGAAATGGCATGACAAAAGGTAAAGGAATTTAAAATATAAATAAAATATAAAATACGAAACACAGTTTAGATGCAAGTGAGGCAGAAAAGTCATTTCAATCTTGTCATTTGACTTGTCTGCTAATTCACAAAACAGGAAGCACTCAAGAGCTTTTGGAGAATAGAATACAAGATTTACAAAGGCAATTAGGGTACCACATCTGAACAAATCAAACAGAAAAATAGGAAACGTCATCACATGGCACAAATGCATACCCCACTCTGGCGTAATACGCATAGGTAAGTAAGCACAGGATTTGCGTCCTTGTCATGATTATGAACAGTGAAGCCCTTGTATTTTGTAAAGACATTCTGAGTGGTTGCTTAGGATGATAATACAACGAAAATGTTTGGCGAGGACATCAAGCTCCTTAAAGCTGGCATTTAACTGGAATAACAAAGAAGAATCACTATTCGACTACAAACCGGAGAGAGAAAAGGAGAATTTGTCCAACAAGGATAGTATCAGCTTTGACATTCAGCATTTACAAAAAAAACCCCACCCAGATTTGTGGAAGACATCATTTGGAAAACTAAATGCTCTCTGCAAACTTTCTGAAAGACAGCAGGTTCTCATTAAACATGTTGTTCTGGCATGTTTCCCAAGTAAGCTACCAGGAAGCTTGGATCCAGATGAATTGGTGCTCAGGGTGTCTTACCTTCTATCAAATACTCTAGGACAAGTACTTCTACAATCTCCTGATTAGGGAGGGCACTGTCTGAGTCTTGACTCTTTCTTATGCCTTGTCCCAGCCTGAGCTGTCTCCAGGTCCCTAGGAGTATCTCAGCTAGTGCTGGAATTTGTAACAAACAAAGCAAGCTCTTGGGAGTCAAGTTAAACGTTTGAAAAAAAAAACAAACTGAAAATTAATTATGTTTGTAAACTACTTCCTAAAATGTCCATTCATAGAAAATGTGAAATATCTCTTTTTTATTCTAATTTCATCATGTATTGCACATTGAGTTTCAACTAGTTTTGCTCATAATCCTTTCTTATAGACAATTTCTTCTATATTTTATTCTCGTCTTTCACCTAAACATGCTTCAAATTTCCACCACAATAGTTGTACACAGAAAGACAAGTCATGTATTGAGTATATTGACCATGCTCAGGAAATCAAGGCATAAACACCTCCAAGTGCAATAGATAGTTGAGAGAAAACTTTTCATAAGCTTTATATTACTCTGCTATGAACCACGTTAGTGGGAAGGGCATAGGAGACGAATACTATTAACATTTAGAGATTAAATGCTGAAAAAGCATATGGTCAGTTATTAACATTTTAATGAATTAAATTTTTCCAAGTTACAAGCTAAGATGCTAGATATACCTTCAAATTTTCCCTTTTGCCAACAAAATTATTTTTCCTTCACAAAATATGGCCTAGAATCCCCTAACACTTAGAAATAAAATAAAACCAGCAATAAAATAGTAATTAACTCCCATCTTCAAAATGACCATTTAATTCAAAGCTGAACCGCCAGACAGCTCTTGCTTTGTACAGGTCAAACAAGCAAGCAACTATCTATGCCATGACTTTGCAGTATGGAAAAAGAACAAGTTCAACAGAAAATACAAAAACCAAAAAACAGCACAATGTTACACAATGTTTTAAAGTAGCAACACCCAAATTACAAGGTTTTAATGAAGTAATAGTCTAATAAAACTACCTAGTCTGACATAATATAGCACAAATAGATGAATTTTTAAAAATGAAACCCCATACCAGGGGCACGCAACCTTTCTCACTCAGATTAAGATAAGCACAAGGGCACTATCAAGTCATTGCCTCAAAGTCAGGGCTGCTCAGAACTGTAATGATACCCAGGAAAGCTGAAGATCCCCATAGCTCCTCACCATCACGACCACACACATAGTGGTTTGTTAACTGATCCAATGTCCACAACCTACACCTGAAGTTCACCTATCAGTAGAGCACAAAGGAAACAAATGCTGTTTTTAAAGTCTAGTAAGTTTGTATTTTTAGTTCCACCCCATTGTTTTATAAGACAAGCTGCTTTTTTTGGGGTTTTTTTTTTTTTTGGTTTGTTTTTTTTTTTTAATGCCAGGTAAATGCCAAATATCAAAAAAGCTCTTTTTTTTGTACTGTTTGAAAAGGAAAAACCAAAACAACCGGCACATCGGGTTTGCATCTGGCCTGATGCCGAGCTCCGGGGACAGTCAAGGGGCAGGGACCTCGGGGAGGCAGGGACCACCATTGGGCTGAGACCCGAGGGGCAGGGACGGCAGTGGGGTAGGGACAGCCATAGGGCAAGGAGCGCCTCGGGCCGTCGGGCCGGGTGTTCTCGCGGCGGGAGTGCGCAGCAGAAAATCGATACCGCGGCCACTTTTGCAAGAAAAAAGAAAAAAAAAAAAAGAAAAAGAAGAAAAAAAGAGCCGTTTCTGCACAGCTGGGGAAGCCACTCGAGTATCCCAAGAACGACGAGAATCAGAGGCGTTTGAAAATAGGAGCTGTAGGAGCTTGCCCTCTTTTCACTGCGGGCGGACTGGTCCCCGGGCTGTTATCTCCCCTCGCAAGCAAAAGGCAAGCAGCAAGGCAAGAGTTAATTGGCGCTGGAGGGGGGGCAGGCGGCGCTGGGGCGCAGGGAGTTAATCAGGGAGCATATCCAGAGCCAGGCATGGAGAGGCCTCGCTAATGAGCCTCAAGTACCCTGCAGTGGCTTTCAAACCTAACTGGCTTCAAAAGATGCCACCCCGTGACAGAGTACTGCTGGCCATACGAAGAGGGTGATTAGAATAAATGACTGGAGTAATTAACTCTGATTGGAAACCACCTAACTGGAAAGAGAAGCAAGGAGCTGTTTAGCCGATGGTCTCCTGGTAGAAAAAGGAAGCTTTCCTTTACTTCAGTGTTTGTATGTGCTACAAGAGCTCTTCCTTTCAAATAGGTATGTGGTGGCACTAATGAAAAGCAGCTTTCATCTATGGGCCTCCCCATTCATTCTGAAAGAGGGAGAAAAGAAAAGCTTCAAAGTAGAACTAATTTACTTCATCCAAACCCCACTTTGGGGACCCTGTAGTTTGTATTAAAACCAGAACAAAATATTGGTTAGAAAAAGAAGAGTTTTCTATTTTTCAGGAAGTTTGAACATTTGAAAGACACCTGTAAGTTGTTGGTTTGTTGCATTCTCTCGTTCTGTTGTCTTTTTAAAATACAACTAGCAAGGCCTTCATAAAGAAATCCTGTCTAGGAGTTTTCTATTTTTCATGCCTGTGTTGCCAATTTTTTCAAAGCATAAACATGGTTCACTCCCTCTAAACATGGGAAATTCTTTGTTTGGGATACAGAAAACAGCAACAACTTTACATTTTTTTTGAAATATGGTTAGCAATCTTCAGCTGCCCTTAAGCAGAAAACATATTCGCTGCACATCGGCTTTCTCTTTCTCTATCTTGCCACTTTATTTTACAAAGCAGAATTACAAAGAGCGAGGGCATTACTACCTGCTGTTTTACAAGCAATCAGCAATTCATTGTACCAATGTTGTCCTGTACCTGCTGAGTAAATGCTTTAAAAAAGTTCCACTAACCGCCCAGTAACAACTACAGTATGGTAGCAAAACCAATTCACCAAATGTTTACACTGAGCCTCTGATTTATTTGACAGCTTTACACTTTCAAGACATGATATAATTAAATATTTTGACAATGAAACAAAAATTGTATAAATTAGAAAGTCGTTAAAGATGTACAGTATCTAAAATTAAAACATACGTTTTCTGAAATGCTCCTATAAAAAAGATAAAATTGTATTTAACTTTTAAAGAGTGATTTTTGTTATCTCTAGACTTTCTGCTACTGTATCAAACTATTATATATCTAAAATTTTCCTAATTTAATTACTATATGAATGTAGTTCAAGATCAAAAATGGAACTCTAGGTTATTTTTAAAAGGCAATAAAATCATGACTTAAGGAAAAATAGTGGACCTAAAATGGACTTTTTAAATGTTAAAATACTACAAAGGATCTTAACTTATTGTGTCAATTGTTGTTATTTTGATTGTTTCAAAATCTAAATCAACAGCTGCCACAAGGGCTTAGGAGACAACTAACCTGCTATGATGTTAATCAGTCTCCTCCAAGGCACTCTAGTTCAAGCCTCAGACAACCCTTTGTGCCTGAGTAAACTAGGGATGATGCAAGCTGGCACTTCCCATCATGGAGAAGAGGGCACACAATGCACAAGGAATTCTGAAAATGGGGTTCAGGAGGAGAAAAACTAGCTGCTGATTATGTCTGTGTTCACATGGTGAGCAAGGAGAATGGTGAGAATCGCTATTCATGTTCAAAATTGAGAAACTGAAATCAAAACTAAAACAAATGTCCATAAACTATGGTTGCTCACTCCAAAGTCAGTTTGTATCTTTAAAATACAGTTTCATTATCATTTTTGGTAGGATGTGTATAAAATGTGATATTATTGCTAGACTTAAAAGCTAATTGTTTAAACAATGTATAATTATATAACCATTATTTAAACATTAAAGCCTTTAAGCAACTATGCAAAATCATTAGAATCAACTTTGTAATGCAGCTGAAGAGCACTGTTGTTCTAAAGGAAACTGTAATCCAGCAAAAGGTAACAATGACCAGTTGTTTATAAAAACCACTGAAATGTTTGGGAACTAGTTCACATTCTCATGCTATGTTTATGTTTCCATTTATCATCCTTCTCCTTGAGAAGATAGCTCAAAAGGAAGAAAGACTAGAGAACAAAATTTTGTTTAAGTTACACATGCAGACGTCAGGTAATTTAACAAATTGAGACAAAAAAGGGACGCCTGTGTATAGCTAAAATCATTATTGCATTAAATCATTTTCTTCTCTCCCTCTTTCCAAGGCACCCATCTTTGCAGTGTGGTTTATATTTATTTTGTATATTTGGCTTTGCCAAGATCTTCTAGCCCACAAGTGATGAAAAGAAACCAGAAATACAATCAAAATGTAAAAGTATCAATGTATAGACATTACTGCAGTCCTGTTAATCAAAGGATAGACCCTATCTTTGCTTAAAATGTGTATCTTGATGATAGACTCCCACTTTCATCATACTTTTCTTCCATTGTATTGTAACAAAATACAGCACAATATAATATTACGCCCATTGAAAATAAATTGACGGTGATGGGACAATTTTGGGACTGGTATAGTGGTCAAATGGAAAACAGTTATTCATCAAACTTTTCATTAAGAGGATTATACAACTTGCTTATTTATGACTGCAGCAAACTGTATTTCTGAATAGAATTATCTTTTTTTATGCCCTACAGTCATAAATTACTGAAGCCACATACATTTCCATAACGACATATGTGATAACAGAATGTGGGGAGATTGTTTTTGCTCACACTTTTGTTCAAGAAGGTTCAGGAAGTTCTCATTTTGTTTAATCAAATGTTTGGGTTTCAATTCCAGATTCAGTTACATACTGATCCTCCAACTACCATGGAGTTTGAAAGAAATGATGAAGAACACTCTGAGAATCAGAGTAAAAACCGTTTCTTGGAAAGAACTTTACCTTAGTCTTATTGTCTACTTAATCATTGTTACAAAAAATACCTGGGATGACTGCAAATGGTCACATTTGAAAAATGTTGTTTTTCTGTGGCAAACTGACAGAAGAACTCTTGCCAAATAAGGATTAGATAGGGTATTCTTGCTTACTACAAAACGATCCAAAGTCAAGTGAACTTCTCCAACTGGTCCTATTGAGTTATTGCTGTATTTAATTCCATTGTGGCACAGAGGACAAGTTCAGGAATCACCACTTGTCTTAATGCATATGATCAACCAGACAATAACATACACTATCCACAAGCATTTTGACATTACTAAGGCATACAGGATGCTAGACTGGAATAACCATAAGCTATATTCAGTATTTCCCTTCTTATAAAAAACAAAAATCCAGTTAAATTTGGTTTGCATACATGTACATATAAGGAGAAATCTTGAACTGTTGCTTAACTATTCCAGAAAGTGTAATCAAGGAAAACTTTCAGTGACTTCACATAATGGCCTTGCTACTGAAATTTGCTAAGCATATAATTTAATACGATTCATACCTTAAATTCTTGTAAATCGGTGATGTTAATGCCATATTTTATTGGAACAACTACCCTCTCCAGTTTACTCATATGCAAGCAAACAATAAAATGACCAGTGCCTTTCCACAGGGAAGCAGGAAATTAGAAAAAGGCTTAGCTATTTCTTCATGTCATTCTTTTGTGACTAACCTGGTCTGTATTCATCATTTAATTGTTTCAATGTTGATGTTTTTTTATTCATGAAATCTTTTTGGAAAATGTCAACCTCTAAATGTGAACAAACATATCAAAGGACCCCAAGCCCTAACTCATAAGGAAATGAAAACTGGAAATACTGAAGTGTTGTACCTTGCAATGCTAATGGAAATGACAGGCAGATATTCTGCTACCTAAAAACTTTCTCCAGTGTTAAAGCATTTAAATATATCCCCTGATCACCATTTTTTAAAGTATCATAACTAAATAGCCAGTTTGAAAATTAACAAAATTGATCATAAAAATCTGAAGATTTACACTATAAAAATCAGAATCACAAATGTATATATTTCAAAAAGCTCTATCGTGTGGTTTTTTGGTAAATTCATTTTAGCCTGAGCAAGCTCTCCTTTTGTTATTTATATTCTAAATATATAGATGAGAGTGTGAAATCTAAATCTTCAATACATTCTTTAAAATGTACGTTCATAAAATTCCTACACCTGTAATCACAGGAACTCTTCATATATAACATAGTAATCACTATAGAATGTTTTACATAGTGTATGTTACTTGTGCACTATACATTCACGAAACAAGCAATTTAGTTTTCTTTTTTACAAAAACATACCAGGCCACATTTTAAAGATTTAACACAGAACTACAGAAAATAAGGAAAATATGCCATGATTTATTAGGCAATTAAATGCATAATTACTGATTTACCCTTCAAATCACATATGAAAAGCCCTATTGTTGTGAACCAAAATAAAATTTTTAGTGTATGATTATTGGCAAAACTAAAAACCTTCCAAGAGATTGTGCAGCATAGTCTGTACATACACATACACAGAAAGAGAGATAGAGAAGAAGGTAATAAAATTTTTTTACCTGCCAAAATTAAAGTGTATCTATGGGGAAAAACTACAATCATTGAGACAATGACAGTTAAATTGTATGGTTTCATATTTGACATAATAAATCTGTTTCTGCCTTAAAACTGAAAGCTCCTGTCTCAAATTTAAAAGTTAAGATGTTAATAAAATACTTTCTGGACATTGAAAAACTAGAAATACTAAAACATAAAAGGTTCTTAAAATTGGTTAGTGTTAATTTTTTTTAAGTATTGCAATTATCTTACTGGTCCTGAGCAGAGGATACAGGTAAGAAATCAGTATCATAGTCTACATACAAAAGGAAAAATAAAGCTGTTTGTAGAAAAGCAATTCCTTAAAAGCGTGTGATTCAGTTATAGGCACAAACTTCATCAGCTGCCTTGTGTTTGTTTCTGTGTTTGTTTTCTAGTCATTTACCAGATAATAAAACTACAATGTAAAGCTTAGTATTTACTTCTGCATAAAACTTGCATGAGCAATATGACAAAAAGTTTTCATATGGGGCAAAGACTAGGAACTTGTTGAATTAACAGGAACAGAAAGCAACTGTGGCTGCCTAATCATATGAATCCAGCAGAAAGTGGTGTCACTGTCAGGCACAAATCCTCTCCGACCAGTAACTGCAATCTCAGGTCTGAGACCTTCATTCCTTCAGTAAGTTTCCACAAGGAAAGCAGGAGGAGGAAGGAGAGAGGCCACATTGTCAGCCTCAAAAAAGACACAGATTATTCTTTCCAGTTATGCAAGAGTTAAGAGTTGAAAATCATTTTTAAAAAATTGGAACCTCAAAATATGGTGTAATTTTTATTTTCCTAGGAAGATTTGAGGCTTCAGAGTTCATCTTTTCAAACTTTCACCCACAAAATTAGAAAATTGCTTTAGAGACTAATAAATGATAAAAGCTTAGATTACTGTAAACCAACAACTGCAAGAGCCACATCTTAAGGAAGAACAAACTATGGCAAAATATAAAGTGAGAATGCCTGGTTTGTTGGAGATTTAAAATTGGAAAAACCTCAAAAAAACCTTTTTTTTTTTTTTTTTTTCTGGAAGCTACAAGTAAAAAAGGATTGTAGACTAACTTCACTATATAACCTAAAGATCCTTCTACATAAAACACTGGGGGGTTCTAAATATTTACACGTTCTTTTGAACACTGAACAGAAATCAGCTTTCTCTCTGTATTGTTACAACCCATATGTATCGCTTCAATTTCAAAATCCAGACTTTGGAGAGAACATGCATGTTTTTAGGACTGCTACAGTACACTAGGAAGCTACTGTTCCTATGTATACTTAATATGAACCAGTTCCTGAAACACTAATGGAACATAAATTAAAAATTTTGTCATTAATTTTATTTCACTCTGGAATTTCCATTACTGAGAACAATGGGGTACAAAGCAGAAATCCACTATACATTCTTACAATGCTTTGTGAAATTTGGCATCCATCAGTGTCATATAAAACACATTAAAAAAGCAGCACTACCAGTTTCAGCACAAATATTTAAAGGAGTTCAGTATAAACTTTATGTCCAAATAAAGTCTACTAATATCCAGCAAGCAGTGTTGCAGCTGCATTAGCTCATGTAATGTTTCACACATGGAAACCAAGATGCAAGATTACCTCATTTATGGTAACACTCATAAACTACACAGTACACAGTAAACATGTCTACCCAGCAAATTAAAATATCACTGCACTATGCAGCAGCTGAAGCTATCCAGAACCTGTTTATAATCCAATAGAAACAGAAATTTGTCTTCAGTTCTAGAAACAGGGGGGAGGGGGAAAATCAAAGTCTAAGTAAAATAAACTGCACTGCAAGTGTCACTTGCCCCAAGACTTCCTGCTTCCCACAAAAGACATGCACCCATTCTGGAGATCAAAGGTCATACCTTTACAATAGAATACATTGTAAATAGGTTTAAAATAATTGAATACAACTGCAAGCCAAGGACTCATTTATAGCTTGCTAGAAAAAAAACATAGCTGTTTTAAGTCATTCCAGTATATGAACTGAAACCTGTATTATAAAACTGCATCTGCTTCAAAACTACCAGATCACCACCTGCATACCAGTTGGATTTGGTCATTGCACAGCCATCTAAATAATGAAATGCTTTTGAGTAAATTACTTGCCACCACTGTTTTGATTATCCTCTGCAATGTCTGGAGGAGCACTAAAAATGGCCATACCTGCCGCTAAGAGGCTGGGTAATCAGCAGCTTTCCTAGGACCCGAATCTCACTCCTAGAGAAGTAACAACTACTTATTATTTCTTTAACAGCCCACATCGACAGGAGTGCTGTAAATATTCACCGGCAAGATGATTTATTTCTCATGCTGTACTAATCAGACCGAGTTTACTTCTTACACAGCTGTCTCATGACTCAGTGCTTGGGACACTGACTGCCTAACCAGGGGGGATGGCACAATGCTCTGTTCCATTCTGAGGACTTGCAAGATCTAGGTTTACATGCCCCAAACAAATTGCTATTTAGTCTGTGCCCAGAGGTGCTGCCAGCATGTCACGTATGTCAGTATGAAACCTGAAGTTAAGGACATTCTATGATTCTATGACATGCTTACTAATCATTTATGTCTGCTTGTTCTTCTGTGTCTTTATTTCCATCAATCTCGACATTTGCTAAAGGAGTAAAGCTATCAAACATAGATGTAACCACACGTTTCTCTTCAATATGATAAACTTTTATTCAGTCACAGAAAAGTCCTCACTTCTGGGCTGAAACAACTCAAAAGTGTTTGGAAAATGAATATGCACAATACATGCCTTACAATTTATTATAATTATTTTTCCAGATCTCAGACTTTTTCACAATTTACAATCAGCACTTTTTTTACAACCAACCCAAGCAACTATATCATATAGGTCCACACTCCACATCAATAAGGAAAATTTTTAAAATTATGATGGTCAATAAAAGCTTCTATAGTTCTTTATGTGTTCAAAATCCTGCACAAGTTTTAATGGGATAATCCTGTGAAAACAAACTATCACCTGAAAGTTATGTTTACTAGGGCTTATCTGGCATGCAATCTGTGCCATATTAGTGAAGCTCAAATGCCCTCCTTCAGGGCATAATAAATTTGGAGGTTTGTAGAGATTTGTTAATATATTTGCTATCTCACCAGGATTAAAGGCAGGAAATAATTCCTTGATATTTACTTATCTCTGTTGTTAACCTTAGTTACCTCTATTAGATTAGCAATTATACCACTACAAAACCATAATCGCTAGTCACAGCAAAAAGATTGTTCATCACAAGACTGAATTGATGCTTATTTTAACAAGGACACATGAACAATTAACTACTGACACATTCTTAATTCAGTGGGTTTCAACCTGTGGTTTGCAGATGCCTTTGGTCTGTGGATTACTTCTAAGAGACCACAAAGGGTAATTAAGGAAAGTCTTGGCTTACTGTCCGTCATCTTAAATTTGCTGCACAGGAAAATTTACCTTCAACTGGAAATTTTATGGGGTCTCAGAAAAAAAAGCAATGTAGGAAGTCACTGCCATAGATCTTTTCTTATACATCAGAAACAGACCTTGGAATTTTTACAATAGTTTTGGCCTCTCAACCGCTGCAGGTGAATAGTTTTCCCAACAAGACTGAAAGTCTGAAACTATCAGGAATTCCAAGGTAATGTGATTTCTGGTGGAACATTCACCTTTGTAGGTAGGGTCTGGCAGATTCATTTTCTCTTTTCAATTCTACTGTTCTGGCAGTGTTTGTGGCTGTTAATAGAAGTCTATAGAATACTTCTATACAATAAAGTAGATTCCATCCAAGAAAACATATAAACAACAGCTAAGTCTCAGAGTACCCTCTTTTGCCCTGTTGCATATTACTTTTTCTGAGTGATAAATTCCAGATTTTTGTTGGATAAATCAAAATCCTTTACACAGAATACTGCAAAACAACTATCCACCCTCAACTAAAAAAAATGTCTGGTCTCACTTGAAATTTCTAAAAACACGTAACCAGTTATTTCCCACCTTCGTCCATCAAAACAAACAAGCCCTCAGATATACTGCGAGAAAATTAAAAAATCTACCAAGCCCATTTACAAATTTTCTTCTACGTCTGATCCCTTGTGGGAAAAGGATAAGTATATCAAGTACTTCACATTAGTTTAACAGCAAGACACCTAAAATGTCATACCTAAGGAAAATATGACATGAAAATCCTCAGAAATATAATCTCTTTGTCAATTTTTTTGGCAATGCACTTTGTTAGCACGTTGGCCTTCGGAACAATTTTCCTTTTTCCTGTCATTTAATGAAATGCCAAATAATCATACTTGACATAAACAAATCGGTATCATCATGTAAACAAAGAATTAATAATATTTAAAATCCAGAGTCCATTTATTTGTGTCATAGAAAGACATGATCTGTAGCAGAACCCCTCAGTCTTTTGCACATTGGGACTCCTTAAAAAAACAGAAAATAATTTCATGTCTACTCTTCTTTTCCACAAAGAAAGTGTTTATGTCATTTCTCAAGACATTTGAAAGAGAAATAGGTTTTGCGTGGAACTAATTTTTTCCCACAAAGCTTGATTTTGTCTCTGCTACAGGATTGCCATCTAATTCTAAGTTAACTATATCAACCTTTTTACAAGTACTCATTAGTCAATGTAATGGAGGTATCTAATTTGATACAAAGCTTTCTCAAACTCTGATTAGTTCCACGATTATTCTCTCCATATTTCATGGTCAAGGTAAGATTTGTTGAGTTTTCAGCTGCAATATCCAACTTAAGTGGTTTCTCCCCTGTTATGCTATTTTTAGCCACTCACCAGTTTTACAAACACATCTATTTGCTGGGCTGAATGGCATAGTAAATTAGAAGTGACCCAAATAAAAATCAACATTTTGTCTTTTCTTTCAGAATTTACATAATTCTTAATACTGTGAAAAATGTCACCTTCTAATATCTTTAAAATAGATTCCCATAATTAGTAGGGATGACAGACCAAATTCTTTTGCCTCTTCTGCATTTCTAGAATAGAAATAATACAATTTCCTCATCATATGAAGACCATAAAGGTGAACTTACTAATGCTTGTGGATGATTCAGATAGTACAGAGCGAATACTAAAGAAAATAGGATCCTGTTTTCAGAATAAGGTTCAAACTGTTCAATAAATAGGGTTTGAAGCTATTTATAAACATAACAGTATGGAGAAAAAAACCCCCAGTAAATTATTACATGAGCTCTGTTCATTTTGTAGACTGAATACAGTCAGCAGAAAAATAACAGCATGTGATCATCTAGTTAGAGGCTACATGATAAGGCATAAGCTAAATGAAAATGTATGTGTGGGATACATGTATAGATTTGTTCTTTGTTTTTCAAACACTTTGAGTCGATGAACTTATTCTATATACCCTACAAAGGAAGAAAAAAAGACCCAACCTAGTCTATGAACAAAGCAGTAGGTGGTGCAGAATCATAGTTCTGAAAGATTTCTCAACCAAAATACACTCTTTTCATGTTTTCCTATTGCTGGCTTTGTGGGAAGGCCCTTCAGCTACCGAAGCAAACAACTGAACAATGTGAATTCAGATATGTAATGACTGTAAGGTCAGTACATGACCGCTAAGCATTCATGACCCCAAATTAAGAGGTATTACCCTCTATCTACTAATCCTTGGGTCGCAAATGTACAGCCTACTGCAAGAACATTAAAAATTCCTGAAATTTGCTTACAACCCACTGCTTGAAAGACAGAAAGCTAACATGCATGAAGTGATCAGATAAGTGAAAAGGGCAATTCTGTTCTCAAACACCATATTAAAAATGCCTCATCTTTCAGCCACCTTTTCTGTTAATGAAGTCCACTATGATTTTGTATTGAAGTATTAGAGAAATACCACCATCTTCTGAAAATATGAATTTTAGATTCAGAGATCTTAACATTTCTAATCAAAATTAAAATTTTAAAGGATGATGAAAGAGAGGCTACATTCACCTTAGTAGTAAATGTGTTCAGAAGACATTACTTATATAATCACACTACATGGGATTCATAAATTAATTTCTACATTTTGGTGAGGTGGCTTTAGTTTTTAAAATATGTAAGACTATACGTTTGTCACTTTTAGTGTTTTGACATAGAATCATAGTATTGTTACAGTTGGAAAAGACCTTTAAGATCACTGAGTCCAACCAGTCACCTCACACTGCCAAGTCCATCACTAAACTAAAACATATCCCTCAGTACTTCATTGATGTGTCATCTAGAACATGTAAGAGACTGTAACAATCATTTCATTGGTAAGATTAAACATTTTTACTGAAAACAAATCCCAGCTTTTTATACCATCATGGCACATCTTATGTCCAAAATTTACTTGTTAAAATTAACAGCAATTTACACATTTCCCATACTTATTCGATTTTTTTAAAATGCATGTTTTTAAAAAGCAGATACTGAGTCCTTTGTGGAGACTAAAGGAGTTGTGTTATTCTTCTGGCTGACACCAGATCTCACTACAAACTTCATACCTAATGTACAAACCTAAGATTTCAGGAAGATATCAAATAGATTTAATTTTAGATTCCTCAATTAGGATTTCCCTGTAATCACTAGAGACTTTAACCTGTCTTCATCTATCAACCCTTTTCATATCCCTGCCATCTTTATATTTACAGATAGCAACACAAAAAGTCCCAGAAGAACTGAACAGATCTGGTTACTATTTATTCTGCAGTGTAGTTTCTCAGCTTTTTGTTAAATTCTCAGCTTCTCTGTCTGTATCACTAAGCTCCTCTTTCACTGTTCATGTGCCACCACATTTTCTATCCTCTTTACCGAAAGTTATCTTTGGACTTGAAAATCTCAATGTCATACGTATTTCATTGCAGTTCATAATTGGCCCCCTAGCAAACATAAATTCCAGAGATCGCTTTATTTGGTTTGTGGGGTTTTTTTTTCCTTACTTACTTTCTTTGCTTCTCTTAACATCCTAAACCTCATGGTAAAAGGAGAAAGAGGAATCTTTCAGTCAAAGATGTGTGATTAAGAAAGAAGCATCCATCTCTAGGAAACCCTGTGGCTTACTTCAGGGAATACCAACAGAATACATTCCTAACCTTCTGTCTGCATTGAACTTACTCTTGTTAGAGAAGTGAGAAAACTGACATATAACAGAGATGGCCATCTGGCAGACCACAGTGAGACCCAGCTTGCCAAGCAGTTTTATCTGATCCCTTAGCATGCCTGCCCATCACCAGCTCAACCAAATTGAGGGTAGTATTTATATATGCTGCAGTAGAAAGGTGTATAAATCAAATCAAATAAAAATCAGCAGGATTTATAGTATTGGATGTAATACTGAGATAACAAAACTATGTTGATCTAGCCAGAAATAAAATTGCCCCCTAAGTATGTGGAATTTACCTATTTCCAGTGTGCAGCCCAGCTCATGGCAGTCTTGTACATAACTGCAATATCAAAGTGGAAGCTGAAACCACACAAGTCAGCACACTACTTGGGTACAAGAGACTATAAACAGGACATAATTAGCTTAGATGACATGTCCCATGGGAGGAACCTCAATGGAAAGCAAAATTTTCCACTAAGTGATCATCCACAGCTACAACAATAAAATAGGATCCTCGTGCTATATTTGGGAGAAAAACATTCAAACCTGAAAGAATTCATCAGAATCTTGCTCTCTTCTAAACTTATTCTAAATCACTAATGTACAGACAGCAAACTGGAACTGGGATATTGCTCAATAAACATGCGTAAAGCCAGAGAGGAACATAACCTTCTAAAAATCTGAGAATGGCTCAGATCTGTCTACAAAAGCATTAAAACTTGGCTTACAAAAGCTCTGGATGTCAGCTATGTTTGTATGCAGCTTTGGAATGGATTTTAATCCCAGCTTAATTCTGGTGTATACACAGCCCAAGGGTGTGCCTGCATGATGTGCTTCAAGGGAGGATATTGACATCCAAGTCCACTGCATTGTGGCTAGTTCATGTGCTTTTAGTATCTTAAAGAAAGGTTTACTAAATTAACAAGACTATAAATAAAATAACCCTATCAGAATATAGTGCAAAATTTAATTCTTAGATTACTCCTGTTAGTTTAGGCAAATTAAACATTTATTATTTAAAAAGTCATTCTGTGATTTATCGTGAAAGCAGAGAACACTCCAAACTCTTGGGTCATGCACTCACCATCTTCCATTCCTAATCCCCATTACAAAGTTCTTATTCTGCCTCAGAAAGCAGATGGCAAGAGATAATGTCAGTAACAATTAGGAAGCTTCACTGCCCTTAAGGACTTTTCTGTAATATTTTTTTCCAGGGATTTTTAGAAACAGAATTCTTTGCACTATTTTTTTCTAGGTATACTTGTCTGGAAGATCCTGGAAACAATTACACAAGTTCTGTTGACTTCTTGTTGTTTTGAGGTTTTTTTCTTTAAACAATGGCAAATATTCAAATTTTTATTAGTTAAAAATAAATAATTATAAATGGAACATTCAACATTACTCTTATTCTACACATTGCAAAACTAAACTCACTTGTTTCCTAATACTTTCAATCAACTTCCTCTAAACTAGTTGTACGCTCCTGAACCTTTTGTGTTTTTATGAGCCCACTTCAACTCTCATGAATAACTAACTTGGGTCAGATCCAAAATTTCTTCTTAAATTGGCTTAGAGAAACTCTTAAGTCCATTTGGACAATGAAAAAAAATCACATAAAGGTATATATTATGTCACTTTATCTATGCAGAATTTTGTGTAGTTATGACCTATTTGAAAGTCAATTATATTTTTGCTATTATTAATATCTTTAATCTTGCTTTACAAACTGTTGCTTTTTATTAACAATACTAGTCTACCTAAATAAACTCGAAAGAGAAAATAAAACTTCAGAATGAAAAGAAAAAAATAATGCTGAGGGACAGACAGATTTTGTGCAATTAAACACGTTGGAAATACATTTGAAAATTTTGTATTTAAAATGCAGAAAAGACAATTGCTTTCAAAAATAAATAAGTCAGGCTAGCTTGGTTCTAGAGCCTTGTGCGAGTTACTTAAACCTTGTCTTTCTATAGAGATACCATCCAATATCCTTCTACAAAGCAGGTACATTAATGGAACATAAAAGATTAATTACAGCTCCCCTCTGCCAAAAGTCACTATGCCTTAGATGTACTACAAACACTGGCAAATAAAGACTCCCTAACATATTTCAGCCAAACTGCACCAAGCTAGATAGTTAAAACATTCTTAAGGTAGGTAAGCTAACATGGAGAAGATCAGGTGAGCACAAGCATGAGAAATTCTACCTCTGGTGTTTTTACTAACAGTCCTCTACTTCAGAAGGAACTTTCATGCTTCAAAAGCAGAACAATTGTACATATTGGAGAATGAAACAAAGAAATTTAAATTTTTCTTTCATTGGATTTGGCTCTGTAGGCATGGAGGTTCTACATATATCACAAATTTTACTATTGCATTTCAGTATATAAACAAGTAGTTGAAGGGGTACCTTGCAACTAGCACATGTGCCCATTTTAACTAATAAAGATTTTGAGCAAAAATTACAACCCAAGAGACTTGGGTTTGCTTGAATTGCTTCAGAAAGAGTAACTGGAAAAGGAATTAACAGTCCTTAATTAAGGGTTGACCAACCACATGACTACAAGAACCAACTGCTCAGTATATTTATTACTCGGGTGAGCATGACTTTGATTGTCAAAAGCCTGCATTTGTTTTTCTAAATACATTCTCCTACTTGACTGATGGGCTAAAGTTTGGCCTCTCTTTAAACCAAAAGGGCTACACCTGAACTTCCAATTAAAGGGTAACAACTGGCAGATGTGAGGGAACATCTAGCAGGAGGTTGATGCTGAGCAGATGGGCCAGGGTGCAGCAACCTTTTCCATCCGTTTCCACCCACTGCTTTTGCAAAAGCGCATAATCATCACAAGCCTGACACTACACTTCCTCAAGCAGCAGTATGATACTCCCTGCAGAGCACTGGGCTGCTATTGCTAAACTAATACCAGAAACACAGCTAACTAGAGCTTGTCTAGCTCTACAAGTCCACACCACCAACTGTGGTTTAATGAGATACCAGATTTGACAGAGAAAACAGTTTAATAAGTTTCCACTCTTGAAATGTTTGTACTTGCACTGCACTGCAGCTATTTCATTAATTGTGCCAAGGTCACCACTAGTAGAGCAATACTGTAAATAAGATCACTACAATAATAACCTCAGTTAGAAGCAAGGCTTTTCGACATCATTTCAGTTATCTAAAGTACAGAATCACAAACATTTCTTCCCCAAAAAAGACAAAGTTGGGGAAACGTGGTGAGGGACCGGAAGAAGAGATGGGAGACTTAATGTGGCTACATCCCTGCAAGTCCTCTATGTTTTGGAACTATGTCTTCACATTTCCCTTTGTATAAAGCCAGGAGATCTGTTATACAGCAACATTAGTTTAATATGGTCAAGAAAAAGATACTCCTATTTATTAGCACAAGATGTGGGGTATTACTTCTCTCATTAAACCCTCATATATTCCTCTAGAGCTTGTTTTAACTACTGAATGTAAGATCTTGTATTTCACATTACATGTTTTGTACTGCCTAACAAACTAGGTAACTTTATGTTTGTATAAACGTCCACAGTCCTTTTATGGTTCCTGTGATTAGTCTTAATGTTCCTGAGTCTGACCAAACATCCTTAGAAAAATATTACCTGGTAACCAGACCTCAATTTTTTATTTCACGAACAACTTTTACTTCCTTATTTTATGAATAAGAGAATGACTGTATCTCTGATGCATCTTCTCAGTATTATTGATTATATTGTATGTCTTTATTATGCTCTTACTTATTCTCCTCTCTTCTAGGAAGAAGAAATTCTTTCCTCATATGAGAGTTTTTCCTACCTCTGTATCATTATCAGAAGCTTTCTCTGTACCCCAGATGGTTTTAGCAACATTACTGTTCCTCATCCCAGGCTTTCAATCAGTGGAGTCTTGCCAGGAAAAAGCACTGAAAGCAAAGCCTCAGCTGATTTTTTTTTGTGTCCTTCCACGCAGGGCACAGATGGCCATGTTTTCTCAACCCCTCCCCTACTTCAGCTGAAGACCACAAATTCTCAGTTTTTGTCCACAGCTCTATGTATGCATATGTTACCAAAATCTCATTTTCTTTTCCAACACTTAAGATAGAAACTTCTGTACCTTCTGACTGTATTACAAATACTTTATTTACAACAAATTACCCATCAAATTTGAATTTAGCAGCATATTTTCACATATGATCTATAAATACATTTCAGAAAAAACACCACCATGCCCTACTAGGTCTCTTGCCAGTACATTGTGTTGTATACAAGTCCTGATCACCATTAGTTCACCTTACAGGAGGAGTAAGTTGCAGTATTTCATTGCAAAGCAACTTCCAAACACAGACTGTAACTGAATAAATCAAGTAAGAAACTGCCATCCCTTTCAAACTTTTATTTTCTCCCTTACCTATACCGAGCTTGTGATGCAGTTTTTCCAAGCTAATCAAAATTCTTAATACATTTTCAACGGCATCCCTCAGAGCACCATTTACAGGGAATGCCCAGGCACAGCATTGTGAGAACAAACAGAAGACAGACAGATTTCATGAACACCTGTTAAATGGGGCAATGGCTCCAGCACAATTGTTTCCCACTTCATTTCACACAGTAATAACTTTAATGTCCTCCATGGACTTGCTTTAAAACACCAGTTCTACAACATCAAACAAGAAGAGAGCTAAAAGTAAATGTAATTGTCTAGATTGCTTCAAATCAACTTTTTTGGATAAAACTGAATTTACTTACCTTAGTTTTCTATTTTATTTTTTTTAAATTGTATGTGCTCAAACTGTGTTATCACTTGGCTTTTTATAATCTCCCTCAACTGCATATCATTCTCCTTATTTTAGTATTTATCTTGGCTATGATAAATTCTTTATTAAAAAATCTGCATCTCTCGTTACTCTCTTGAATGTCCATAGCTTTAGTTTAGGCTTTGTATCTTTTTGACTCTTCTATATTCATCTTTTCACTTTTTATTGTTTAACCTCTTATTTTGTTTCATCTTGCTCTCATTTAAAATATTTATACTTTTAGGTTTTTTCCAGGTCATTTTGTTTAATCTCAGACCTTGCTAAGACAGATACATTATAGATAACTAGGTAGTGTCATAATGTCATATTTAAAAGTAATTCAAATTCTTTTTATAATGTGATAGCCTGGAGGTTTTTTTTAAATATGAAAGAATTATGGTAGAATTATTTCATACTCTTTTTAACAAAAATTATGAAGATTGGCAAATTCTGATACCAGCTTTTTAATTTTTTTTTTTTCCATAATAGCAAAGAGAGACAGACTGACCAGGAAATCACACTGCATGATTCCATTAAGCTTTCTTTCTTGAGGAAGACTGGCATTTTCAGAAATTATTTCATTTCAAGTGTGTGCAGACTTTTTAAAAAATTATTTTACCTGTGCTTATAACCTCGAAGTCCAGAGTTTAGTAGTAATTTCAATAAGGTAACTTGTATGCAGAATTTAAAGAGATAGTAGGAATGGCAGACAAGATGTAATGAAGGTATAATTATGGAAAGAATAGATTTTATAAGCTTTGTTTTCCCTTCTTATTTACATATCTGGATTGGATATTAGAGATCAATGCTTTTGGCTAACAAATGATGATTCACTACTTAAGTTACTGTTTTCATTGAAAAAGCAAAAAATAGTTTCTTTACATGGCCACGTTTGTTTTTTCTATAAACCAATGTACCTCTCTAAAATATTCCAACATATGTATTATGCAAACCCCACCTTACAATATTAGCATATATTGATGTTTTATCAAACTCAAGCTGAATACTTTCAGCATTCTTAAGACAAGTTCTAATCAAAAACACAACTCAAGTTCACTTTTCATTACCTCCCTTATATTCTTAAATATCTTTGACTTTGTTTGTATAATAGTCTCCTATATAATTAAATCAATAAAAATTCTTACCTGAAAATTAGGAAAACTAAGATTCCAACAGAATTGGATTTAAATAAAGATGAATTTCTGGCCATATTTCTTAGATTGCATTTTAATAAAAATAAGTTGTTCCTCTATATGCAGAGTCAATTGTACATACTGAAAAATTAGTCTACTTTTCTTTATTCCCAGATTTTCAGATTTTTTTTTAACAGGCCATATATCACATACCTTTAGAAATATTTCATCTCTACTTTTCAAAAATGTCTTACAACGAATGATCCTTTAATTTCCCTCTAGAATTAGGTTTTCACTTGCACTGATTTCACCTAAAGGTACTTATGCTGGCATTACTAGCATTATTCTAGACTTATCTTCATATCAGATCTAAATAAGGTGATAAAAAATGTGTAATTAAGGTTTGATCCCCATCCCTTTCTATGCCAATAATCAGATCTGTACGTGATTTAATAAAATCAAAAGAATGCTTAGAATTTTCCAGTATTTTTTTTATTCTAGCCTGCACACAAGTACTTCTGTCTGAAAGGCAACTATGGTTCTAACTTTTTGAAATATTAGCAGTACAAAAAATCCTGCAGCACTAAACACAGATAATGAAACTCTTACACATGTGGCTGAGTTGGTAGGAAAAGGGTGTAAGTCGTACAGTAACACAGTTATACCAACACACCACTTAGGTGAAAAACAAATAGGTTCAAGCCAGTGTTAGTATTCCACATAGACAAATGGAAAGGGAAATCCAGACAACAACTAGAACTGCACATTGTGGTCATGGAAACAGTTTTTCAGCAAAGAATAAATCCTGTGGCTTAAATTCACACAACATCATACATTTTTTTCAACTTTTTAAGAGATTTTTTTTTTGCTCCCCTGCCTGTTAAGTAGCTATACGGTGCAGCCTGTGCTTTCCAAGACTGTCTTGTTTTCATAGGTGAGACTAAAAAAATGTGTTAAATAATATCAAACTTTTCAAAACCCAAAGTCCAATATCAGTGGACTGAACCTTTCACATTCAACTTTGCAGAAGAATAATATTCCTGACAACTTTCTGAATTAGACATTAAGTCTAATAAGACTTCTATGAATATAAATTTTTATTTGAGGAATACAAGGAACCTTGACTCCTGCCTCCTTTTTGCATAGTCACAGCTTAAAAGCAACATAAAATGAATGCAGCATAGTGTTTTAAAATGCATCTGTAGTTACGTTAAACAGATACTTATTTAAAATGCATTACACACATGGTAGACAAGTAAAAGTATTTTCCAAGAAATACAAAGTCACAGATTACTTTCCAACTTCTTTTTTCCATTATAAATTTATCAAAGTGATTTTCTCTAATAATTAAAATGCATGTAGAGTTTATTGCATAAATCTTACATTGTATATTGTATCTAGATTAAAATTTCCAAAGAAAAGTCAGAAGAAATCACCAAACATTAGAATACAAGTGGATGAAATATTTTTATATTTCATGAAGAGTTGGAAAAAGCTTCTATCATAACTCTTCGCCTTTTTCTTCATGATTCATCACTTTTCTTCTAAAAAAACAGATATGCAACTTGATATCAGAACAATCGAGAAGAACCTGAGTTAAGAGTTCATAGAGCTATGATTTTCTTACTCTTCTATACTACACTCAATTTTTGTAAACAATTCAGATCATCTTGGATTGCCAGAAGCATCTTAATCATGCAGTGTACACAGACTAATCTGTATTCTAGCTTTTGAATACTATATCCAATCCTGCTTAAGCTAGATGCTTAACTAGGTGCTGCACAGATACACAGTTCTGATGTTGCTAGTTAACCCATTTTTCATTTTAGCCTTTTTCCTGTTCTGTAATGTTTTAAATATATTTAACAAGTAAGCTATTACTTGCAATATATGACTAATAATCTATCATCCCATCCCTGGAAGTGTTCAAGGCCAGGCTGGATGGGGCTTTGAGCAGTCTGGTCTAGTGGAAGGTGCCCCTGGCCATGGCAGGGAGGTTGGAACTGGATGATCTTTAAGGTCCCTTCCAATGCAAACCATTCTATGATTCTATGATCTACTACTAGTAATCTGCACTTGTGAGGCTTAATTAATACAGTTCATATCCACATGATTTTCTATAGCACTTGCTGTAACACCTCGAAATACACAGCTGCGCAACTAGAAGAAAACACTATGAAGAGATTTTTCCAAGTTAATACAAAAAATCCAGTACAATCCAAGTTACAGACACTGCTTTAACTGCTGCTTCCATATTTTTATTTGACTAATAGCAATAGTTTTAATAGATTGAAAGTAGGATAATGTTCTTCAAATCAACTTTTGTTTTTTTCATCTGTTTCCATTCTATGGATAGGAGACAAAGAAGACTTTACAAAAACTGCAGTTCTGAGTATTGGTGGCATGTTAGTTGGCAGGGAACATTTTTTTTTCAATATTTAGTAGTATAAGTTTGAGTAGCCTATGCTAAAAAGGAATACAACATTATCAACCAGTAATGATCTTCTTATTCTCACTGAAGATCTTTCTTAGCAACTAGTAGTTCTAACAGTGACTCATTTTGCTCCACTACAACTTGCATTAGGGTGGTCTACTCTTCCTCTCCATTTTATTTATCATACTAGGATAAATTTTGTATGTAATACCTTTATGTATTTAAGTATTTCATTTGTTTAAGAAAGCATCCTAGCTCCTAATCACTACATTTTGAATTATTTGAAAATTGGATTTCAAAACTTTCAATCCAGCACAGTAATCTCATCACTTTTCTGATTTGTCTTGCTTTTCTCCCAGTATTGAACCAAATGGATAAACCACTAATCATGAAAGGATTAACTCTGCAATAAAGCACTAATCTTGATAGACCTGAAAAACTTTATTATCTCCAAAACAAGCTAATTCTCAAAAAGCTGAGGCTCATCAAAGCTACGTGAAGTTTAATTATTATCAGTTGATTAATAGTTTGAAATTAATTCTTACCTATTCAGACATCCAACCTTTAATAATGGCACAAAATAGATCACTTTACTATTCATAACACACAGAACTGCTTTATTGGAATTTTTAGCTATTCCTAACTACTAGTAGGTAGAATGGACATTTCCTTGGCTAGCACCTGGTCTTTGTGAATGTCTACTTTGTTATGCACAATAAGAAGGGCATTTGAAATTTCTTTCCACTTTAATGAGGTAATTATCACTAACTCCAACAAGTGAATTTAAATTTCTAAACTAGAAAATTATTCTAAAGGAGGACAGTAAGACTGTGAAACCACCAAAAGACCTCAGAAAAATATAAGTTTAAAAGGATATGGCTGTTTCAGTATTTGAAAACTACTGGCATAGCTTTTGTTTAAAATTTATGTATTCATAAACATCTAAACATCTATCTCCTTACATTCTTCTCTTCCTAGTTTACTTCCCACTTCTTTTTCCTATAGGTCTCTCAGAAGCATAGGAGAATGAAAAAATTGTTGGGTATTTTCTTCTTGTTAGATATTTTAAAAGTTTGCATTCTTGTCTTTGCTCACATACTAATGACCTAAATCATAGAATCATAGAGTCATAGAATGATAGGAGTTGGAAGGGACCTTTAGAGGTCATCTAGTCCAACCTCCCTGCAGAAGCAGGTTCACCTAGATCAGATTGTATATGATCATATGTTTGAAATAGTAAAATAAGGATGTAATAGTATGTTGTGTTTGAGATTTTTTGGGTTCTGTTACAGAAAGGAATTACAATTTTATCTCACTTGAAAGTTGGTGGGTTTTTTACTTTATTAAGGTAACACAATAATTCTTATTAGACACATACACATATATCTCAAATGATGGAATTATACAATAATACAATTAATGTCAACTGCATTTGTGTAAACTGACAAATATTTACAGGTATCTTAGCAGTTATTCTATGGCACTAAATGTAATACGGTATTTTAGAGGTATACAATAAGATTCCAGAATGGTAAAAACCCAGTCATTTTTCCATCAAACTGTAGATTGTCTCAGAGAAAAATATCCCACTTGCACTCATTGATTTGTGTTATTATAAAATAGTGTTTTCACAAACTAATACAAAGTACCAACTACATGCAGAAGCAACACATTTTACAGTTCTTTGTATTGCTTAGAATGACATCCTGATGCTATCATTTAGCTCATCACGACATTCCATCAATCAAAACCCAGTTTTAATTACACACCATTCTACTTTTTCTCTCAGTGCAAACACAGAGGACATGCAACAATCTATTTCAATTAAAATACAGACTTTATAGAATTAATAATAGGTTGGGAATCACTTTTAAATCAGCAATCAGCCTGTCAATTAATGTTCTGAACCCCCGCTATTGACCCAGTACTGTACAAGCTGTTATTATGCACTGTCCTACATATCATCTGTTCCTTGTGCTGGTCTGTTCCAGAAAGACAGACAGCTGCAACAGTATATCCCTGTTCAACCTGAGGACCATCTGACTTTAATTGTAGCACACAGCTTGATGTGGGTCTGGTTATGAGAAGCCAAAGTATCACACTGTAATAATCTGGAAAAGCAGAAACCTGCCAACACAAGGCTGCAAAGAGGGGCTTGGGCTGTCTGGCTGGCTGACGGGCTGCAGGAAATATGATTAATGAGCAAGGTATAATGATATCAGGAACCCGATTAGCACCACAAAAAGGTCACAGATCAAAGTAGTATGCATTTCATGAGCTCCAATCATTGTATCAGATCTGTGGACTTAAAGAGGTAAACTGAAATGCAAAGGGAAAAAATATCTATGTGTGATAGCTTACAAAATGAGCACTTAAAATGCTGTAGTCACTATTTTGTCTGAACCAGGAAGCAGTAAGGAAATACTAACTGAATTAATCAGCCCAAGTCACTTTGTTAGAAAGCTTTTTTTGATAGTATTTGTGAGGAACTGAGCTTTAAGCATTCTTCCTAAATATACCTATTCTACTTCCAAATAAAACAATGATGGTTTGACACTCATGGCATCCACTCCACTAAGTATTAATACAAAAAAGCAATTTTATATTTGCATGTAATTTCCTCCATTTTATACCACTGCAAAACTGGCAGATTACAGAGACATCATCCTCCATACTAGCACTAACAGGGCCATCCCCATGACGATAAGTTTAATTGCATCACACAGAAGCAGTTAACGCAATTCATTGGCACAGAGGTTTCAATTTAATGCTACCAGACTGACCAGAACTTGATATCTGAACTGCAGCAAGAGTTTCAGGGATCTACAGTATGACCAAAAGGGATAATGTTTGACAAGAGTTTAATATAATGACACTTGGTAAATTATTTCTTAATTTCATCATTAACCAAAGCCTTTTACAGAAATCTATTCTGTCCAACTATGCAACACTGGACAATTGTATGTTCTTGTAAAAGTTTCTTGTTTTTTGTTTTTACGGCATCATTTATGGGAACTTTTGCAGACTCTTTCAATACACTGTTGGCCAAGTGGTACTGCAAAGTCAACTTTCAGAGCAGAAATTACAAAGCCAAGCAGATCACTAGCAAGTATTTTTCATGAAAATGGTTTCAGGAGTCACAACCATTAACAAATAATTACTCACGGAATAAAATATATGAGAAGGAAATATCATTTATATTTAGATAATAAACATGATATTTCAGTCACATAAGAAATGATGAGTGAAATCAAGGACATTACAATTTCTATCTTCATTCAAATATACAAAAGTTAACATACTGCTGTTCTCAGATTACTTTTTCTTGAAATTAAAGTTTGGGATATGTAACAAGCACTTTCCTCATTCTAGTGGTTTGAACAGCCTTTTTTCAGGATTTCACAATAGAAATATGTGTTTATTGTAGATTGTACATGAAAAAAAATGCATTTGGAATATGGCATGAGATCATTAAGAGTTTGAAGGGATTTTACATTTTGTGTCCAAGAGTTTAGTAGTAATAATCAAAAAGCAGCTACCTTCTGCTGATGAAGCACTTCATTCTGAGAATATAGCACAAGTGAGAGAGATCAAGGAGAGTTGCAAGAATGGCAGATACTAGTAGCAAATACTTTGGGAAATGAGGAAAAGATGAGGGAAGGGTAGAGGGTGGAAGGTACAGAGAGGTGAGGGTACAAAAAAACTGACACCAAACCTAGAAGTGTGGAAAATAAAATGAAGAGCTAAAATCCTGGAAGAGGAGGAAGCTGGAGTTGGAGAATAACTTTACAGTAGGGAAAGTCTGACTTGTAACGAATAGAATGAGAACTATATTTTAAGCAGAAGCTAAAA
The DNA here is from genome assembly GCF_028858725.1 of Colius striatus. Lineage (NCBI taxonomy): Eukaryota > Metazoa > Chordata > Aves > Coliiformes > Coliidae > Colius > Colius striatus. The sequence goes on from NC_084761.1 coordinate 36,369,293, forward strand.
TACCAGAGTCATGTGAGACCAAGGCCAAGGCTGCCTTTGACAAGCCTGCTTAAAGAAAGGAGTTTTTCATCTTTCAGGTTATTCTGAATCACCAATGCACACTGAGTTCAAAAAGGTGTCAGGTTACTTCCCTATTACTTATCAGAACAACTGTAAGATCAAAAGTTCCATTTGAATATGGTTGGCCAAGTAGTCCTGCTAAATGTTGGCACATTTCATACCCTGCTTACATAAAAATTGCACATAATTCTATATTAAGTAAAAGACTATATTCACCTAACATGACTATTGTGCACCCTACAACTGCCTGCAGAAACCAGGCTAACTAACATTTCCAAAGACCATGATAACGTGCCACCAGTAAAAGTGCAGTGTAAAGCATTCTGACAACTTGTAAATCATAGATTTTTCTGATGTGATTGTTGTGCAGTTTTATGAGTATGAGGTCTGATATTTTGCCAAAACCTGAACTTTTTCAATTCCTATCTTCTAATTTACGAATATCAGGAAATTACCAAATACAAGTCTGGTCTCTGAAAAGTATTAAGCCTTAATCCAGTATTTTTGAAGATTCATTGAAAAAAAGCTTCTCTAACTTATTCATTTTAGAGTGTCACTGACGTAGAATCCTTTCATTTTGAGAAGAGTCTAATGTAATAGCTTTGAAATTGTACTGAAATACCAACAATGATATTCTAACAGCTATGGTGTCATTGATTACATTGCCCGGAGGGCACAGGGCAGACAGGCAGTGCTAACAACGGGATTTTCAAAAACAGAGAACAGTAATACAGGTTTGGAGAATGAAGAAGGCAAAGGAGAATCCAGACTCATTTTCCTGTAAATAATGCTTTGAAAAATACCAATGTAATTAAATAAATGGAAGAGGTAGCAGAAGGTTTAAAATGTAACCTTCTTTCCTGAAGCATTCACTGATCCTTAGAGTTAAATGGATAATGAAATTAAATAAACGTAAAATAACACGTATGTAATCGGAGTGACAAATATTTCTATGATTAAAGAAGCTTTTTCAAGTCTTTCAAGTCTTTTCAAGTCTTCTGTAAAGTGATGATTTTATTAGCTCTTTAGAACCACAAGAGATGACATAAAAATGGGATAAGATCTCCTATGTATTTACAGACCACACTTAAAATTTTTGAGCAATTCTAAAGAATGAACGATACTATATGCCTTTTCGTCTTTCTAAACTTGTAAATCTAACATTTCTTCAGGTTATTTCAGTAAATTATAAACAGTTATATATTGCAAGAAAAGATACAAACTATTTCAGAAAAATCTTGCAAGACAAATCTTACCAGTCTGTTTATGCGAACAAATTCTTCTGGGGTTTTGGCCCATGGTGGAAGTTCAACATCAGACACAACTGTTCCATCATCCATCACTCCCAGATTGTAATTGTTGCTGTTGACAAATATCTCTGGGAGGTAATAGAATTCAGGAATCAATTCCTGTAGATAAATGAAAAACAATACCATGTTATAAATTCTGTCAGAGGATGCACTTTGTTTTGTTAAAAAATAAATAAATTAGAATGGCATTAGGCAAAGAGAATATTACAAAATACTCCTTCAGACATGCTCCTCCCTACCTAGAAGAGGGAAATCCCTTCCTTTATACTTTCTAAAATTTAAACCTTTAGATATGATAAATCCTGATCATGCTTTTAATACGACAAAGATCTAAGCCACATCAGGCTATAAACCAAAAAACTCATAACATTGGCTTTGGTTTCGTATTATGCAGAAACTTATAAAACTAACGAAAATCACATGGTGCAAATAACATTTAGCAGAAAGCAACAGACAAGCAAGGATGTTAAGAAGTTGGGGAAAACTGCTTCTTTCACATTTTAAAATAACTCATATTTTAAAGTGCTAAATATACAAATGACAGTCTATAGTTTGGGTCAAAGTAGTGACATATATTTTAATTTCAATGGTGTAAACCTCAGTTTTATTCTTAGTCTCTCTGACATAAAAAGTGCAAGAACTTGATGTACAGGATCCTATCTGAAATTCTACTGTGTCCAGAAATAATTATTTTGTATATTATAAAATACCTGCAGTATTTTATATTCCTCATGTTCAGAAAAAAACCTCATGTATGCCTCGTGTTCAGAATAAAACCCCAAACAGTCAAAGCCAAATCAAAGTATTTTTCTTTCATGAGAAAGTCGTTAAGTCAATTATGTGTCCAGTCTATAATTGCAGGGAAGAATCATGCATAATTTCAGACATACACTGGCATGCACAGTAGAAAAAAAAAAATAAAAGAAGTAATTTCACACGGTTCAAGGTTTGTGTATGTGCTAAATTCCTTTTCAAGATTATCAATACTCTAAACAAGTGTGCTCTACAAGCCTGTGCTGAATAGGACTGGAACACCACAGCATTTAACACCTCCATGACTGGCCCACTCTGGCACTTCTGCAGGCACAGCCTCCTACACTAAACAGGGTTAAGGAAAAAATGCAAGGACATAGAGGAAAGGAATTGTAATTTCCAAGTTTTAAGAGATAAACAAAGTCATATTAATGGCTAAATGAAAAATTTATTTTAAGCAGCAAATGGTACATTTTAATGCAGAACTGAACACAACACTCTTGGTAGCAATATGAAGCTCAAAGTCATGAGGGTTTTCTCTTGAATAAGTGGGTTGTTTTCCTGTTTTGCAGACAACCAGTTTCATAAATTGCCATTTATTTTGCAAAATATGCAATAGGATATAAACATATCTAATTAATATTATTAGAATATTTTTAAAACACGTTTATAAATATCAGCAATGTTCTGTCATAGCACTTAATAAAAAAAGCCTGTTAAGACATATCTATTTCTGGCCTGGATATATTTAAAGGTGCTTTTTTGTGTGTGAAACTTGATGTTGAGACTTAAAACAGATCCAATAGAACTGGCAATTTGATGGACTTAGAAAAATTGAGCCACTGAATTAGAGAATTTACTTCCTTCATAAAGAAAGGATCAATACATGTAATTGCTTCAGGAAGTGTATTTCATCACAAATGACTGGTGTAAAATTGGGTCTTCCATACACCAAGTGCAAACTGCATGGCACTTAAGAAGAAAAAAAACCAACAGATTGCCCCACTGGCTTTGTCTCCAGTGGGTGTACTATGTAGCTGCGTCAGAAGCTCAGTAGATCACATCTGAAACCTAGTCTTGACATGGGTCAATGGATCAGTGGTCTCCTAGATAGCCCCTCAGGGCCAGCTATGGTATAAGCAGCTTTCCAAATGGCTGAGTGCAACAGGGAGGTCATCTGATTATGGACAAGGTCAATCCAAAGTAGCCAGGGCAAAGACAGGAAAGATCAAGCAGGAATTAAGCTATTATCACCTCCACCCTTGTGTGAAACACTGCTTGGCTCTGAATTGTACATCTTTTTGTTTACAGTCACCTTAATTAACTAGGCAGGTTAAAAACATACTTCTGCACCAAATTCTTGACAAGTACTTGATGAAAAGAGATTTGAAACTATTAAATTGGGTAAGTGAAAGAAAAAGAGAATGTAGCAAGGAAAAACATTTGCTACAAAAGTACCCTAACACTGAAGGTTCTATAGTTTCTATCATTATAGACAAAAACTAACAAAGAAAAAGCAGACACTGGACTATTAACTCTACAGCAGCAAGAACCACAAATATGAAACCATATAATGATTCTGAATAGTTAAAACATAAGGTCATCATGTATGTTATTGATGTTTTAATTTCATATATATATCTATCTGTACAGCTACTCATTAGTTTCTTTCAAGATCAGAAAACATTTGGCTTTTTAGAACACACATTGTTTTCATTAGATTGCACGGAAACAATATGCTGTCTGGAAACTTAAAAATTATCAGTAACTTCTGTTAGTTTAACTGTTAGAAACTTTAGACTGTTAGACAAGTTATTTCATTACTCCAGAAATGAGTTTTCAGAAAGTTTTTCACTGTCACCATAATGATACATTTTTACAAAAGGAGCTTCCTTATTATCTGATTTTCTTATCCGGCCCATGTGCTAGGATTTACACATGGGAAAAGGGATTGCAAGCAGATATCCTGGGCCATTCTTAGTAGGACTTAGCACCAATTTTTAATGGCTTTATACAAGTGAAAATAACAACATGAGTTCAAGACCATCAACTCTTCCTAAAACCAGCAAATAAACCTAATAATAAACATTTAATGTTTAACAAGTTTATGAATATTCTTAATGTAGTTGCTAACTGCAGTCTTTAACAGTATTTCTCAACTCTATTTGTGGAGTCTTCTTTTTTTCTTAAAATATTCACATCACATGCATATATTGACACTGAGACAGCAGATACTGACTCCCGTAACTTCATTAATAACTGAACTTTTTAGATCCCCGTGAATATTAAAAATATTAATGAATGCACTTTTTGCTTATTTTCTGAGGAGGAGAGGACAGAGTTACTTGAGGTTTCACACAAATAACATAAAGGTGCAGGACCAGTTTCAAGGGGCCAAACTGAAGAACCATTTAGTATCTCACTTAAAACAGTGACAAGGACTGTAAAACTAACACAGGGTATATATGGTCTTTCCATGGATATTCTGTCAGCTTCTTACAGTTAAATGTTTTTTAACTAATATGTGCTTCTGAGTTTTAAAATCATTATTCAGGGGCTACATACTGCAGTTTAGTCTACAAATGTTTTTACTTTGACTATTCTAAAATTCCTTCTGTTAGTATCCTTATTGTGAAAACCTGTAAATTTTTTTTGTTTTGTTTTTTATTTAAAATTTAATTTAACATTTAAATTTTAATATTCCTTACTCTTCTATATGTCTTTCTGGATATTATAGACCTATATCATCACAATCTTCCTCAGCAGTCTCTTTTTGCAAGTTAAAGGTTTCCAGTCATTTTAGATCCATTGTCTCTGGAGGTCTTCCTTTCTGATTAAACATGTTGGTTGCTTTCATACTTTTTCTAATCCAGTTGAAACCCTTCTGAAATTTTATGCAGTCAGCATATGTACAGAAATGGTAAAATTGCCCACATTTCTTTTGTTTATATGATTTCATGGAAAAACGAAAACATCTGTATGATTTGTTGAAGATCTTGCTTTAGCAAAATAGTGCTAAAAATTAGTTTCAGAAATTCTTCTGTTGGAACTCATCAGTTCTATACTGCAGAGACAGACATCCTGCCATGTTTTTGATTTCATTACAACTGATGAAGCAGTTCACAGTGAGTATAAACATGAATATAATATACAGGACTTATAGTGGTATATATTTTTTAGAAAGCAATTTGCTGTACCAGGATTATTAATGCTTATTAAATTCTGCATATCATTAAAATACTACTTTTGTTTAACAAAAATTGCCTTCTAACACATGGAAACAATGATCTCTAAGAAAACTTCTCTAAAAAGATTTTTTTTTACAAACAAGCAATATCAACAGAATGTCAGTTTACCAATGGTAATTTATTTTCATGTTCATCACCATTCATAAATAAACCCATACAAGATACTTTATTTCTTTAATGTAATTATATGTTATCTTATTATTTTGTTATAGACAGGTGTATTTTGAAGCAGTTGTATGATCTGTAGGGGTATCTAAAAGAGTGACACAGATTCCTTAACCATTTAAAACATATTAGATTTTCAAGTTACATTATTTGTAATATTTAAATATATTTAAAGTTTTAAGTAATTTTAAGCCTATATATAATCTGTCAAACAGAATTTTAAAAATGTATATTAAAAGTGTAAGTTTTTATTCATATTGACATATTTTATTTTCATCTGTTACAGGACTTAAATAAATATACATATACTAATATATTAAATTAATTTAAATTTCACTTTTTCAGCACATCTCAATGTAATAATTTTCATGACTGTTGGAAAGTAAAATTTCTAAGTACCCATGATTTTCCCTTTCATCTGCTATATGCGGGTTATTTCTTGCAGAACTAAGAAATGGCCTCAAGACATTGCGTGAAATTCTCCCAACTTGTAAGAAAATACTTCAGCAGGTTTCCATTAAAACTCTAAATTGAATTATTGAAGAAATTAATTTTGTCAATATCTAACCATCCTGTTAAAGTTCTATGAGATTGTATTTCAGATATTTCTGACTCAAAGAAAAATATTTACATCTTCAGTAGCTTAAAATTAAGCGAAGTACAAAATATCCAGATGTTTATTTAATAGATTAATGGAATATATGATAATCAGAAATAGTAGTTGATTCATTATTAATCAATAAGTAGATTTTACTAAGTCAATATTGCCTAAGAAAATGCATCTTCAAGGCACTTTAAATCCTGTTAGTCAATACACTAATTGTACATACACAAAATTATTTTACTTTTTACTTTACTGAGGATATGTGTAAGAGTATGCAATGGTATTTATTGATCATATTTAGGCACTATGTAATATGTAGTCCAGGTTAATTTGACAGAGAAAGAGGAAAAAAGTTGTACTACATTTCTTTCCTCCATTTGTTAAATTAACTGGAGGTGAAAAGGACTACGCTGAATCATAAAAAAGTCTAGATAAACCTTGAAACGTCATCTTTTCCACGTTTCTGTCCACAGACAATGACCATAGAATCATAGAATGGTAGGGGTTGGAAGAGACATTTAGAGATCATCTAGTCCAACCTCCCTGCAGAAGTGGGTCAACCTAAATCAGGTCACATAGGAACATGTCCAGGCAGCTCCTGAAGACCTACAAGGAAGCAGACTCCACAATCTCCCTGGGTTGATAATGACAATGGGGTATTCTTGAAAGATGTTACTCTGCCTTTTAAAATGTTCAGTGATGAGGATCCTATGAATTCCTGGTATTCATCTGTTCACACCAGTATGTCATCTTCCTAACATCTAGTCTGCTTTTGCTGTGGCTGGAGCCTATTTCTTGTCCTATTCAAATAAAATACAAGCAGTTGCCCTTTTTCACATGGGTCAATGTGTAGGAGCAGTTTTTACCTCAGAGAAAGGGAGATCAATTCCCATCAGCACTTTCTGACCCCTATTACCCTTCTGCACTAATGATGGACAGTGCACACACCAAGGCTGGCATGGTGACACATTGGAACAGGAAGTATACAGCAGAATTCAACTCACTAAAAAATTTTTTTACAGTCAGAATTACTGCTCAGTCTTTCCAGGGACATAATTCAGTCCCCTCATCACTGGAGGTTTTCAATATGGGATTGGACAAGGTAGTAGATAATCTAGGCTCCCTTTCCCCCAGAATTTGGACCAGATGATCTTTCAAAGTCCCTTCAATCTGGGCTGTTCTATGATTCCATGACAAAATTCCCAGCACAGTAAAACTGCCAGTGCCAAAGCACTTTATGTTTCTGTTTCTTTTTTTTTTTCCTCCAAAGTAAACAACCTAAACCCTGAACTTTACATCACTGGTCTCAAATTCCAGACATTTGGACTTTGGCAAGTTCATCCATAACTTACTTGAAGTCTATTATTTCAACAGTTACACAAAAATTTTGGAGCAGAGGTTGTGGCAAGGTGGGTGTTGCTCTGTTCTACCAAGTTACAAGCAACAAGACAAGAAGAAATTGCCTCAAGTTGCAACAGGAAAAGTTTTCATTAGCTATTCTTAATTTTTTCACCAAAAGGACTGTAAAGTATTAGAACAGTCTGCCCAGGGAAGAGCCTGAGTCACCATCCCTGCAGATACTCAAAAAATGTGTAGACACTTGGAGACATGGAGACATACTGCAGTTTCCACAGATTATCATACACATATCTGAATTTAGAATTATTATTGTTTTCCTGTTATGTATCTCAGGATACATAACATACAATTTTCAGTGGAAGAAAAAAAAGCCAAACTTCCTGAAAACCAAAGGTCTGCATCCTAAATATGTTACAAGTTTTGGTACAGCAGATATATATGTTAAGGTTAAAAATCTGAAATACTATGTACCTGATTCTGAATTTTGCTATTTATTGCTCTTGGACATCTTTGACCTTGCTACTAATATAACATGAAATTTCTCTTATACAAAGGTAATACTGCCAGTTTGGCAGCAATTTTATTCCTTGTAACTTTTGAAACTCTGTTATATTAGATGGAGAAGTATAAAATAACACAAAGCATATGTAGAAAAGCTTATCAGGTTACAGAGTGTCTTAGGCATGCTTATGTTAGGCAGCCTGTTTCAATAAGCATGAGTAACTATTTTGCAGAACTTCAGCTTTTTTTAAAAAAGTATTTTTAGGAAAGTCACAAAATTTGTCATCCTCTGTTTTCTGAATGTTCCAGCAGCTTGGAACTCTAGAGTTTTTTGCCTCAAATACCAAGGTTTAAACATGTACTTAACATGCTTTGCAATCAATAGTATTCAACCTGGCAGCTGGTGTGTGCTCATTGGCCGATATACAGTAACTTTCATTTCCTAAAAAAAATCCCTTTTCTAGTTGCTTAGACAATTTTAGCCAAATCTTACACCAGATCATACAGAAAGCAAAGGTCCTAGAAGTTTAAAAAACAATAAGCAGGTGGGTAAAGCCATTATGTGTGTGTTTTGAGAGGCCTAGAAAGTGAAGCATAAATTCACATTATAGTAGTCTCCACAGAAGCTATGCAGAGAGAGCACCATAAGAATCATCCCATCACTGAGAAATCCCTAATTTAAGGCTTACAGCTTTTTTAAGTCAATCAGTTACAAGAAGCAAATCTGTAGGAGATAAAGTATAAGCTGTTCTAATACTTGCAGAGAAAGATCTTTTTCCTTTAAAGAATGTTACAACTATTAATAACCTTTTCCAAATATATAAAACATAGAAAACACACAAAACTTGATGTATTACTAGTTAAACAGAATTTTCCCACGGCCAACCTTAACGTTTATTGACCATAAAAGTTCAATGATGGAGTGCAGATTCCCAAGTCTTCTTGAAGACTTGAAGAATCTCACACTTCAAAGATAAACTCTGCATTGAATACCTGTGGAACCAATGATGACTTAGTAATCCACATTACAGTCATAGAAACTAAGCAATGTCTATGACTGCAGGTAACACTACCAGTATGTTAATTTTGTGATATATTCTACTTGTATTTGGTTATAGACCTAACTTGTCTACAATAACAAAGATCATATGCACAGAGGGCTTGTTTGGATAAAATACATCAGGATTCACAGATAGGAGCAGGTTTAACACTCTAACAAAAAGAGGAACCAGGAAGTCCTGTGGATGCTCAAAAATGTCGCTGGGTGCACTTCTTTCAGTAAAAGTATATGAAAAAGACACGCAATCACGGGACATATTAGGACTGGATTTCCATATCATTTCTTTATCAGAAGTCAATGGCATAGATGGTTTTTTAATAAATGGTTTGCATAGGCCTTTAAGAAGTCCCAGCTGAAAACTTCAGCTTGGATGGCTTTTTTTAGTTGTGTAAGCTTTGAAAGTTGTTGTTTTGCTCAAAATATGTGCTGGAAGGGAAGAAAAGAAATAATAAAGGATTGAGGTACATGGGCACATTGTAGAATTATATGAGCACATGTCCAATCACATCAATATATTAAATAACTTATTTTTTCTTTTACTTTACTGCAATTATGCCTTTAATTTAAAATATTTCAACGAAGTTCCTAATATGCCACTGTTTAATTAAGAACTCAAAGCACTAAAACTCAACAAATCTCCTTAAATATTGCATACTTGCAGACAATATTTTCTTTTTTCCTTTAAAGAACAATTTACAAAACTTGAAGAACAGATCATACCAGCACTATGATAGCTTCAAACAGATTTTGAGAATGTCCTATGGCCAGTAGATAGTATAGGCTAAATCTAGTTTGAAGTTGGCACTGATTGTATCAAAATCAATCAGTTAGCACTGGTTGTATCAAAAACATGTTTATCCCCGATCAACTTTAGTCAATAGCGTGGAGACAACTTCAAAGCAAAGAATCTGAAAATGGATGGAAATTGAGAAGACAGGACTCTACTTTCAGAGCATTTTGTTTATTACAGTTTAAGGTTTGAGACAGCATTTCATTGTCTCAAGATAAACTATTTTTCCATTAAACACGGTCAGGCTATCCATGTTTGCTTCTTATACAGTATTAACAAAATTAACCAATATTGTTTGTACTAATGATGTCAATTAAGAAATAACTGAGTTAATGATCGTGCCTGTCTAGGTATTAAAGGTATTAAGTGGTACTCTCCCAGAATTTAAATACATTTAATATACTTCCATGTAGAAGATTTAACTTAAAAATACGTGGTTAATCATTTAAAGATTTAAAGCTCAGTGATGACCTAATTAGTAAATAACAATGCCACAGTGATAGATATTAGTAGAATTAAAAAAAAAAAAAAAAATTGCACTGCCTAAAAAAATGGATAGGGAACAACTAGGAAATTAAATTTTATGCAACATATCACTTCTTGAAATCAAAATTTGAAAAGTTCAACCAAAGGTCAAATTACAGTGCAGCATTCTTCTGCTTTGACCATCAATCTGGGGCTTTCACAGGATACTGACAAACATTGGTTGTGACCACATATATGCTTTAGCTTCTTCTGTAGACAGGGATACCAGCCAACAGCCAGCTCATCTTAATCCTAGTTGTAATACATGATGCCTCCAACTAAGTTTACTAATAATTTTAGGACAGCAAGCCTCAAGAACTACATTCACTCGCTTCATATGAGAAGCAAGGATAAATGATTTCCTGTAATCCTCTCAATGGTTCTAAAAAGTCACATTTTTTCAGCTGGAACGGGAATAAACTCTTCTTTTTCCTCTGTGCTTTTTACTCCCTTTTACTCCCCATCCATCAAGACATGACACCATTCACTTTGGACTGCTACTTTCAAGGCTTTAAAAGAGGCCCCCAAAATCCTTTGTATTTCTATAAATCTCAATGCATTAAACTGCTAGGTTTTCATCAGTTGTAGAAATATCAACAGGAATCCAGAGACTACATGGTCAAAAAAATCCCAATATTATTTAATCAGCCACAATAGTCAAATATATTTATGTTCTCAACCCATCAGAACCATGAAGTAAGGCTGAAAACTCTTTTTTCTTGTTGAGTAATAAATGGGGTTTACCCTGTGTTTGCCACAGGGGTGACTGAATGGCAGTATGGACAAGCAGATACTACAGCAAAATTATTTCCATGTCCATCTGCACCTACATTTTCAATCTCAAACCCTTTAATAATTACTGACTCTCCTGAAAACATTGGTATTCTCTCCATCTCACTTACAAAGACATCTTTTATTGCTAAAATAATTTTCTTGTTCATAAGGCTACTCCCAGAGTGAATCTACTGCTGAATACAAACAAACTTTTGGTGGGCTTCACAGATGCAAGAAAGACTACTTTTTCAGCACTATCAGCTGAAAATTTTCTCATTCCATTAATGCACAGACTAACCTTTTCCTTAATTGTCTCCTCACTGTGCATAGAGTTGTTACAGAATGTCACTTATGTCTCCTATCAGTTGCATGACATTCTTGAGTTAGCTTGTTCACACTATACTTTTCCATCCTTCCTTCCATTAAAAATATTCTGATATTACTCCTTCATCTTCGATTTGAGGTCAATAAAGCTTTCTCACCAATACCAGCATCCTTGTCTCTGATGTCCCATTCCCCAGTTTAAAATATTCCTCAGATCCCTGATTCTCTTTACCTCATTCCTTCCTTCAATGTCTACCTACCTAAACTTCTCTCCTCTTGGAATTTCTATGTGCCTTAGCTTCTCGACCCACTTAATTCTAGGTCTCCTTCTATACAATGCTGCATTATGAGATCAATTTATCTTCTTTTCCCACCTACTTCTTGTTCACTTATCAGTTCTCAGGCTCAGTTAGGATAAGTTCTGTTAGAAAACACTGAACATCATGCCAAATTCTATGTTTCATCTTAGTATCCTCATACGCTGACTCTCTGTAGTCCTTAGTTTCTCTACAAAGTATACAGTCTTTCTAAAAAGTGCTTCCAGATCTTCCTCTCGGCTCTTTATCCCCTATCTACTTATTCCTCATCATAAGACTAGTTTTTGTCCCTTCTGCACCTAAATTAACACTGCCTCTTCTTCCTATTTCTCATGGTCAAACAAGGAAATAGGCCAATCCAGAAATTGCCCAAAATTGAGGCTGGATGCCTAGAGTTGATATTACATAAAGTAATATGAATATTAACTGCAACAGTCTTATCTGAGCAGAGTAGAAGCAGGAACAGAGTATTTATTAAGCTTTGTGGTTAAAAACCTATACCAGTTTCTACTGACTTTTCAAAGGCTTAAAACCTGTGCAAAGAACAAAAGGACAGTGAAATACACATCTGCAGGACAAAGGCCAGTTTTGCCTTATTTCAGGCTCAAGACTAACAATGCTAACAAAATTTCAGAAAATAACTCACTGAAATATTCTAACAGAAATAAAACCATGTGTTATCTCCCTTGCACCTTTTTCCTAAATGGTAGGGTAGCTCCCAGTCTTCTTCCTTCCATCTTTCATAACCTGTGATCATAGAATTACAGAATCTTAAGAGTTGGAAGGGACCTCGAAAGATCATCTAGTTCAATCTCCTTGCAGCTACAATAAAGGCAGAAGCAGTATAAAATACATTAACAACTTTCAGGAAAGTTTTTACCTTGATATCAGAAGTGTCACGCTGACTATTGCGCCAAGCTCTTGAAATAGATGAAAAAGTTCTATCTGCGTGATCAAACTTCCCACCTTGTAGATTCAGGAAAAGTGTTGTAAAGGGTTCCTAAAAAAATGTTAAAAGTTTAATCAAAAACAACAATGGATTTCCTTGGAAATTTCAGGGGGAAAGAAAAATGGATTTATTATTCTTTGGGGTTTGGTTATTAATGACGCTATTCTTGACAGATACATTGAAAAAGGTTAAGTCTGTTATCCAAGAATGAAAAAGACAAACTGATGCTTATTTGTTCAATAAATGTTTTTTATTCCTACTCTATGCCTATATATTCAAAAGGAAAGAGAAAAGCAAATAAAACCAAAACAAAATATTTACAAGCTGGAGGAGAAGCTGCAGTCAGCTGTGACAAATATTGCTATTGAAAACATGATAAAGTTCACTATTTTTATCTTAGATTTTTTTTAAATTAGCATTTAACAAAAATAACAGATGCATTTTATTTTGTTCAAGGTATTCTATTAATATAATGGGTAGCATTCAATATCAATAGCTATGTTAATGTTATTGTTTAATATTTAATTTATGATTTAGAAAAGAAAAATGTTTGAAAGATTTAAAAGCCTCCTCTTAGTTAAAGAACACTTAAGCACATATTAGTGGATAATTGCTTTAAATTAGCTAAGTGCTATAAATTACTTCAAGGATTTATGTATGCTTGTACATTCTAACAAGCTTTAATTAATGACGTGCTGCTAATGCTTTCCCAAAGAAATTACTTTCTGGGAGATAGATCACCTCTCAATTTACAGAAAAATGCACTGTTTAACCAATATATATCAATATGTAGCATCTCAATAGTGCTTACTGCAGTCAATTTTAAAAAATAATTATTTAAATCACATAATTTCATGATGATCAGAAACCAACTCAATTACGCTAATTGGAAGGTGAAAATACATTCATTAAGAGCCACAGAAGTTCAGTGCATCATCCAGTAAGAAAATATGCAAAGAAGGAATTTTAACCATGTTCACAGTAGTATAAGAACTTACATTGAAAAGCAAATTTTTAAGGAGAGAAAGCTGAACTGATTAAAAATTAAGACTTTCTGCTCAAACTTTGGAATACATTTAACCTATACTAAGAATTACAATTGCTACAAAACTTCAGTACTCTCATCTGCCATTGAGTTTCAGTTTATGCATTCCTAGTTGTTTCTTGCTTTCATTATTAGTAAAAAAAAAAAAATTCTAAGAGGTATACTTACAATTCTTAATAACCATGTGAGGGCAAAACTTGCAGTTGAATAATGTGTGCCATAGTGAAATTTTGGAACCTGATCATCTTCCCATGATTCATATCTCTCAGCAAAGAATGCTGCTCTCTTTGGGTTCAAAGCTCCAATAGGCTATAAAGTTTGTAAAAATAAATACATTCAGTAAGTAAAGATAACAGTGTTTCAAATCAAGATTCCATGCACACACACATAGCCAGTTGGAAAAAAAAAGGTCTCGTCTGCTTTCATATAGGATTCATTTATATTTACTGCTGATTAAAATTAATAACTAAAGCACACTAGTAAACAAACAGTAAGCAAGAAAAAGAAATATTTTCAGATATATTGGGGGGAAAATATTGACTTATAGAGTGGAAGGATATTAAAAAAGCACTTGGAATTTTGATATTATTCTTGGTTTTGTGTTTTGTATTTATCGCTCCAAGACAAGTTTTACTTAACGAATAAAACTTGAAACTTTGAAATAGACCAATAAAATAGCATAATTTCTCTTTAAAAACGCTGACATAAACAAAATAAATAACATATGTATAACCAAAAAAGCCTACCACACTTTCACTAACATTGTTATTCTTTGTTCAGCACTTACCTAGGACATAAACACCCAAACATTTATTTAAATGTAAGAAATATATTTTGTTATCTATACTTCAGCAGACTTTTACATAAAGGATTTGGAAAAATGAGTATACATCACATAAATGACTGAGAAACCCAAAAGTGAATTTAGTCATTCAACATGTAAAATGCTGCAAGAGATCTAAAATATCTCTTCCTACAGGGTCAAAACATATATGCCATACAATTTTTTATATATATCAAGCACACTGTATGTTATTTATATAAATGATGCTCAGCTGTTCAGACAATAGATGCATTCAAGTATAACTGCAGAATAAACATGCAAAAATATTTTCTTTTTTCTGTTCTGCAAGAATAAATATACTTAAAAGTACACTACAAAGTAAGGAAAAACTTTAAAAGTCCATAAACAAAATGTCAAGAACCAAGTAATTAATTCAAGCATAGTTCAGGTGAAAAATGATGTCTGCTATTCAAAATATTGCTATTATTACTATTGTTGTTGTTATTAAAATAACTACTTCTTATCATTTCCCAGGAAATATGGCATAGAAGCTTCCAAGTATCTTCTCTTCTAGGATAGATTAGATCTATGAATGACCTAAGATTTAATCTTACTTTTTTTACTCAGAGTAGCTTTCATATTGCAGTAGGATAAAGAAAACATCTTAGGTTAATTACTATTCTTGCAGTTCATTAATTTGAAATATAACCCTTTAAAAGAAGCAGTTCCTGTATAAAAGGATTTTTATCTGATTTAGTAAATTTATTCCAGGGAAGAATGAAACTGACTCCAAAAAGTCTCTTTGGAATTTTGGAATTTCCATCTGTACTGATTTTCCCTAAAGACTCAGCTATGCTTGAGGGAAAATGCAAGAAAGAAGGTCACTGGTAGAAAAATGATATAAATTTAAAATAGAAACAGTACTGTCTTGTATGGTTCTGTAACATTTTATGTATTCTGTGCCCCTATTTTTATTACTTTCCAAATGAGTATAGCCCAAATCAATAGTTACAGAATTACATTCCTTGAATAAAAAGCAAAACCCAATTAGAATTGATTTCATTCTCTTTTTTTTTTTAAAAAAAAAAAAAAGAAAAAGAAAAAAAAAGGAAGGAAAAAGAAATGGTCTCATGCAAAGATCCATAGAGCCAGAATCCAGAGTATTGATTTTGGGTATTATTGTTACAGTTGGTTTCTGAAGCCTGCAACAGGACAACCATCAAGACATGTCACATTTATTTGCAAGCAAATAAAAAAAGTCCCCAAATGAAAGAAAGCTTAGGGGGAAAAAAAAGAACCATGGAGCTGTGCACTGACAATGATACACTATCAGCTTACTCAGAGAAGTTACAGTGGGAATACACACATTGAATTATACATTACACGAATGCACTGATTTATTGTGGTAATAACATCCACCTCATTAAAAGATTCTGCTTTGCTGCAGTTGGAGGGTTACATATTGTTTACTGCTATAAATTAATGGCAGCGTACAGAAGACTGTAGAATCCTTCTAACAATAGATCTGTAATGACAGTGCTGTATATCACAGCTTCCCCAGCAGCTTCATAATAAAATGGAGACAATGTATTGGGCTAATACATTCTACCAGGCAGACCCATATTTTTCTGACAACTGCTTCTAAGGATGAGGTGATCCTAGTGTGTTACACTGCACTGTGAACAGTTAACTAAGCTTCAGCTACAGAATAAAGCACATGCAAGGAATATTCACATAGTTTCTGACTTTTAAATTAGTTAACAAATTAATTGAAATTTTGTAATTATTTAATATTTTTAAATTATCAGAGAATTGGGACTACATACCAGATTCCCTTCCCTGTGAGTAAACATTGAGGGAAAAAGAGTAACCCCAAGCTAAGCTATACATATAACTATGTAGCTGTGAGACCACAAATTTACATTACTTAACACGGTTTCCCTATGGCTACAGAACACTAAGGAAGACCAAGCTGAAAAGCTTTCATATCTGTAATTCCAGAATATATTTTCTTTGCAGTATCTTTTCAGAGATGAATATTAAATATTAGTTCGCCAATTTAAAATACTTATTTAGATGGGGAAAAATAAAAAAGTAGAGAAAAATCCAACAAGACAGAAAAAAAAGAGATGAGATTACAGAAGTCAAGATGCAAAAATAAATCACTTATGGTTGCTAAGTTCTCAAACTGTATAGAAAAATGAATAACATACACGGTTCTCAAGTCAGAGGGTCCGAACTGGAGGAAGAATTAGGGTAAGGGAGAGTTTATTTTCTCTTTTCCAAAGGTATGATCACCTGGGTTTTGATCCCAGATAACATGTGCTAAAAATATGAAAGTTACAAGCTATTCTTAAAATATACAAACTCATTTGATATTAATTTTTCAAGTGCTCTCAAATTTAGGAACACTTCAAAATAAATAAATCTTACATTTTGAACAAGAGCTGAATATAGTAAATCTACGTCTTGCTTACTTGCTTTCTTTCAGATACAACAGAGAAAAATGGTTTGTTGAAAAATAACTGAGAAAACACACTGACTCTTACAATCTACTGCTGTTAAATATGTTCAGGCACTATGGTATAGAGTTATATTTGTTGATTCTTAATCTTACTCTGTGCCAGGCATTGGAACAGTGATCCATTTTCTGAAGAGGCCCTGCTGCACCCAACAGAGGAAAGCAGAATGCTCACTACTCCTCCATATGTGGCAGAATCTCTCCTGGATGCTGTCACTCATATTCAACAATACCTACATTTTGGAAAAGTGTTAATGACCTAATATATCTCTTTTGATGAAGTCAGCCATCTTAACAATTACTACTGGAAACGAGATCTGTGCAAGCACCTGTGAGTTCTGAAAAGCAGGCAGCTCCAGAAACAAAGTCCATGCTGACCAGTGCAGATAGAGGCATTCAAAAATTAATTAAAACATTATTCTTTAAAGTTTGTATTTCAAAATTTCTTCACCATGAAAAAAAGCTTTAAAAAGAAAGATTTTTTTTTTTTTAAGGGGGAAAAGAGAGGGGAAAAAAAAGAAAAAAAATAACCACTTTTCCTTCTGATTTCTTATATTGTTTTCTTACCAACATCTAACCAGATATTTGGATTCCTGTTAATACAATTATCTGTATCACTGAATTATGTTTGGCAGCATCCTTGCCAAGTATGATGCTTGTTATTAATTTAAGGATGACGATCTGGTTTTCATTACTGATATTTTTCATATATTAAAGGACTAGGGAGACCATTAGGTCATCTCATCTAGCCTTGTGTTTGTATGACAAGCCATTAATGCCTTTCCATTACATGATTTTGAGCCTAACTGTTTATACTTGATAATAGCATGAGCTGTATTGGCCAACCTGATTTCCAGAGAGGCATCTGACTCTTTATGTAGACAATCTGCTATTTTCCTTGGAAGCTTTTTTCTACTGGTAACTGTGATTTTCATTCTAAAAAAATACATAATTCAGTTTGGATATGAATTTACTGGTGTGCTACCAAAGAAATCTTACTGCACTTCTCTCTGACAAACCACAGAGTCTCTACTTACTTCCCCAGTATTTTCTGCATATGAAGCTACTTATAGGCTACAATTAGACTTTTTAATAAATGAAATAAATGGACCTCTTCAGATCTTCCATTTTAAGGCATTTCTGTCAGACTTAAGGTTTCTCTGCAGCCCGTTCACTTATCAATGTACTCTAATATACAGATATTTGAAATGTGTTTAGTGTTCCAGTGTTAGTCTTCCACTATCAAAGATACGCCAAGTGCTGTATACTCCACTGCAATCTACTCACAACTGCATTTTTAGAACACTGCTTCTTTAGTTACTTTATGTATCACCAACACATAATTAAGTCCCAGAACTAGTCAATACTTGCAATACTAGTCACTGAGACTTCCTGATCATCTGAATAAAACTTTTCTTTCGCAGGCAGAGATATAAAGATAAGATGCAAGGGTTTAATTATACCTAAACATTATTAACTTGGGTCAACTGGGAAATAACAAACTCACATAATGTAGATCATTATTCTTGTCATTTTTGTGTTTGAGAACAGTCACAAAATACCATACCCATCCCACACCCCTCTGAATCTGTTCTCACTCACTCTTCTCAAACAAGTACTGCTTTCTTAAAAATCAGGTCCTGCAACTCCCCTATCCTCTTCAGAAGGCATTTTACCTTTTATCCATATCTAACTCAAATTCATTAAAAACTATATCCCAAAGAAATCTACAAACATGATTATCAGATGAACTATTTGAACTGGCCTCATTGAGCCACTAAAGTACACCTTGAGCTGCTCTGGGAAAGATTTAAAAAATGGAAACAATCTATCAAGGGGAAAAAAAATCTTTACCCATTAATTCCCAAAAGCACTGGTTTCATAGCAGATATCCAATCCCACACCAAAGACTATGCTTGGAGGGTGGAACTATGAATTTGGATATCAAAACTTGACTGAAGCCAAAGGGACAGAACTTGACAAACTTTTATGTTCTTCCCCAGTGAGAATTCAGATGATACTCAATATTTTCTGTTCCAATTCTAAACTGATTTACTATTTTTTTATTATTAATTTTGAACTGTATTTTAGTCACTTATAACACACAGCTTTTGAGAACTTCAACACAAGTAGCTACTTGAATTTCATGTGGCTTCTTAGTGAAATGAAGAATCCTATGGTCAAATATTTTGTTGAAACTGTGGAATAATTATGAATATTAGTGAGTTTACTCTTCTGATTTTTACATGAACATATGAAAACAGAAAAAAAATCATATATCTGTGCGGCTTTCTTTTCCAATGACTAAAGTAAACATAGGTCTCTGGTGAATTTGTTGAGGAGACATCCTCTGGATATTTGTTTATTCATCTAGTTAATGTAGCTAGTTAATCTTCTTCCCCTTTAGAATTGGCAGGTCATTATGATCATAGTTACAACTCTAAGCCATTATTCTGAATATCGGTATTTCAAATAATTATGATACTTGTAAATTTGTAGGGAGAAGCAAAATAAATGGGACAATAATGTAAAGCAAGTTTTGAAGAATACTTCCTATTCTTTTTAAGTCAATCTAAAACTAAAATATATTTCAAATATAGATAAGAGATGCAAGCAAACAAGACTTCATACGGTCCACAGAGATGAAATAAAAATACAATGCCATAATTACTCGAGTTACAAAGCAAATAAAATTATACCTTCTCCTACAATTAAGTTTGCTAGATTCATTGCTTCAGGAAGCAATGAAAAACAAATATATAAAGGTTTAAAAAAATGGAAAAGATAACTACATCACCAGTCCATTAGTGGTCACTAAACACAACTGACTAAATTATTTCTTCAGTTCTGGTTGGCAAACTGGGAGGTTAGCTCAAGGAAGGATGATGCTTCACATGCCCTCTTTGTTTTCTTCTTTTGCTAGGCTCCTGCTATTGACTGTTCATTGAGCTAGATGAGCTTCTGGATTGAGTCCTCTCTTATGACTTTCTATTAAATAACTCAACATCTTCCCACACACACAGGCTGGTGCACATGATACAATAAAAGACACTCAAGCACTTCAGAGTACTCCAGCTCAACAAACTTTCAGTTACTTTTGGATGCAGGTAATTTCTTTTGCTTTGCAGATAAATGGCTACCAGCCACCTTGTTTAAAGCTTGCACATCCAGCTTCGGGTGCAGACAAGTATTTCCCAATGGTATAACCAGCTGACTGTGATCAGCATTTTTATCAAAGGTAGGATCCCTGGGCATTTCTTGATGCACTGCATATGGGATGAAATTCCATAATTCTCTTATCTCAATGTTTTCTAGAATTACTAACAATAGTATCAAATGCTATTACAACCATCTATACTGGATTCCAAAACAATGCACTGCTGAACTGTAAATTTGCAAACTAATTAAGCACACACAGAAAACTAATTAAGCACACACAGACTTTTATGCAAGGTTTAATCAACCGTTCTGCACATCCGAATGTATCACACAGTGTGTATTTGAGGTATTACTCCAACTTAATATTACTGGGAAGGCAAATTGAAGAGAGTTGTTACATGTTGTACACTTCCAAAAGGTCAGGGAGAAAGGAAGTTGCATGTGCTGGGGAATCATGAGGAGAAATCAAGATGCTTGCATGTGGTGCAGAGGGGATGACATTGTAGTTGCCTTACTCAGAAAATAACCCTGCCAGCCTGACATAATCTGTCAAGCCAAATAAATCCCCACAACATCATTCACTTAAAAAAAAAAAATTAAAAATCCTTTCATGGATTTTGAGAAGCAGGATTTAGTGAGAAGCCACATACACTTGAATCATAGCAGGAGATTAAAACATTCTCTCTATGCCTTCCCTTCACAAACCATGCTCCTCTGTCAACCCATCATAACAGTCAACATCACAGAAAATGGCAGCCATTATACCTAACACCAGATCTATATAAGACAATCAGAACTAATCCATTTCACTTGTACTAACAGCACAAGACCCCAAGCTAAAAGCTGACACAAACTTACATTTTCTGCAGATTAAACACTGTCAAGGCACACAAACCAGATTATTGTTATGTAGCATGTGTAAGCACCAAATACTACAAAAAGAGTAGGAGCAGGCTAGAAAGATGTACTTGATAAAGTATATAGAGCATCTTAATACAATCTGTGCTGTTTCATAGAGCTATTACAATCAGATTATACCAATCCTGAATATAGTCAGTTATATTCTATAGTCCATCAATGCATTTCTCACACATGCGTTGCTTCACTCCTAAAGTGAATTCATCCATCATTTTATTACTTATTTCATAAGGTCTCCTGATTATTCAGCCATCATCTTCAATACCATCAACAGATTAGTACTGTCAGAAAGTTCTATCAGTTCCCTTTTCATATTCACTTTCAGATTATTATACATGCTTAAAAGTATAAAGTACAAAAAAGACCTTTGGAGTGCCAGTGACCACTCCACTTTGGAAATTAACCTTGTGTTTCTGATACTGAGGCAGTTTCAATTGATTGGCTGGATATTATACATAAATTATTTTTTCTTAATCTTATTAGACTTATGGTGACTTTTAACTCACCATAATTTTTTTTTTCTTAATCTTATTAGACTATTTAACTCAAGCTTTTAGGATCATATCATGTTAGGTGGCCCGCTCTGGCAGGGGGATTGGACTAGATGATCTTTTGAGATCCCTTCCAACCCTTAAGATTCTGTGATTCTATGATTCTAATTACCTTTTTCCATTGATTTCCTTAATTTGATCCATACTTCCATCTGCTGCTATTTGCAGAGTATCTAATGTGTCCATCAAAATAAGCCTGAGTACTGCCTTAAAATTCTCCTTAAATGGAATTATTTATTATTATTATTATCTTATACTTTCACTTTCTCTGAGCACCATTTTTACACCCAGATTGTCCTTTGACCCCAACAACCTTCTTGTTCCTAGAAGCAGGATCAACTCAGTTTTAGACAGCTGCAGTTAGGTGAGATAAATCCCATTCTCATTGCCAGTGTGAGTGCAATATTCAACTTAGACACCATCGTGTTTGTTCAGAAATCTGAATCACACGGATGTCTGCTGTAACAACTCATAATATGCTGGAGTTCAAATGCATGAATATAAAAAGGAAGACAGACTGTATCAAGAGAATAACATCCATTTTACATTAGGAAGACAGAAAACACACATTTAAGATGTCTATGGCTTAAGACAAGTGTGTGAAATTACTTTATTTTGCTTGCTAGTACATTTTATGACCAGACATGTGCCCTATGGTTTCTTGTGATCATTTAAAAGGTCATGAACCTCCCTTAGTTCATTTCCAATTAGAAGATAACATATGTTCAGGGCACCTAAAATTGAAACAAGAGCAGGATGGGCAACAACATCACACAGAAACAAAGAATAGCATTTTGAACATTCATTGTTAATTCTGAGTTTTTGTTTTTCTTGTCTTTGAGTATTTTTCCAGCCAGTATTCCTGCAAACTACTCCTCCTTGAGACAGGGGAATATTAAGATTATTAAGCTCATTACCAAAATGATTCTTATTGATATTTGGGCTTTTATAAATAAATAGCTTGAAAAAAATAAGTGACCCTAGAAACTGCTATATGCATCTGTGGCTTCAAAACCTAAGCCTCTGGTAAGAAATTAAGAGAACAGGAAAGAGAAACTAAGAACAGTAGTGAGATGTACTCTATCATACACTTAGGTGTTCTTTAGAGGACATAGTTTGACACAGAATAATCAACTATTGACAAGGAAAACGAGGCAAAGATGTAAAAGGATGGCTATGGTACTATAATAAAGCAATGGAAATTCCCAGAACATTTTAAACATTCTAGCTAGACTTGGATTTCAGAAAGTATGTTTTGATAAATCATCTCATAGACATATCTGGGTGAAGTTTTAGTCTTAGCAGGTCTCTGTAAGAGTTTTGGAAGAATGGGCAGCTAAAAATGCATGGAAATCACACATTCTGACAAAGATCTTGAGAGAGATGCTGTATGAAGCTCAAACCAATATCAGCACAAAAATCTGTCTTTGAAAGTGAAACAATTTGGTATCAAGCATAAATTAACACTTAAAATCCAAAAGAGCTAGAATTGTTTCAGATGCAGTAAAGTTTAGGGTCTCTAAGGATCACGTCTAAGTCGAGCTTGACAATCTAATAACTAGTTCATTTAAATGAACCAAGTCTTCCTCGTGTTACCCTGCTATTCAACGGACCTGCTCGGGTTTTCCATGGGAAACTCCTGTCCGTGGTCCTGAGATACACAGACATCGGGACTTGCTCTGGGTGGGCACCTGACCATGGTGCTGCAAAAACAAGTTTGGGACCTAGAAAACAAGACTGTAGCAGTCCAGACACAGACCCATGGGACCATTTTAAGCTTTGTGTCCTCTAATTTTGGCAAATGTGTTAAATGTCAGAAAGGATAACTGGCCAATTTTATCATTCACAAATGTCCCCGACGGACTCTGTCTGAGGTTTATTTGCAACTGAGAGCCTCACAAAATCACCTTCCCTCCCACTTGGAAATGGGAACACTTATTAAATCAAAACTTTTCATGGCAGTGTAGCAGATTGCTCAGCACTTTACTTGGTATGATTTCTAACTCCATAACAGAGTTGCTGGTCCAAACAAAGAGAGATCATAATAATCCTGAAATTACAGCAGTGTTCTGGGATGTGAGCAAAAGCACTTAAAACTCTTGTATAGCTTTCTTCAAAGACAGTCTTAATTTTTGAGTTCTAATATCACAAGCAAAGACACTACCACAATTATAATCCCCGCTCCCTCCTCCCCCCAGCAGCACCATCCCTTTTTAGCTCTCTTTGTATTCAAAGAGGATGGACTGAGAAGAAAAGATCTTTGTTCCCTCAGCTAGATTTTGCTCTTTTATGGTTTCCTAAATAGCACCAACACATGCATTCCTAAAAATCAAGGCTCAAAGTATTGCTTCATATTTGAATGTTTCCCTTGCCCTAAAGGTTTCTTTTAACACAATTATGTCAAACGTCTAGATCTGTTGAGACTATTGCTCAAATAGGTACAGAGATTAAATGTACATCTACAAGATGAAAAAAAACAATATCAGTAATTGGTAATTCTGTAATTTCTCTGTTCCCTATTCTGCACACAATTTTAGAGAGGATGAAGTGTCTCTCCTCAAAGTAGTAAGTTGTATTTCACAATGAAAGCATGATAACCTGTTGTCTGATAAGTGAATCTGATACGTATACTTTATACTGACATAAAAATTCATACCAGACTAGCAAATTAGTAATGGAAAATGTGTCTCCTTTTCAGATATCATTGCTTCAGACTGACTTTAGGGGGGGTTGGCCTTGATACCACTGATCCTTAAGGTGATTCAAAATTCTAGAAAATATAACAGACCTTTTCTTAACAGCCAAAGATTCTTAAACAAAGTTGGAAACACTATATTTCCTGTACTGTACTGTTTGAAGCAGTAACTCACATGAGCTGCCCTGAAAGGAAAAATACTTGTATCTTCCTTCTGAGTTTGTCCTGTCTAGCTTTGGAATGCTTTTTAATTAAGTGGTATCTTTTGTCACAGTTACAGATGATGAATTTATTGCCCAAAATACCAGTGATAAGGCAACTAGAGCAGATGCCAAACCCAGTAGTGACAAGATTCATAGGTTTCCGTGTCCAAATCCCAGATGTAATTGCCAATCAAAATAAGTCATCACCACTGTACTCACTGCTGTTAGTTTACACAGTGTTCCTCTCACCTTCTTTTAGTGCCCAATTTTGGAACACGATTTATGCTTAGAAGGACACTAAGTCCTTCTGGTGAGTTTATCAGTTTTAACTGGTAGTAACCTGCATTGATTTTATGTTGGGGCATGAGCTGAATAAAACATAATATTAATTTCCTACATGAAAAGTACAGGCATCTTGTGAACCAGTGCAAGTTTTAATGCCTTTTTAGACAAAAAGATTTTTTTTCCTATAAATTGCAAAAATATAAGAAGTATACATCAAAACATTTGTTATTTCCTATCTCTTTGCCAAAAGGTAATGAGGTAACTAAGAAAATGTTATATCCATCCCACTGTGTTTCCTCACAGAAGAAAATATGCAGCACAATTTATATCTGCAGTGAACTTATGCTCCTGAAATGGGCACTCTGCAACAGAACTCATCTGACATGCTGAAGAGCAGTCAACAGTGAAGTGTCCATTAGAAAACAAAACTAGTCTAATTTGTTATGGTAAAAAAAATCTACTACTTCTGTCAAAGTGTATTTTATATCAGTGGCTCCCACATATCAATTAAACACCCCACTTCACTGAAGTTGCTTGTTGCTTTTTTACACTTGACTGGAAAAGAAGTCATTATGTACATAACAGCCACTATAAAACTGATGATGATTTATCAAATACCACATGAAAATTATAAAAATAAGAATAAAAATATTATTATATACACATGTAGCTACAGTGAAGAGAAAAGATTTAAGAATGGCATAATTTTCGTCTCTAATAGTGGCATTTTATGACCTTACAAAAATGTTGTGCAGTATGAAAGACAGATTATCAACAGTAACTTGCATAAAGCAAGATCTAGTAACAACTTTCGAAAGTAAAAAATCAGGCTATGATATCTCAGTATTTTCTCTGTATTTTTACTACTGTTTTGTTGTTGTTGTTGTTGTTATCCAAGTCCAGAAACACAACACAATTTATTGCTTCGACTGAATAAAGAAAAGGAAAGAAGTGTACTTTTGAATAACACCAGTAATGCAGAAAACAAGACACATTCTGGTGGAAAAGTCTGTTGTATAAATAAAATATATGCAGTTATAAATATAATATGTACTACTCATTCCAAACCATAGGAACCTCTTAAGAAATAAACACTCAGGTTAAAGCAAAGTTACAGACTGGCAGTGCACTCCTGGCATTTGTCAGGAGCATTTGTCAGACTGACAGTAATATTAACCACAATCCATTTCAGTTGCTTTGGTTTATCATTGTGTGACTGATGTTCAAAACACTGCCATAAGAAGCTGCTTAAATAAAGTGTTGGTTTAACCTATACACTGCAGTTCTTTCAATCTGTACTACCTGAGGACTTCTAGTTAATATATTAACAAAATATATCAACAAAACTGTTATTTATATTTGACACTCTGTAATACTCAACCTTAAGTTGTACTTTATTAAAAAAAATTTCACAAAATCTTCCTTTCTAATTTTATTAGCTACCAAAAACAGTGTAAATATTGCCTTGACATCCTTTCTGCAACACCAAAATCAATGTTTTCTTTTTCTTTGCTCAGTGGGAGCACTGAAGTGTGGTATGTTTCTGGATGTAGCTAAAGAAAATTAAGTAAAAGATTGTTAAAATGAAATGAAATATCTTTAAATATTTTTAAAATCTTTAGGAGTGCAAAAGTATAGACATGTTACAATACATAATTAGCATTTATTTTGAAGTATTACCCCCAAGATAACAGTACTGCAATGGCAATATCACAATATACATGACAAACATTTTCATGGATTAATATTAGCAAGGTTTTTCAGATATTTGCACGAATACATCTCTGATACAAAGTTTAACATTTAAACCATATAGAGTTGATACTGCTATGAATGCTTAAACAGTAACCAAAACTTAAACTGCTGTATCTGAGACAGGTATGGCATAAAGACCTTCACTGGGTATATGGGAAGGATTGGCATTTATCCAGAACAGCAGTTACATTTTCAGAGATCAAAAACATTTAACAGAACATAAGGGGAAATGCATGTTAAATATGAACATATATATATATATATATTTACTGATCCCTAACAATAGGTGTAAGACTGCTGATCATCTGTTAAAGAGTAAAAGCTCTCAAGGATATCATGTTACAGGCTTAAGTAACATTAGTGATACTCCTTCTGTTCATAATACACTAGGACTGACATCTAGTACTTTAATAATTATTTCTCATATGAAGACCACAGTTTTCAAACATATGATTGAGAAGGTTACCTATAGATATAGATACAATCTAAGCAACACCCACTTGGTAACATCCCAAAGTAATGTCCTCTCTCAGAACTTAAAGTATAATTGGTAATCCTCAGTAACACATTTTTCCACAATCTGATCCCTACTATTAGTATAGGCATACAGAAATATATCACTGTTAATGGTTGTGCACCTAATGTATCAAATGTAGCAGAAAACATTAACAGGACTAAAAGCTACTGTGACAGATATTGGAGGGAAAAAAATAAGGTGTATCTGATGACAAATACCTTTGATAAATCCCTGAAGTTGCTAGGAAGTGTAAGGTCCAGCTCCTCTGATTCATAGTTGGTGATAACCCAAGGGAAGACAGGATACTGATTTAAATCATTGTAAGTTCGACCTGACAAACAACAAAAAAACTCTGCTGTGAGTTAAAAGAGTTATATTTAAATAAATTACCAATCTCTAAAGATCAACAATATAACTTTAAAAGCTCTTTAAAATAACTGTAATTTATTTCAGATCTTTTATCATTTCAATATACTACTTTCCTTTAATGAAAAGGACAATGAAAAGGTTCATAAATTGATAGTATTTAATTTAAAACATTGCAACCCATTCCATGTTAATGTAAACTCTTTTGTATACAGGAAGACAGTTAAATCCATTTAATTTTCTATGCATTTCTTCTTTCTTTCTTTGTGTCACTTTGTCTTCCGTTCCTTGAAGGTCAAAGACTTCAAAAAAATGGAGAGGAGTTAACTTTTGTTGATATTGAAAATTAAAGTAATGTTTTTACATACTATACTAAATTCATTACGTAAAATCAGAAAGAACCAACTCAGTATTTTAGATTGAAAAATTATGCAAATGATAACCATTTCATTTAGAGAATTCACTCTGGTAGGAATTCTTCCTTGACGATTGACCATCTACAGATATGCCAACATCTACCAGAACAGAAAATCTGTGCACCTTTATCCACCCATAAGATGGAAATAATATCCTTCTTTCAGTAAAAATAAAATATTCTATTACAATAAGCATATGTCATACATACATCTGCACCACATAACCTGGTTTGTAATTTTAAAATGCAGATTTTTTTTACACAGATTCTGTCTCTTGTCACAATATTGTTGCAGAAGCTCAGTCAATCACATCATCTCCAAACAGTATGTTTTTAGGTCTTGTCTACGCTGGTCTTAAAAGTCTCAAGGGATACATATTTACTTCTTCCCCAAGAATATAATTTCACAGCCCAATCTATGAGGTTGTCGGAAAACATATTCTAAAACTGCACCTAAGATTTTCTTTTTCCAGTTTTCTTACACCATAAAGTATCTTTCCATCCTGGTTTGCAGAATTTTTAAGTGCTACAGTCAGACTCTTTCCTTATTCAGTTGGATTTTTTTTGCACGCAATTTCTTATTCAGGATCAGAGCTACTTATGTGACACCGTGACACCTATTTGCTTCAAATTGTTAGCCAACACAACAATCTTTTAACTCCTGTCATGGACAACTAAACTTTCCCTTTTTCCATAATGCTATCTTTTTGCTTAGTATAACATGAAATACAAAATACATAAGGATTTGCTTTATTGTTTCAGTAATATCTGAAAGCTTAAAAGGATCATTCAGTAGAGGCACAGACTCATTCCACTTCAGCAGCAAAAAGGCAAGCAGATCTACCCCTAGTTTAATAAAATCTGCCAGCATCCTGGCATCTCTGACTTAATGACTGATTACAGAAACTAGTAAAACTGACCATTTGTATAAAATGTAATTAGTGAGAGCAGAGATATTTGTTACACCAATCATGCTAGCCAGAGCCAAGTCTGAAAGGGAATTAACAGACCTTTCAACAATGTCAACACCACAGAAAAGAGTTAAAGATTGAGAAATTCTGTAAGTTGCTCTGAGAACAAAACACATTGAGAAACAAAACAGAGGTCATGAGACCTAACAATTAGCCTCCATTTCTAAACCAAATTCAAGTTGGTTAGAAGCTAATGAGATGAGTTAGATGAAATATAGCTTAGTATTCACAGAACGAGGGGTTAGAACAACCAAACTGGGATATGAATTAGGATTTGGGAACGGTTGAACAGTGTCCTGTCACAGCAGTGCTGGTGATCCAGGCACCACATTCTTTTCTGAGATCAGCTATACATCTTGTAAGAGGAATATTTATTTGCTTCAGGAATATCCTGCTCCCCAGCTGAGATTTCCTAAAGGAGGTTCCAGTCCTACAGAGAACTTGTTGCATCAGTGGTATTTAGGGAAGACAGTACTTACAAATATTTAAAATTTAGAATACTAAGGGATAGTTACTATTTCTGAGATTCTCCTGAACAGTAGATAGTCTATGTAGAACCTGTCCTCACACAACAGCTGAGATATTCTGTGTTCAGAGATAAAAGAACAGCTCAGGACAGCATTATGAATTGCATGTCTCTGTTTTTACATAAACAAAAAAATAATGATGAATAAAGTCCATTTAGGAAGATTTTGTGAGGTTTTTATTCTTGAGAAAATTGTACATAGAAAAAGCTATTTATTAAAAGGCCAAAATCTAATAATGTCATATGTCTGTGGAGACTGTGCCATCACTAACTCCTTTTCTGAGTCATTATAGTAATTTGTTACCTGCTATAGTGTTTAGAAACATCAGGTATTCAAAGTTGGAAATTTCTCGGTGTTGCCATCTCTGTGTCATATTGGAAGCTTTGAAAATTTGCCGCGGACTAGCCAATGAAATGCGTCTGAAAAATAACCAAACATCACGGGAAAAAAATAAGAAAAGACATTTACCTACCTGAGTTTTAGTGGCAGTTGTATATACCCTCTTTACTAGTTCTATGCTAGATTTCTCTGGAGACTAAATCGCGATTATAGATACTTGAAATTCATTTTTGAAGTTCTATCATGTAACAGGAATAAAAGACTTAAAACATCTGACAGTTGTCAGATTTGTTAAGATTTGAAAGTTTTTCAATAGAAACTTTAACGGCTGTGCAAATTCTGCTGCTCCATGAAGATCTGATGTATTACAGAAATATGTTACTAGTGATTTAGAGAGAGGGCAGACCATCAAATAAGATTATTATATATGTCTTTCAGAATTTCACAGAAGAATAAAGTTATATTTTAGTATAGGTTTTTAAATCCCTCGAGAACAAAGGAAAACAATGATAAGATGATAAAACTTCACTATGAAGTTCATCCTCTTGAGATTTAAATTCTGGACAGTCTTGAGAAGATAGTCATAAATAACTCAGACTTTCAGAATTTGATGCCAAATTTCCTAATGTTTGTGAAAGAAGACTACAGAGTCATTCCTTGGAGTGATAAATCAAGCAGAAAACAGGTTATCATGAAATTCCCAAGACTGTTTTGTTCATAATAAAAACATCTGTAAACATCAGAACCACATAATTTAGGAGAAAAAATAACCTAGATATAGCTTCAGTTAACAAATCTTTACAGGTATTGGTAAACAATTAAAGAAAACAGTCAGAGTAACTGTATATCTTTTTTTAAATAAGCTGCATTGTTTTGCAAACAAATCAGTATAAATGGATGTGAAATTTTGAACAAACGTGAAGAAATGCATACTTAAAAATTCTCACACAGAATGCTTCTGTAAATAGAAATCCTTAAGTTCTTATAGAATGGCTGTAATTATAATTGAAATAATTTTTTTCTCGACTTGATTCAAGGGAGGTAAACTACAAAACAAAACAGCATCCCCAACTATTTTAATGCCATTTCAGTGGAAAGAAATCTTTAAAAAGTAAAAATTTGAAGTAACAGCAATCAATATCCTCCTTAAGGGTTGCCGTTTCTTCTAAAAAATTATAAATTAATGAACTTCAAAATAATTTAGAATTCATTAAAATACCAGGGGTAACCAGTCTAAGCAGAGATGGGGTATACCTCAAAAAATTCTATTTCAGACTCCCTCGGTGGACATTAAACTGTGCTGCTGTGTTGCATCCTGAGCACACTGAGTAATCAAGCCCCAAAACTCTGCTAAAAAAGATGAAGCAAACTGAATCATTCTTCAGTTTTAGGATCGAAACACACGGGCTGGCATTGTAATACTAATTTCTCACTATGTAAAATTTGAACAATGTCCTCCAGAGCTAAGAGACAAGCATATCACACCAATCCTTCAAACACTGTTCAGCTAATATTGTTCTATGCATCACTTCAATACTCTTATGATGAGAGATCATTTCCTTCTACATTTAAATACTACAGAGGATTCAAAGATATTACAATCAAGCTATAATTGAAGACTGACCTTAAAGCTAATCAGTCCTACAACCAGTCTTAAATCAGTCTTAAATTTTAGTGAATTGGTAAGCATAAAGAAACCTATTTTCCTTAAGTAAGAGAGGTGATTGAGTCTCACTGCCAAAAATAAGCTATCTTCCCTGCAAATGACAGAAATCACAAATAAAAATCTCAAATCCAGAAGTTTTTATCAGACAAACACATTGCAAATAGCATGCAGAAGTTTGAGGATGTGCACGTTTTTCTAAACCAGTAGGTGTAAATGCTTCAAACCATGTAGGTGAATTTGAAAAAAGAACTCTTAGAATTGACAGATAAAATTAGCTTAAACTGTAAAATACCTGGTCTGGGGCAGTCCAAAGATAGTACCAATACCAACACGAGGTAGACAATTAACCACTTTTTTTACTGTTGCTTGGTCAGGAAAGTTGAACATGACACCCACTGTGAACACAAGAGTTGAAACATGGCATGATTTTACACCTTTTATTTTAGGTTTTCTGTCCCAATAAAATTTAACCTTAAGTTTAGGCATTGAACAGGTAAAAGATTAGACAAGTTTCCTTCAGGTTACTACAATTTTTTAATAATTTCCCTGAACTGTTTTTATTTACACTAATAGAAATTTTAACAGATGTCATTACTGTTACAAATCTTGCAAGGTCTAGATTTGTTTTTTTCTCTAAATAGAAGTGAAACCTATATGCACAGATTGACTGTCTAGAACTGATTAAAAAAAAAAAGTTTATATATTAATTGGATCACACATTTAGTAATTTACTTTCTAGATACTTTTAAGAGATATTCCTCAAAATATTGGCTTCATATTTTGTTCAAAACATTCTATGATACTTATGAAATGGTAACCTATCAATGGTATTACAAGTGGACATTTATGACTTCAGAGTACA
Organism: Colius striatus; assembly: GCF_028858725.1. Taxonomy (NCBI): domain Eukaryota; kingdom Metazoa; phylum Chordata; class Aves; order Coliiformes; family Coliidae; genus Colius; species Colius striatus. The sequence goes on from NC_084761.1 coordinate 36,401,611, forward strand.
ACTACAGGCGCCAAAACAAGGCAGTGTTATGCACATGATTAATATTCCATTGGACAATCTATTGGACAATTTCAGATATGCACATAAAGGATCTATGAGATATGAGTCTGAATACTTAACAGTCACATTCAAGATTAGCTCAAAACCTTTTTGACTAGTCTATTAACTGCATAAAACATATTATCCTATGAAATATTTACTGATTTCAAGACAATAACATTTTATATCATTACCAAAGTAGTGTTTCACATTTTAGCAGTGTGATCTTAAGACCTACTTTATTTGGTGCCTTTGTACACAGTTTTCAAATTTTCAGTCAGTATAAATGCACTAAAAGTACCTGAAAAATCTTAAACTGCAAAGACATCATATAACCTAGTATAAAATTTATCAGGACAAAATAGTAAAAGAAAGTTTTCTAAGTTCTCTAAGTCTCTAAACGCACTGTGTTTTGAGTGACTTGTTAAAGTACATATGTGTGTCTGAAAAAGAAACTAAAGAAAGAGGATGGTGAAAAAAGGTCCATAAACAAGATAAACCCACATTAATTTCTTCAAGTTTCACTAGGGTTTAACAAAGAAATTGCTACTAGGAATAAAGTATAAAGGTATACCAGTCACTGGTATTCCTTAACTCAGTAGTGAAGTTCTTTCATTATGCTGTTCTTGGAGTATGTAACTAACAACTATTCACTCTCCAATAGGGTAAAAAATTGCTTCATGCATAACAGATCAGAAGCAGGTACATGTTAATCAAGAGTTTCCAGAGAACGCAAAATAAGCATGTGGATATAAATGAAAGCAAAGCATTGTTGATTCCCAGTCACTATGCTTGATCAAAATTCCACACTGAAAAAAAAAAAACCAAACAAAAAAATCAAGCCAAAACAAAACAAAAAAGGAGAAATTAAATTACAAAAACATACTAACCTAAATATTAAGACACTTAACCTAAGTCCTTCTGCTATCTATCAACACCTGCCATTTCTCTAAAGTCTCAGTACCTCTATTTGCCATGAATATCTCCAGTGCTGTATTTTGTAACAGATATCGTCGGGAAAATATAGATCGAATCTCTGAAAACAGCCATTTTCCATGGAGTCCTTCTGTATATGCCAGAATCTAGTAGAAAGAGAAAGAGGGAGAGAATGTTCTAAAGACATTGTCAGTATAGGTAGTATCTTGAACAAGAGAAACTGTTTGGCTCACAAACATGGATTCTATCAATTACATGCAAAACCTGCAGTAAAATTAAAATATACTCAAACTTCGAATCACGCTAGGAACATATAATGCATTTTTTAAGTCCTAAATGCAGTTACTCATATGAAGGATTATAAAGATTTGCTTGTATTTTTTCCTTTAAAGATAACTACCTATTGTCCACAGTCAAGGGAGTTTCAGAAACATTTTGAAATGTTTGGCACTTCTAAGTTAAGCATAAAAACATATTCTGAAATATATTAAAAGTGTCATTAGATGTATCTGTCCTCACTTTTTCATTGTAATAACAGCCTTGTAACAAATAAGCAAGAAAAAATGTCCATAAAGAAAAAAAATGTTCCTTACATTTATCGTTAAGACAACATTCATTAATTCTGGAACTATAAAGGTTGGCTCTATAAGAGGTTAAGTATCATTTTGTCAGCTAAGGTTAAACACAAACCTGCAAATGAACTCAGCATAATCTCTCTATGGAGTAAGCGGTTGTCAAAGTAACTTGTTACAATTCCTGTCATCCCATCTGACAGACACAGATGCTTAGTCTGCCTTCACAATTCAAACTAATCCCATTTTCAGTCCTCAGACACTTTGTTTCTTTGTTGCTTCACTTTTTTCTTTTAATTTCAAAGCTTAATTATGTAAGTGTTAACGGACAGTGAGATTGGACACTTCTCTGCCTCAGATGAACAAACCATACGCCAAGAAAAATATGAGACTTCTCAATTCCAGCAAACACAAAAGAACTTAAAAATCCATTACGGAAAGGAGATTCAGATATAATCCTAGTTAACATCACTCTTACTGAAATTTCACTTGAGCAATATATTATCTATAAAAAGGAAATAGCGAAATTCAAGACTTTAACAGAGCAAAGACTGTTAAGGAACCCAATCATTTGTTTATAGATTTTTAACAAAGGAGCATTTTGCTTCACGCATAGCATATATCCACAAATAACCTGCAGTTTTGTAGCAGAATGCATCATTATAAAAGCACTACATAATACCATAGAAAATACTGTGCCATCTTTGGTGACTAAAAGCAAACAAGACTTGCAAGCTAAAAGCAGATAGCACAGATCATCAGAATGTACAAAGCAAATCGTCTTGAATATCTTCTTTCTTTTTACTTAATCTCTCTTCTCCCTCTCAAGTGCCACAGACAACTTCTGTCCCAACACTTCCACATACACAGAAAGAGAAGGAAAAAATGAATAATTATTCAAGTACAAAATTTTAGAAATGCGATGAAAGGATGAGAAATTGTCAGTGGTTGCTAATTGTTTCTGGAACTGGGGAACTAACAGACTTGGGCCACACTGACACTTTCCATACCACATCCATAACCCATTCACACTAATTGGCAGATTTTTATAATGGTGGTATTCAGAACCACTGCAGTTGGCTTTTGTCACATGCATATAAATATTCCTTTAAAGAACACATCAGAAGAGGTAACAAAGCAGACAAAGTTTCAGTGATTGTGTACAAAAATCTCAGTGGTTTTGCTGATATTTATCCATGTTACAGTCTGTGTACAAAAACCTAAGCACTTTTGCTGATATTCATCTAATTTAAAGTCTTTGAGTCGCAGCTTATAATTTCAATTACTATTTTTTGAGACTGACAAGGAATGTGATGACCTCCACTTTTCTGTAGTAACAAATTAACCACAATATTCTGCTTGTCACTGTCAGCCTGTGCATTACAAATTCAAACACTTATTACATGGACACTGAGTAAAATCAACAAACTAAAGGAGTATTACTTTTACCCCATGAAACGAGCATTTTTGTGACACTGGAAACCTTGCATATGGCCAAAAGCTTGCTGCATGCACTTTCTTCAAAACTGGAAGGAAATGCACCAGCTTGAAAATAGCAGAGGTAGTTTACATTGTGAACCTTGATGCAGCCATGATAATGTTATTGAATTCAGTATAAGAGGATTTATAGCAGCAACTGGAACTGCACTGCAGAAACACTACTGGTCTATAACAAATCTTTAAACCACTCATTAACAGAAGTTATCAGGAGTGAGAAGCAGCTGAGGCCTAGCTGAGCAAGGCCTTCATTTCAAGTTGGAACAGTGTCTGCCTGGTCTGCAGCTTCACTTCAAAGTCTCTGGAGTTCAATTAAAACTGGATTAGGTAGAAGCAGATCTTCTTTGGGACACTGTGCTCTGAAACTCCAGGCACACTGACAGCACCCTAGACAGAGGTCTAGCCTGCCAATGAACCAGTTGCTATGGAAACTGCATCATTACCACTGCCCCATGCTTATCACACCACCTATAGTAGATGAAAGGTCCAGAAGACAAACACATTTCTTTCATGCGTATTACTACGTATTCCTTATGAAAACCCAGTTCAACATTTTATTCCCTGTCAAATACCTGAATTTATTAATAGAACCTACTAGTTGCAGAAACTGACTCACACTTCAAATTAAATTCAGTATCTTTTATCCTGGCAAGGGGATGCAAAAGAAAAAAAAAAAAAACAGAAAAATTATCATTGTCAGCACTTCTAATATCAGAATTACAACTTGCAAAAACTACTTTTGCATTTGCCTGTTTTCACCCATAAGCTACAGAATAGAGAAATCTACTTAAGAATTTAAGAACTATCTTTTTCATACTATTGTACAATATGTTGAGTTTAAAAATGACTCATTTCTGTCTTTTGTCACAATCAGTCTTGCAAAAATTGTGGAGCAAAGACTAACAAGGGTGTATATCCTAATTTAATCTGCACAAGTAGTACCACCTTTACCACATGAAAAAGTATTAATAGAATTTCAGTTGATTTGATACATCATATTCAAGTGTAATCTACTGTACATTTCATTTATTTCAAAAGATGCTGTATGTTACAGTAGAAAAGAAAATTTATACAGTTTACCACTTGATTTAAACATATAAAACAAAAGAGCCAATTGTAAAGTCCTACAGTTCCAAAAATCTCATTAGATTAATTGTTCTGTGATTAGAATTTGGCAAGACTAGAGGAACAGACGGCATGACAACAACACTAAAAATACAAAATTACTTTCACCTCTGCACAAAGTCCCTTCTTTACTTCAAGTAATAGAAATGAAGGTCTAAACCTGTAATCAGTTCTTAAGCTGCAGGCCATGACACTGCACAGCTGGAAGAAACTCCTCAAGAAACTAGTAAGTAAAGAATAGTCAGCTTCGATTTCCATTTCGAGGAGATTCTGCAATCAGTTGCCTGAAAATTCAGGTAGAATAATGATGATCACAAATTAAAATCACACATAAAGAAATTCTCTCCTCACAATTCATAGTTGTATATCAGATAATTTCCCAACATTAAAATACTCAGAAGCTATTCTATCATTTTCCAGTTTTGAAAACAAATGCCTCATTATCTTCCCTTCTTAAATGTTCATTGTAAACAACATCTCTCAAAAAAGATTATATGCATTAAAAGACACTACAGCTGCCTTTTGAATTAGAAATGTAATATTTTACTGAAGACCAAACAAACATTTTCCTTTACCTTTTAAGCAAACCAATCAGCCATTGTATATTTTATTTTATTTTAGAGAAAAGTACTATTGATCTTGAAAATGTGAATAGGTTAGAAGTAATTAAGTCTGCAAATGGGTTATAGAACTGAAACCATAATTGAATAATTATATTACTTTAATGTGTGAGACAATTTACTGCCACAAGTAAAATAAAAACTAAATAGCTTATTTAAAATGCTGATGCAGACTTGTATATCTGAAACAAAGCTATGATGTACCAGACAAAATAAAACTCCAAAACATCAAATTTTAAAAAAAAAAAAAGCACTTGATTTGCATTTAAATTTGATTGCAGTTGAGAGATAAAATCCATAAATACATTCTTCTAGCAGCATTCTTTGTAATTTGGGGTCAGTTTTGTTCAGGAAGACAAAATTACAGTCCTTAGAGGTTACAAAACCTGACTCCCTACTCAAGAAGAACCTGTTTTCCACCATAATCTCAGTCCTGCAAGTGAGGAACCTCAGATCCTACTGTCCTGTTATTTAGGTCTTGACTGTAGAAAAGGGTCTTAATCTGCTCTTTGTTGAAATACATCCAAGTACAACCAAACTAATAGGGAATTAGATCAGATTAATAATAATTTTAAATATCCAAATGCTCTTAAACAAATCACAGTGCTTATAAGTTTATTTTAAATTTATCAAGAGAATAGTAAGCAAGATTTTCATTTAAAATCTCAGAGATTTGTACAATCAGTCACTGATATCCACAGGCAAACAAGAGTATTCTCCCATCCAGTACCTCCTGTGAGCATGCACAGTCTACTATGAAATCCTGTTCAGCATTTTCATGGGTGACAAACTCAATTAAACATATTCATTATTTTAATGTTCCACTAGACAGTCCTACCCAGCATAAAAATAAATAAATAAATAAATAAATACTCTGTGACCTTTGTATCGATCAGAGCAAAATGGCTTATGCCTGGGTGTGGGTGGCAAAGAGATTGGGGAGGGGGGTGGTAAAGGACTCTTATGTTTTCTCTTCCAATTACTGGAGGAGATGATAAAACCACAGCAAATGATCTATCAGCTCATTTTATCTTATCGCTCTGGGGCTAGGTGACAATGAAGTTCATATTTCACTGGTTCCCATTGAAGATTGTGAAAATTACTTGCCCTTATGACCTGAAATTTCACTGGAAGACAGAAATTTCTCTTCTGCAAAGTAATGCAATTTTTCAGATGTCAACCTTTAGCCCAGCTTTAAAAATTAATTTCATTTATATTAACCAATGATATTGATATTTTCACAGAATGCTCTTTGATACATGAACCACCAACTAGCAAATTGACAGGCTCTAGAAGGATAAAATTATTTTCTCTGAAGCTGCTGGAGACAGATAGATTTAACACAAAACTGAAATTCCTATTTCATAGTATACTGCTTATTCTAGATTCATACTTTAAGGCCTCTGGTCCTGTAAATAATTTAAATCTTTAACTTACGATTGAGATTTTATTTTAGATCTATTCAGGTTTGAAATAATTAGAAAGTATGCAATATACACATAAAAATATAATTTGTTTGGAAATTAATAAAGTCTGTCACAGACAACAGATCAGTATGTATGTGATGATATAAAACTATTTTCCATATGATTAAAATAGAGGGAGGAATGCACAACTACATTTTCTCTCTTAATCCTGACACTAAAGTGTTTTCAAAGTGAAAATAGCATGCAATGCAGGTCCTTCTTCCCTAATTATCAAGACCTAACCTGGACTCTTAGAGAGCAGGAGTTCATTACCATTGGCAGACACCATTTAATCAACCCAAAGAACAAGATCTGATTTCTAAAGATAGGAAATGTAAATTAAATCATGCAGCTTAGAAAGCAGAAGTTCAAAAAGGGAAAATAAATATAGGTTTGGGTAGCCGTCCAAGCCCTGAAAGGTTAAGGATGTAAAGTTATGTCTTCCTTTGGAAAATAAGACATCGGGCTTATTTATGATAAAAAGGATCCAGAATTGCAAGATTCACAGTTTCTCATAGGGGTTGACTGATGTCTTGATTTAGTGAGCCTATTACATTCTGATTTAACAGTTAGTAGGATCTGCTCATCAAGAAAGTCATAGACACAAAAGGTCCATCCAGCTGTTTACATCATCTGGGACATTTTTACATCAGGAATTAAATTTAAAAATTTACAAATGATTCAGCCTTCTGAAACAACAGCTATTTCAGCTTCTGTGTCCATCCTTGGATTCTATCACTAACACAAAAACAAGCTCAGTAAACAGTGATCAGCGAGTCGTTCATTGACGTATGTGAAACAAATTGTTAATCTCAGTGTGTTCCCAATAAACATCCATCCAAATTATAATTATCAACTCTCGAGATGCAAAATGCTACAAAGTAAGAATTAGCAATAATTTAATACCAAGACTTCCATGGGTAGCCTTTCTAAAGCAATCTCCCACAACATATCTCAGACACACTAAAAAGCTCCGTGGCTACCAACCCAGCTCATAAACCATGCATTCTACAAATGTCAACGCAACACCTGCAAGCAGCAAAAAGATACACAAGAAAACAGAAAATGATAACAGAGATTTGGGGTTGTTTTATGTGATATTTTAGACAGTCAGCTCTCCAGTCAATCATCCTCTTTCATTTGCCTCAGTAATTGTTGGTTTATTTATAATACACTTGCAATGCAATTTTGCAAAACAGTATTGCAAAAAAAAACCCCCCACACACAATAACACTGTTGATCATATAAAGATAATCAAGAAAAAAAGGTATATGCATTAACCTAGATGTTCATTACTCCAATTTTTATTCATTTATGGCAGTGTTTATAATCCATACAGATTATAGAAGGAGAACGGCCACAATTTTTACTCTATCCAGGTTACCTGTTTACGCTATTTGCTATAGCACTGATGTTAACACATACACAGAGTATACCTCATAAATAGACACAGACAATAAACTGTAACTCACATATCTTTTAATCATACAAAAGTGACTATTCTGAGTTATTTGGAAATATAAATTGTATAAAGGAGCCTCTAAGATGTTTATTGTGTCTTCCACATTGAAGCATGAAACACTCTTTGTTTACACCTCATGTAAGTGGGTCTGTACAGATCTAGATTTGCATATAGTCTTTGCTTAAATTATCTAAGACTGGAAACACTCTTATGATAGTACACTCGCTTACACACATGTACAGTCACTTGTGCGCATATATGTCCACATATTAAAATATTAATGACTGCAAACAAGCATAACATATAGTTACACATGGTGGATAAAGAGTGTATTTTCTATTTTTTTTCTTTCGTTAGACCATAAATTTTAAAATATGGAGAGTATTTTAAAACTATTCTGGTTAATAATTAGAATTTCTCACTAGTCCTGATGTCCATGGAGACTGACAGATTCTGTAATCCCTTTATGAACTGCATTAAATTGCACAACTTCAGGATTTCCTCTGTCAATGAATTCTGTCATACTCAGCGTAAATACTAAAAAAGCTAGTTTTATTTAATTTTGTATACATTGAAAAAATAATTATATTATCTGCAAAAGCTCAAGAAAAGAGCTTAAGCATCACTGAGCAAAATTCAATGAAATGACTTCTCACTATATACCTCATCCAAGAAGCTGATTACATCAAGTTGTGGACTTTGTATCAAAAATGCTGAAATAACAGATTACTAACACTCTAGTAATGAATGGTGCAGTGGTGTGTTCCATGTTATCTACTCTACACGAGACAGCATTTTTGAAAATTAGGTGAGAAAACTCTATTTGCCATCATTTTGCGTATGCAATTGAGGAGCAGGTATCTAGACTTCTCAAAAAAAATATTCTCACTACTTTCTTATTTTGGTGATAACCACAGAACTTCCTATAAGCAGAAATGTTGCTACCTTATTACTTAGCTTACCTTCAAGTTTATTAATATAGAAAAGTAAAATACAAAGAATGAGAACCTTAAAATGTTGGAAAATTTGCCTTTGTGAAAACTGATCATTTAATTTGTCTTCCTGTCTTCTTGTGAGTTAATAAAGAAAATAAATACAAATTTGGATTGTGATAATCTGAAAGTGAAAACATTATGAAAATGTTTTATTAACAGAAATGCAGTTATAAAACAAACAAACAAAAAATTAAAACCTAATCTCAAAGGTTTTTATTATACTCCCTAGCACTGGGTATCACCATTAAGCAAAAACAGGTATGTTTTTGAAATGGTAAGTATGACCATGATCCAGATTTTGCCAATGTACCTGAAACATAATGATATAGAAAGATTCTTGGTAGAAGTAGGACAACATAAAGTCTAATTGAGCTGCAATTTATGAGGAAGATACCCCGGTGTGTATGTCTGAACTGAGTTAAAAATACTCTTGAGGAACATCAGGCATAGATGGTTTAACCATTCTGTGTCTGAATTCTCCAGTACAATATACTTTTGAAAAGTCTCAAGATCAGGTTTCTTCCTGGAAAGGTTTTACGCAACAAAAGGAACCAATTCTATTTATTCCTTGTATAAGATAACTGAAGCAAAGTTAGAGAAAGCAAGTGGTAGAGATGAGGCTTTATCATCTATAATTAATCACTCATGCTGAGATTACTTTGAGTTTTCAGTCAATCTGTTTTTTCAGACAATCAAACTGATTTCTGGGAATTACTGTAATCTTTCGCTTACTTTACACCATCAGACCTGAGTCTCTTTAGACAGACCTCTCCACAAAGCTGAGGAAAAAAATTCTTTTTGCTTGTATGTTGGAAGCATCTTCAAATATCTGACAAATTTGTAACAACTAAAATTAAAACACTTAACAAAGGGCTCTGTCTCATCCCAATTTTGAATAGATTATTCTGTTGTGCTGTGCTCATCTCATTGCTACTAGTGGCTCAAATCTATCTTTTAACACTATTGCAATAAGAAAACCTCTTTTAACTATTTAAGGGATTTCAAAACAAGCCCTAAAAGCTTTCTCTTGTATAAAGATGGAAATAACCTTAGAAACTCAGAAAAGGAATGAATTAGAGAGTCTTTTTTCTTTATGACAAGAGAGTATTACCATGTTGCAGATTAGGGGTTTTGTTTTAAGCTTAAATTTTGGTTAGTTCCTCTTCTTTTATAAAATTCCTAGTGCAAAATAGCCTTGCAGGCAACCTTTATCAGGCTATACTGGTTGATCTCTAAGTACAGAGTCTGAAAACCAGGACAACTGCCAAAATGAGTCAAGGCAGTTCATATCAACAGCAGTATAACTAGATGTGGTGAAAAGTAATATACAGGAGCATGAATCTCAAAAGTAAAGAACTGAAAATAATGGAGAGGCTATGATTGTTTTGTTATCTCTTAAAGGTATTTAGCCATTGAGATTTCTTTTTTTTTTCTAGAAAAAATAAGGTTCATGTGTGCTGTAACCGTCTCTTCAAATTCCTACTTTGAACAGCAAATCTGAACAGTCACGTTGGACTAGACACATGCTGCGCCTACTTATTTCACCACTTTCTGGAGGTGACTTCTCCCATTGGCTGCTGCTCTAAGTATCCAGCAAAGGCCTATCCAGTCAGAACACAAGCAAGTGGAAGCAGCAAATACAAGCAAGAAAGAAGGGAACCAAGGCACCTGCAGTACTGACAGTTGTCCATCATCTGCCATTTTCACCTGATCTTGCAGAAGATGAGTGTGGAGAAAAAAGTAAATGGACAAAGAAAAAAAGTTTCAATGTCAAAAAGCAGCTTTTATTTAATTGATGACCTGTAAGCTGACCTTCATATCCCTTCATCTGAAACAAAACAAAACCAAAAACCACCTCCACGAATGTGGCAGGAAGTTAGAGCACCAGTCATCATGAAAGACTGCATCTAATCAGGTCATTAATGGCAACCAAGCCCAAACACAGAAGAACAGATATGCCTCTTGAAGGCAAAGAGAAAAGTCAGACTCCAGAGCTGCCAATCCAGCTATTTATACTAAAAGATTCTGTGCTGTGTTTTATGAGAGATATGGCACAAAAGATGCAGCTTGCAAGGGGAAGGGAGTGTAAAAAAGGCTTAATGCCACCTTTGTGCCGCATGGACTCTAGAATGCTACAGGAACCAAATGCCGTTTGAGTAAATCCGAGTATCTGTAGGGGCATTTGCCTTATTTGGGAGCCTGGTGGCTGCCTCATAGCCCAGGAATGTACAGTACTGCTTTCAGAAGCTAGGACAGAAGATAGCATAGTGCTGCTAATAAACTCTCCACTGCTCAAGCCCTTCTCCGTTCACTGCTAGTTCGTTTACTGTAAACCAAAGTAGAATACATGTATGACAGAGCGTAAAGAAATTGTTCTTAGTTATCAAAGGACATGCCTCCTACATGCAATTTTTTTCAATTAAGACACGTGTGAGCATACCTCATATTCAGTATCTGTATTGTTACATCTATCTTATATTCCTGTAAAAGTAGATCAATTTCTCAGTTAAAGGAACTGCCTATAATCAGTCAGTGACAAAGGTTTTGCTGTGACCTGTGACTGCAAGGGACATATCCTCTTTTAAGATCACCCACAGAAATAATCTGACCAATTAATACTTATCACATGTTTGTAAAGAACAAAAAACAATGCGAAGAGTAGATTTTATACAACTACTGATGGTTTTCATCTTAGTAGATGGTAAAATAAAGTAATCTGAATTAATCTTTAAAGCATTCCTACAAGTACAGACCCTTTTCCAAGATTAAGCAAGCTGTGGACATAGTTAAAGTGGGGTCTGTAACCACATCTAAGATACCAGGGCAACAGAACAAGAACATAAATCTAATTTCAGTTTTAAAATGCAATAGAATATGAAACTGCATTTCTGTTCCAAATGATTGATAAGAAAGGCTTGGAAATGTGATTCAAGTGTAGCAGATACACAGATAGGAGTCTGGGGATAGCTGAACAATTGATCCAACAACATGATTTGCCTTGCCATTCCCCCTGTGGTATTAAATCTAAAATTCGCTACTCCTGAGGGTCCAATAAAAAATAGCCTATGAAAGAATTCTGCACATGACAGGAGGAGAGGAGGCAGTAAGTCTATGTGAAAATATCAGCTCTTGTGAAGAACTGTAATCTGGGCTGTGTTACGCATTTATCTTATAAATCCAAAATGCTGTTTTGCACAACTGGAGAACTTCCTAAGAGCCAGAAAAGTCAAGTCTAATGTAGGAGTATTTACAAAGCACCCAATTCCAGCCAATATGTAACAGTGTTTCATAAATGCTCAAGTCAAAAGGGAAAAAAGTATTTTAATCTGCTTTTTTAGACAAACCTAACCTTGCAGCAATATCCTATCCATTCTGCCCAAAGTGCTGCCAAGAGCTAACGGTTCCTTGAGAAAGTACAATTTATCTTGCCTGTGCATATTTCATTTACAACACTAACTTAAGGCAGCAGTTTCATAGGCAAATCTTATCAAGTAAACTAATCACATTTGAAGGAATGATGTGGGAACTCTTCTTAAATCTTTTAAGTAGGAAAAACCCCAACTCCTTTCCCAACCAGCTCCACATTTTTTTCTTAAATGTTTTTTAAAAAAGAATAGGAAATTGAAGGTATAAAAAACTAAAAAATTTTGCAGAGGCATTTTCAATACTTCAGTGATTTAGTTTATAACTCAATGTTCTTTTGTTAAAAAAAAGAAGTAGCTTAAGATAGAAGACCTACCTATAGGTTAGTGAGGATATTCTCTATGAATATCTGCTGCTCAAGCAGACAAGTAATTTTAAAAATTGAGGACTTGGTATCAGTGAAAATCAAAAACATCTGTAATCAATTATTTCTGTAACAAATTAGCAATACAGATATGCAACTAGGTTAACAATTTTTATTTAATAATTAAAGATATATGTCAGAGGAAAGAAGTACTGTATTTGAGATCTGAAAAATAAAAATATCACACTCTACAAGGAGGAACATGTTTACAGATAAAAACTTTTGCAGATACATCTCTACATCAATTTTTTACTCAAGGAGTTGGAGGTTGAATCCTTGTGGAGTTTAATGTCTGAGTCCTTATTACAGGTCAAAGAAAGCATTTCTTACTTTTCCTTGAGTACATGAAAACTAGCTACCTAAATGACTAGGATGCAAAACTTGAGGCAGCAGCAGCACAAAGACTAAAAATAACTAATCCAGACACACCTAAGGGTGTTTCATCAGTGAAGAACTGATAAACTGATCAACCAAGCATTCTCCTCCTTGACAGAAGTTTTGTTTGTCCTCATTTAACAATTATATGTTTTTTAAACACCATGAGTTTTAAATAAAAGAACAGACTTACTAATTTTAATTTGTTATATTAATTCCTGAAGCTTCAAATATATAGTAGAGTAAAGAACCTAAGAAAAATAACTAAAATTGGCAAGTATCTGCTTCTCAGCATTCCACCCAAACAAAATGTCGGTGTTGATAAAATCCACTTTATAAAACATGTATCCTAGCAAATCTTAAGTACTGTCATCTCATCTCCCTGTTGGAGTTTGATTGATTACGCCTTTTCCTTATGTTCATTAATCTCATCACCTTATCTTTTACACCACTTCATTTTAGCAGAAAGGCAATAATAAAACCCTCATCCATTATCCTTTTACGCATCTAGTCAAGCGGAAATGGTTAATAACATGCTACAAATTGAACTTCAATCACCTCATTTTCTCCTTTGTCGAATGCACATTAAAGTATATTCCAAAAGTGCAATTTGTTTTACAGGGGAATTTGTGTTATATTGCTACAGACAACTAAAATTAAGTGTTTCTCAGTTTGGTTATTAAATATATCCAACTGTCCTTTTATCTCTGATACTAAAACATTAACTCATTTTATTAGGGTGTAATAATACAAGAGCCTTATCTCCCAGAACACAGGGGCATCTAGTCTGCCTAATAGTAAGTGTTATACAATGGGTCATTTATCTTTTTTTTTTCTTTAAATATGCTTCTGATAGTTTATGAATTGGTATGTTATTGCAGATGAAATGGCTCTCCATTTAAGAAAAGTTAATTTGTTTACATGCAGGCTTATCTTCAAATGCAAGCCCCATTAGAGAAGCGGTCTATAACTGTCAGAGCAAGTCAAGAGGGAGAATAGGTGGATGTAGAAAAATTTAGAGCCCAGTAATTTAACTTTGATCACTAATTTCCTGCTTGAATATTACCTGTGTTCTACATGCTTTTTGCAAATATTCTGTGGTTTTAAAATGATTCTATAGAAACGGTGTTTGAAATAAGAGTCTCAGAACTTGTTTTTGGGAATTCTCTTAATCAATCCAAACATGGGCAGATCTTACTAAATGAAAATTAATTACATTTCTTAAAAAAAAAAAAAAGTGTCCATCTAGTTAAAGTAAAAAAAGTTCCTAAATGAGATATGTTTGTAGTTGTTTCTTCCAAAAAAGTAAAAGAGTGAGTGAAATTCTAGTCCCATTTAATTCAGTGATGCTAATCCCTTTTACAGAAGGGGAGCAAGACTTTCTCCACTGTTTTTGTACCCTCCTGGTAAAATTTTCACTTGCACTTTGGTCATTATCTCAATTAAATGAAATTGTTTGATTAGTTCCTTAATAAAACTGTGTATCAGGATAAATATAAACACAAATACTATGCAACTATTACAGTAAAGAAGTATTTTCTCATGCTTTGTCTCAGCTCATTTATACAGAAACTTTGTGTTCTAAGAAGCATGAGAACATCAAAGTTCCTACCTTTATTCAAAGATTGAAGTAGGAAGACCATTATTTTTATTACCATAAAAACCTTGCAATACTTGCAATACACTAATGATCTTCAAGATGAAGTAAGGACTATTTTTTCCATTAAAGCAAAGCACAGACACATCTTTAATTAATCTGATGTAAAGATGTAAACTAACTTTTACATTTCTCTGGATGGTCAACCTTTTCCCCAATTCTCTTGTCCATTAAAAGTTTGTCTTACTTCCCAAGCCATTCAAACACTATTTCTCCTCTCCTACTCTATCATCTTCCCTTCAGCTCACAGTTTCACAAGTATTTTTGCAGATGGTTGCCCAGCTCACGTTGCACCTCATCTCGTCCATCCCCAGTCACTTTCTCCTACTAGCCCAAACCCTCTATTCTAATAGAAGTATATTTGAGGTAATGGGGTAAGCTGGAGACAGATAAGTGACTCAGATATAAAGTAACCTAGGGTGGAGAGAAGGAAAAAAATGAAAGGGTGAAGGATATGATGAGAATGGTTTCAGTTTGACTCATTTACCCACTCCACTTTCCCAGGAACACTTGAGGAGAAGAAGAGAACAAGGTGAAATGATGGCACCTGAAGACTTCTTAAGCCAGTAATCACTGTAAGGAATGCTTATAAAACTTTGGTTTAGTAAAATCTTGACTCCAGTTAGACCAGCCTCTATGTATCATAAGTTTGTCTTTCAGTCATGCACCTCTCCAGTTTCTTTCATTTCTCTAAGTGTGAACAAGAAGCCACTCATTAATACCTGAATCTCTTCCATGCATCTTCTCTAGAAACTGTCTTAAAGCACAATTTGAACGCGATGTCTCTCAAAGTTTCAACAGTTCGCTGACATAGGTGCTGGTATCATGCTGAAAATTCCTTCTTTGGTCTTTGAAAATGTCTCGTTTCTTGTTTCATTGTATGTATTGCTATCTGCTGCTTCTGGGTCTGCATTTAGAGAGGAGATCTCTGGCCTGTATTTGTAAACTATGGATCCCTGATACTAACAGAGTGCTATAGTAACAGAAAAATCATTCTGCTTCTTCCAAGCATAAAGCATCTTTACATTACTTTGCGTTCCTAATACACTCAGCCCTGGAATAAGTAAATTCAATTCTTTCTGAAATAAATAATTTGACTACTCAAGAATTCAGGCTTCTTCATCTACATAAAGTTTAAAGTAATCATGTACTTTTTGAGTTGTTTCAAGTTATGGTTTACTTTTACTTAAATATGTATAAATAAGTTAATATGCTTGCCATCCATTCACTGCAGAGTCACTGAATTAGACTAAAACTATTGATATTTGTTAAAACTTGCATGCTTAAACTTTCTTTTTTAGTTTCAAATATGAAGACCAACATTGTAGTTGGAAGCAAAAAGTCAAATTTCATCATGACTCACAGGTCACAGCACTTCCAGGTACCAACTTAAAAAGCAGCATATCAACATAAAAATTTTTAAACTCTACATTTCTGCACTGTATGCATACATAGAATTTTATCTAAATCATCGACTGATTTCTTTTTTTGATCTTGATCACTGTTCTGAAATCTATCTTCCAGAAAACTGCTTTAAGTATCCTCTCTTAATAATGAACATATCCCTCTTCTGGGATATATATAACCGAAGAGGTTTTCTACTTGTTTTCCTTTTGTTATTTAATGTACGTTAAAACTGATGTTCAAGAGAGCCTTTTAGGTTCCTAGTGAGGAAGCTTAGTACCCAAGTGAAATAAATAGGGAATCAGAGTAAGCTATAAACCTAGGAAGCTTCTCAATTGCTGTCTGTAGATTAGATAGAGGTGCAAGTTTACACAATAAGTTCAGCCTTTCCGCTGATGCCATACTTTTGAAGAATGTAAATCAGTGATGCTACAGTACTTCAATGTGGCAATTTATTGTAAAAATAAATGAACAACTGAATACTAAGCAAGTTAACATGAGTCTTGATTCTAGTCTCTAACCACCATTTCTGTAACACATAACATGTCATCATCCATAAGTAAATGAGTTAATCAATTTAATGAGGATTCAGACAAATCGGCTGCCTAATGAGCACTCAAACTGATGTGGCAAGGGTTATGCTCCAGTGCTGACAAAATCAGTTTGATGAAATTGTGACAAAAGCAGCAAAGCACTATTCCTTCAGTACATTTTCCTGCATCTTATTAACATGAAATTAGAATCATTATTTGCAAACTGTATAGGGAAACCATTTACTGTGTAAGTCATGTAAACATGTGCTTTATCTACTCTTCTTTCCAGCAAACTTATGGGTACTGTTGGAATTCAGTTTAGTAATTATTCAGTTCTTTTCAAAAACGGGAATCAGATAGAGTTGTTTCAAATAATTTACATTGAGAATGCTGAATTTCCAGAGACATTATAATGTTTGATTTTGCATTTTATGAACATACCATTTAGCAATAAATAGAAAACAAACCAACCAAAATAAATCAAAATATTCTGCAGCTTCACAAACAGTTCAGGAAATTAACACTGGGATCTCCTTAAAAGCAAACTGAAAAAATCTGACTGTAGTTTTTAGATGAATGGTAAGCCTCTTACGCTGATTTTCCCAACTCCATAATTCTGAGATGCAACATTCACGGGCCAAGGAAATAAATTATCCTAACTGCTATCATAAATACTTTATCAGAGCTTCTGTAAGAATTTTCTGTCTAACTAGTTATGTTGAGGTTCAAAATGCAGGGCCAAGGAGTGTCAAGAAGACTTTAATGTAAAAAAAATAATATAAGAATTGAAAAGAATTAAAAATAGAAATCTGTCAAGCCATAATTAAAAGAAGTAACACTTAACTCTTTCTTAATACTTTCCAAGTATTATCTGTTTAGAAAACTTTCTGCTGAGAAGGAAAAGCACTTCTGCACAGGGCTATTTAAATTCAAGAGATTAACTATATCAGAAAAGTTTTTACACATAATAGCCTCAAATAAAAGCAGCTTCTAAATAGTATTGGTGCACTTGTAGCCATATCGATCATATAACCCTGCACTAGGGTTATGAGAATAAGTTTCTGTATGTTTTTATAGAGATGGCAACAATTTCATATTCATACACTAACTACTTTCCTTTTTCCAGGGGAAAGTGTCATACCTGTAATATCTGATTACTATCCTACCAGCGCTATGAGGAGGGGAAAAACATAACATGGGATGAAGTAGCTTTAAAATTTCAGCACAAACTTAGAAGAAACAACTGACTTTTATAAAGAACACACAACTTCCATGAAATTGCATACTTTGGAATCTGTGTCTGAAAAGCAATCTAGAAACAATGTAAATGATGTTGCGTCCAATCTACATAGAAGGATTCCTAACTGCCAGAAAAGTAATTAGAAACATTTCCAAAACAAGAAATAGATATGCACGTTTTTAACAAAAAACACAGACCTATCATATTAAAACTACAGTGGAAATCAGTGACAGCTGAAAATACTAACTGGTATACCCTCACAGTATTTTAACACCAGACACTTTCTCCCCTAAGGACAGTGTTCTTGGTAACAAGGTGATTTAAGTCTGAAAGGGTTGAACTTTCCACTTCTATGATTCTTATCACAACACACCCCATATATGTTTCCAACCCATTTAAAGAATTTCGATTAAAATCATAATTCACCTGTTATCTTTGACTGAGGTCACAGCCTACGGCTACAGCTCCACAGCAGCTGGCTGCCACTAAGATGGTTTGGCTTGCCCCTAACTGTACGGTCCTGCTGCCTCCTTCCTCCTGTCACTAATGTTCCTATGGCCTCAGAAGCAGTTGGCTCAAGGAATTACCCTTCTCAAAACATGGGGAAGAAAGGGGAGCTTCCCGTCAGGTCAGTTCCCCAACTTGACTCATCAGTTAAATACTGCTCGTGGCAAAAGGCAGGGGAAAAGGACTAAGCAGCGATGAATTGTATCCATTGATTCTTTCTGTGCCACATGACTACATGTGCATTAAAGTGGTTCCAGGGATCATTTTGTACTTCTGAAAATATCTTGTTATTACAACTGTGGAGATATTTTCCAGCATGGCTTCTGTCTGCTAACTGCGTGAACATGGCAGAGAAGAGATAACTCAGGTAGTTTTGCTTGAATATAATCTCAGAGTAATTTCCAAGAAACCTCTAAACATAAAGACTTTTTATATCTTTGGGATATAAAAACACCCCCCTTTAGACAGAGACTAATGTCATAAAATTAATGTTCCAATATGGCTGTGTTCTTTATTGATAATTAGAAAATAGGCAATCCAGAGACCCTCAGCTTTGCCACTTATTTTTTACAAAACATTTGTATCTGCCGAAGTAGGAAACTTCTATAATGCTATAAGCAGAGAACATCAATGATTTCATCATAAGGCCACCTTTAGGTGCAAAACTAAAAGTTGAGTATAAAATGTAAACTATAAATAAACTATGAAACTATAAATTGAGTATAAAATGTACACAGAGATTGTAAAAATCATATTGAATACAGAGTACCAAGCATTACTTACTGTTTGACAGACTAGAGAGAAAAAGAATACATTCATTAGTCTTGCTTTCGTACTTTAAAAAAAAAATCACCATAATCTAATAGAACCTGCTATATTGTGATATTGTAGTAATTTGTCCAATAATTTTGATGTAAATGCCACCATTCCACACAATAACAAATACAAGGAATACACTGAAAACACACACACAAACAAACGCCAACCTGTACTTTTTAGTTTTTAAGACTCATACTTAGTTCTGTAACACTTAAAACACGCAACTACCCCACTGTATTGAAGTTTTTTGGCCACGAATATTCTATATCACCACATATAGGAAAAAAAACCCCTTGTGTTGATGTGGTGACACCTACTTGCACTTACACAAAAAGCACCAATTTGTAACTAAATTTCATGGCACTTTTCTGTTTGCAGCAAATGGATACTACTGTAATTTGCCGAAAAATAATGCATATTTAAAAAATCTTAGCTATTCAAATATTTCGGTCATAACCCTCAGTGAAGAGACTTTATGATGGCCATTAATTTTAATCATGCTTAAAAATACTTAACTATTTGAGGAAAAGCATAACGTAGATGAGATAAGACATCTTCCATGTGATGTTGAGAAAAACTTTGTCTCATAACAAAACCAAATGAGATTGTTGGCCTAATTCCAAAATATTAAAATGAAGTATGCAAAACTAAAAGCATCCTGAATGCTTAATGCAAAAGTTACCTTCCTTCTCCTTGTTGTATATACTCTTATTGACAGGGATTTACTTTTCCCAATTAAAGGCTCTCAGTGAAAAATCTGTAAAGGCTGCTGCTTTATATACAATTAACAGTCAAACTCTAACACAAATTACATGTCATCCTTATCAGAGTTTACACATTGAACTCCTGTATCTGTTGCCAGCAGGCAGCCCTCTCTATCTAGGGAATATCACCATGAATTTGTTCAGTGTCTCAGAACACACCAAAAGATGGTTTACTGTCCCCTCTGTGTCAAGAGCATATGGAGCTCCATCACACCATTTATTCCATACAGTCACTGAGTAGATTTTGTGCCTGCTGCCCTCCAGAAGATCAGTCTGCCATTTCTAGGGGCTCATCTTTGAGCACAAGCTGTACCATCCCCACAAAGACATGAGCTGAGATCTAGGTCTTTTTCTGAGAATCTTTCTATGTTTCCAGGGATAACAATATGTTATTCTCAGTAAAGCACTTGATTGCAGTGCTGCTTTCAATATCCAAGACCATATTAATCACATTTGTTAACTACATCTTCAAAAATTGCTCTCCAACACACTGAAGCACAAACCTTATTCCTTCCTGCGACTCTAGCAGAATTAAAACAAACATGGAAAGGATGGTTATGAGGTAATGCAGGGAGGCTCGGGAGAGACAGATCACTGCTATAAAAGTACATTTCAGGACTGCAGGCGGAGGGTAAGGGTGTCTAATATGCAAGAGATTTATTAATATCTTTAGAAGATGTGGGTATAATTAAAATAACAAGATATTTTTAAGGAAGTGATGGGAAAACACTTCCTAAATTTTACTGTGCACTGCTCAGAACTTTGTGTTTTTATTTTTACAGCTGATGACCTTGCATTTAAAGCAGCATCAGGAATGTAGTGCTTTTTTTTCCACTATTCCTTGCATGCCTGGGATGTTACTTATTTTCTCCTCTCTCATAATGAAAAGCTTTTTTATTTTAAATTTGAGTGTATTATGTCTATCTTAACAAAATATTTATAGAGATGTAATGAAGTTAGTGTTAAAGGCTTAAAAAGTAACCACCTAATTTTCTCATTTGATCAAATTTTTGAAGTATAAGCAAAGGCAGCCCCTCTTTCATTACTAATAATTTGAATTTAAAACTGTATTCTGCAAATCTCCTTTAATCT